>NC_060211.1:42680000-43890000 GCF_021130785.1 Homalodisca vitripennis | reverse complement strand
GAGCTCATAAATGAGGTAGACAAGGATCCGTGGGGCAGACCGTACAAGGTGGCTATGACCCGCCTAAAAAACCAGACAACACCGTCGCCCACATGCCCACAATTTCTGAAGACGATCGTTACCTCCGCATTGTTCCCTAGGCAACGGAAATTCGAATACCCGGTAGTGCAGTGTGAACTGGAAGAAAATCCCGCCATTTTTCAGAAAACGAACTGATGGAAGCGTGTAACCGAGTAGGGAATAGTAAAGCACCGGGATTAGACGGAATCCCAAACATCGCCTTAAAAACAGCAATTAAGGCAGCACCAGCACTGTTCACTGACGTCTACACCACATGCCTCAAAGAAGGGATTTTTCCTCCTCGAAAGTGAAACAGCAACGACTGGTACTGCTTCCTAAAGGAAAAAAGCCACCAGAAGAACCGTCATCTTACCGTCCACTATGTATGCCTAGATACGGCGGGTAAGATACTTGAACGAATCATCCACCCAGAGAATTGAGGCGATAGTCGATCCACTCCTGGCAGACAATCAATACGGTTTTCGAAAAGGACGATCAACCCAGGATGCGATCCAACCTGGTTGTAAACACGGCCAAGGATGCAATCGCAGGAACTAGGTGGAAGCGTGGTACGAAGAAATACTGTCTAGTGGCCGCTTTAGACATCAGGAATGCATTCAACTCCGCAAACTGGGATCGGATCGTGCAAGCCCTACAAGAGAAGGACGTGCCAGAATACCTATGCAGGATAGTGGCTAGCTAATTCACGGATAGAATCCTGAAATATGACACAAAGAAATGGCCCAAAAGAATATGAAGTTACTGGAGGTGTTCCACAGGGCTCAGTTCTTGGTCCTTTGTTGTGGAATATTATGTATGATGGCCTCCTAAGAATACCACTACCAACTGAAGCAAAACTTGCAGCATTTGCAGATGATGCAGCCGTAGTGATTGTCGCGAAGCATCTTGAAGAGATAAAACTAATCTTCGACATCGTATTTAGACGTATTAACCTATGGATGGATATGATGTACTTGGAGCTAGCCAAGCATAAGACCGAAGCAGTGCTTTATTACCGGCAGAAAAGTAATGGAAACTGTCCAAGCTGAATGTCGGCGTACAAGAAATCACATCACAACCATTATTCGATATCTGGGAGTGATGCTTGATGCCCGACTAAACTTTAAGCAGCAAGTAGACCACGTGAGTGCCAAAAGCATCAGTAGTAAAGAGCAAGCCTATCACGGCTCATGCCTAACGTTGGAGGCCCAAAGCAGTGCAGAAGGAGCTTACTTTCGTCAGTTGTCACCTCGGTTCTGACTTATGGAATCTCCATCTGGGCGGATGCCCTTGAAGTCCAAGAGACAAGAAGAAAAGTCGCATCCATCTATCGACTAAGCGCCTTGAGAGTGTCCAGTACTTCCGCACAGTATCAGAAGAAGCGGCGTGCGTTATTGCCGGAATGCTGCCTGTCCGAGTGGTAGCCGAAGAAAAGGCGAGCCCCTCTAATCAACGACGAAAATCATCTGCGTCGAGTCTTGATGAACTTAGGACCGAAGAACGGCAGTACAGTAATACGCCGTTGGCAAGCGCAGTGGGATGCCGCGGAGAAAGGTAGGTGGACGTACCGCCTAATACGACAACTGATGCCTGGGCTGAATAGAAGTCACGGAGAGGTCAAATTACTATATGACACAAATACTATCAGGACACGGTTGCTTCCGAGCATATCTCAATCGCTTTAAGCACGATAATTCGCCGGAGTGTCCGTCCTGTCCTGGAGTCTCCGAAGATGCAGAACACGTATTCTTTATGTGCCCTAGATTCAGTTTGCAGCGTGACAAACCTGGAAACTATTCTTAACCGTACACTGCATCCAGAAACACTAGTAGAAGCTATGCTGTCATCGAAAGCTACATGGGACGCCCACCAGAACATTCGCCATGGAGGTGCTGAAAGACCTAAGGTCTATTGAAAGGCAGAGGTACAAACTCCGCAATAACTAGACGAGAAGAAATGACTTCAACCACCTGATGAAAGAGCAGATATGCTAGATTCTCTCTCCTGCGATGTAATGCCTAACGGCGGTTTTCCACAGGATTCAGAGACTGGAGTATAAGGGAAGTTTTTTAGTCGGTATTAGCATTGGCTACAGTCACCAGCCAATGTTCGAGTCCGACATACCCAGGCAAAACACCTAAGCCTGGCATGCGGAAATGCATTTTTTTTCACAATCCCTAAAAAAAAAACAAAACAAAAAAAAACATATATATATATAATCATGTGTGATAGACAGAAAGAAAGATATGTATTAAATCGTTGTCCCTTGGAAAATGACACATCAGTGTTTCAGTCCCGGTGGAGCAAGTACGTTTTTCATCAATCCTTATTGTTAAACATTAAATTATACTCTTTTTCATATATATATATATATATATATATATATATATATATATATATATATATATATATATAAATATATCATATATATACATATATAAAATATATCAT
Organism: Homalodisca vitripennis; assembly: GCF_021130785.1. Taxonomy (NCBI): domain Eukaryota; kingdom Metazoa; phylum Arthropoda; class Insecta; order Hemiptera; family Cicadellidae; genus Homalodisca; species Homalodisca vitripennis. The sequence continues at coordinate 43,887,489 of NC_060211.1, read as the reverse complement.
ATATATATACATATGTATGTATGTATTTTTATATATATATATATATATATATATATGTGTGTATGTATGTACATATATAATTGTTAAATATTATACAATGAAAACAGTATTAAACGCAAGTTATCTGTAACTATAAAGTCTTTTGAAGGTAACTAAATGTTTTTCGGATAGTTGCTATGTTAAAAAATTTGATATCATAGCGTTGTTACAAGCATGAGTCAGGAGTCGCGAAAACATTTTATTATCAACTCTACGCATACCATCTCCAAAGCATGGTCGTGATAACATTAACCCGAATTAATATAATATATAAGTAAACAGAATTAAATAATATTATACTGATCGCATTAACCAATCAATGGAAACTGAATCGTGTTTAATAGTAATTACCGATCTTCACGGTAAATAGTAGATGGGGGAAAATTATTGAATGGAATTTTGCCTTCTTATTGGTTAATAATTATTTATTTAATTAATTCTAGATTCCAATTAATTTTAGATAACTTTTTTGATAACATACTGTAAGTGTAATTTATCAATGCGGGGTTACAGTATGGTTTGCTAGTTTCATTTAGGATAAAGAAAAAAATCAGGCTACATTAAATAATGTCTAGAAGCTAAAGTGTCAGATGCTTTATTATATTTATAAGATCGGCTTCTTTCCAGAAGAGTTCATTTCTAGACGGTTTATACCTCCCAGTGGAACCTACACTGAGTACAGCAAACCCCGATGTGTCACTTACATCTTGGAAACCCTTTGGGTGTCCAGGAGCGGTACATCACTAACCGCAACATAATGATATTAGTTTGGAAGGGTGGACCGGTTGTTCTAGCTTAATATTAAGACTGTTGGAGTGGGATGCCCATAAAGATTTTCATATAACTTCAAAGGGAAGCGCAAGGGTCCTTTTAAGTCTAAGTGCAATGCAAGGTTTCTCATCTTCAATCTCCTAATTAAACTCGAGAACAATGTCGACTTCACGTTTCTTGTATATTAATATTTTAAATAAAGAACATTTACGTTTTCTCAAAACAATGAATTGAAGAAGTCAGTTAGTCATACTCCTTAAGAAATAGAACGAGGAAGCATTTAATATCTGTCAATAAAATTGAATATACTGAGCATATGCTTATTCTGGAATTAAACAAGACTATGTACTAAAGCAGGCACTCTGTATTGTTTACGTCCCCGTTAACACGGGTATCTCTTTGAAATTTTAGAAGGTTCTCCGTAACAAACGCTGGCTTAAGGGAAAGCAAATTTTAACCTTAAATTAAGGTGCAATATTTCAAGGGTACTTTTATGAATTTGGCTATGTATTAAGGTACTGTAAAAATTTATGTTAAATATACTATTTACAGCTTACAATATAAAATATTGTAAATACAAAATAATTTGTATATCAATAGATAAATAACGGCGTATGTTTAACATTTTAACATTTTAATTACGTAAAAGTATAATATCACTTTTGTTAGTACTCAAGAAATTTAATAATTAAATTGAAATAACAGGTAACAACGCTACTTGTTATTTTTTTTAAATGCAAATTTTTATCATAACAAGAAATTAAAGACCTAGTTATTGCTATTCTTCAAGAAGCTATTAGATACAAAGGTATCAGCAAACGAAGATTTCCTGCTTTTCAATGTTGATAGAGAGGTAGAGTGGTTATCTTCCTATCTTCCTATCATGGTACCAATATTCATTGCGTTTTTTTAGATTTACCGAGTTTAATTAAAACCTGCATTTGGAAGTCAAGAAGTGGTATAATTCATATGCAGTATATGAAGTTAATAATCTAAAATGACTATCATTTAATAAACCATTACAGCTCCCGACTATTTACATTGAAAATACGGGGAATTTACACCCCGTCACTGAATCTCCACAGGGAAAACCTTGTGGATTATACAATATGTTGACACTGTCATAAACAGAGACCTACGTTGTTAATAAATACAATTAAAAAAGTTAAACATCCCATGTAACATTTTAGCTAAAACCCTTAATGGTTTATACTTTTAAATGAGTTATTAACTCACCTTTTAAAATGGTCATGGTTATAAGTAATGTAAATTATCTTGTTTTATTACAAAAACTTGTTATCGACAATTAAACTCTCTATAATATCTGCATTGATTTGAAAAGGCATTCATTCCATACCTTAGAATATATGTTCCATGCAATATTGCAATATAACAAAATCGTACTGATATTGGGTTTTAATAAGATGGATTTTGTTTGGTCTTAGATCCTCTTTTGTACGGTTGCTAGGTTTTATGTATGATTAATATTGTTGATTATTATTGAATGCTGTACAATCTCTTCCTGTTATTGCTTATAGATAAATTTACGTGAATGCTTCTTTTAGTTTTTATTATATATATATATATATATATATATATATATATATATATATATATATATATATATATATATAGTCGTTTTATGATTATTGATGTGAATATTAATTATAGTATTATTATTGGTTGTAATGAGCTGTTGTTTACTTGTACCCGACGGATAATTGCTTAATAATGTTGTTGTCTGCTGCCATCCGTGTAATGTATAATAGATGCGTACATTTTGCAAAATATTGAATGCATATTGTGATGTACTTGCATGTAATGGTTTTACGTTAAATCAATAAATACAATTAATAATATTGCAACTAAACATCACACAACCAAAGCTTCTAAGAGAAGCTCGATCAGTCCGTTATTTAAAAAAAAAGTAAAGAATGTCTTATTTTACCAGGCGAAGTTAGGGCTAAGAAGCCCTCTCTAACACTTAACCAGACTTAACTTAATTGTCTTATTTTAGACAATTTAAAAATAATTAAGTTTATCTCTGTAGTGGTCATAAATTGTCCTATGTCTTATTGTATTACAGTCCACTTCGCAACCAATCCAAAGATTCTTCTTTTTTTGGAATTATAAATTTATATTTTGTCTACACCATTAAATAAGTTTGCAAATTGTAATGGAAATAGATAAAAATCATTATTTCTCACTACAATCAGGACATTATACTTTGCAATTTGCAAGGTACAGTAATTTCAAACGTCATTACAGAAACGTTTAAAAATAATATCAACGATTCTAAAAAAAACATTGGTGAATCTCCGTTGCACGTGCGTTTTTCATTGACAAGACAATGCAGATGTGAACTACTTAGTATCAATAGAGATACTAGCGTCGTTATAGCTTCAATGCAATTATCTACCACGTAACATTTTTTATTGTCATACAATTGATTTCTAGAGGAATTACTTCAGTAAATATATCAAATATATCAATTTAAAAATTCCGAAATAATAATTTATATTTCGAACTATTCAATAATAGTATTAATATTTTTGAAGAGTCTGAAAAAAAGAGCTGATAAAAAAAATAAAGAATAAATACGTGCAATTTATCATTTGCTTGAGAGCTCATTTACAATATAATTTCACTTACATCCATTGCTTTTACCTTTTTAATAAAACTAGATTATAACTTTTGTAACTAGTTAATGTTGTAATATAAGTTATAAGTGGCTGGGTATGAAAGAAACGCATATTAGTACCATAATGGTGGTACTACTTATGGAGATAAGGTCTTATCTTGAACACTGCGGTCTATTTCTTGCATTCTTCTTTTTTAACTTGTAAGTCCTATATTTAATTACCGATCGTCTAAGGTTTTTTATTCAAGGAAAATAAGAAAATCTGTTATTGCATACGTTCATATTTTCCCCCAAGGGTTTCATCGTTGTTTCTATTCTGTTTAATTATATATCTGTCATGTATCTGAAATCTTCTAACCACAATCTGAAAGTTTATCTACGGGAGTAATATTGGTATTGAGTCCCACCTTACCGATCTCAGTTTTCAAAACAAAAATCTTCCAAAAACAAGAAGAAGCTTTCCATCTTAGGATGAATAGCTATGAAAATAGCTCCTGATTGGTAGATACAGAATGCCAATTTTATATGTATAAATCCATCTTAAGCGACCTGCAAGTAGTGTGGATTGTTAGTGCTTAACAATACAGGATGTTCAGAAGAGTGTATAAAAAGTTTGTGGCTAACAGAATTCATAATTAAAAACTAATGTCTTATAAACATAGGTTGTGAAATGTTTCGTTTGGTGCCTAGCTACCATTTTCTCTTTATTTAACAAAATAATCATATCTCAATCTACAGTCAGTGGAAAGTCATAAACTGTTTTTACATGTTTTTGCTCTCGTCTTGTGCAAGGGTAGTCTCTTATGCGTTGGTGATTTTCGTCGAATAAAGTGCGGTTGGAATTGCAAAACAATTAAATAATAATTTGTAAAGTGTAAATTTGTATTGCAATACTAGTTTTTTAAATTAACTTTAAAAATCTTTCAACAGGCACCATTTTTAAAATTTCAAAGCAAATCAAACCATTTACTACCAGTTTTATTTTAATTATATCTGCCTATGTGTTAGTTTTAGTATCAGTATCTTTTATAGTTCTTGAGACAATAATCTAACAATTTGTTTTCTAAAAACACTATAAGGCGGCCAGCGGCTACACGAAAAATTTCTTGACCTAATGTTTGCAGGAACTATTTTTGTTTAAAATAATAAGTAACCAGCTGCAGAAGTTTCTGACACACTTTTCTGAAAGCCCTTTATATTAAAATAACAGTCAACAGTACTTGCAGGTCGCCTAAGATTGATTTATACATTTTATGATATCTCCAAAAGATATATTTTAAAAGATTACCTTTTAAATGTTGTTTATAGATACGCACGTGAACAATTTGGCATACTTGTGAACCCAGCTGACGATCCTGGTATCAGACAACAATATCATTACATGAAAAGACCGACGATTGTTGGACTGTTAAAAATAATCATTCCGCTGGCTCAGGAAGAACAGTGTATTTTGAGGAATAAACCGTTCATCGGTACTGATCATTTTTAGAAGTCAGCAACACTATCCAATATAATATGATATAAATACATAACTATCATTCTCTTCTTTAAATTTGATTTTTAACCTCTAAGTGATCATCATCTTAAATATGAATAAAAACTATGCAAATGCGTAGTAAGTATATTTTATAAAGTGTAAAAAATATGTAAAAGTCTAAAGAATATGCGGATAACTCACTCAATACTACCTGTGAAGTAAAAACCAAACATAATTCTAATAAATACATTTTGAAAATTTATATTATAACTTACTATTACATCATGTGTTAAAAGATAATAATTGATGATGGAGCACGTGAACAAAACAAACAAAAAGTCAAGTTAAAGTGATAAACTACAACAGCTCTTTGTCTGCTCTTTAATTTAGTGTTGAGCCCTATTCTGTAATCAGCTGTTACAGTTCGCTTTGACGCGTAGATGTTTAAACGCCAGCCTCAGCTGTTACACAAGCCACACCGTAGTGTCAATATTATTTGGTTCTTGTTCAGATTATGTGATATGTAATGAAGTTATCATGTTATGTAGCAGAAAAACACACATTTTTACATTTAAATATAACAAGAAACTTTATCAATTGTTTAAAATAATTTTTATGCCCTTTAAGCCCAATTTTGGTCATGTTTCAAATTACAAAACTCGTTAAGGGTCGTGTTGCTTTTAACTAAGCTCAGCACAGCCAATAAGATACTTTAAAAATTATCGTCAGACAACTGTGTTTACTATGAGCATCGTCTGAATGTAAACAATAGCGAATACTTCAGAATTCAATTGAAAAGATTTTGTGATCTTAAAAATAATATTGGCTATTACATGAAACCACACACTCGTTATCAGAAACCCTTGAATTATTATTAGTCTGCCTATTTCTCTATTTTTGAAGTTTTGTACAATTACGTTGTTATATTAAACCATTTATACTGAGATATGGTACAAGACTACATAGTCAATATTAATGAAAAGTATACTTTAAATCCAAGAAAGAAAAGAATCATCCAATATTTTACCAAAAATGCTTTTTTCATCTACTTTAGGAGTAATGTAAACTATTGGAGTCTTTCTTTGCATTATAAAAGCAACTAAAGGCCTTGAATAAATCGTGAATACGTGTTATCATAACGAGACCCTGCACTATTTCGTTTGGTATTATCGTAAGGTTCTGCCCGCAACATATAATCCGTAGTGATGGCTGCAAGCATTAGTGATCAGACTTGGAATGTTCATCTCGTGTAACGGGTTCTAGAATGCATTACGCTATTGTCTCCGGGCAGCAGTGTGGACTGCGTATGCCACATCTGATTAATAATTACAACCAAAAGCAAATTGCTTAAGAAGTAAATCGTTTGCGCCTGGAATTCCCTTTGTTTAGAGGGGTTGAGAATATGCTACGGATCAGTAATATTACCAAATCATATTTTTAAAAGTAAGTATTGGCAGAGAAGCTTTGCAAGCGAAAATCATTATTGTATCATCCTACCTGAATAAATTTAAAACCAATCAAAATAAAAAATATTTTAAATTTGGTTAGTAACGCTAATTGAAATTACAGAAACTAAAAATGAATTTAAAATATAAGTTAATGTGTCATAATGGTAGGAGATAGTGGGAAAACATATTGGTTTAGAAACGTGTGCTTTCATAGTTACCCGTTAATAAAGTGAACACGTACTAACAATATAAGTTGAGTTTATATTGTAATTGTAATAACATTAGTAAATCTTATACAGTGAAGAATTGTTAATCAAATTTTCATACGAGAATCAGTTGTTTCTCCTCAAAGTGAACTAAATTAAGTTTTAAACAGTTTTATTTCAACATACATAACCTAAAAGATGGGCTATTGAAATACTATAAGCAAAATACTAACTTGTTACATTATTCTACACCATATATAAAGCTTAGTTGAGCAAATATAAATAATTTTATTACACGTTAATACATACACAGCAAATACTTGAATATATTACCATTACGAAATGTATTATACATAGCAACATATCAATTTAAAAAAAATTATGTTTTAATTTACGCAAGGTAATACTTTATTTTACCATAAAATATATAAGAGGGTTTACTTTTTACTTCAGACTAGTAGTACTAGTCAAAATAAATAATTTGTATCCAATAAATCGTGAAATATTTCAGAAATTAATGTTTTACCTTGAAAAGGAGAAGGATTTCCATCAAATAAAAATGGTTTTCCAAACTCTCAAAACATTTTCTATCTTTAAGACAACTGCTAATTTCTTAGATGTACTTAAAATTGGGATTATAATCTGTTAAAAATGTAATATAAGGTTCAGTGTATGACAAGACACAGCGCGTGCTAGACGCCGGCACTTAACACCTTGTTGTGAGAATCATAAATCACTCACTGCTAAACCTGTTAACAGACGCCGCCAACTTGCTCTCCTGCAGCGTGCCGGAACTTCACGTAAAATACTGAAATATAAAACCTAGCCTAGTTAAATGATACTAGGCAAATTTTCCAATGCAATTGATTTATTACACGTTAATTTGGGTGTGCAAAGAACGTTTATTTTTAATTGTCAGATACATAATGCTAAAAGAGGGAAAAAATTAAAGGAAGAGGGGAAAATATTAATAATCAGATGGTGCTGGTGCCGGCAATAATGACCTCTTTTAATGCATTCAGTTTAGCATTAACCCGTAGAATTTGTCGATGGACTACATGATCAAGTGCAGCCCCTGAAGTCCTGATGATCATCTTTTCCACCTTTAAACATTCATAAAGCTGCCTTAGAGAATCCGTGTATAAAAAGCCAAGCCATAATGCCGTACTTATATTAATAATATAATAAATCTTTAAGGTTTTAGATAACCAAAACAATCTCTAAGTATTGGAACGAGAATGTAATGATTAGTCTAGACATTAAAATTCAACGATTATTAATTTATATACATTAATTACACTTTTGGAAACCACTCAGCAGATGAATTCCACTTATCGTCTCAGTGTATGAGATACACTTGTCAACGCTTATTTTATACGTGATTTATTATTTACAAGGTCTACCTTATGTAGCTTATTAATATTAATGTACATTCTTATTAAGCATCGAACATATTAATTTGTTATATATCAGATTTATGATAAATATACAATGTGCCCTTTGCTGATGTGGCATTTTTTGTGGTTCAAATTAATGATGTTTATAGGCCTTGTGTAGTTTGTCATTTTGTATTGTTTAGCTATGTTGATTAATATACAGGGTGTACATAAAGTCCTGCACAGGTATAATATTACGAACGATAACAGATAAATCAACAAGATTTGGTACATCAACACTACCCCTAAAAATATACTTTTTGAAGAAACTATCAGTTTTCTATAATATCATGGGGACGTCCCGCAAGGAGTCAGAAGCCATTTTGTACTGGATCAATCTTTTTGAGTGCGGTTTGCGGCATTAAACTCTGCTAGATAAGCCCTATAAAATGATGTGCATATTGACCTATGCTCCTATTTAAGATTTCCTTCTGACTCCTTGCGGGACGTCCCCATGATATTACAGAAAACTGATAGTTCCTTCAAAAAGTAGGTTTTTAGGTGTAGTGTTCATGTACCAAATCTTGTTGATTTACCTGTTATCGTTCAGAAAATATTATACCTGTGCAGGACTTTATGTACACACTGTATAATTTTTGTGCAGATTTCGAAGTCCCATATTGATTGTGACAGTCGTTGAAGATCTATATTTTATTCAAAGAATTATGTGGTGGCATATTGACGTCCAACGTTGACTATATCATTTGATGATTATCCGATATTATAGATGAATATGATTTTGTTATGTAGAAGTCCCACGTTGTTTGTGTCAATATTGTTAGAGATCTAATGTTAGGTTAACGATGTTTTAAAAGTCCCGCTTCGGTGTGGCAATTATTATGTGGTTTAAACACCAGGGATGGTGTTGTGGTAATAACTTGTAACTGAGGTCAGTTAAGTCAGTTATGTTGTAGTTCCAGTAATGTAGTGGGGTTATATTTAGTTCCACGTAGATTATGGCTATGTCACCACGTTGATGTCACCTGTTGTGGTTTAAACTAAAGTTCAATAAATTGTAAAGTTCCAACTTGATTTGTTATAAATAATAACAAATTTTTCCATTAATAAATTGCGTCATGGAAATATTTTCGAGTAGTTGCTGTGCATGTATTATTTTGCAATAAAATTATTTAAATTTGGGCCATCTGTCTTTCATATAGTGTGTAATAATGCAACAAGTTAGTATTATACTTATAGAACTTCTCGAAGTGGGATGATTACACTCATTTCTTCAACTGCCCATCTTTTAAGTTATGTATGATAAAATAACATTTTTTAAAACTTAATTTAGTTCACTTTGAGAATAAATAATTGATTCACTTACAAAAATGTAATTAAAAATTCTTTACTTTATTAATAGTTAATAATGTAATTGCAGTTAAAATATAAACTCGGCTTAGGTTTTTCACTTTTTCACTTCTTCTGATTAGAATCAACGTTCAGGACACATTTCTAAACCGAGCTAAACGCTATGTCCTTCCTCGTTACGATCGTGGTCTCAGCTGTCTTCTCGGCTTACTTCATGGCTCTCCGCATAAGCGATTTTCGCTTGGGAAGATTATTTGCTAATACTTACTTTTGAAAATATTATTTCGTAATATTAATGATCCGTTAAATATTCTCAACCCTTCCAAACAAGGAAATTGCAAGCGCAAACGATTTACTTCTTAAGTAATTTGCTTTTACTTGTAATTGTGTTGTATGTCCGATTTTGTCGACGCAGCTCTCACTGCTGGAGACAATCGTGATCAGGCATTCTGGAGTCCATTACAAGAGATGAATATTCAAAGTTTGATCACCAATGCTTCCAGGCATCACAGCATGCTACGTGTTGCGGATAACACCTTACGATGATACCAAACGATATATTGCAAGGACTCGTCATGACAGCACGTTTTCCTTTTTTTAAGGCCTTTAGTTACTTTTATAATGGAAAGAAAAACTCAAATAGTTGATATTACTTCTATGAAATTAGCATATTTGGTAACATATTTTATGATTATTTTCATTCTTGGATTTAAAATGTACTTTTATATAATTGAAAATTTAGTATAGTACCATATCTCAGTATGAAATGAGTTAAAGTGACAACATTATGCATAAAATTAATAAAACAGATAATTTGGCAGATGTTTATTAATTTAACGGTTTTTGGTTTTGAGTATGACGTTTAATGTAATGACCCAATGTATAATTATTTGTATCGTAGAATTTTTCGATCAAGTTTCCACTATAAGATCTATACGATGCTCGTCAGTAAACGCAGTGGTTCAACGATAATTGTGTATCTTATTGACTGTACTAAGCCTAGTTGAGAGCGACACGACCCTTGACAAGGTTTTTAATTAAAACGTGACGAAATTCCTTAAAAGGCATAACAATGATTTACAACATTTCATAATACTGCTTGTTAAATTTCATATTTAATAGTACTTTTTTATAATTCCATAACTTTATTGTGTAACACATAATCTTAACATAACCGAATAACATTGACAAGGCGGCGTGGCTTGTGTAACAGCCGTGCTGGTGTTTAATTATCTCTTAAACGTCAAAGCGAAACCTTAACAGCTGATTACAGAATAGGGCGTAACACTAAATTAAAGAGCAAACAAAGAGCTATTGTAGTTTATCACTTTAACGGGACTTTTGTCTGTTTTGTTCAAATCATCGACTATCCTCTTCAAACACATAATGGAAAATGTTATAACCCGATATTTTCAACATTTATTAATTTGAATTATGTTTTGTTTACACCAAATAATTAAGAGATATTGAGGGAGTTATCCGTTATATCCTTTAGATGATTACATATTTTGGACTATAATTTAAAAAGGTAATTTTTTACTTGGATAGTTATTGTTCGTATTCAAAATGGTGATAGCTTAGAGGCACAAAATAAAATTTAAGAAAAGAGCGATAGCTATTTATTTCCATCCTGTTATATCGGGAAGTGTTGATAAATGAAAATTGTGGATTCCTCAATACACACACTATTCCTCTTGTAACATTGGAAGGATAATTTTAGATAGCCTAGAACGGTTGCTATTTTTATGCATGTAGAGGTATAGTTGTTGATGTCTAACCGGATCATCAGCTGGTTTCATACGTGTGCGAAATTGTTGAACTTTCACACATAAAAGCAACATTTTAAAGGGGAAAAAGGTAAAAATTGACTTAATACACCAGGCGAAGTCAGGGCTAGAAGTCCACTCTGAAACCAGCGATTACCTAGGAAACGATGGCTTAAAGATGACCATCGAACCACCAGCAGTGGCCGCGCAGACGCCCTGCTTGCGAGGAAAGGATCGCTCAGGATCATCCATTCAAGCAGCAGCCACGCTTAGCTTGCTTGACTCGGTTGTCCTGCGATAACCGCCATACCCGTTACATTACGCCATTAGCTATAAACATTTTACTCTGTAACAGTAGGGAAGGATAGTATTCTGCATAGTTGATTAGGATCAGAGCTGATGTTGACAATACATTTTCAATAACTCCATATTGTCAATAAGTTCATATTGTCAACTATTGTAGGAAACTAACATTAGTATTTATATTTTATATTCTGTTTATCTAGCATCTGTATTTTAGAGATATAATAAAATTTACAATCTTCAGTGACATACAAGTATTGTCGTTTGTTGTAGTGTTGAAACTATACAGGTTATTCAGAAAAGTATATCACAAACTTCTATGGCTAGAAGTACTCATCATAGAAAAAATGTCCTGTAAAGAACTAGTAAAGGTAATTAACAGAAAAATGGAAAGGCAGTTGTGGTACTGAAGGACAGAATTAACTACTTATAGCGGGCTGTGAGTTTATGTCTTTAAGAAACACATTTGTTAATTAGTAAGTAAAATAATATGAGACACTCAATCCTTCAGCAAACAAAGTTTCCTATTAATTTTCATGCATAGTTTATACATTTCATATATTAAAATGATGACTGACTTCGAAATATGAAAGTAATAAATAATTATACATATTCATTATTAACGTGTATATTAGTTTCTATAATTTGTTCAGTATAATTTTCACTACAGTCTTGTATTTCCGAAATAATTACTTCATTTTATTTTATGTTCTAACAATGAAATTAGTATGGGTTTATATTATAGTAGCTGAAATAAAGAATTAAAATTTTGGAAAGAAATCTTACTGAATATCTTGTAAACACACCATATATTGTTGTTCCATACCACGTTGAACTTATGTTTTATAATTTTACACTGTTGTATTTAATTTATCTTTTAAAAATTCAATTAATGGTTTTGAAGTTTATTAAAAAAATGTATTAACATCAGTTTGTACGTAATTTACTTTATAAGTGAATTTAAGGTAATGTACTAATTTTATTCTAGGACTAAATTTCACTACGGCCTTGTTATCTAGAAAAATTATAATCGAACTATTTTAAATTATTTTTAAATCTCGTCAGAAATAAACTAGTAGTAAAGCGGAATAGGAATTAATATTAACCGTGCTAAAAATTTAAAGTAGAATCAAATAATCTCTAAATAGAGCTATTAAATGATGCCATAAACTACCCAATTTTATTTTTGAATCGTTAATAAATAAATTAGTAGTTCAAATATTTATTTAAACCAGCATTTTACAATATATTTTAGGCTTTTGCAGCGATTCCTTAGAGTTGGAAGTTTTTTAGTGTATCAAAGTCAGCATACCTACAACAGAAGAGTATGAATTGATTTTGTGAAATTTGACAGATTTAAATTTGAACTTAACTAACCTAAAAAAAAAGGGATAGATCAAGGTGATGTGATATTTTTAACAACATTTACGTCAGTATTAATATAAATAAATTGATAGAAAATTTAGAAAACAAGGCATCGTGAAACACTACTAGATTAGAGAATCGTTTCAATGTTTTCGTTATCACAATAGTGTTTTTTTTTGGGTGGGGGGGGGGCTACTTTGAAAGCACGTGGAAACCGTAAACATGCGTGACACGGAACTCGCTTCAATAATGGTTTGATTTGATATTAAGAAAATGGTGCACGTTGGGCAATTTTAAAGTAAATAAAAAAAAAAACAAAAAAAAAAACAAGAATTGTTATAAACATGTACACGATATCTATTATCAAATTTTTATTACAATTCGAACGGTATTTTTCAACGATATTCGGGAAGCAGGAGAAAGCAGGACCACTTAAAAAGTATGCTTGCACAACCCGGTAGCAACAAACATGAAAAAACAGATGATGCTCTTCAACTGAATGTAGGCTGAATAATAATAAATTAAAAAAAGCTAGCTAGTGGCCAAACGAAACATTTCATAACATGTGTTTGTAGGACATTTATTTTAAATTATGGGTACTATCACCCACGGAAACTTTGTGGTACTCTTTTTTGAACACCCTGTATATACCAATAAATCAGGTGCTATTTTCATAGCTATTGATCATGAGAAGGAACGCTTCTTCTTCTTTTTGGAAGATTTAGGTTTTAACAACTGAGATCGTAAGGTGGGACACAATATCAATATTATTGCCATGGAAAAACTTCCAGAGTGTGTTTATAAAACTTCAGATATGTAAAGAAATGTAATTGAAAATAATAGAAAAAGGATGGAACCTTGGGGAAAGCCAGTATGAAGCGGTCCTAAACAACTTTACTTATTTTCATAAAATAACAACCAGTAATTCAATACAGGACTTACAAGTTGAAAAAGAATAGTGCAAGGAATTAGGCTTTAATGGTTTAAGAGACGTCTTTATCTCCGTAAGTGATATCGTAAGCGATCCATTATGGTAGCTAATGTGAGTTTCTTTCACAATCGCCCTCATTGAATTGTATTACATGGAACTAGTTACAACGATTGCATCCTAGTTGTATACCAATTTTATCCCAGAGGTAAAAGCGTCAGTAGATGTTACTGAAATCAGATTATAAAAGATCTGTCATGCAAATGATAACAAGCACTATTGTTGACTATTATAACACATATTAAATATTTATTTGTTTCAGACGCACTAAAAATATTCAATATTCTACTAAAAAACTTGACAAGATAACACGTCACGTGGTTCATACTTGCATTGGAAGAAAAAAATAACGCTAGAAATTCTATTAAGACTAATTAGCTCACATCTACATTGTCTTGTCAGTGAAAAGACACATGCAAATGAGCTTAATTATTATCTTTGTTTGCTCTTACTCATATTCGTTGATACTTTTTATACGTATCAATGTTTAATTATTTCCGTGATAACTTGTAAAAAAAGATAAGAATATTAATTTATTAACGCCGTAGGTATTTATGTATTACAGTGTCAACATACTGTATGTTCCACAAACAAGGTTGTTTCTGTGGAGATTCAGTGGAGGTAAGTAAATATTTTATTGTATTTTTAATCTAAAGAGTCGGGAGCGATAAATGTTCATTAAATGCTAGTAATTTTATTTTATTAACTTCGTATAGAGCATGTAGGTTATACCACTTCTTTAATTAAATGGTGAAGTTTTAAAAATAATTCATTTACAACAGTCATCAATAATTTACGCAGTAATTTTAAAACCTTTATGTCTAAATACTGTTAAATCGCTGAAAGAATATTTTGTAATTTGTTATTAAAATCCATAACAACAGAGGCAGAATTAAATTGTGATTTAATGTACACACATTATAATACTTACTGACTTGATTTACATTTTAAATATTAAATAAAAAATCAAATCATGGGCTGTTTATAAATTATTGTATTTTTGTTCATGAACATATATAAATTAACATTAATCTACAAAAATTCATGTTAAAACATTACCATTGTTTTTATTGTTTATAAGCCTACGGGATCTGTTGTAATGTTTAAATCCTAAATGCTTTGAGTTGAAACTAAAGAAGATATATTTCTACAAAAAATAAAGAGTTTTATATTTATAGGTTAGATTACCTTTGTTCGCACTGACCAATCACTGACAACTGACAAGTATCCAATATTAAACGCTGATCGTCACGTTAAATATATGGCAGAGAGTTATTAAACGTGGTTAAGCATTTTTACTATTTTGTTGTTGATGAATTTTTTTGAAACCGTGTCTCAAATAGATCATTATGAAGTACAGAGGTTACAGTATATCATTTGAAGTTCATAAAAGTTATATATCGATTATTATACAAGAAACATATATTAAAATCCTTAAACCTTAAATGACTCTATGAATATTGGTACGTGAACAAGAAAATCTAAAAGGATAAATGATAGCCACTCTGTATCGCTGTCAACATTGATAGGCAGGAATCCTTCAGTTTTGCTGCTACCTTTGCGTCTAATGGTTTCTACAAGAATAGCAATAACTGGGTCTGTAAAACTTCTTGTTAAGATAAAAATTTTGATTTAGACAAAATATTAAGTAGTGATGTTACATTTCGATTATTACAATTTCCTCTACTAAAAATAATATTATACTTTTATATAATTAAAATTTAAAATATTTTCCTTTTTTGTTTTTCTATTAACAACTGATATGCAATTACACACATGTTTACAATGTTATATTTTTAGGCTCTAAATAGTAGAGTTGACATAAATTTTTACAGTTCGTTAGCAGATGCCAACTTCATGAAAGCACCTTTGAAATACTGCACCTTAATTAAAGGCTAAAATGTGCTTTCTCTTGAGCCAGCGTCTGTTACGGAGAACCTTCTAAAATGTCAGAGATATAACAGTGTTAAAAACACGGAAAAATACAGAGAAAAATACTGCTTTAGTGCACAGTATTTTTCTGTACACTAATTTTACTACTGACTTGGGTTTAAAACGTTTCCTCATTCTACTTATTGAGGAGTATGACTAACTGACTTGTTCAATTCAGTGTTATGTTTATAGTAGTTTTCATTGTTCGGAGCAAACGTAAATGTCTTTGATTCAAAATAGTAATATACAAGAAATATTAAGTCGACATTGTTCTCTTGTGTTCACTTAGGAGAAGAAGTTGAGATTGCATTGCACTTAGTATTAAAAGGACCCTTGCGCTTGCCTTTGACGTGATATGATAATTAATCTTGATGGGTATGGTCGGTGGTAGGGTCCGCCTCCTGTTGAGATTCATGAGCATTCAACAAAAGGCTGTTATCTTCGTCACGTCACTTTGGAAGAAGGAAAGGTCAGCTCGGTTTCAACATCTCCAGTAAAGTCGCAGGACTCCTTCATGTCCAGGCTAGCAACAGCTTTTAACACTAAGGAAGCTCCCATTCACTCCAACAATCATAACAGTAGGCTAGAACAATCCTTCCAACTTTCCACCCTAATATCTTTATGTTGCGGTAAGTGATGTGCCGCTCCTGGACACCCATAGAGGTGCCCAGATGTAAGTGACACATTGATATTTTGCTGTACTCAGTGTAGGTTTCACTGAGAGGTATAAACCATTTATATGAACTTACTTGGATAGAAGCTGTTCTAATAAATACAATTAAGCATTGAACACTTTAGCTTCAGATATTATTTAATTTACCCTAGCTTTAAATTTATTCTAAATGAACCTAGAAGCCATACTGTAACTCAGAATTGATCAATTTTACTAATAGTACTTATAAAGAAATTTATCTAGAAATAACCATTAAGAAGGTTCTTTGTTTCCTGACTTTCCACCATATTCTTTTTACCCAGACGATCGGCATTTACTATTAGATATTTTTCAGTTTCCATTGATTGGTTAATGCGATCCGTCTATTATTTAGTTCAATTAATAACAATGTGGGTTACTATTATTACGTGCATACTGTGGAGTTGACACTAAACACATTTTCATGATCCTGAATCATGCATGTTACAATGCTGTGAAATAATTTATTAACGATGGAAATTATCCGAAGAGCATTCAGTTACCTTCAAAATACTTTATTGTTACATATAGCTTACTTTAAATTGCGTATACAACCTGTATATAACATTTAATATTTATATAGTGGACAGAGCTAAACTTAATATTAATAAAGATTGGTGAAAAATGTACAGGCTCCATGGACACCCAAGAAGAAGAACGCTCTATGATGCCTTACATCCTGTCCACCACATGAGTTATACCATGTGAGTTAAAATTATGGATAAACTGTGTTATTTAGTTTTCGATGAATAAAGAAGGAGGGCTATCTATAACTCATATATCTGTATAGTTCTATAACTCGGGACACCTTTCTGGGAAATAGAAGTGCACTTTTTTGCACTGTTACAACTTTTCCCATTTCTATGTCGTTGTAAAGACTTAATAAGTGATAGCTCATTTGAAAGATATCGATAAAAGAAGAAGAAGAACATTGGAAAATAAAGGTGATTGAAATTAACTAAGTAAAAGCATGGATGGATCCTGCTCAACCCTCAATGGACAAAGATAGAAAAATGAATATCAGGACACCCCTCTACGAAACAGTACTAGGTTGAGATAGAAAGCTCTAATTTCCTCTGTTCTTCTTCTTTTATCAATAACTTTCAAATGAGGTGTTACTTAAGGACACTTTATGGATTTATCTTTATCCATCAAATACTAAACAGAGTGTATCTATACTTTTAATCTCACTGTATGTAAATAAATAAATACACATATATAAACACACACAGACGCGCGCGCGCGCGCACACACACACACACACACACACACACACACACACACACACACACACACACACACACACACACACACACACACACACACACACACACACACACAATATAACATATATATATATAATATTATATATATATATATCTGTAATATATACCTGTAAAATATGTTTATAGTTCGTATCTATTATTTAGCACATAATCAAGTTCAGTACTGAATATAGGCCTACAAGTATATTCACAAGATACAATAAGTTATGGAAAACTACACAAGTAACAATAAAAAGTATGATAACAACATTAAATATTGGTCTTGAATATGTGTGTTTAATGCAATACAACGAGGAAAGTACAGTTTTTCCGTGGATAAAAATAAAACATTTGGGAATCATATCGAGCTGTCAATTTATATCTCCTCCCGACATATTCCCCAGCCATCACCGCCAGACAGGATTGACCTGTAATCCTGGCAGTGAATTTATACTTTAAATTCGATAAAATTGTATTCAAACATTTTTATGCCCGGAAGAAACCGTAGGTTAGGTCAAACAATTAATTTATATTGTAGTGAGTTTGTTTATTACTTTATTGTAAAACTAATGAACTTATTAAAATAATACTATATTATAGTTAGCTATGTCGCTGCTCTTTAAGAAGATTAAAACTATTAAATTTAAAATTAGAAAAGTACAAATCTTTAATATCACCTCAAGAGGAATTGCATGCATTATGGACAGTTTTGTAACCAGCCCCATGGAAAATCAGGAGAAGATAATGGATTTTAATATGTGTATCAATTTAGACTTAATTAAATGGCCCATTTAAATTAATGATTACATAAAACTTCTAACCCCAAAAATAATAGTAGTTCATTCATGTTATGTTTTACAACAGTGCGGAAAGGATCCTAGAAACTTGTAACTTGGGACATAGCTTTCTCTTGTTTCTAGGAAGAGCTCAATCCATTTTTTGATGAAATGGTAAAGGGCAGTCCGTGACGATATTTGTCTTACCGTGTGTGTGATTACTCTGGATAAAAAGATCACAGACAATTTTGGCGAAAACTTGATACATATTAGGTATCTATTGGTCTAAGGAAGAACCCTATTGATTATATAGTCCATATGTTCGATAAATCTTGTTAGAAAGGTCACAGACTGTTACAAATGGCGCAGTGTAATGAGTAAACGGTTATCGCAAGATAGCTGGATCAAGTAACGGCGATCGTGGCTGCTGCTCAGTTAGGTTACCGCTGGTGATGGTTCAGAAGTTATCTTTAAGCCGTTGGTCCCCAGGTTAAGTGTTAGAGAGGGCTTCTTAGCCCTAACTTCGCTTTACTTTACTTTACTTGAAATTGCTAGATAGGTTTTTCATGGTCCAAGTAAGAGTCATATTGATTTTAAGGCCAAAATGCAAAGTGCAGTCCGTCTGGCGATATTTAATTTGTTTTTATCTTATTTTGACAACGATTTAATTTTATAATTTTTAGGGGAAAGCATCGGTGAGTCTGACTTAAAAGAGGACTTGTTAATTTACATATCTTAGTGAGATTTTTTGGAGAGTGAATATCACTTAGTAAAGTACTTTAGCATAATTTGTACTTATGGTGCTAGTGAACACTGTAAGTATGACAAATATTTATGGAGATTACATCGTCTCGCTGTAAGTGTAGTTAATTGGGGCAGCTAGCAGAGGTCATGAAGTCTGATACCGCACGCCTCCACAGCTGTTATCGCAGCGCATTAAACATTAGTGCTGGGCTGTTATTATTCTTACTCATATTGGATATAAACAAAAAAAACAGAATGAAAAAATATAAAAAAACGCAACATAGGTTAAGATTGTATTTATTTTAGATGCATTTGTCAAAAAACATAGCCAGTATATGGAAAATTAAACAAACTCACGCATTCTTATAGTATTTATTATCGTTGTACCTACATACCAGGCTATCGACTTGTACCACGCAACATTATTTGAGAAGAAAAATATGTACAAAAGGCCTAAAATATGTCAAAAGATTTAAATATTGTTCGTTCATTAAAACATTTATCATTTACATTTATCATCAGCAAAGCAACAATGAAATTTACACAAGCAGCATGGAAAATGCATGGAACGTGCGTCATAAAAGAATTTATTTTTAAAAGAAAGTGAGTAAATATATTTATTTTTAATCGTAGACGTTCTGATAACACTTTAAGGAAGCCAAACAGTGCACATAAAAGCCTTAAATGTCTTTATTTTAAAACGATGTTTTATCATGCTAATGTTTCATTTAGAAAAGGGCTGTTGTGTGCCACCAACCAACTTTAAAATCTCACAAACGAGGCTGTTAGTATTTCTGGAGAATCCCTCATGATTCCACTGTGTTAATGAACCCTCCAGAGAAATTAATCCTCTGCTTTCTTCTTTTGTATACGACTAACTGCTCTTCTCAAACATTTTATTGGGGTTTTATTGTTTTCTGACGAACTATCTGTATAATTCCAGAACAAAACTTGGGAAATTAAATACAAATACAATAAAAAATCATTAAGTAAATTTAAATTACTCCTCAATATACATGATGAAATTAAGAATAATAAATCTATATTAACTACAAGACTAGCATTCGAGTATTATAATATGTACAAGAGAACAAAGTAAGGCGAGTAAAAAACTTTATGGGATAAGTTTCCTTTGCCCATCTAATTGCTATTGTAATTGAATGAGATTGTACTAGTAAATAATCATTTACTAGAAAATTAGAAGAGTAAGTAGAAAATACAAAACTAGAATGGGGTTTAAAGCACACGATACTCTAGACCATTAAACGTAAGGATAAAATAATACAAAACAAACCAAAAACACGAAAAAAGGGCTAACAGAAAAGTCAAAGTGCCACATTATTCTTGGTCCGAAGACCATCGTATAAATTGGCATGAAGCTAACATAAAGTATAGGAAACTTCATTTCCTCAAAAGGAAATTTTATGAAATTTGCAAACCAACCGGTTAGCCAACCATCAGTCAGATTAATACATTAAGGATTAAAGTATTATTTTACTGTTGAAATTGAGTAAGTTTTTTAAAGTGCATTATGTAAAGTTTCTTGGGATAAGATGGTTTTACGAGGTGAATAATAACTTACCCTTACTAATAGTAATAGCCTTATTTAACTATTACTGCATTGTGTTTATAAATTAAGACCATTAAATTCTTCTTGTAATAAATGTACACTAGCATATTATTTCATCTAAAGATTAATCGATTATAAGGTAAGTTTCAAACAAAAAACATGGGTATAATTGTAATAAATAATCAAGTTTCAAACATACATTGGACGTAATAAAGAATGTAATCAAGGGAAAGCTTATTTATAGTATGCCAGTTTAAATATTGATATTGGATTAAAATAATATACACATTAAAATCACATAAACACAAACACACAAAAGGATACATGGGCGCGCACGCGTGTCCGTTTGTGTTATCTTTATATTCATATATTCATTAGGGGCTTTGTGTTTATTTGGTAGTCTTTATTTGCCATTATTAAGTTTTCTCAATGAAACTGTATATGTATTTATTTATTTATTGAAGTTGTAAAGTTCTTGATCTGTTAAAAATAAATAAAAATTAAAAAAATAACTGTCTTATTGTAGTTATTAATGACAGTTGTGAGTGGTTAAGGTTATCGTGGTTTTAATTTTGTATACATAAAATTCATTATTAATCTAACATTAATTTTGCAACTGAATCAAGACTACAAAATTACCCGTAGATTTATTTTTTAATCAGAATAAATAAACAAAGATAAGCCAATTGCATAAAGAGTACTTACGTCTTTTTAAGACCATTCTTTTTAAAATATACATTCATTTACTTTTAGCGTATCTATTTATTTAATGAGTTTTGGCTGCATATTATACTAATCTTTTATTCTGAATTTCTCGTGAAAATTGTCGATTGTATTTTATTTGGCACGATACAATACAAGCTGAGCCCATTGACACAGACGCCAGTCGGACTGTATGGTCTTGCCAACTTGGCACACTTCTTGTCTCAAACTGTATTTTGATATTGGAACTGACCTTCCTTACATTTTCGTTATGTTAATAAGATTCTGTAAATATAAAAAGGAAACTATTATTTAGCATAAGATATTCCTTGGTTTATGAAAATAAAATATTAAACAACATATCTATTCAAAGATGTTTTAGGAAATGTATGCATTTTCTTCGCAGCAGGGAAACACCATTAAACATATTTGGAAATTTAGTTAAAAATATTATTGTACAAAAAGTAGCTTGAACATGATCATAATCAGTCTCATGTACTCTAAATTAGAGTCTAACAAACATTGTAGGTTTCGGTTTTTGTCCCCTTGGTTTAGAACTCGATCATTATCAATACTGGTTGAGGCACAAACCATAGTATATCCAAATCAAATTTAAATAAAATCCGTGTGATAAAAAACTGCTGTATAGCCTAGCAATTTGTTTTAAATGTGGCATTTGAAACCTTGGCATTATTTATTGAGCATCATTATTGATCCCAATAAGGCAAATTTTGAAATGAACGTTCACTAGTAATACAGAATTGCTAAACACTGTTTCTATCCAAAGGTTGTGTCTCCTTGACTCCAATCTAATCGCGTTAAGTTGGACACGCGTGCGTTTGTGTCAGTGGCTTATTTTACAAACTTATCATCTCATTCAGCTTGGATCAGATAAAAGAAGCAGTAACTTGTTTTATAGTTTTTATATTTAAGTCTCTATTATAAAAAACCACATTCTCTCTCATATAGTATCCATACCCAATGACCTTGGTTACTGGCGGATGTTAGCAATTAGCAATTTCTTGCTGAACGACTGGTGCATTATAGGACCCTTTTAAATGACTAAACACAACTGTAACAAGGGATTGTCACAGAAAAATACTCCGATCCGTTTCTGAATACTATTATTTTGAGGCACTAAAGTCGGAGAGCGAAACAGTTTTTATAATACCAATGACATAAATCGAATTTATCTTCAACATTTCATGATATTTAATAGAATAGTAACAATTATTCCTGTACAACTTAAACTATTTTAGGCCAGGTGGAGGAATATTAATTTGAAGTATATAGTATTTTTACTCAAAGCACTTATAATATAATATGATTGGACACTTATAATATTCTATGATGATTTTAAGGCATGTATCAATTAGATATTAGTTTAATGTTTACTATTAAGAGAATTAGAGGATAAGCTGATCAAGGAAATTTAGTTCAGTTTGTCTCGGGCTCAGCTCTCCGC
The DNA here is from genome assembly GCF_021130785.1 of Homalodisca vitripennis. Taxonomy (NCBI): domain Eukaryota; kingdom Metazoa; phylum Arthropoda; class Insecta; order Hemiptera; family Cicadellidae; genus Homalodisca; species Homalodisca vitripennis. The sequence continues at coordinate 43,864,596 of NC_060211.1, read as the reverse complement.
CTTTGCTTGCACCATTGGTATTAGTTTTTCAAAGTTATGAATGCGTGTAAAACTGATATAGTACACTGTATGTCCTTGCTTTATAATCTCCATTTGCCATATTTTTTTGGTACAGTGTAGGAGTTGTATACATTTTTATATACCTAAGTACGAGTAGTATCGTATGTCTCTTCAATGGAAAAGGAGCCATTGCCTCCTCGATGGCGTTCTGTGATAAATAATTGTATTTTGTGTTTGGTGCTCTGATTTCTGATTCCATTTTAAATTGTCACGGGCTTACAGTCCTCGTTTATTTCCTAAAACTTTAGACAAATAGCAAATGGTTCGTTTAATCATATTAGTACCCGGTCCCTCCGTTTTTATTCCTTCAGCAACAAAACATTAAACAGACGGCATTGGTAAAGATCCCGTCTTATAATATCAAAAAACCCTGAATTAAAATAACTAAATAAAATAAATAGTTTGAATTAATAACTGCTGCCGTCTGTAGTAACAGTTGGATTTTATCCTGTCTTAACTATTTGCAACACACTACTACAGATCTATTTTCCTCATTAAAATACAATACTTTTTAATAGTTATTTCAGATTAGGTGGTATATTGGAATAAAAAGATGGCCACGTGTTATTTTCATGTACAAAAATATACATGCTGATTGGGTCTAAATGTGTATACTAGATTTTATGTAATAGGGTATCAAACATCCAAACATACAAATACCAGACATCCAAACATTATTTTACATAAACTTTTGCATTTATAATATTAATTGGGATAAAGCTCATTAGATAAATGTTTTATACAATTTGTTCATTATATAGTTTCATACCATTCCTTTAAAGAATTTAATACATTTGTAAAGTGATGGAAAAAAACGCGCATCGTGAGTATGACCATTTTAAAGTGAGTTCTAAGGTTTAAAAAATAATAGATTTTTGTTCAAGGTTTCATTTAATCTAAAAAATATTAGAGAATATAGAAGTATTTAAAATGGTTTTAGTATATTTTATATGTTGAATTAAGAGTGTTTGTCCAATTAGAATCTAAAGCTCTTATAAAGAACTTTCAAGCTTATTCCTACATAAATTACGTACACAGAATTGTTATCAGACTCCAGTAGACTGTTCAGTTGAGCATTCTGTCGAGATTGACTCCAAATATTTAGTTTTCTACAAAGTGACAATCATCCGCTACATTTTCAAAACAGAGAAAAACAGAACTTTTGTTTCTTTCAATACTACCAGACCATTTTCAATTAGCCAATGTTTGTCGGCAAGCTCAGAGATATGCAATTTTATGATCAAGAACACCAGCGGCCTAACGTCGGAGCACTTGCAGTATACCTCTAGTTGCTAATACTAGGGAGGAGTTCAATTATTATTAAGAGGCACATACGATACGAAGTAACTCTTTAAATGCTAGACATACTGTAAAAAGAATTTATACTTAAAAGAAAATCTTGATATGTCAATATTTTGCTCAGGTCATATCGAGTGGATCAATGCCGGTAACATTTCCTCTTTTAGTCTATTTTTATTGGAACTAATATAAATTTTTTTGTATTATTATTGATAATTAATTTTGTTTCAAAATTTTATTTTATTTGTATATTTATATATGTTCAGGCCAGTGTGTGCTATCTCAAAACATAAGAATGTGAACCACATAATTAAAGCATAAAATATTAAACCATCACAACATATGAAAATATAACAGTAATAAACTAACGATGTAAAATAATCTAGACTCACATTCCGTTAAAATGAACTAACGGAACTAATCCGTGCTGTATTTTAAGAATAGTTTGGAGTAGAAGTTGCAAGCTTGTACGTTGTTACGAGATATCTCGTGTAAACAAAGGCTGTTGAAATAACAGGACTATTTTTTACAGGAATAAACAAAAGAGAGCGACATGGACTAACGAGAAAATGGCCAACCCCAGAAATAAGTACAGATAACCTCCTAGCCATTAATTGTGCTGAGTTGTGTAAATCAGCGGTGCGGCGCGGAGGTGTGCCGGTAACGTACTACAGACACTGGACATGATGGTAATAGGTGGCCGTGCTGGAAATCGATCCTATTAGTTTGATTTTACACTGGTACCTTATATTTACAGTCCGATCAATTGAGTGAAACTTATTTTTTACTAATAAATGTTAGGATAAGAAGACGGTCTCAGATTCTTTAATTCATATCACTACATATTTATTATTGATTATAATTCATTATGGGTAAAATATTCATACCAATCATTAAGACTTTATTTATTTAGGAAAATAAATGATATTCTTCTGGCTTTTATGATATATTGAAAGACGTTTTACAACGATTTTTAATATAAATGTATCAGTTTTAAGAATCAAAGAAACTATAACTAATGTAAATATGTTATAATTATATATAAGATTATTTTAGTTTTATTAATGATGTATATAGAGATGTCGATAATCTCTGTGTTTAAAGTTTGTTTTTGACGATTGAAGGATTGTTATGCAAACATGATATTTCCAGACTTTTGCCATCACTCAATGATATAAAAATCAGTAACACTAAGTTTCGCGATGTTTCCTCCTCAGGTGAATAACTAATCTAACACATAATTAAAATCTGAGTTAAATAAACAAATCACACCAAAGCGTTGTGACACGCATAAATCAGGAATCACAACAAAAATGTTGTATTTCAACTTCACTAACTCAAAAACATGCACTTATAAAAACTAAATAACACTCATTATTAAAACTGAACTACATGATACAGTCAAAACAGTCTGCATTAGACGATCAAACACCTACGACTGACCAGAAGCAATAGTTAATGGCAATCGTCATGACAGAAACAAGATAGCGGTAAAAACAGAAGCCACGGGAGTGGGCCTTTTTACTACTGGTTCATTCTAGATGGACTTCTTAAAACCATACAGTGACTCTGCATTTGCTTATTTCAAATATCTAATCTGTTTAATCATTTTGGTTTTCGTTTTGGTTCATTTCTCTGTTCTGGCCTAAAAATATTTCTTTCTTGGACCAATATAAGCCTATGTACTAAGTTTAAATTCCCTAGGATCTTTCTAACGAGAGTTATTGCATAGTCTGACGGTCGGATAGATTGAAATAAGGACCTGACGGGTAATTATTAAACCGATATAACGGAATATCGAAGGTTAAATTTCAAGAAAGTACATTCACCGCGTGTTATTACGTCACATGAAAGGTCTTTCCTGTAATAGTCCTCAGTTTTTGTGAAAATTCGTTTAATCTGTGATTTTCTCGTTGGCACTATGGTTAGCTATAAAATACAACAAAAATGTATACCTTTAATAACCACCTTTTCAATCGAAACTCAATAGAGTTCTTGGATCAGGTAAGACTATTGACAACAATCTTCAATAGTTACATAATATTTACAATAGAGGTTTACTACTCCAAATCAATGGAATTGTTTTTGTATACGTGTTTTATTTTATAATATACACTGTGCAACAATGTTGCCCCTGAACTATAACATTTATGAGAACAACAAAGAGCCAACCCCAACAAGAGGAATGGAGAAAACAGATGAACTCACTATGACACAACATTTACCGTTTATAGAACATTCTTACTAATTTAAATTGTTCTATTATTACTGTAGAAAAGTTTCATTTATTACTGCATTAAAAAGATTGCATTAAAATAAGTCATTGCTCTATTAGTAATAACCATATCTTCAATTAAAGTCAAATAATATTAAACTGAATCAAGTGCTGTACCTGTTATTTATATTACTGATATTTTACAACCAATAAGCAAAGCAAATACAAACCAGACTATTACGTTTGATACTGTATCGATTACTATAAATAAGCAAGTTTATAGGTTTTGTATTTTCACGGAGGTTGTAGCTGTATAATATAATGCATATCTCTAAACATAAGATTACTCACTGACCTTGTGAAACTGACGTTAACGGACAATATTATTTTAAATTTGACAGTCAAAAAACACAAAATACCAAACTTTGCAAGTTAATGTTTATAAATTTAATAGGTAATTAATGCAGTTCATTTATTGATTAATTATTATAGCATACGTGACAAAACTAAAAACATGAATCAATGTCATATCCTTACTAGTTCAATTTGATTGATTCCAGATTATAGTTTTGTAAAAAATATTATTTACTCTCTTAGTATACTGTTTTGGGTATTTTATTTGGTCAAATTGTGTGATGCTTATTTTTCGCAAATAGACGTTTTCATTCATATTAGGATTGCTTAGCAGAAATAATAATGTATGTTAGCAAAGAAAGAATATAAGGTTGAAGAACATTCCCTGACTTAGTGGTATACCGCTTTTAGGTTTATACTATTTAAATAAATTCCAGAATAAATTCAGCTGATTTTAACAATATTGATTAACATATTTTGATTCGGATATTATACTTCAAGTACAAGAAACAAATTTATTAGTCAGGCTAAACTGAACAAAAGTAAAAGCGAAACTGAATTAAACACAAATGTTAAGTTTTTAAACTTTTTTGTTTTCTTGATTTTAATAAATAACCTTTTACCTATATTCCTTATTTAAAACTGTACCAGGTAATTGTGTTACTACGTTTATATTAGCCGTAAAAACATATATACAGTATTACAGACCTTAAAGATTATGGCTCTTTGATAAACGTTTAATTCACAGAACTGTGAAAACTCTCTACAGTAGTATTCAAGTGTTCTCGAAAGAAAACCTCACGATGAAGGTTTCAGGGAATTACAACTTTAACACATAAATAACCAGGAAGCTGCTGGTTTTAGTCGACTGCAAAGTATTGTCCGAGTAAGTTTGTGGAAGTGCTGGTGTTGCAGAGGCTTCATTAAAATTATGTATCTTTTGCATGTTTTAATTGCATGTCTATGTATGTCCAATTGTACATTATTGGTTAAAACATGCGTCCAAACAATCAGAAATCAGAACAAATCAATCCTTATAATGTAAAGACTTCAGAAGTCTCACTGGAACAATGTTTACAGCGCCATCCAAAGGCCAGACCTAGGATCACCATTGTTGGGTTATAACACAGCACTAGCGAATTTTGTTGAATAACAATAGTTAATACCCTTAGTAACATGTGTGGTTTGAATTGTTTTTGGCATGGACAATATGAATATACTAATATAAGCTGTATTGTTGTTTAAACATTTGTTAAAAATCTCGTTGTTAATTCAATAGGGATTAAAATTAGATTATAGGTATTATAGAATGCTTCTGAAGGTACCTTCCGGATGATTTTACATTTCTTCAGATACTCATACTCTGTTCAAGTTCTTTTTGTAATAGATCTTTCAGCCAATCACCATAGCTGATTTTGTAAACCGTGTTGCATATTGCATATTCACTGCAGTACACTACCACGTGTAACAATATGTAATGGCACAATGTGGCCAATTTACAAATATCAGTAAACTTAATGACCATGTTATGACATAAATGCTCGTCAACTTGACAGTCATAGAGCCTTTCGTGTTTTCAGTATATAAATTAATACTGGGAGCTCCGAAACGTGCAGTATTGGCTATGAGGTTATAGTCATTTTTGAGAGACAGATTTTAATTGAGCTTGTTGGGTCCTGTTACAGTATTTGTATTTAGTTCATAACATTGTTATCCGTTTATTATTGTTAAGTTTCTCTATGTTATCTTATTTTTGTTATATTTATATATTTGTTATGAAATTTTATTTCTTATATGTCACCTGTTACATGATTATTGAAATTTTACTCACTCAAATTTAAATTATTGTAACTTACAATATATTAATTATTACTTTATTTACTTATTATTATTATTACTTTAGTTATTGTAACATTGTAAAGTGGTTATATTTTTGTAATTAAAAAGAAATAAATACTAGTCAAATAATCGTATTATTGGTGATTAATAATAATTATACCCAACTAAAAAAATGTAACAGAGGTAATAAATTTCACATATTAATGTAAAATGTAATAGTATTATTACAGAAGACCAATCAGCTACGTACTTAGTGTAGGGTGGCATAACATCCTGCAACTGAGTACAACAGTAGCAGAAAGATGCATAAGACTTCCGAATCTACATCAAGGTCGATTTTTATAGACGGTATGTTTCTTATGCCAATGTCATTAGTACCTATATTATTTCAAACCATAAAATAGGTATGATCATGAAAAGTATGATCACCTCTGTGTTACGTCTTTAATAATATGGATTTAAATTGCAAAATATGCAGAAAACAGAACCTTGCTTGATTTAGTCTTGGAAAATATGTTTTTACATACACACAATAAAAATAAACAATACATTCTTGAAGCTCTTTTCTTATTGAAAATTATATATTAACTTAAAAAAAACTCTCCATTAATATAAGTTTTTATTGTTGTGCCTCACAAAAATAAAAACTTATACTATTGGAGAGTTTGTTTAAATTAAAAATTAAAAAATAAACAATTTAAAAATAAAGGTTAATTGTTTTAAACTTTAATTAAAAAAACATTGTATTACCCCCCGTAACATAATTTAATAATTAGTCCAATTTATCGACTCAAGGATGTCATCAGTTATTATCCTTGAAGCCCTTTTCAAGATTTTAGGAGGAAGAAGATTATAATTTATGGTCTGACACTTAGCTCCTGCTCTAGACCTCGTGATAAATGTGTCCCACAGTTTTTGTAATAACCTCACATGACTTTTAATCCTAAGTAAAGTATCTAACTAATTACGTAAACATCAAATATTACTTTTTTAGTCACTTATTAAGAATATTATGATATTGTATAATTTGTAACTCCTTCTGAAAGTTAAATTAAGCAACAATAATTGATATAAAATAGTTTATATAAACTCGTTTAAAGTTCAGATTAATGTGCCTGAATATTCCATAAATGTAAGTCTACAGCTCTTTAACCCATATGTCAGGTGTTCTGGGGAGGTCTATACAAATTTTTAAATGGTCTGGACTGTTTTACCTTTAAAATTTTAAAATATACTATTTTAAAAGCCACTGGCTTAGAACTAACTACTTTAAACCACACGTTTATTTTATAAGATGCCAGACATCTCAACTAATTAGGACCTTCCAAGTCGTCTTGATACTATTCTATGGTCGGTGGATCCATACAAAGGGTGATTAATTAATAGTAGTGGCTAAATTGCATAAATTTTATAAAGAAATATTATATTGGAGTTAATAAATAATATACAAAGAAATAATAAACTACACATTCTCCAATTATTTATAGTAAATAATGGATTTGATAGTACGTTTTGCAGTCGGAATGAAATTAAATTAGAAATGCATAAATACAAAACAATGTACATTTATTGGGACAATTGACCATTGTGTCATTTTTATGTACAAATTATCTGACACATAACTATAAATATAATTTAGTACGTGAGGTTCTTTTAAGCTAACAATAACAAGTAACATATCACTGATAGATACTAGACCACTTAAAAGAAAAAAAACTAGTTCTTTGAATCCGGAGCCATGTTTATATTAAGAGATCAAAAGGAAACCAGGGACGAAGCTGAAAACGAATAATTTACATAGTTTCGGCATCAAAGACACCTAGATTATAAAATATAAAATACAGTGTATTCTAGGTGAATTGCCATTGCCATTGGCTCACCAGGTGCACTAAGATGCTACTGACACGATCTTCAAACATGAAAATCCACTCACTAGCTTGTTAAAAAAATAAATGCAGAAATGTTATCTTGGAATGAATTACTCAAATCGATTATGATTTACTAGATGGAATTGTAAACATGATTAACTCATTATAGTGAAGAACTAAGTCGATATTTACTGAACAAAATGTTGTGTTCATCATTCACATGATCGTGGATAGATCTATTATATAATATCGATAATACAAAGTAAAAGAGAGAGGGCCCAAGATTAAACCCGAGGAATCCAATGTATAAAGACAGAACAATCCAAGACACAATCCACAATAATTAAACTGGACACCCTGATGTCTGATAGAAAGATTTGATTTAATTTATACAAATATGGATCCCATATGTTTCCAAGTTACGAAGAAGTATGGACTATTCGACCACCTCAAATGCCTTACACATGTCACATAATAAACCTAATTGTGTTTGTTGGAGTTGGGAGAAGAAATAATTGCTGCTGATATATTTGTACCGAATTTTGAGTTTAGCTCCAGTTCACCTTCCTCTTACGTGCAGCATCTGAAAATGATGCTGTTGCAGACTTACCTTCTGAAATCTGAAGTCATGTCTGAAGGGATCCAAAAATAGTCGGCGACGAAGAATGACTTAAAATGCTTAAAACGAAACCCCAGGCATAGTTTCGACATCAGAGACACCGAGACTGCAAAAATTAGTGCAATCTAGGTGAAGAGGTATTTTAATTTTCTCATCGGGTGCAGGATGGTGAATTGGAGCTAGACGCAACATTCAGTATTGAATCAACCTTTCCCAAAATAGCAGATCAATTTGGGTTATAAGGTGAGCCATGCTGACTCGTCATGCCATCCATATTGGTGAGGATGGCATTACGTTACAATTCCACTGGAAAATCCGATATTTTTTCGAACATTTAAGATATTACTGAAGTCACAACAGTAAGACGGAAGTAAAATTTTGTTTACACGTGTCAAAAGAAAAAACACACTCTATATCTTGAGTATAACATTGGCTATTTGAGATCAGAAGGATCTAATTCCTATTCAAATTAATAATTTTAAAATTTAACATTTAAAAATAGATACAAACGATAGCGCAATAAAAAATATGTTTGAATAAGATTAAAGAGGATAGGGTTCAGAGAAAAAGTGATTTACTTAATTTTGAAAATTTAAGAATGGTTGTAGTTCAATTAAATATTTCTTGAAACTGGCAGCATAGTTGAAGCTCTACTGCATTATTAAGTGTAATATTACAAAAACTACACTTATAGTTTCATTAGTTTCATAGTTTCATTCCTCAGAACTTCCATAACACTGTATGTGTTCCACCATACAATATATATAGTATGTAAGGATTTTTTATCTTAAAAACTTTACTCTAAAAAAGTAAGATTTAACTAAACGGTCTCTAATTGATAAGTTTAATGTTCCACACTTATTACGAAGGAGTAGTAAGTGTTTAGCACCATGGATCTCAAGAATAGTGGCAAAATCGTAGCGTTGTATGAAAGGCACAGCAAAAGACTTAGACCTGTTTGTAAAGCATAAAAGAATGAAACCAAATGTGAGGTCATTGCGTCTCCACCTCTGGCCATGGAAGTGGTAAATAAACTAATCTCTATGATATGACACTCTAAACTGTGGGGCTTGTGTTTTGGCGGTGTGATAAATCAAGGGTTCCCAGTTACGAATGTAGGAAACGTGACGTCTGTACATCTTCCAACATCCTTCACTAAGTCGCAGCCACGATAACATTGTAACGAACATTCTTTTTTTATGTCAATATTATAAATTCCCAGGAGACCATAGTATTAATATGTACTGTCATGTACGAGTATACATAGTAAGTACCAATCAACTCATAGCAAGTCGGAGGTGATAGGATATTCCATTATTTGAAATTAAATATGAAAACAAACAGCTAAGTATCAAACACAACAATTTAAAAACAATCGTAGCAAATAAGAACATGTTAGCTAAGGCAAGCGTAGTATTTCAGTGTTTCTATATCACTGGTAAGGAATGTGTGATGCTGTTCCTACCTACGATACAACTGGTATTACTCTAGGTTAGTATACGATGAGCTTAGATATAGTTCCTCCTCACATTCTTCAGTCATGCTGTTAAACTATATACTCTGAAGATTCCTCTCTCCTTCAGAGCAATCCTTAACGTTGATATCATAATCAACCAAATCTATCTTTACAATTTTAAGTAAATGACCTTATATGAAGAATTATGTTCAAAATCTAAATATTAATGAGAGAGAATTTAACGGTCAATAATATTTTATGTATATACGTATTCATTCATTATTGTAAAACCAGTTGATACTCGCGGCTACGCACGTGGTTTTTAAAATCAGAGACCGTTGCTTACTTTGTTAAAGCACTTATAATGTAATATGATGTGGTCCTCTGTGATATTTTTCTAACATAAGATACGATCAGGTTCATTTTATATCAGTGTTAATGGTTAGACTATCATAGGTTGGGGAACTAACTCTCATATCACATTTGACGTGAATAGGAGCATTTCTGGTTCAAATTAAGTATATTTATACAGAACACATTGCTTTTAGTTCATACTTTGCCTATTCTAAGTTCCACATTTGTTGTTACATAATACTGGTTACATCATTGGTATATATATTATCGTGCTTGTTCTTTTAGGTTACATGTTTTATTTATATTTGCAATTCTATTACTTTATTATTTTTCTAAAAGATCGCTAGTTATTAAAAACCATAAAATAGTGAAGTTCACTCTTTTTAATTATGCAATTAAATATACTATGTAACGTACTGTCAGTTACCGTTGGGGAGCAAAATAAAATAAAATAATGAAAGAAGCTATTCACTCAACGCTTTCTTTACAAAATATATCTTATGGAAATATAATTTACCCAGAATCAGTTCTGATGTGCTTGTAACATGAACGTCCACCAAATTTATTTATTAACTACGAAAAGTAATCACTTTGCATTTTTAGTGCTTACATGTAATTTGCTTGGAGGTTAGAATTGAAATACATAAGTAATTTAGTATATTTATATTTCGTAGTCTTGTAATGATAATATTTTATTTCAGTTTTTAAAATTAGAACTAAGAAACTATAAAATAATTTTTAAGTCAGAAATAACTTAATTTGAAACTTAAAAAAGCATGTGTGCTATAATAGTCTGGAATTGGCCTGACAATAGATTGTACAGCTGATTACAGAATAACACTACAGGAAGATCAAAGGCCTATTCCTTGTTGCGGGATAACATTAACATTAGCTCCTAAACTAGCAACGTAGTCGTTTGTATAAAAAATAATTGGTCATCTTAGTTATATTTTCAGTAGATATCCTGGATCAAAGTTATACATAGCAATTCAAAATTATGACAATAATTTATATGATGTCGTTTCTGAGTTTTCTAAAGATTATTACGTAACTGTAATTAGAGTCTAAAGGGGTTTTCATAGATAAACACTAGTGTAATAAAATTACATAATGAAGAAAAAAATAATTAAAAAGGAAAATAATATTCTTGTAAATATACCATACTTTTATGCATTTTACCAACAGCATGGTTTTAGAAATTAAAATAAAATTTCAAACTCACGTTTACGATAAAGGTACAAAACTTTTGAACATGTTTACCACAATGAACATTGTGTGTTGTGTGTGTGCTAACATCGGTCACTGCACTGCTCTGTAGTACAAGTGTCATCATTTTATGCTATAGTTTGAGTAAGTCTATTCATACATATAGTGAAAACTTATAATGCAATAATTGTCTAGCTATAATTCGTGTAGTAAAACGGGAAAATAAAGCGTTTACTGAACACTAAGATTAGTATTATAAGAGCACAATTTTTTTCATTCGATTGTACACGCAAGTGTTATTTATTCATTAGAACCTTATCTTGGTCATTTAATGTGAACTTATCGATATAAGAATGAATCATGAATTGTTAAAAAGTGTGTACTTTTTAAAAGTAGACTTATCGATTAATATTATCATATACAACTCGACAGTAGACGAATAAAGAACTAAGTTGGAAATAAATATTCTGAATTCTCTTCAATAAAATTCTCTTCAAATCAATTATCATCTGAATTCATAAAAATACTCTCCTCTGTTTATAATTTCCACGTAACTATTGTTATTCAATTTAAATTAAATCCTTAATCATCTCATATTGCAATATTAGCAATTACACCAATAATCTGTTATCTCAAAGCTTATTCAAGTAAATTCAGTAAGTAATTAGGTAAATTCAGAGAACAAGTAACATCTTAGTACAAAATGAAAACGCAATTCCTTGATTCAATACTTAGAACAGACTTTTACAAGACTAATAAAGTTAATATTCATGAAAATACTTGTAATATTGAACCACGTTTATAACAGAATCACAGTTCAAAGTGAAGAGAAAATGTTAATTATCCTTGATGTTTCTTCTTAAGGATGCAAATTAATTATATCGCTCAAAGTTTGAGTGGCAAAAAGATTCATACCTGGTATTTCCAAAGAACTTTAAATTTGAGTTGCTACATTGGAGAAAGATGTCAAAGATAAAATATACTTGAACATTGTACATTCAAAATAAGATGTGTCATGATATTAATAGCGTCACTGTTAATGTTTGTTTGTACAGGTATTTATAATATCTAAGTACATTTATACGCTATACATAATTACTATGCTTAAGAAATATATTGAGATGTAATAGGATGAAGAAGTGTAAAATCATTGAACATCTATATTATAGAATGTTATGATCAATAATGTTATTTCTACTCATAACTATCAGTAAAGTATCACCGGCTGATTCTAGTGCCGTAAAAGTGATCAAGATTACTTTGGGTGTGTAATCAGGCTAAACCGATTTTTTAATCTTTTTCATCTCATAACGAAAACAATCAATAATAAATTAATTGTCCCTTATTTTAGAAGCGTAGACGTAGTGAAACTGAATTAAATACATAATATTTGAACTATTCTACAATGGGTCTTAATTATTTTTAGACCGTGCAGAAGAAACGTGTTTGGAATAGATTACAATCCTCCATATCTATATCAGTTATTTCTAAATAAATTGAATAAAGCATAATTATATGTGATCTATCTTTTTAGTGTCGGATGGATTAAAACTAGAAAATAAAGTAAAAATACTGATGAATATTTATGAAAGTATAAACTTTTTCAACAATACACAAATATTGTTCCTTGTAACATTATAACTCAGAATATTTATTAAGTTTTACTGGTAATACTGATTATAGCATCAATATGGGACAGTACTTTAATTCGTGGTACCATAAAAGCCTCCCTAACGATAGACCGTGATCTTCACCTGTTTAAAATGTGATGTTTATATAGCTGTTTGTGAGAGATTGCTTACACATGGCTGAAATAAAAGGTTATAAAATTGAAGCACAAGAAATGTGTGAGAAAAAATCTTATTCCAGTTATACAAGAAATATGTCAGAGTACCTCGTGTTCTAAATTTCTCTTTAATACTAAGGCAATACTACTCTTAATTTACATCAATGACCCCGTAATAATAATGCCTGTGGCCAAACAACCTTTTCTGCACATATTATGAATTGTTTGCAATATAAACTATATATAGGTAAAAGTTGAACAAAAAGTATCATTATTACACTACCATGGTGTAATTACAAAATTCTAATACTTGGATACAACCAAATGTACTAATGATAGTCTCAGAGGAGAACTATTTTGTGCAACCTATTTGTAAAAATTTGTAAAATGTACCAACTGTCTGTTATAAGCGCAAATATATTATGCCTTTATATTCGTATATAAAGTGAATCTATATTATCGCGTTTTAGGGTTTATGAGGGTAAACATTTAATTTGGAATCATAGGTCATCGTCATTCTGGTCACAAAGTAATGACTGTTGAAAGTGATGTGAGTTGTTAAAATTATGTTGTTCGTTATATCCACAATCACTGTCTTCATTAAATTGAGTCACCTGGATTCACTGCTTACAAATAATAAAAATATATTAATTATAAAAGTACACGATATAATTTAAGACTAAGTATAAAGAATAAGAAGTTTTCAGATGAAGAGCTTGTGTTAGACTTAAGAGAGCGTGAGACCACTCTCTATGTGAAGGTTTTACAACAGATTTTTTATCCGACGCAGAGTCACAAGCGTTGTCATATGTCAAACAATTTATCACAGTTGAGTTAACTAAATAATAGCGTTTTGAAATTTACTTGATTTAATCTCATATACCTTAATGTATACATCATTTATGTGTCATGAGTAGCCAAGTTTGAGTACGTCAATATTACTCGCTACGATGATGAAATCAAATGATTTCGCATGAAAGAAAAGGATAATAAAATAGATGGATTAGATGTATTTATTTCTCCGTGTGTTTCTGGTGAATGATGTTATGATGTAATCTCCACTCTGAAAGCATCAATGACTTTCAATTTATAAGAGAAGGGTACGTTACACCAAGTGTCGCATAACAAGCTTCTCTGAAGTTTCAAACAAAATTTCAACTCATCCAAATTTCATTGTTGTACTCTAACCATCATAGAACTTATTTTTGACTATGTATAAATTAAGTTCCATGCAAAATTCAAAGATGAAATCTTTCTCAAGATATCTTGCCACCTGATAAATTCACATTTTTGCTCATTAAGTTAGGTTTCATATAAATACTTATGTAATAAAAACACTGGTGAGCTAAGAAGGGCAATAGAAAGCAAGAGTGCACTGAAATCAAATCTTCTCGCCAACTTTTAACATTCCTTTTTTACTCTATTTAAAAACAATAATAATACACACGTCATAAGGTTAAACTATCGTATGATTGTACACTGCTTGTATACTAATTTATTTATTCTCCTACTTTGATTATTACCATTATCATTTTTCACAATACCATACAATATTTTTACAATACCATTGTAAAAATATTTGCCAACATTTAGAAAATCCCAAAGAGTAACATACATTATCGAATCGAAGTTGTATTTTTGTCTATCGTGCAAACAGACAGATATTAAGACACAAACAAAAAATAAAAATTTTCCAGCCGCTCCAATAACGCTCAGCTAATTAACCGAATATCTAACAACATCTCATACTATCCTTACAATTCCATGAGATTCAGGGACCGTGAGGGTTAAATGGAGTTTTCAGTCAAACGTTAAAATACAAACCCTCTATAACTTATCTATTTCATATCTATCAACTCTAAATTCCGTAGAAAAATTAAAACTTTTCATAAAATTTAATCCCAACAATTGATATTTGAATGGTGCTGTTCGTGAAGTGAGTGCAAGACGAATTACTTGATAATAAAATATTTTAATTGAGCTTCTTGTGACATTGTTAGCTAATAATCTTGACCCACAGATATAGATGCATTGCATCTCGTTAAAGACATGCAATAATCTGAAGAGAACTAATTTTGCAATTAAATTGATTGGTATTGTAGGATATTACACCGTTCAAATATGACAGAAAAGAATTAATTTCTTTTTTTCTTAGTAGCATACGAAGTATAACTTTTACTGACTTGGTGAAATAACTTAGTCACTATGTTTTAAATCATTTACAGAATATTTATGATCAATAGGAGTTTTAAATATAATTTATCTGCACGTTTTAGGTACTGAACTTTGTTTAAACATACACTACTTGGGCAAAATACATTTAAAATGTTCTGCTCTACTTTAGTTATACTATAGTTATGAGGTGTAAACAAAACCTCATTTATTTATATGTCTGTAGTATTTATTCCCTCAATAAAATGTTCAAGAATAACATAAAACATCTCATTATCAAACAGCTGAAAATCTAATGAATGTTTCTGCTACTCTCCCCTGACTACTGCGTTAATGAACTCTCCATTATTACTTCAGTCTCTTTTTTCTTGTCAGCAGGCGACAATGGTCTCACTTTATTTGAGCTCAACATTATTTTATTCCGTATTTATTGATGCCTTTAATGTTAGTTTTACCATGTTTTTGCAAATAAAACAGTTTGACGACTTTGCTTGGTAATTATTTTAACATATCGACTGTATTATGAAAAGAATAATTATACCTGTATTTAAAATAGCTCATTATTAGACTCAAGCTTCTATGTTTATTCAAGCAGCCAAGCAATCAAAAATACACAGTTGTTTTTGGATATATATTGAAGTTGTTTGTGTCATTTGAAATATACGACTGATTACGGATGCTAGTAATGGTTAAGTTTACCTTCTAAAGAGTATACTTTCATATTATTCAAACAATCAAGTACATAGTGTTTTAAGCATCTTTTTATAAATATCCGATAAATGAAAAACAAAATTAAA
Source organism: Homalodisca vitripennis (assembly GCF_021130785.1). Lineage (NCBI taxonomy): Eukaryota > Metazoa > Arthropoda > Insecta > Hemiptera > Cicadellidae > Homalodisca > Homalodisca vitripennis. The sequence goes on along the minus strand of NC_060211.1, from coordinate 43,848,571 downwards.
AAACATTTGGATACTAATTAGACAGGCCTTAAAAACGATAGAACGATAGAATACTACGGACCAAAAATAAAACTTTGAGATTGAGGGATTGTTTTTGAGGGAAACCCAAGATAGCCACAAGTGCAGCTTGTCACGAATTCTTAATTTGTGATTCGTCGAAAACTACTCAGTTATTGCATATTTAAATCAAAACAAATGGGTTTTAGCTAGTAATACAAACATATTTATAACAATCGTCAGGAAGAGAAAAGAAAATTACAAAAGAATTCTCTATCACATCCCTACTACCAATTATTTACATAGTACTTCATATTTTTACAAACAAATAGGAAAAACATGTACTAGTTCATGTACCGTTACTGTGATAATGGAGTAAAGAAAGATAAGTAACTGTTAAGTAATTTTTCAAATATCAAGCAGCTTAGAAGATTTCTACAATGCAATGTTTTAAACATAAATTATCTACATACGAGTATATAGTTTTCTGTGCTTTTATTTTGCTTGTATTACACCTGAAAAAATATCACTCCATCACGTGATTGTGAACCTCAAATAATTCCAGTTTGCTCAGTAAACTGACGGAGATTGAGGACCAATGGGGCTTAACAGAATAGCGCGAGCAGACGTAAGAGCAATATTAATGGACTCTGTTGTGATGAAAGCATTGGAATCTCTTGGATGAGTTACGTATTGTATTGGAGTTACAATGTACCTAAATAGTTATGTAGTGAGCTAGGGCTTGCCGTTCACCTTATCTAGGGAATGTAACCGTGAAAATGTGGATGTGTGAAGGAACAATAGCCTGTTTACGCAGCTCATCTGCGCGCACGCATTGGTGCATGTAACTTGATGTAACCTGATAGTCTCGACATTAAGTGCTAGAAGACTCCTTAATCGTAAACTCAAATGGTAAAATAAGATCGGTTTGTGGCGCCATCAAAACGGTATTTCATCGAACCGATGATCGGGGCTGGTACCCTCGCTGGTCTGGGTAGCCAGCGATATGATTGTGAGAGTGAATGGTTTATTCCTGGAAAAAAGTTTCTGTTTAATGTTTATCAGTAATTTGTATGACTTTGAAGGAATTTTGGTTTATTTACCTAGTTTAAGAACTTTTTTTATTTTAGCCATTGAAAGTATGTCATTGTTCTTTATTTATTTTACTTCTTTGTTCATTAAATATATTCTATATCATATGGTTAAGTGTAAGAAAAGGCCATGAGGCCCTAACTTCGCCTTTTTGTACATTTGTAAAAGGTTGCAAATAAAGAAATTTATATTCTATACTTTTCAGAGGCTCACGATGTTAATTAGCAACTTCATGATGGAAAATTTGTTTCGGAAACATATAGTGGGTATCTGCAATGCATGGAATTGTTGGTGTACAAGGTATAGAACCATATTTTAGATTGCTGATAGCTTGATAGAAAGGAACTCCACACATAAAATTAAAAGGTTGTTAAAATTCATTGTAATATATCATTTACTTCCAGCTAAATATTACAAAAAAAGCGGTGAATTAGAACACTAAACGATCAATGACAAATACTAGAGGAAAATTCAGTCTGTGTACGTATCAAGTAAAAACTTTGCGTCGAAAATAATGTTTGTTCTGCCAGAGCTTGTGATTGACCTGTTATATGATTACGGCAAGGGAGTGTGTCAAGAACAGGTACTACAAATTGACAGCTCGATATGACTCCTATTTATACATTTCTAATTTTGTTCTGCCGCACTTTCTAAAGTCGTGAAGCGTAAAACCTCATTGCTTTATACGCCTGAAGTACTTATTCCGTCCATAAAATGTCTTAATGCAAAATCTTACTATCAAGCAGGAAATTTAACTTATTAATATTTCTGCTAATCCCCTGGCCACTTACTTTAACGAACTCTCTATATGGTACAGTTGCTTGTAAAAACATTCAAATTCTTGAGATGTTCAATATATTACGGATTATAAGACACATCATGGTTGGCGCATGAGGATTTGGAGCATCCTTTGTGGTAGTTTATCATGATTTATAATTTTAAACGTGTTTTAGCCTTACCCGGATCCTTTACCACTTTATATGATGATGTTGTTGCGAAACATCTAGTGGAAGTGGTTGTAGCTGTTTTATAAAATTATAGCACCATATTTTTATTTTACTGATATCTTAATAGAAATATACTCCTCAGATACAATTAAAAGGTTGCTAAAATTCATTGGAATATCTGGTCTAATTCTAGTTATTTATTATAAGAACTAGCAGCAAATTGTTTTAAATGGCCAAAGACAAAGCATAGAGGGCAATTCAGTCAGTGTAAGTAATAATTAAAGAACTTTGCGGTGAAAATAATATTTGTTCTGTCAAGGCTTGAAATTGTCCTGTAATATGAGTACGCAAGGAATATGCCAAGAGCAGGTAACACAGATTGACATCTCTATATGACTCCTATAAGTTTTTTTTATTTTTATCTCGCCTCTAGTGTTTTTTTTATGAGTTTACAAAAGTAAGTATTACAATCAAAAGTAATTTTTTAAATCGGCTGTTATTAAGAGAATATTCTATAAATCCATTTGAGGTGTTTTTATTTAAATTTCTTTAGTTTTCAATCTATGACCCACTTGAAACTCTGTAATAATAAGAGTATATTTTTTCTATAATATTGTTACATAACCAGAATTTATATGTAGCACTTTAATGTAGAAACTTGAGAACCATGTACTAGGCCGAGTTAAGATACAACTAGCTCACTCTGAGAGATGAGGTATTTCCACTCTGTCTAGATGTTCCAGGAGTACAAGATAGACAATTTACCAATTTACCATATCTATTAGCTAATACAGTGTTGTACCCGAAGTCACCACAAATCAGTTGTACGGGATCTCACGTAAAATCACAAAACAAGAAAGTTATTGACATGAGTGAGTGATGTGCTATTAACAAAGAATATGAATGTATCGAAGCTATAAAATTCGGCGCCTCTCCACTGCTGGGCATAGAAGTTTTGAATAACGATGACAAATAAACTCATCTCTGTAACATGCCACTCTAAACTGTGAGGTTTGTGTTTCAGCGGTGTGATAAATCAAGTTACGAATGTAGCAAACGTGACGTAACATATCCACCCATCCTTCAATACATATAACTATAATAATGGTGTGGTAAAAATGTTCTTTTTGATGCAGTTATTACCAAATGAATCAAGCAGGATTTTGTATTTTCCGTTTTAGTTGTGATAAATCAGAATATCGACCCAAGAGGGGCTCTATAAAAAGGCCATATGAATACTTAGGCTATGCGCCTGAGCTACCTACTATCAATAACTTTTACGTTTCAGAGGATCTTTGCCTATGATAACTTCCAGCTACAACCTTTGGAAAACTTCCAGGCCTATAGAATAATCTTCCACCACTTTTCAATCCTTGGTTTATAGGATGTCTCTCAGCCTGTAAGAGAACCAACCTCCTCGGAGCTTCCAGCTTTTGATTGTTGTGGGGAAAATGGGTTTGGCCAAGGGAAATTCTGAACTGCAATAAGATCTAGAACTACCATTGGTTAAGAAATATTGAATGAATAAATGAAATATTGAATGAAGTATTTATAAATGAAACTGTATATGTGTTCCATGCGTTGTGATTAAATCCCTGCAATCAACACGCACCTAGAGAAACTGATTTGGTTTTTTCACTCCATTCCTGTCGGCTCAATACCTTCCAACAATTAATTTTAATATTTCACTTACTCGCAGATCTTCAAAACGTCGTTAAGATGCACTAAGAAGATTTTTACTATAAATAAATGTGTCAGATGTTAAAATCCCATATGATTATTTTCAGATTGTTGATTCGCATGGCGTACCACCCACCAAGGACAATGTTTGTATCGGTTCTACAGAAATGATGCTTCGTGTAAAACTTCAAGTATTAAATCAGTTTTCGAGATGGCGATGTCGTGCGGACAGACAACAGGCAGAAGTAGAATCTTTCTTGTCTCTCAATTTATACATCTTGCCAAAGATTAGCCAAAACCATATACTTTCAATACAGATACACAATTATTTCAACAGCAGAAAATTATGTTTGGTGTGGGCATTATAATTGATTTAGTTATAGTTTTTAATATTTAATAGTTTTTTTAACAATCTTATTTATGCATTAATATGATTGCATTATACACAGAAAAATCATATATGAAGTAAATTAACATGTCGGAAAGAACATTATTGCTTCGTTCATAGACACCTGTTACCTAAATGTTAGATTTAAACATCTTACTTTGATTGAATATGTAAATTAAAATCACCTTTCTTAAGGAATTCCCTCTAGTAAGCCTAGCACATCCAGAGAAAATCATAGTTTCAGGATTTGTCTTAAAGCTGGCTTCGTTCGTAGACACTCTGTTACCTAAATGTTAGATTTAAACATCTTACTTTGATTGAATATGTAAATTAAAATCACCTTTCTTAAGGAATTTCCTCTAGTAATCCTAGCACATCCTGAGAAAATCTTAGTTTCAGGATTTGTCTTAAAGCTGGCTCTTCGGTATGGAATGTAACTGACCCGGGGACACGGTGTTAATTGTCCAAACATTTCTAAGGCTTTCTCTCAATAAAATCCTCGATTGAATGAAGTCCAAATTCTTCATGGAGATCCCTCATGTAAATGATCCAAAAATTCATAATCTTTAACTGCCTTTCTTTCCGTCTGGTTATAAGGCGTCCTAAAATTCTGTTTCAAATGCCAGCAAATTCTTTTAGAATAACGAAAATTTGTCTATTTCTGCTGTTTTGTGACCATAATATTACTAAAACATAAATTAAATGACTAAAATCGAATGGACTAGCTGATGGCACACTCTAGATAGATTGTATATAATTCATGGTTAAAAAAACTGATTACTAAAAAACTCGGTAACATTGACGCCATTGACCTTTGAGAATGTTCAAGTTTATTTCCTAGATCTATATTAAAAGAGTTTGTTTTAACAAACATACATCACCACTTCTCTTGAAGGAATATATAAGGAATTTTTCGGTTCTAACGAATGATAGAAACTGCTATAGCTGATTGTCGGTGCTTTAGCTCTATATGTTTCAAAGTACGAACTTAGCTATAGTTCCGCATAACATTCCCGAGTACTGCTGTTTAACTCGGTAGTCTGGAGATTCCTTTCTGCTCAGCGGAATCCTACGCTGGAATTCTAATCTTGCCTAACTGCCATTACAATCGAAACTATTGTGTTTGAAAGATATTTTAGATACCGTGAACTAACAGCAAAAGTTTGTTATGCCTTATGAAACTCAACATTAAAATAACGAACAAAATTTTGATGCTAGTGTTTGGTACCTTTATAAGATAATGTTGCTTCCTTAGTAATGTAAACTGATTTACTGTTTTCTTACAGACGTATGGTGTAGCAACTACATACAGTACATACACATACGATTTAGACACACTCGTTCTGTAAAATGGTATGTACTGATTGCATGCATTTAAATTTTTCTAGACAGCGGGATACACTTGAATGAAAATAAAAAAGGGGTAATTTGAAACTTGTGCAAAGTTGATATGTTTTCGGGTCTATAAGAGTTGAGTATTGTGCAGAGATTTGTACATTTTTTATTCATCCAATCAATATTTTTCTAGTAGTGATGAAATATAATTGAACAAACATTTCTATGGTTTATTTTTAAGATAGATGTGATATTTAAAGATACTTTTTAATTGATATTATGATGTTAAAATTGAAATGTATACTGTTGCTTTAAGTTATACTAAAAGCTTGTAGCATAGTAGTTTATTAATGCTAAGACTGAATTATGTTCAAGATTTAAATTAAAATCGGATATTGCTTATCCTTTCTTCACTCATATACTCAAAAATAACATATAACCAATACACAGCAAGGATAAAACCCCGAAGTACATAGGTACAACCTTTCTGTGAAGGAAACAGGATCTTTCCGGACATTTTCCATCGTTCAGTGGTACAATACAATCGTTTCGAGATCTGCAATCTGATCTCTTCTTCAGGTAAATGACTAAAATTAATTCATGACTAAAATCTAGGTTAAAGTAAACGTTTTGTACCAGAGCGTTGTGACACGCAGAAGTAAGGAACAGCAACAGCAATGTTATGTTCCTATTCCATGTACACTAACTATAAAACAAGCAATTAATAAAACGCAATGGAATAGACATGTTAATTAAAATTTGGAGCAAAAACATAGACATTTTGTTAAAAATACTGGCGTAAATGTGCTGTAAAAATAGTTTAAAAAGAGTCTATCCAACATTAAGAAAGAATTTTAGAAAGTTTTATTAAAAAAAGATGTTACTATAACTGAAATATCGAATACATGTTTTAGTAATTTTGGGTGAATTTAGTTACTAATAATATAATTTTTGTTCTATTATAGATCGTTTAAGAATTTGTTAAATAATATATCCAACTTTTCTGTATAAAAGACTTTAATCGATCGACATGAGTTAAAACAACTTAAAACTCGTATAAATTCATTATTCACCACAAATAAATCCGACTGAATACTTTTATATTTCATTATTATGCAGGTAATGTAACATAACAATATTAATGTTATGTAATCCAATGCCAGTAAGGAATCATCCGCCTCTCCTTTCGTACTCCATTGTACCCTAATAGTTGTAGCTTAATGAAAAACAATTGTAGCCTCCCTGGCCGAGAAGTAACGGGTTCGATTCCCTGGGAGTTCAATATATATTTATAAATGGGTTTGGACCGTTTTCCCTTAAAAAAAGTTTAGTATCTCCAATTAAAATGACATTGGCGTAGAAATAGCCTCCTTAAAATGTATGATACTTGTATAAAACTAACCAACTAACCACGGCAATAATGGCTACATTATTTTTAGTAGCATACAAAATTATAATACTTATGTGAAAATAGTATTATATTATACTAAAAATAGTAGAAAAGCTATTGTAAAGGATGATTAAACAAGATTAAACTATCGTGTGTTTTTACCCTATCATGGATCGAAAACCTGTGTGAGTTTGTCTAAATCTTTACAATTAGTCAGTCAATCAATGTACCATCTGCAGTTTAGGTAATGTTCTTATTGCCTTATTTAAAAACTCCAATTCTTTGTGTTTGTGTTGGATTCATGGATCACCGCCAAAATATATTCCATGGTACAAGAAGCTAATGATTAATTAAATCTCTAATATTCCATGGAAACAATATCTCAGTTAGTTATTGTACTGTCAGTCACTCACTTGACCCTCTGCAACTTGTCAAAGCTCTGCGTTCGACTGCAATGAACTGATTGTACAATTACAATTTATGACTTGCTAGAAAGAATAGCACTATTACCTTTTCTTTGTCTAGTCGTAACACTTCGAGCAGGGTTTTCACTTAATTTTAAATAACTGGTATACTAAATTTTTAGTATTATTAGACGATTTCAAAGCAAGGTTTTGTCCTGATTCATTTGTCTCTCCTTCCTTTCTTAACAGTTGACTTTTTACGTTTTATTTCCTATCCAAACAAATCGTGACATAGTGTTAAGAACAGAAATGTTCCACTCAATTTACAAACTGATATTCAGTGAATTTTCTTGAAATAGTAAGTATGTCATTATAAATAATGAAAAATATACGAAATATTTACCATAAATATACTGAAAATATTTAGGAGCTTTTATTTTCTTTTCTCCCTCTTCTACTGATTACTGAATGAACATTCCATTAATACATTGTTTATATTTTTTATTGTCATCAGGTTAAATGTTTCTAATTTTTTTTCAGCTCCACGTGTTTGTCCTACATGTACCAATGATTGTAGTTTGCTTGAAATTTATAATGGGTTAGCTAACTTTCGGCTAAAGTGTTTTATAACTATATCCGATTTTATAGATTGTTATTAAAAATATTGTTGTACTAACAAATGAAACAGTAATATTCTACCTAACGAATTAAACCTATTCTAAACGAGGATAATTACTTTTTTAACGCTATTGGAATACAGAGACTTTTTGAAATCTCAAGTCTTGTATTTAAATTTCACATATTCCCTCGAAGGGGCTAAAACTTTTATATACATCAGTCTGTCTTTCCGCATTATACCTCGAGTACGAACTGATTATATATTTGAAATTTCGAATGAAGATTCACTGATACAGAGACAGGAATGAGTTCTATTATGGTGCATGTCTATCCATGGGATTTGGCTGAACATTACTGAAGTATTTCCTTTGAAGTAGGCGGCACAATTTTTCTTTTTTCTGCATTAAACCTCAGCTTAGCCTTTCACCCCTCAAAGTGAGGTGTACTCTTACTTTATCAGTAGTTTATATACATTTTGGAACTTCTTATTAATGTTTCAATCTCTTTCAGTAAGCTTATTCACTCATGTATGCTCTTTGAATGGACACTTAAGTCAGGTTTAATATCACTATAGACACACTTAATGTCAGTGGTTGACAATTAATCTTTTTACAATTTAATCTCATATACAAATTAAACACACACACACACACACACACACACACACACACACACACAATATATATATATATATATATAAGTAGATATGAATATGCCGATTTCTGGCTCACTTTTGGGACAGTCCAGAAAATCAATGTAAAATACTGTCCATTGAACCATAAACAAATCTAAGAAATCTAACAGGAAACCACGAATGGAAAATAACCGAATCTATAGCTGTTTTACTGTTCATTGTAGGCTTCTAATTTCTTAAGCTATTTTAATGAAAAAATCCAGAAATTCTTAATAAAAAATCTATAAACGGAAATAATGAAATTTGCTAACAATCACTCGAGAAGTCGGGGAGAATGTGAGTAAAAACCGCATTCTTTCAAGAGGTTCTTCGTTTAAATTTTCTCCAAATGTACTATAAAATCATCGAGGATTTCTGGTTCAAAATCATAAACAAATTCAACATCCAGATAATGAAAAAATACAGGTAATATCTTTTCATAATAAACGTGTGTATTTAAACCTACAAACCTAATGTATTCTTTGAAAAGAAAATAATTTTGTCAATGGTTCCAAGAGATAAGTAAAAATTTTTATTCTGTTTTCTAAATTTCTGTAACAAATTTTGTTTGCTTCTTGTCTCCGTATTTTGTAATTTCATAAGCAGATTATTCAAATATGTTAATTTATTTCGAAATTTCTTAGGCTTAGGTCTTTCGTACAAAATTAAATTACAATCTCTACAAACTAATCTTTTATCAATAATTTCTCCTCTATTATAACACTTGTAACAGTTGGCATTATACTCTTCCATTTTTACAAAAAGAATAAATGGGAAGCTATGGAACTAAGTCTGCCGAGATATAAATTTTTCAGCGCAAATGTTTATGTTTATATTTCAACTACCGAGATAAATAGAAATAATTTCATTCTATTGTACAACTATTTAGGATATTATGTGTACGATTATAAAGATTATTACGGGAGAAATCGGGGATTTTTCAGTGGCGAAAGAGTATATTTTTGAAGTTTTAGAAGGAATGAAAGAGAACAATATGAACATCATTAACTACTGAATTTCTCTAATATCGTTCTTAATCACGTCATATGATAAAAATTTCTCAGAAACCACAACCACATAACAAATCGCGTTTTGTAACAGCATTTTGAAAAATCCATATTGATAATTATATCGTTCTTTGAACTAGAAATATTTGTCAAACTCTTTGTTGTATCAATGACATAAATGGGTCTAATTTGCTATAAATTCTTTGGGGGTTGTAATACATTTCCATATTTTTTGTAGTAAAACTTTCTTAAAATCTTGATACATCTGTATACATGATTCTGAAAAGACCACCGGAAATGTTTAAATTTTGTAATTCATCTGGATAATAAGAACCATTCAATTTTACTCTGATATTTTTTACATTCAAATATCAAACTTTGAAGGATTTTTTTTCTTGATTATTCTGTCTATCTGTTTGAAAACCAATGATAACGAACTTGGGATTTGAAGATATTTTCTATAAATATTTGTGATATCGAACGAATAAGTTGTTCCGGAAATACCTTTTTGTTCAATACATTGCCAATCTAGAAAATTAAACATAATGTTTTGACTTTTTGTAATTTCATCCAATCAACCTAATTTTACTAGTGGTTTTATAATCAATCATCGGAACTCTAATAAAAAAATCTGTAATTGTTATTTTTCCATCAACAGGCATAACATTTCCAGTTTGCAGTCTTCAGAATTCACATCATCGTCTTCTGCTCTTATAAAACTTAGATAAAATCCTCCTTTATAGATCGGAATAGTAACATTTTTCAAAAAAATCCTAAGCCGAAATGTGCTAAAGATCACCGACCGCTTTCAAATTGTCCAAATTTAAAAAGTTGATTCAAAACTGTTTGAAAATACATCACTTTTTGAATACGAAAATAGTTTCCTTTAAATAGTGCTTAACTGACCACAGTTTTCGACTTCTTCTATCAATTTTATTGTGTTTTCTTACTTCAATCTTAGAAAATAAAAACGGTATCAAATTATCGATTAATCTAACATTATCAGTTCCAAGATATGCTTTGACCATCTTGTTTTTGTTAAAGTTCCAGAAATATAAAACTGGAAGTTAGACGAGCAAAAGTTTCTCCAAAATCAATATTAAACTCAGTTCTTTTATTCGGTTCATTCAAATGTTGTTTATAATTGGATAGAAATTTTTAAAACTCCGCCCTTTCAATATCACCTGAATACTTTTTGTAGTCCACCATTTAATAAGAGAAAATTTAGAAATTTTAAAACATCATGTATAAGTCGATAAGAAAAGATTTTAGTCATTTTTTTTTAATGATCTACTTCGTCATAATTCAGGATTCTGTTCCTTAAATTTTGCGATCTCGGTCACATATTTCAATAAAATCTGCACAGGATAGTAACCGCTATCTATAATATTATTCCAATCAACTGTATCTTTATTTTTCATCCAAAAACTTATACTCAAGTGTTGATAGAGACAAAGAACAGACATATGATCTTTTAATTGATAATGTATATTTTCTTGAATGAACTCTGATGATAAAGTTTGATATTTTGCAATGTTATACCAATTCAATTTGTTTACGTATAATCTCATCATATCTTCGGATAATTCATATTTTTGAGAAATGTCATCCCAATGTTCTTTTTTCAAATCTCTTTCGTGTTGCATTATAAAAAGATCGAAAGCACTGTAATGTCCCGCCATCTCTATTTATAAAGAAAAAATTTCAAGTTTTTATAAATTGGCTCTTTTTTGCGTTACATTCAGCACATTTTCCAGAAACTCTTTTAACTCCATTGATAATTTGCATAGTAATTTTATATCTTTTGTTTCAGTTTTTGCCTTACACCTCACACAATATATGAGCGCCATTTATAAAGGAGAAATTTTTGTCATCGTAACCACCTAATCCATTAAATCTGATGTCGATGGCTCTAAAACTTATAACAACATCTTTAAATTTATTAAAGTTTTCTTCTAATTTTTGTGAAATTTGACAGCATAAGAATCATTGTATTCAACAAATTTATGACCAATATTCTCAAAAGTTTTCGTAGCATCTAAACTAAAACTTATCAAAAGACTCTTTAAATTTAGTAAGTTTTTTTCATTAATTTCACCAACATCGTCTACTGATCTTTTACTTCTTTCATCAAGTTTTTCATAGACTTCTGTTGTAAAATCTTTAACATGCTGTTTATGATCTCATAATTTTGTTTTAGTTCATTAAACATTTTAATAGGATCTTCTAATTGAATCATTACAACACATCAAATGGATTAATTCCTTTACTAACACCGCTAATTCTTTTTCCTTTAAAATCTAAGGCATTTTTAACATTCGGATCATGTAAATCAACAATATCGATGTTTTCTGATAATTTTAGGAGGTTTTAAAATTTGTTCTTTAACAACAACATCATGTTTGTCAATACCAGGTCGAACACCGACAATTCTTTTTTTATTAGCCAAACTAACATAATTCTTTTCAACTTTGATTCGCTTCAGTAATTTCGTCAGCTTTTTTCGATATGAGACATTAAATTGGTAAATAATTTTTCTGCACCATCTTTAAATTCTTTTTTTCAATGTTTTTTATTTTAATCAGCAACTTCATTTGAGAACTCATGAAATTTGCAAGTTTGTTATCATATTCTGCTTTAAAATCTTCAATCTCGACAGCAAACATATCTGAATCTGGAAGGTTTTGTAATACATTTTCTAACTTGTTATCAAACACTCATTTCTCAAACTATCAAAATTCAAACTATTATCTACATTTTGAATAATTTGTGTTCCAAATACGTCAAAAATATTTTGTGAATCCATATTTATTAAGCAATAATTTGTTTAACAACTTCTTTAAAATCTTTACCAGTACTCAGTTCATTCAAAACAAAAACACATAAATGACCACAAATTGGGGGATCTTTATAGTCTTGAATCTGAGAATCATTGTAGTATACGCTTGATTTTTTCAAATATTTAATCAATTCTATAGGTGGTTTGTCCTCAATTCTTCCATACGAATCAAAATAACAGGCATTCTTATCATTCTTATAATAACAAACCCAATGCGTTCCACTTCCCATAATCGAGTCTAAATTCACAATTCCACATTCAAATTTCTTAACTTTTTCAGGTAATGTATCTCTCATGAAGATTCCTCTAAAAATGTTTTAATTGTTTTTGCAGATTCCTTCCAATTCTCCGAATGTTAAAGGTTCAAATTTTTTTTTCCGATGTTTGATTTCACGTAATTCAAAGTTTTTTTCATCTAATCCAGATCCTGTAACATCTTCCAAACTCATTTATCTAACCAATTTAAAATGTTTCGAACAATAGGAATCACATCTTTTTTAAACGATTGGAGCAGCTTTACGAACATAAGGAACAACATTTTTAACAACTGGAATATTTTCTCCAAAATCTAATAAATCTTTTAAAAGTCCACCATTTTTAAGTTCTTTCAACTGATTATAAGAAAATTCTATCTGGTTCCTTTATTGTTTTTCTTATGTTTTTTCGAGTTTATTGTATTGTCTATTTGTTAAAAATATTCTTATCTTCGCCATTTTTAGTTGATCTATTTTAAATTGAATACTAACGGGTATTTTCTTCTTAAAAAGCGGATTTTTATTTTTTCTTTCTGATTTTTGCTGAAATTTACATTCACCCTCCATTTATATAGTTAAAATTTCAAGTTCTCTTCGATTCCCATTCCTAGTTTTCTCTTCAAAAACATTGCTCCAACTGTTGGAAGTGCAACAAATCTTTCACCTAAACTAGCATCTTTTGATAAAAATCTATCCATTGCCTTATCTTGCAAAAACTTTATCTGCTATATGTCTGGAATTTGTGTCACTATGTTTTGCATAAAAAAATATCGTGTTCCATAGCAGCTTGATCTAATTTATTTATACCAGGATCTCCTCTTTGTAGTCTTTTTTCGAGTTTTGTGCCAGGCCCCAGATACTGATAAGTTGGTACGTGTAATTCAAAAGGTAAATTGTTGATAAAATCATTCAAAAGTCCGCTACCTTTCAATCATAGATGAACTTATTGCTGGCAAAACTCGCTTTAAATATTTAATTCCATCAGGTTTTTCAATCAAATTCATCAAGTTTGTTCGAAATAAAATCTTTAATCGCTTTCTTTTCGTTCAAAAAATTGTTGTTTCCAGCCTCTCTTGAGCATAAATATAATTAATAATTCCATCGAGTTTTGTCAAATCGTCGATATATCTGTACTCAATCTTATTATCATGTATTTTCTTACACCTGATCCTTCGATTCGTTTTTTCCCAAATTGGTTTAAATCAAATTGATATAATTTTTTTACCTCTACTTGACTTAGGCTTCTTAGTAGATGGATCATTATTTTTGTAAATTGAGTCAGATTCCCATAAAATTTCTGTATAACTTTTTCAAATCTTCTTCAGAATATTAAATTATCTTTGGAGCGTTCATAGTCTGTTAATAATCTCCATAAACCTTGAGTTCCTTCATATATGTTTTTTTCATTAATAATGATATCATTATGTTCAAAATTTACGGGCAAATTTCCAATCATAAAACTTTTCTTTTTTTTATCCCAATACAAACCAAATTTATTATCATCTTTTACTCTAGGAAGGAATTTTTTACCAATTTCACCAATTATTTATATCCGTTGTTCCAGGACTTATTGGTTCAACTAATGGTAGAGTCTTCAATGATTCGAGGTCTAAATGGTGTTGAAGATGGTAATTTAGGCAATTCAAACTCTTCTACTTCAGATTCTGGATCGAAATATCGGCCAAAATTGTCGTACAACTGGAACCAAATTCATTAAATTTTGATTATCGCTTAAAACATTTTCAATTTGCCCTCAACATTTTTTATTGCAGAAGCTACAGGTTGATTAATTTTTTGAATAAGTTCTTGTTCTTCTTCATCAATTCGAATCTGTTCTTTAAATTCTTTGATTAATTTCTTTTCGATTTGATCAAGTTTTTTTCGCTTCTTCAGAAGTTACGTTTCACCATTTTATTTAGGAAAATTTTGAAACGTGGAACACGAAAACGTGGAACGTAAAAACGGTGAACGTGGAACGTAAAAACGTGAACGTGGAACGTAAAAACGTGAACAGATTTTACCGTTTTTTCAGTTGTTTTAATAATGTAAATAAAAAGTAAAGATAATGTAAAAATAATTGTAACAAATATTTTATCAAGTAGATTTGCCAGACCCACTGAGCAGCATTTATATTAGAAAATTTATTCAAATATTTACCATTTTTAGGCTTCAAAGTTAAATTAATAGTTAAAAAATCCGTAGTCTTCCTTCCAAATTTTATCACATAACTCAATAAAGTGGTTAAAAACTCATATCAGATCCCACAATAATGTTGTAAATCTTTCTCCGAATAGTGATCGTCTTGCTTAAAAAACACACAACATATTCCAAATTATTATTCCTTATAAACTTGTTTATCAACCTTTGAAAAGCATTTGGGAAAGATAGATACAAGAGATATTTTTTGTGACGAGACATTACGAAATATTCCTTAATAACGTCTTGATTTTCTAAAATACAGTCATCCGAAAACGATTAACGAATGGGTTTACACTCGCTTAATGGAACTATGTCCTCAGAGGCATTATAAAAATGTGATACCTTTTTGCTTAAGTTTTTCTCAATATTTTCAAATCTTTCTTGCAATTTTTTATAAGCGTCTTGTTCTAAAGATTTACTAAAAAAACATACAAATTGGGAATAAGGAATCAACCTATTGTAGATAAAATTCAATAATAAAGTTGTTTTTCCACATCCACTTGAACCAACAATTAACAATCTGATTGGTTGATCTTTCTTATTTTCTTCAAACGTTTGAAGTTTTATCTGATCTTTTTGCTTTAAAAATTTCTCCATTTAAATAGCTAAAATGAAGCTGTTCAAGTTGACTTCAGAAAGCTCTAAATTAGTTTTAAAACTTGGAACATCCTATACACTTAGAGGAAGAATCAAATTATTTTAATCGGTTTAAGCGGTTTTTTATTCTGACAATTTTGTAATAAATATTAGTGAAAGTTCTTCTTATTGTATAGGATTTAGTGAGAAGAACATAACAAAATATTATGGTTTAAACAAAGGATATTATACTTTCGATCAAATAAAAAAATTCCCTTAAAAATTATCTGAAAACATTCAAACAATCAGATAAATCTTTAAACTTTGACGAAAACAAGTTTGAAATGCAAAAAAATTATCTCTCTAATAAAATTCAAATAAAATCACCAGTAAGAATAATGTTTTCAGCAATTATTGTAGATTTATTAGGGTTTGTTCAAGAAACTATTGAGCCAAATCATGTATATTTAGGAAATAAAACGCCAAAATTTAGACCGTTCGATGTAATTGAAGTGCACTGCAATCTCGTTGAACCTAGTTTTGAAAATCATACCGAACATTTACACAAAGAATCTGAAATTTTGTACACTTTTTTCCCAAATGTTGCTTATGGATCAAAAAATCTGTGAAAAACCGAATGAAATCGATTATATTCCAATTAGAAAAAATATTAAAAAGAATTCAAAAAATCGTTCTAACTATACAAGACTCTGAGGGAAATTTAATAAATAAATGAGAGTAAAAACAACAATATATTTAAGATTGTCGAAAGAATGATGAATCAAGGGGGGAACGAATCGTTCTTACCTTCAAACTTTCAAAACGAGTTGATAATGATGATAAATACCAATACTTTTATCTAAAAGATAAGGTAGCCCTCGAGGGCCACCTCACAAGTATTCACAAAAAAATACGAATAAAGACAATGTTAAAGAAAAATAACCATAAAAAAATGCTTTGAAAACATAGATTCTGACAAGGGCGTCGATTCGACGCTCTTACAAAAATTTTAGAATATGAAAACACGATGACAAGCAATAATATTAAACGTTGATGATGATAAATCAATGTTTAAAGACATAAATCAAGGGGGTCTATTGAATAGACTACCTTTAAACTTTCAAAATAACACTGTTTTCGTTAATGAATCTGGACTTTATACTCAAAATAAAAAATTGCTTGTTAAAATTTTTTTTCTATCTAAATGGAGTCAGTTGTAGACCTACTCAATAATCAACTTATATTCAATAACAAACATATCTTTACGATTGTTGACGAAAACAATGTGATCTGGTTTAAGGCTAAAGACGTAGCAAAATTCTAGAATATGAAAATACTATGCAAACGATCAGATAAACGTTGACGAAGATGATAAAAACTTCTATTTTAATCTAAATATAAGGGGGGCTATAAATAGCTTACCTTCAAACTTCCAAAATAACACTGTTTTCGTTAATGAATCTGGACTTTATTCTTAATTTTGAGATCGCATAAACCAGAAGCGAAATTGTTTAAAAATTGGGTTTACGAAAGAAGTATTACCTTCCATTAGAAAATATGGTGAGTACAAACTCAAAAACGAAAATAAGCAGTTAAAAGATGAAATAAAACAGTTACAAATTTCAGGTCAAATGAAAAAATCCTTGAAAATAGAGAATCAAGAATTGCGAATGGAATTAATGAAGAGAGATATGGTATGTAAAGATTTTGATAAGAAAAAGCACCATGTTTTTGTATTTAATTAAGAAGAAATCACATGTGGGAATGGCCTTATTACGTTTATCAGAGCTCAGAAACGAGAAATACCAAACCGATTAAAACATCTAAAAATAAATTATCCTGAATTAGAGATTTTGTTCATTGATGACGAACCAAATTCTATCAATCTGTATAACCAAATGAAAGAATCTTTGAATATTTTATACAACGGAAATCATTTTAACTACAAATATGACTGAATCTCGACTGATTTATAGAATATCTAAATTACACGATGAAAATGTTAATAAATTTTATTAAAACTCTCGAAATTTATGATATTTTGTTTGTAAATGTTTTTGAAGATAGGTAACCATTGAATGATTCGTCCACACTCGCAAAAGAGTCGGTTTCTTTTGACTTTCTCGTTTAATTCTTCTAGCACAATCTCTACAAAAAGCCTTCTTGTATCATTACTATAATGCCA
Source organism: Homalodisca vitripennis (assembly GCF_021130785.1). NCBI lineage: Eukaryota > Metazoa > Arthropoda > Insecta > Hemiptera > Cicadellidae > Homalodisca > Homalodisca vitripennis. The sequence continues at coordinate 43,830,987 of NC_060211.1, read as the reverse complement.
ATCGTAAAAATTTGGAAATATCCTTAATTTCTTTACAAACGCAACATTTTTTCTCTTCTAAACGTTAATTTTTCTAATTTATCGTATAATTCTCTTGCATAATTTTTTATGACAATCCTTACAATAATAGTATAATCCATCTTTGGTATTCTTATCTTTATAAAAATTCTTCAAAACCTTTTAATTCTTTGCACATTGAACATTTCTTTTGAGCCTCCATTTATATAGAAAAAAATCTTTGACTTTCTCAATTCATATTCATAAAACTTTCCGGTTTATTTCTTCATTATTTAAATCTTTTATACTATAAGTTACAGGTTCTGTGTTATTAATTTGATAAATCACAAAGATTTCTCTTGACCAATTGTTCTTATATTTGTTCGAAAATGTTTGTTTTTTTACTAACAATTCTTACATGATCATTGACTTTAAATTTAGTTTTTCGTTGTGAATTTCTGGTGGAACAATACTTGAAAACGGTCTCTAATAACTCCTTTTCTGCATCCTTATCTACGTCTTTTGGGCTTCATTTTGATTGTGCTGTGAACTGTATCGTTATAATTGTTTACGGATTTTTTTGAAGAATATCGATCCATTTAAAGTTTTTATTAATCTCAAAAATTACTTTCATTCTCTCATTTTGAGTTCTGTTTATATCTCTCTACAATACTTGATTTCTCTTCATTTTCAGTATGATAAAATCTTAATGTTTGTATTTTCTCAAACATCGTTAAATTCTTTATTTTTAAACTCTAAACCCTTATCTGTATGAAGTAGGTTAGGAGGTTTGTGATTGATCCTTATGGCATCTTTTACTATATCTTCGAAAGCTTTTGAAATATCCTTGCCGTTTTTTTCTTTTGATAGCTCTTGACCAAGCATATTTTGAGAAAGTATCAATAACATTTAACATATACTTGAATCCATCATTTTGATCCGAATAGTTAGACATTATAACTAAATCTGCTGCCCATAAATCGTCAATTCCTAATGTTATAATTTTTTCTCTTTTTAAAACTTCTTTCGTACTGGTGCATGAATTTCTCTAGCTTCAATCTCGATTCTTCCTTATTCTTAGATTCTTTCTTTACTTGTTTTTCATTTGGATTCTTTATAAATTTACTCTTATTTTGTCTTACATTTTGAACATTTTGCTGCAATTCTATACAATCCGTTTTGAGTTTGAACGATTTTAGAATCTATATTTTTCGTTTTTTTCTTGCATTTGTGGCAGTGAACAAATCATCTTCCATTTACATGTCAAAGTTTCCAAGTTTATTTAACTCATCTAAATATATCAGATTTTGCTTCATTTTTATAGCCATACGGTACTGTATCGATCTTATTTTCTAGGACATTTCTCTTATCATCTTTAGCGTTCAGTGCCAGCTTGTTTATGGTGATGGTATACAATTCATGTTTATAGCTTTTTATTACAGTCATCTCCCTAAATTCTTCTTTATCTTCGAACAAACATCTCTTCAAGTTTTCGATATTTATTGTTTTTATTTACAACGCTTCTCTTAATTCCTTTTACACCTAACTGGATTTTTGTCTAGATATTTGTACGAGTACATCTTTGATCTTAAACCACAAAATTCTCTTCTAATATCTCGCCGTTCAATTCGTCTTTGAATTTCCCTATTACCTTCTTATTTTTTAGTAGTGAAACAATTCAATGATCTTTTGGATAATCACTTGTATCAAAGTCATCTATATTTTTCTTTAATAATTTTAAAAGGATCTCGTTTCAATTCTAGGAAATAACTGTCTGTATATCCATGTAACACAGATTCAAATCTGGATCAAACTTCTTTAATTTGTGTAATAAAACTCGTACATTAGCAATTTTGAGAGGTCGAGAACTGAAAATCCTATGTAAATCGGTTTGTTAAATTTAACCTTTTGTTTGTACATGTGACTCGCTATACAGTTGTCGTCAAAGATATTGAAACATTTGAAATTCGTTTTCTTAGCTTGTTTCATTGAAAATTCTTCGTTTCCTAGTTTAATATCACATCTATTTCTTACATTTTCCATCGATTTTCCAAAAAAACCGAGTTGTTTCATAAGCTTATAAAAGTCCTTCTCAAAGTCACTTATAGCCTCTGGTTCTCATACTAGTATTAAAATCGATATATTCTTTCATGAAAGGTTTCTGATCAAACGCAAATAACCCTATTCACATGTTTTATAAATCATACCTTGTTCTAGATAGAATTTCAAATTTCTAGAATGAACAACATATTCTGTTTTGTTTAAAAGAGTTGTGCAAAGTTTGTTTTTAAAATGTTCTGGAGCAAGAGGTAAATCTTTGTGATGTTCATGCAAATTTGTTGGATATTCCAAGATCAACTTCTAAAATATATCCATAATCTTCGTCGCCAGTGAGTTCCAAAATTGTTTCTTTCCATTCTGCTGTTGTATACGTTTTAGGATCCATCCACTTGATTTCGTTATATGGTAAATTTTGCATAAGTCCATACCCATAAAGGTTGTTTGCATCGACGTACAACAAATAGTTTTCGGGCTTTGTCTTATCAAAATCTTTTAAATATTTGATTATATTGCTTTCACATATCGTTTAATACATTGAGAAATGCCTCCGCGAATACCTTTTTCGATCATCAAATCCATATTATAATCACTAATTAATTGTAATTCTATATTCGTAATTTTAACATAGCATCCCATGCAAGACTGGGAGCTGTAGATAGTGTGCTGGATCAAGTTTATAGCAATTCAAACAAATATTCCTAAAATTTTTCAAAGATATCAGCGAGCAATAGAACATCTTGAATGTTATAGAGATCGGAGTAATTTCCTAGATTTTTTTACTTTTAATTTGTTCCATACATTTAAGTAGTGTTGAAAATCTTTCTCAGATATGCTCTCGTCTGTCAAAAGTGAATAGAAAATCTTGAATTTCTCAATTCTTCTGTGTAATCAAGTTTTTCAATACTGTCGATAAATTCATAGAGAAATATTCCTTTTCCAGATAGAATTTTAAAGATTTCTTCTTCGTCATTTGGTTGTCTATCTAGAATTGCGTTCAGACCATCTTGTATAAAAATGATTTGTATGTTTGAAATCATCTTTTTTGAGGTTTTTAGCTAACTTTTCTATAGACGATGCCATAAATCTGAAACGTATCTACGAAAGAAAACTTGATGAACTTTCTTGGTTTTATCATCTTCAAACTCATACCCATATCCTGAATTTACTGAATAATTTATATATTTTTTCATCGGTGTTTGCGATCAAATCAACATTTCCATATTGTTTAGCCAATTCTTTTTATGTACAAATGAGTATCGTAACATGACATATTGTGGCAGAAAACTGGAATATTCTGAGGAAATTTGAGATTCAAGTTACAAGATAAATGAGCTGAACCTCTAAATTTACCTGTTAAATGACAATGAATCTCGTACTTTTTTTCTTGTTTGATTATCAAAACCCTCACAAGTTCACAAATATGGCAAAGATTTGAATTTTGATATGCAATTTCTTCTTCTTCGGTCAATTTTCATAGGTATTTTATTCTTAGAATTATACTTTTTAGCTATGTATTTCGATAATTTATTTAAGTTCTTCAAACAATTTTGCAGGAACATTTGGCAAAATCTTCTTCATTTTTTGCTCGATAACATATCGGCTTGTACATACGATTGGTCACATTAGACACTAAGTATAGAGTAAAACCATATGGAATGTGCTTCTGAATCTTGGTTGTGATCGATTTTTGCGGATTGTTTTTGCATGTGGGAATCTTCTCTAATATGCTTTCAAAATCCATATAAATAACGTACGGATGGCTAAACTTCTTTTGATAATTAGTAAATTTAGTTGTTTGACCTGGAAATGGCATAATTGGCTTACAAACTTCGTGATTTTTACAAAATTTCTAAATGGTCTGCTAAATCTACAGATTTGTAGAAATGGCTTAACATCTCCTACATAGAAAATTTTTATGTCCATGTTTGGATGTTTGAGAACTCACTAACCTACTTAAATCGGTTATCAAAACAAAATGAGATATTGTCTTCTTGTTTTAACATACAGTAGATCAATATTTAATTCTGCATCATATTTTTTCAGAAATTTGCAACGGAACAATGTTTAAATTTCTCATCATAACTGTAGATATTTATTGACATTTTCGGATACTTGTACTTAGAATTGTAACTTTCGTTTTTCAAATGATTGTATATCTTTTAAGGACATTGGATACTCGAAACCTGAAATATCTCGTCATTTACAAATTGGTTCGTATTGTTTTGCTCTATCAGCATTCTTTCAGGTTTTTCAATAGCACATCGGATAGAATAAATAAAGCAATAATCATCTTTATTTTTTATATTTATACAAGCTTTTTTTATCTTTGATTTTCTTTGGTAAATCGATATATGATCCTGCGTTCATAAATTCGTGTTTGTTAAGGCTCAAAACTAGTTGTTTGCAGCGTTTTAAATGTCCATCCAGAACCTTTATTTTGGATGATTCGTTTGTTCTCGATGTGTTAATTTATTAAATTGCTTAGTAATAAAGTCGTTTATGTCAAAGATCTCGTCTGCTTTTATAGTAAGTACATTGGACACGTTTGTGGTTCACCGTTCACTAAAGTTCTTTCGTATTCACATTCCAAAGAGAGATATCCTTTACTATTTTTCACAGTTTCTTGAAATTTTTCGATTAAACTTTTAATTTCTGGGCGCAAAATAGAAAGATATTTGTAAATTGACATGAAATTGTCGTTCAAATTTGTTAAAATGTATTGCTTGAAAAGACCCGTGTATTGAGGATAAAACTTCTACATCAATGATATTTTCGGGTTTCTCATTAAGAGTTTTGTCAATTTCTTCGATCATTTCAGACTTAGTTTTATCGTTTGTTTTCAATGGACAATTTCTCAGCGATTGATTGAATTTTTTTCATCTTTAAATAGATTGAGATCTTTTTTAATTTCCTTAAAATTTTTCTTTAGTTCACGCATTTTTTCTATATTGTACATCTTTTCATGATCGACAATTTGATTTTCTTTAGCCCAATTCCTCAAATAATTTAGTTCTTTCTCATAAAGTTCTTTGTTTTTTTAGATGATTTTTTGACTTATAATATCGGGTAAAATGATGTTGAAAACATCTTTTTTGCAGTACGGGCCAGGATATCTTTTTCCTCTCCATTTAAATAGGGAAAATTTGAATGTGCCAAGTTTTACTATTTAGTGAAATATCTTTTTTATTAAGCTGAAAAATAGCAATAATTCAGTAGATTTCTAAGGATTTTTATCAAAATTTGGATAAAAATCAGCCACAATTTAATGGTTAAACAGGCTCTTGATTCTTCTATTTAAAGAAGAAAAATTTGTTTAACTAACACTTTGAAAAGTGGAGAATTTTTACTAGAATTTTACACAAATCAGCACAAATTGTAGTAAAACAGCTGTAGATTCTTCTATTTATTATAGAAAAATCTGTAAACTAAGACTTAAAATTATTGAAAAAATAGTATAGTTTTAGTTATAGTAATAAAAGTACTTTTATTACTAATATTGGTTTGTAGGGGGTAATTTAAATTCTATAATACTATTTTTTTCAATATTTTTTTCTTTAACTTTTTCCAAGATTTTTCATTAAGATTTTAATATATTTACAACAGAATTTTCGAGAAATATCGTTCACATTATCAACTTTAAAGCTAAAAAATTCGCAATAAATTAGAGAAATTCAGTAGAATTTTTCAGGATTTTTTCAAAAAACTCTAGTATATGCACCTTAAGAGCTGTGGTTTTGACCCTAAAAAACCGTGTTTTTAGGGTCAAAACCCCGGTTTTTTTGTGTATTTTGGAAGTATAGTTTTGATTTTTCACCTTAAAAGTGTAGAAGTATTAATTTTTTTTCTATGTAAATGGCGCTGTTACAAGAGTTGAATAAGGTTGGTGATTTAAAGTTCAAAGAATACAAGAGATTAATAGAATTAGAAGAAAATAAGAGATACAAAATTTTGAATCTGGAGAAAATGAAAAAATAAATTCGGGTTTACAATAATTGCCGAGTTGGAAGATTATAAAGTACACTTACCGAACAGATTTTTTGACTGTTTTGGATGAAAAAAAAGATTAAAGAATTGAAATAAAAATGAAAAAATTACACTTGGTTGTTACTGGAAAGAAGACTATTAAAGATAAAGACTGTGTTACAATTAACTTTGTAGAATAAAGATTTTTCATTAAGATTTCTGGATTTTTTCATTAAAATAGCTTAAGAAATTAGAAGCCTACAATGAACAGTAAAACAGCTATAGATTCGGTTATTTTCCATTCGTGGTTTTCCTGTTAGATTTCTTAGATTTGTTATGGTTTCAATGGACAGTATTTTACATTGATTTTCTGACTGTCCCAAAAGTGAGCCAGAATCGGCATATTCATATCTACTTATATATATATATATATATATATATATATATATATAAAAATTTAAGCAGGGCAAAAGTTCTTGTATACAAAATTATTTGTACAATATGATATGCTCCTGTTATTTCAATTAAAGTAAAAACAAATGATGTATTATTATAATAGGCAAAACTAAGAGCTCTCTCAGGCCTGTAGATAGCCATAGTAAAGAATTAAACTTGCTTCATAATGTTATGTTAATTTACGAATTTGGGGTAATTTCAAACACATATTATACTGGTGATAGCATCAAAATCGTAAATGGTAACAAAATATATATTATAAATGGAAAAAATATATTTTGTACCATATTATATTGGTTTGGTACAAAAAAGGATTTTACAAAAATAAAACTAACATTTGATTTGGGAGATGTACACATCTTGTTGATTTACTTTGCTGGTGAATATATTATACTGGTAATAACATCAGCATCATAAATTTTAAACAAATGTATATTACAAATGAAAATATATATTTTGTACCATATTATAGCAGTTTGCTATAAAAAAAGGATTTTACAAAATTAAAACTAACATATTTGATATTTGGGAGATGTATAAATCGTATTAATTTATTTTACTGACACATATAGTGTTATGAGTTGAATATTATAAAAGTAAATTAAAAGTTCTTTGTTAAAGTATATAAATTCTATCTAGAACTAAGTAAGAATGTTTGAGGATGAAAATGTAGAACATTTCAAATCAGGATAAAAAGAATTAATGATATGGTTGAAAAAAAGCTTTTTGAATATGCTACGTTGTGAAAAATCCAACTCAAAACTTAACGAAAGTTTAAAAAACCAAGGTATTTACATTATTTATCACAAGGGCCTAACAAATTAATGTCCGATCCAGCTCGGTCAGTGATGAATATAAATAACTCTTATGTGTTCAGCAATACAATAAATATAGATTTTATTGATCAAATGAAAAGTTTTTCCATCAAAGTAATGTGAACAGTTGATAGATTTAATTATATTAGTTGTAATGTTAGAAACAAAACATTGAAGACATTTTGTTTAACGCTGTCAATGTACTCGTAAATGGAACTGAGTTAAAGGACGTAGGATTAATTCGTAAGAACGTATAGTATGTTGAATGCATATTTATAATTTTCTCTGCTAAATACTACTTATGTAAATAATTACAAAACTTATACTTTTACCCATATTTTATCTGGGTTAAAGTAAACATTAAAAGCGTTAGTAAATATAGTACATAAAGTAAAGTTAAGTTGAAATTAATTGAGCTCAAAACGTTAACAAGACAGAAGAGACTGAGGTAATAATGGGGAGTTCAATAATGTAGTATTCAGGGGAATAGTAGAAACACTAACAACAGACCTTCATTCATTAGAATTTAATTTAGAAGCTGTGTAACAATAGGACTTTTACATACAACTCAATTTTTTATATTAATGAGAAATAAGAAATTATGTAACAAGCACCATAATCAGATGTTGTGTGAAAAATTGGAGGAGCACAAAATTAAGTACGTATAAATATATTACCTTGATTGGAAAAATAAACCTAATATCATCAATATTATTTGCCAAAAACGACTCAACAAATATTGTTATAAGACATTTAAAAACTAAAATCCAGTTCTTTTACAAAGAAAGGAAGAAATTGACGTATTCTTTAAGTAAAAGAGGAAGAAAATAGTGCTGTTGGTTTTGGATACAAAATCAATTTACTATAGTTGAATCCACACCTATGAATTAATACAGCAGAATTACAGTAATCTAGTAGAGTAGAATTAGATCAACTGATCAAGATTACTAATTAGAGATGTCATACTAACCCCGGTAAGGATGGATACATCTAAGTATCACAGATCAAGACGATTGACAGCATACATGTCAATATACCCTGTACTCCAGATGCAATTTTTGTTCTTTCTTTTGTATTTTTAACATTCAGAAAAATTAATATACAAATATTTGTATAAAGTTTATTTATAGTGATAGTGTAAATCTTGGAATTTGTTTGTTTTTAATTACTTAAAATGTTGGATATTTTTACTCAAATGAGAATAATATATTTTCCAATAACACTTGCAATGCTTCAAGAATGCAAGATTAAAATTGCTTTGGAGTGAATTGTTCATTGAGAATTCAGTAAATGCGCAGCTGAATTTTATGGTATAATATCTAACTATGAAGATCTAAACGAAATTTGTTAAAACTAAAAGATTCAACTTTATTCAAAATTTTGGTCTAAGTAAAAGAACATATAATTTGCTACAAAAAATATGCCATGGTAATATTATGCTCACGGATCGTATCTAAATTTAAAACTCCACTCAAGGATTTTATTAATCTAGACTTAACTTATAACAGGTGTTTCAGATTACCAGCCTCAAGTGTGGAGGATCAAAGTTTAAAGCAGAGGCTGGTTTTAAATATTTTCCCATTGCATCCACATTATAGAATTTGCTTAAATATTTGTATATTTCCCGTAATTGAAGGGCATTACAACATCGTGACTCATGCCGAGTCTATGAAAATTTACAATGTAGTGTAGGCATTTGTAATTTTCTACATATTTTTAAAGCTTTCTCATTGTGAAAATGTAATAAAGAAGAATTTTTATTATTTCTGTGTTTTTAGAAATACCGACGTAACTTTGGCTAAAAAAGCATTTTTTATTTATTACTACAAATATGGTGATATTAATCTACACCGAAATTATAAGTTTGTTAGATACTTCATAAATTATAACAAATCTCAGGAAAACCACTCAGTGACCCTACGAAATCCTTAATCATTTATATTTTTATCCAACTTATAATATCAATCAGTTGATGTTTTAATTTCGATTGTATTCTTATTTACGTTACTAACTAAAAACAACGCTGAGACTTAATGTTAGCACAGGTTGGTGGAATGGGTGCCGTATTCTTTTGTATATTTATTGCATATTTTATCACAAAATTTAATTATAAAAAACTTATACCTACGGTGAATATGGATAATTTTTTAGTAAACCGAAAGTAGTAATTATGTACCTATAAACATATAAATAATAAGAGTAACAGTTATTACCGCAACATACAATGTGGTACGGTCAGCATTGTCACCTCGGCAGCTGTCACGATTAAATGTATCAGCCTAATTTACTGATATTCACGCCAGTCCAGTGGCTGTCACAATGTTTCAACTGCGGCATTGTTTTACTTTATTGTCCTGCATCCAACTCAATAAATACATTTAGATTGTCAAAAGGTACAAGCAATCTCTAGATTAATTTCTTTCATAGTATTGTGTTTTTTTTTCATGAAAGTTGTGTGTGCATGCGAGCTCATGATTGCAACCTAATTTATTAACCCTTTATAACGATATACCTTTGGAGTATATACATAGGTCACTTACATCACACACAGGGTTAGATGTAACTACCAATTTAAAAATAGGATATGTTTGTTTTGTACTTTTTAACTAGGGTCTAAGCACTCTAAACATGTTGTCATAAATTATACCCTTATTATATATCTATGAATTATATATTGTACAGTCAAGTGAAGTCAAAATATACATAAATTGAATTTTGCACTTCTTGGTTTTGCTGTGAAATCAATAAGTTAACCTACGTACAATACTGGTAAAGTATTTTTGAAAATAATTAAATTTCAATAATGTTTCCTTATAGTAAATTTGTTTATAACTAATATATATTAGAGCAATTCTAGCAAGTGGTAAAATTTTGTAAAGTTTTGATTCAAAAGATGTGTTGATAATGATATATGAGTACAGTGACAACACTTAGCTTGTATTGTTCAATACTTTCCGCCAAGCTGTCGGATAAAAAATGTGCCGTAAAGCCTTCTCATAGTCCGTGAGATCACGCTCTCTTGAGTCTACACAACTTCTTCGTCTGACAACTTCATATTCATTATACGTTGTGTTAATTGTAACTGGTGGCTGTTTATTTTGAGAACAAGAAAGTCGGTTATAAAATATTACTCGACAACGGTATGAAGCACACTATTTGTATTTGTATTTGAACTTAATTTCCTATATTTGAATGAATCCTATACTCACATTATAATAGTTAGTATTCTTATTAAATATGCATTACACAGAATTTTGTAAGAAGTTTCCCCATTGCCTTAACTCTTTCTCAACTTTTCCATTCGATAACTACTCAGTACACTTCCACTTCCGGTCATGTTTTGTAAACTATATATCTATGTTTATTTTACGTATCAATTTACTTTTTCTCAGTACTTATTTTACTAAGAGCTGAATAGCAATTTTTTTAAATTAATGAATAATAATTATAAGATATTTAATATAATAAAAATATATATTACAATTATAAAATTGTATACCGAAAATATTACAACAGGAAACATTAATTAAAAATTAGTACATCTTCTAATAAATGTATAATAAATAAATAAATAGAATATCATATTGTCTCCCAGCTTACACATTGTTAGTATATTATAAGTGTGTTTACATCTTGAAATGTGATTTAAATTTAGTTTAATCGACAAACCTATTAAGCCGAAAATAATGCATAATAATTATGTTTGACAGTTTCTGACAAACGATTAGACAGATAATTATAAAATAACATTGCGGGGAAGATTAAAGAACTAACATAGGCCCCGAGGTAACATCGGTTCATTCGACGTTACTGTTAAAATAACAAAAGTAACATTACTCATTTATCTCTATTTTAGATCAATCTTAAAGGCTGTAGTATATGCCAATGGTTTTCAGAACTTTTGTCTTAAATTATATTTTATAATTTATATTATATACAGAATATACTAAAAGACAACCCTTAGAATCCATGTTCACAATTGCAATTAAATGGTCAAGACATTTAAATTTACCTTCCTTAAGTGTCAAATATTTCAAAATTGTTATGTTTTTGTAAGGCTATTCGTGAATTAGAAATTTCAGTTACAATAGTTTATAAAGTTTTACGTGTACGCTTACAGGTACGTCCTTATCATTTGCATTTGTTACCGCCTTTTCAACCTGTAGACTATGGTTTAAGTACCCATTTTTAAACGAAATGTTGTTGCAGGAAAATGAAGATTTTCTGGATCATGCATTTTTTAGCGATGAATCAAAAGTTAATCTCAGTGGGCATGTAAACACTCACAATGTGCTCTTCTGGGGCTCAGAAAACCCTCACGAGAATGTACAGTTGCAGTTATACTATCCTAAATTGAATGTTTTGTGAGCCATATCTAGGCTGAATGTTTATGGGTGTTTCTTATATTGTATTTCTTATCTTACTGGTATTTCTTATCTTGATGCTCTATGACTATGGCTACTTCTTCAATTGGAAGAAGATGAAATTTGGCAGCAAGGTGTTGAACGTCACTGTACATGACCGCTGGATTGGCCCCAAGAGGGCTAATAACAGAGCTCGTTTCGAATGATCTCTACATCACCCGACCTGAGGCCATGTGGTTTCTATCTTTGGAGATTCATAAAGTATCGGGAGTATATGCCTCCACTACTGGGCTATCGACTTTATGTGTGCCGTATGACGAATAGAGCTGACATTGAACACTTGTAAGCTTGTAGGTATAACTTTTTGTGTTGCTTTTAAATTTCATACAATAATTATAATTTGAAGTTTCATATAATAAACTGTACAAAACGTTAAATCTCCGATATTCATTTATAAACACCCGGTACCTACATTGAGATGCTTCCTAAAAATTCAAAATTATTACAGTAACTAGCAGTTACCCATGGCTTCACACGCAATATCGTAGATTTTCACCTGTATGAGGACTTCTGGTTCAAGTGAATTATATCTCCCATGGCAATGTTGATTTTACCTGTTTCCTGATCAAGAAACTATAGATACATATCCGAGATGGCTACTTCTGTTTAAAGATAACAAACAAGTTTTAAAATGACGTCTGTCGCAGTTAGCTTGTTAAACTACTGTAACATTACTGTTTAGATAAAATAAATGTAGTTAAACAACTGTACAAAAAAAATCAGGGTATAATACAATCAGTTAAACTAATATGCGATAATTGCCTAAATAATTACAGTGTGTATTGTATGTGTAAAGTGTTATATAACACCAATATTATGTATTTAAAATCACAATTGTCTTCATTCGATTGTACTTGATGTTATTCATGAGAACCTTATCTTTTCCATTGACCTTATACTTATCGATATAAAACGAAAATCATATTAATAATAAGTATGTACTTCTTAAAAGTAGAACTATTGATTAATGTTCAGGTAAAACTAGGATGAAATCGACGATAACATGAACCTTACAATAATTGTACATCTGATGATGTAATGAGAATGCCTCTTCACTTAGATTACATTGTATGTTGTAATCAAGAAGTCCATCATGTCGAAACGATCCAAAGCGTATGTTTTAAACTTCTTCGTTGCCGATTTATTGGATTTCTTCAGACGAACATGACTCCAAGTTCCAGGAGTCAATTCTCTGACAGTGTCGGATTTCAGACACAGCAACTAAAAGGAAGGTAAATTGGAGCTAAACTAAACATTCATAACAATAACCTATGTTAATATAAGAACAGAGAAATCTATTAGAATCTAAGAAATCAATTAAACTCAGTATTTTATGCCAAACAGAACAAACAAAGTCTTAGAATAAAATAAAAAAGCAATTCCTTAATGCAATACTTTGGACAGCATTTTAAAAGACTAATAACTTTAATATTCATGAAAATACTTGTAATATTACGCCACGTTTATAACAGAATCACAGTTCAAAGTGAAGAGAAAGTTTTAATTATCCTCGATGTTTCTTCTTAAGGGTGCAAATTAATTACATTGCTCAAAGTTTGAGTGGCAAAGATTCATACCTGGTATTTACAAAGAACTTTAAATTTTAGTTACTACATTCAAGAAGGATATCAAAGAGAAATTGTTACAAAATTGTACCTTCAAAACAAGATGCGAAATTATGTCATAAACTTAATTGTTGTTAACATAATATCAGTGTGTTTTAGTTTGCATATTTATTTATACTTTCTGAATACATCTGATCATTGGATTGAATTACTCGTACAAGGAAAATATTCCCAATTAATAAGAAATTAAATGTATAAATCCTTGATAATGTATATTGCAGAATTGTTTGATCTATTGATATTATATATTTGTTTCTATATAATAACTATTAGAAAATTATAACTAGGAAGTAGCGACTAATCTAGCGCCCTAAAGGTTGATTGTGATAACTTTGTGTCTAACTAGGGAGATCCGACCCTTTTTTATGTTTTATGTATCTCTTGGACAGAATATCCAGTAATTTAATAATTGGTTCCGCGTTTTAGAAGCGGAGACGTAGTTAAAATGTTAAAAAAATTTTAACTATTCCATACTGGGTCTAAATTATTTTTAGGCTGTGCAGAAGAAACTTGTTTGGAATCCATTACAATCATCCACCTCTATATTGGCTGTTTGGTTTTAAGAAGAGAAGGCCACTGTTATTTTTAACTGTACTAAAAGTTTGCAGACAAATTAAATAATATTCAGAATTCATCTCGTTAGTTTCAAGTAAAACATAGAAAATAAAGTCAAAATATTTATAAAAATTTTGAAAAAGAAACTTTTTGAACAAAACACTAATATAATTTCAAATGGAAGTACAGCATTACATGTTTTTGGATATAAAAATAATAGTATACACCATAGTATGAGACAGTATACAGTAAAAATGAGCCTTAAAATTTATTGGTAGTTGAAGAGATAAATGATATACATATATATATATATATATATATATATATATATATATATATATATATATATTAGTATATATATATATATATAAGTTAGTAAATAGTTGGTGTGATAAAATTGTATCAGAAAAGTTAAGTACTAAACTACTACTAAAGTAATAAAATGCTTGTCAGTTTAGGAATGAAATGATTAGGCATAGTGGAGATGAGATAATAAGTGGCTGGATCAAGGTGCAAGTTACTGGTCTTTGGATCATCAGATAACAGAAAGCCGCTATGAATGACGTAATATCAATGTTTATAAACATTGTTATCACAGATTCTTCTATTCCAAACCTCTTTACATGGATGAGGAAGATGTGGGCTTAAAATATACCTCACTAAAAGCCTAATGACGTTGGCCGTGAGTCGGCCGAGTGTCGGTGCGTGCTCACTCGGCTACCGTGAGGCCACACATGTCCGTACGTAGTCCGAGCGCAACAATTTTACTGTTTAGACGTGATATATTTCTTTTGGATTTCTAAGTGACATATACTTAAAATATATTTAAAAGATTAAGTATTGCTTGAGAAAAAGAATGTTAATTTTATTGTTGTAATTGTTATTGATCGCTGTGGTGAATGTATTTATTTATTTAGATGTATTTATTTAGCTACGTGTGTGTTTCTGGTGAATGACGTGATGGCGTACTTTCTAGACTAAAAATATCAATAATTTTTTTAATTAATTTCTTTATGCTGCTACCTACTCTTTACCATAATGGTTACCCGTTAGACTAATGTAGAAATATTCGCTCAGTAGACTCGCATGGAATGACAAGCACCATCATCGAACTCGGTGTTTTACTTATAAAGAAATTAAGCTTCCTGTCTATAAATCAGAAAAAAGTTATGTATCTGACAGCATGGCTATCGAGAAATGACTCACAAAAAATTTAAGTATTGATTTGTGTCCTAGATGTAGTGATTAATTAAAATATTGAATATAGTTAAAACCTTTATAAAAAGTTAAACCTTTACTGTTTAACTTTTCATCTAATTTAGTCTCATAAAATGAAATTCCGCTTTTAAAAACTCTCGATTAACAGTTCATTCCCCCGCCTGCCCGGCCATTGGCGGTGGTTCCGAAATAAGACATATTTACTTTTACATTCCAAAACCTTTGAAAGCTGGTGTTCTTGAAGTAAGCGCCACAAGAACTATTTTGAAAGTAAGATACCCTTAACTGAGTTTCTTTGATATATTTAATGTAATATTGACTCACAGATATAAACCCACTGCATCTAGTTAAAGACGTGCACTAACCTGCAGTGAGCTAATTCTGCATTCAGTCGTCGTAAAAGAAAGTGGGTTATTTTATTTCTTTCTTACTTAAAGGAACTCTTCAAAATTTCAGCTATCTTAGTCTAGGTAACTGTGTTTTAAATGTATTTCAGGATTCTTTAAAATCTTTCGTTCAATACTTATTTTTAATAATTTATCTGAATATTTTTGGAGCTGAACTTGTTCAGTAAAGAAAATATATTACTTATCTAAAAATAAATTTAAACTTGTTAAATAGTGTTCTGCTGCAGTTTGTTTTGTCATAATGTGAAAAACCTCATTGCTTTATTCCTGCAGTATTTCTTGCCTCAATAAATATTTACTAGTAACATAAAAATTCCCATTATCAAACAGCTGGAAATTCTAATGAATGAAGCTGTTAATGTTTCTGCTACTCTCCCCTGACTACTGCGTTAATGAATTCTCCATTATTACTTCAGTCTCTTCTTTCTTGTGAGCAGGCTAAATGGTTCTCACTTTATTTGAGCTCTACATTATTTTATTTCTTAATTTAATGACGGTTTTTAAGGTTAGCTTTAAATTTTTATCGCAAATAGAAACTGTTACACAAAAGCAATTTGGAGATTGTGTTTTGTAAATATTTTACCACATATGTTGTACTCGTATTACCAAAAGGATATTTGTGTCAGTATTTTATTCCATATTTATTGTATCAGCTCATTATTCGAAACAAGGATGCAAGAAAAATCGGAAATATTTACTACTTCATGTATTATTGTTGCTGGAGCAATGAAGGGAGATTAAGTAACATTTAGGTAATTATTGTTCAAAGAGAGTTCAAAAGATTTGACAATATATGTTGAGTACATTATCTCTTATCATTGAGTATATTTAAACATTTAACCTGTGAATCCCCGTTTTATTTACCTACCTATTATTGGTCAATGAGGGAGAGAAGAAAAGAAAAAAAAGAATTCCTTACTAAAACTCTCTACCATTTATTACTTAGTACTCGTATAATCTGTACTCTACCTCATCTCATAGTGTGTAAGTTTCGATAATGGATGAAGAAGGGAAGTAGGTAACGTAAGTAATTCTTGAAATTTCAAACAGTTTAAAGATTTTGACGATTTATATTGTGTATGTTTTAAGAACATGTAAAATAATCTATGTATATAATTTGCTGTGTTTTTATGTTGCGATTTAACTGTACAATATGGAGTAACATTAATTTTAAGGATTATGTTCAGACAAGTTTTTTATAGAAAAACGTTTTCACTCTATCATGTGATAAAAATTTAAGTATTTAATTATTCATTTTCTTAAATTTTCTATTTATCAAAACAATACATATTTAAGTATTTTATTTCCTCTATAGGAAATTAAATACTTCCGGTTGCTCAGAGCACTGATGTTATTCGGAAATTTGAAGATCAATATACGTAACAGAATATCGAGGGTTAGTGTAGCTGACGTAACAGTGATATCAAATAGACTGTGTTGTGATGTGATGGAATCTCTTGGTTGAATTACGTTTTGTATTGGATTTACAATGTATATAAAACTGGATTTCAATCTAAGCCAAGTTGATTTTATCTAGTAAATGTAACGTGAAGGTAGAATAATCTGTGAACTGTGAAGCAGCTCATCTGCGCGCACGCATTAGTGCGTGTAACCTGATAGTCTCGACATTAAGTGCTAGAAGGCTCTTTAAATTTAAATTCAGAAAATTATATAACCAGATTCACATTAATGTTTATATCAATTTGTTCCACTGATTGGCAACTAATAAAGAAACAACTGTTTTAGCGAGCATATTGTTGCATGAAGGAATTACAAGTGGACTGATTCAGTGAACATGGTTATGTCCGTTATTTCTTAGTTAAAGGAACCCTTCTAATTTCTGGGCGATTAAAACTGGGTGACTAAAATTGTAATATTTTCAGGTTGTTTCAAGTTCTATGATCAATAATTATTTTTAAATAATTTATCTAAAAAACTTTGCAAATCTAAACTCGTAAAAAACATTTATTACGTGGTCAAAATACACTCATATGTTTCAAAAGTTGTTTCTGCTATACTGTGTACTGTACAGTCAGAAGGTGTTAAGAAATGAATTGTATACGCTTTTAATATTTATTTTATTCTTCTTTATTAAAACGTTCGAGAGCATTATGAAAATCTATCCGTGGAAACAGCTAGGAAGTTTTAATGAATCAAGCAATTCATGTTTCAGACTACGACCCTGAATACTATGTTAATTGAACTCTATAGTATAAATATAGGAAAAAAATTCAACATTTTATAGATGTCCACTATTTTCGGATCGGTCCCGGGAGGTCCGTGATACTGTGGAGCATCCTATGTGGAAAAACGTAACTTTTTCTAATTTATAAGTTGTTATAGCAGCATTCTTTACCACCTGATGATAGAAGTTTTTTCCAGAACATGTACTGGGCATGTAAATTACTTAGAGCTGTTTTTATAAGGTATGATGCTTTATTTTTGTTTACTGGTAGTTTGTTAGAAATGCGTTCCTCATTTCCAATGAAAAGATTTCCGAGTTCATTGTAATATATCATCTAATTCCAGTAATTTATTACAAGAATTTTCAGCAAATTATTCTAAACACTAGAGGACAAATTAAATCAGTGTAAGTATTAGGTAGAAAACTGCGTCCAAAAAATGTTGTACTGTCGGAGTTTGAGATTGCTCTGTTACATGATTACAGCGGGGAATGTGTCAAGATCAGGTACAACAAATTGACAGCTCGATATGACTCCTTTCAGTTTTTAGCTTTGTCTCTCTAGTTTTATTCAACTGTGTAGGCATGAAAATATATTGACAGGTTTCGTGCAAGAAATTGAAACAGGTCACGGATATCTAAGAGTAAACAATAATAAACCTTTGAACACTTTTGACCACTTCTAATATGGGATCCCTATACTTCATTATTTTTAACGAAATTGCACTTTTCTCAGAAACAAAAAGATCGGAATTAAATTTACATTAATTACAAAAAAAATTAACATTAAATTCATTAATAAATATAATGGTGGTAATCCTTAACATAGAAAAAATTTTTTGCTACATCGATAATAGCACAACTTGTTGGCCTAAGTGTTTTTTATAGACTTATTGCAAAACGTGGTTTTGCAAGAACGGCAGTACTTATACTTACGGTTTAGCCACACAAGTACATTTTTGAAAACTAGTATCTAATTGCATGTATTAATTATATATACTGTAATTTTTTTAGGTAGCGAGACGTACTTAAATGTAAAGGAGTCATTTTAAAACTTATAGTTGAAAGGTGATTTCATGTCAGGATACTATACGAATTTAGTATTGGGATATGTATGCAATTTTTATGATTCAACAAATCAATCTTTTCATCGTGGTCGATATATAATCGAACAAAAAACTTTTTAGGGTTGTTAAACTGGCTTTGTTGAAATCTTGCCTTAAAAACTACTTTTTAATTTATATTATTTTATTTTTAAATATCTACATGCTATACTTTTCATAACATCTATGGTAATAGCTTTCAACATGGTAGCTTATAAATACTAAGAATAATTGAAATTCAAAAAATTTTAGATGCTTCCAACTGGTTATCAAGTATCAAGGCAGGTTCCATAAAGCCTGTTTAAATATTTATCTTTGTAACTGAAAATACTTTAATTTCCCCCCAAGAAACTGAAATTTATGTTTTTTATGATTGCATTTTATAATTCTACAATGACGAGTTCATCTCATGAATTCACGGAGCATTACTGCAACTACCATTTTGATTTGAAAAATAGTCTTATTTTTTCACTCCCTGGCCTATACTAGTACATATCTCCAAAAATGTAGAAAGGATTCCTTATAGTTTCTGTCAAAATATTCCTGGCGAATTCTTAGTTTCTTTAATAATTGTATAATTAATGCAGAGTTTTATATCTTCTAAAAAACAACAAATTTCTACTCAACAATGCAAAAGCAATGTGAAAAATTAATCTCAGATTTATTAATATAAATATGACAGTTATTACATAGAATTCCTTTTAGTAACAGATTTAAGGTGCATTCTAATTTTGCAAAAAACTAAAACTAAATTCAGAACAAAGCAAGATAAAATTAGGACTATTTACCTCCTTGTGGAAAACTAAAAATGATTTTACAAAAATACAAATCAAATTAGAGTTTGTGGTAATCATATTACTACATGGTTATGATAAAATCACAGTTCAAAGAGAAAGGAAAAGTTTTAATTGCTCTTGATATTTTCGTCTTGGTGGTTCAAATAATTACAACGCACAAAGTTCGAGTGGCAAAGAACTAATACTTAGTATTCATATAGTGTCCCGAGTTAGCGAAAAATAGACTTCACACCGGAAGTTTTTTCAACCGCAAACAGGAGGTCTCGGAAGCGCGCCCCTCTCAAACTCGGAGCAAAGCATAAAAAAAAAAAAAAATACAACCACATGCCACTAGTGGGAAGAGAGACAAAGAGATACAAAATTTCCAGTACATTTTTTAATTTATTAGATTTATAATTAATTAGATGGCAAAACATTTTCATACAAAATACAATTACTGCAGCACCACGGTGCACCGCGCGTAACTTACAAAACTAAATAACAACAATAGATAAAATCCAATATTTACAATAAACATAATAAATAGAAATTTGACAAATAAATAACATAATAAAATATAGAAGTTTTGGTATATAAATAATAATAATAAATAGAAATTTGGTATATAAATAACATAATTTCAGGTACGGCATGTAGGAAAAATTTTTAACTGGTAATTATTATGAACTGAGGGGGAGGGAAAAGGTTGTAGAATTTCTAGGCCCACTATTTTTTAAAAAGTAATTTGGTTTCAAGTTTGTAGCCGAAAATTAAAAAAAAATATTTAAAGCCGATTTTCGAAGGAGAGGCGGGGGCTTAGTTGCCTCCACGAATCCGAATTAAAGGTGAAATCCTCCCCTACAGATCATGTCCCTAAAACTAAATAAATACTAGGTAGCTTAAACACTGGCCCTCCTCCAGATATAATATCTGACAGCGCTCCATACAACCCAATCACTCTCAAATTCAGTACAAGAAGAAGGAAAAACATTTTTGGATCCAACCTTGTTCAAGACGAATAGAGAGCACAGACACTCCAGTTGGATGCCGGGTTTATAGTAGCGCTGGCAGGGCGCGGGCATTCAATTTTGGTTTCAGTGCTGTTTGGGCAGACTCGCCGCACCAGTCCCTTTGACGGCACTCACGGGGACCCTGCCGAAAGTAGGAGAATTAGCACAAGCCATGGGCATCAGGACGAGCAGTCAACAGCCAGAGAAATCACGTCGCCTCTGCCCGAACGTGTCCGACCGCTCCGATCAGTAGCCGCTGCCGATAAACAGCTGGTCAGTAATCAGTCAAGGTCAACCACCTGACCTCGGACCAATCAGTCCATCCAGGCAGAAAATAATCAATACGGGTACTCCCCCACCGACTGACAAAACAAGTGGCCGTGGTGGGAAAAAATAATAGACAAAAAATGTCCAAACTGAGCCCCGGCTCAATAGAACTACGCATTTAAATTGCTTCATATAAAATTTATACATGAAGATATTTCTAACTACTAGCAAAAGATGACAGTCTGACTAATATCTATGATTTGAACGAATGGAATCTCCTTATTAGTTACCAGTTTACATGGTAAAACTTATACATATCACAGGAGGTCCATAAAGAAATAAAGTATCCACTCTGAGGTTACTAGTTACTCCCTAAAACTAAGTGTATACCACTCCATATTTATAAAGGAATTGTTTATCTGCAAACTATTTTATCTTCAAAATGCTCCTTTGTCTTCTCAGTCGGAAGAAAAAGGGAGATTTTTGTTACAACTCAGATTATTTTAACTAAGAAAAAGAAGTATTCTTCAAAAGCATAAAAACAGGGGAAAATGTAAACAGCTGCCATATTGGAAACAAAAATGGAACATAAAGCTCGTCAACGAACATATCCGAGATACTTATCGAATCAATGTTTGTACCATCAAGACTATTTTATAGGACGATTTCTGTTGTTGAAAAATTGCAATTCTGAATGTTACGTAACCCCCTAGAACTCCATGATCCATAAGGATGGCATAAAAGGCAACAGTATAAATTGACTTGCAAAAGTGCAAGAATGAATCCAATAACGTTTTTAGAGATCTCTTAAATTCAGAGTACTGGCAATAATTGTTACTAGTAACTTCATTTCTTTGATTATATGTGCAAAGTTGACATAGTAGCAACATACAGAAAAGAGAAAAGAACGAAGTTCTGTACCGTTGAACCGCGCCAGATTGGGAGTGGAGAGTGAAATGGAACGGAACCTAGGATAGCAAGCTTTGAAATATATAAATTACCAACTTATGGTAGTGTTTGGCTAAAAATAGTCATGTTAATGATCTATATATCTATCTTAAATATTCAGCTTGTAGGAATAAAATGTTTAAGACCACGAAAACTTATCATGTACGAAAACAATATAAATACACAATGCTTATTCGGCTGAAGGCCTAGAATATAAAAGTGAAAATAAAGGCGGCAGGCGAGTCTGACTTCTCAGAACACTTCCATTTCATGCTTACGTCACAGACCCCGAAAATCACGTAGAGAGCATAAAAAAATCTATTCAAACATGTATTTTTTTACTTAATCATGGGTCAAAACCCTGAGCGAGTTTGTCGAAATCTTTTCAATTTTAATTTACACGTTTGAGTTGCTGGTTATCTGCGTCAAACGCAGCAAGTATTCATTTACCTTTTGATCAGTTGTTCTGAGTAATTTGCGATAAAAAATATGTAAATGTACGCTGTATTAAGATTATCAATCAATTCAGTAATAAAATTATACAAGTTTTTCCTGCTTTGTAAAAAACTCCAACTTTCAGTGTTTTTTAATTCCAACGAATTTAAAGGAAAAAAAAATATATCCCAACAATAATTTTTGAAATAAATAATGTATTAAGGCCATATTATATTCCATGGGAAAACAAATTTCTCACAGCTAGCTATTTCATTTTCCAATAATCTAACAAAACCCACTGCATCATTTACTTTAAAGATCTGAATTCGTTTGCAATGAATTTATTGTACAATTTACAATTACTTGCTAGTAGGAATAACACAATGGCATTTTATTTTCACACTTCTTACAGTACTTAAGTAAGTTTTTTCACTTGTTGTTAAAATAGGGTTATTTTTATATTGATACTTTTGTTTGAGGGTTTTTTTTTCATCGTGTTGATATTATATTTGATTCGTGTCTTTGATCCCTTATTAACAATTATATAAATTACATGTATCTTCTCCTAAACATATGTTAGGGCCTACACTTTATTTATAAAATGACATAATGAATTCAGTGAAAGTTTACATAATATCTAATTAAAATATTAATGGGAAATATACCAAAATTTCACAACCAATAATAAGCTGTAACCCATATGAGTTGTCAGTATAATCTTTTCTGATTATTTAATAATATTTCCATTACTTCATTTCTGTTTTATCTTTCTTTACCACTCTCAGATGGATGAAATCATTTATAATGGGCTAGCAAATTTTCAACTAAACTATTCTAAATTATTACACTGAATTTAATTTTTTGTAAAAATATATGATTTTTACGAATTTGTTATTAAAATATTTTAGAAAAAAAAGATTTTAAACATATAAATAAAACAGTAAATTTTTTTAAAACAAGATAGTGCGTTTTTGACGTTAGGAGGAAAAGAGACTTTTATCGTTCTCTCACGTTTTGTATCTATATTTCATATTACATTACAGGTATTTTTACATTACAGATTACTTTGTGTAAGTTAAGTTAAATTTTCTTGGATATGAGCATTAGCAAATGAATTATGGATTAGAAAAATTTCATTCTGTCTGTTTTTCCGCAAGATATCCCGAGAAAAAACATGATAAGTATACTTAAGTACTATGGTGGTTTATGTCTGTTTATGGGATTTTGGTTGAGTGTAATTGGAGCCTTTTCCTCAAGTCGGTGACACAAATTCTATTTTTGGTGGCTAAATATATCTCAGCGGTGCTTGTTAAAAAGAAAAATGTGGTATGCCGTACCCCCCTGGTCTTGACAGTAACAAATATATATTTTTTAACTTGATAATGAAGTACCAGTTCTATATCACATAATTTATTAATTCGTGTAAGTTCTCTCTAAATTACTTAACAGCAGGTAAGGTTTAACAACATCGTAGAAAATTTTCCTTACTGTTCATTACAACTAATTATCTAGGTAGGAGGACTTAGTTTGGAAAAGATTTATATATTTTATAATAAATATAATTACTTCTTAAATCGTTTATCATAAAAATGAGCAAAGTTAGGCTTGAAAAAAATACGTAAGGTGATAAAAAACCCATCTCAATTAAATCCTGAAACGATTGTAAATTATAAAATCTCTCTCTCTCTTTCTAATCTACCTCCCTCTATCTCTTTCTCTCCCTTCTTCCCTCCACCATTTCTCCACTCTACCTAACTCAAAATCTTCTCCTTTCCGTCTCTATTTTCACAACCGTGCCCTAGAAATAATGAAGACAAAAGCAATATTGTGGTATAACCAAAGCGGTATAAACAAATTTAGTAAAAGTTAAAAAAATGTTGGCCAAGAGAAAAACACAATTTTCCGATCCATTTGTGTCACTGACCAATTTATATTCTTATTTATGTGGTGTCAATAATAGAATAAATACAACTTTTATTGATTAGTGTTAATATGAACAGTTGCGTCATAAACAATATGAACATATGACATGCTTTAGATTCAATTATATTAATTCTGATGTTATAAACAAACCTTTCATAGAAATTTCGTCAAATGATGTCAGAAGATGCGGAATTATTTTTAAAGGGCATACGGTTAATTTATAGCGGATGTGTTTGAATTATCTTTATAAATTTATCTGCAAAATTATTCAGTTACATTTAAGAAAACTTTTACTCCTACCCCTATTAACTTGTGCGAAAATATTTGAATATACATTAAAAGCGGTCATTAAATTACCGTAAATACCGTACATAAAGTAACGTTGATTTGAAATGAAGTGAGATCAGCACCTTAACAAGACAGAGGGGACTGATGTAACAGCTTCATTCATCAGAATTTTATTTAGAAAAACTGTTTGATATTAGTAGTTTTATATTTCACTCAAACATTAATTTTATTGAGGGATTGAGATATTAAAAGAGTGTAAAGAAGGAAAGTAATACGATTTTTGTATTTGTTAGTAACTTTAATAGCATAATAATTGTATAAATACATTTTTTATTCCAGCCAATTATATTATTATCTTACTTGGACGAAATTATCTAAGATATCTATAATATTTTTTAACGAAGAACCACGCAACAAAAAGTTTTAAACATATTAAGATATAATTATTTCACAAATAAAAGGAAGAAATAGTGACGTCGGTCGGGGAAAATGCAAATGCGCAAAAAACTAAATTCCTCACTACTAAAAAAAATCTCACTGGCCTAGTCATTTACTCGCTCTCGGGATGATTGCTTTCCCGCATTACTGCAAGAGAGTGCCTACAGAGCTAACAGAGGGTCTCCTATAGTATCAGGCCATAAGTTCGGCAACACCTGGGATGTTTTGTCTTTTTCTAATTTATTGATTTTCAACACTCGTTCTACATAAGCAGGGACAGAATGGTGTTTGGTCAGAGTTCGCCTATGGCAATCTCGAGTTACTTTTTTGGTTTTTTCCGCAGTCTGCATAAAACTTAGGTGTAGTTAGCGTCGTCGTATTTCGAATCTCTATAGGGGCACTTGAGTCTTTAAACTTACCCATCTCTAACAGGTACGCTGGAAAGTTTCCATGGCCGGTGAGAAACTGGGTCAGGTAGAAAAGATTTACCTCCCCATGTTGCCGCCCTCCCATGTTCTCATGGCCTGGCCGTCCAACATCCTCTGCTCTCTAGCAGCCATTGTCCCCTGCCAGTCCCTCATGGTGTGTTCTCAAACCTCGGTGCCTGTGATCTCACCGCTCCTCTCGTATATACCCACTTCCTTTCGAAAGCGAGCAGGTCGATTGGACCATTAACTTAGTACTCTGGGAATGGTAGAAACATTAACACCTTCATCCAGTAGAATTTAATTTAGAAGCTGTTTGATGGTATGACTTCTATATTCCACTAAAACTTTCATTATACATTGAGAATATCATACAAGGTGTTCATAAAGTCCCGGGTCGGTACAATATTTTTATAAATATTTAAAATAGAGCTACAAAACCTGGTACACAAAGTTACTAGACATAAAAATCTATTTTTATCACATATTCAGTGATCCGCTATTTCCTCAGGGGGCGGCCCGCTAGGAGTCAGAAGAAAATCTTAAATGTAAGCTACGTTGATATAAATTTGTTGAAAATAAAAGGTCTTTATTAGTAGAGTACAGAGGCCGCAAATCCGACTTCAAACGGATAACCGAGTCAAAAATGACAGCCGTTCAAATATGGCTTGAGTTTGCAACTTAGGTTAATGTAAAAAAATACTGATGAGCTTTTGATTTTTACTTTACTAACCCAAAGGCGGACGCTTCGAGCATCTGTTGTGAAAAGGCTCTCTGTAAGTAGTAATCTTCTAATGCCTAAATCATTGCAAATAATTGAAAACTTATTATTCTATAACAACAATTAATTGTAAAAAGTTTTGGGTGATAAGCCTGTTTGAGGGTGGTACAATGTACCTTTATAGTCCAAGACTGCATTGAGATTGTGCATACATGAATCAATGTTATCTTTAAAAGATAAACATGGAAACTACTACAAAAAATATTGGGCCACATTGAAAAATGTAAACATGTTGGAATTTTGGTCTGATTTCATAACAAATTCTGTTTATTTAATCACAAAAAATCTGTTTGTTCAAATAAAAAATAATTTGTTACATTTTGTAAACAGACATACGTAATCCAGTTTTTCGGCTGCCATTTTGAAACAGTAAGAGATAGGAAAAAAAAAGTTAAATACAAAAAATGTTTTTTTTTTAAAGACCTTTTATTTGATATAAAATTTATTATATGTTGCTATTTAAGAATTTTGAGTGTTAGGATTTATTGTATTCTGAAATTTTGAATATTTTTGAAATTTATAAAATCCAGTGAAAAATGCCCGTACCACATATTTCATTGAAAAATAGGTCATAGCAAGTTAGGAAAAAAAAATCTGGAACTGTTCCGTATTGTAGGTAGGGTAACACGATACTTTATTTTAAAGTCCTATTTCAAAAACGTTTTGGCACATCCTGTACATACGGTTAAAGATAATTAACTTTTGTTTGCGCCAAAATGTTCGGTGTTGTAATTAGACCTTTAAATTTATATATCACACGACCCATGTTTACATTTTTGAAAATTCCCAAAAAGCACCCCTACCCCCCAAATTGGGCCCTTTAGGGGGAATTTCAAAATTGAAAATAATTTTAAACGGATTCGGAGAGGCCAAATTATGGAGAAAAAGAGATAGAAAAAGTGTGTGGAAGTCAGTTATTAAGACAGCTGTAAAATAATGCAAGGGAGTGGTCTGACTCACCCTGTATTTAACAAGGAAAATATTTAAATGATAAAATCCAATTATTTCAAAAAGAAAGGAAGATATTGAAGTATTATTTAATATAAAAAGAAGAAGAAAATAGTGCCGTTCCTTTCACATGAAAAATAAGTTCTTGAATACACACCTTTGACTGGAGTGGATTGTTGATTGAGAGTTGAGTAAAGGTGCAACTGAGTTTTATGTAGTTATGTCTGATTACGAAGATATAAATGAAATATGTTAAAACGATAAGGTTATACTTCATTCAAAATATTGGTTTAAGTACTGTTAAAGAATTTAAAATTTGTGACCAGAATGTTATTCGCTCAAACGGCTTATAAAATATGGTTATTTAAATAAGAACACATTTGGGCAAACATACACTGAACGATATGGGAGAGGAAATATGTAAATATGAGCTTTTTTGCTTGTTTCTGTGTCTAATACCACATCCCAAAGTTGTACTAACCTCTCGAGTAATACCCTGATGTATATTCTAGTCCAACTGTTAATACTAATCAGTTGCCGGTTTACTTTCAACTGTAATTTTTATTTACGTTACGAACTATGAACTTCGATAAACTTACTTTTAAGAGAGGTTCGTTTAATGAGTCCACTGATATTTATAAGTTTATTGAATTAAATTTTTTTAGTATAATTATTATATATTTAATCTCTACATTGCCTTATTAATAAAATATATATGTCGTGATTAAATGTAATTTGTTGGTAAACTGAAAGTAATAACTAGACAACTACAGACATATCGATAAAAATAAAAGAATTCATTGCAACAATGCATTAAGCAAATTTTATTACCGCAATATACAGGGTGGTGCGGTCAGCATTGTCACCTCGGCAGCTGTCACTATTGAATATATCACTCTAATTTACTGATATTCACGCCAGTCCAGTGGCTGTCACAATGTTTCAACTGCGGCATTGTTTTAGTTTGTTGGTGTCCACCAATATCAATAAATGCATTTTAATTCACAAAACTTCAAGCAATATCTGGATTAATTTCTTTAATTGTATCCCGTTTTGGTATACAATTTGTGTGCGCATGTGAGCTCATTATTGTCCAAAAATTAATTTAATCCTTTGTACGCTATACTCTCGTTGCTGTATACTATACGATCGATATACATTAAGAATATATACCCAAACAATACAAGTAATTATTTACGAAGTAGAATCTAATTAACATCTAATTCCACAACTTGCGAGCATCTGTTAACACTTTGTTCGCTACATACAGAATCTTCCAGAGTAAAAGAAATTATCAAACATCCGATAGTTTATTTCTTGAGTTTGGAATTTATTACGTGGTTCTAGCTCATACCTTTCTCCTTATATAACTCTCCGATGGGTCGTCTGAGGCACCCTGTATTTATTGGATTAAATAGCGTTTGGTGGTGTATTCTGATAGTATATAAAGATCGCTTGTAGTGTTTTAGTTTAAATTTAAAAGATTGATCTATTGGTTTTCTTCATTTAAAAATGGGAATAAACATTCTAAACATGTTTTCATATATTATGTCCACAAATTAAAGTGAATTAAAAAACATATAGATGGGTTTTTTCCAATTATTAGAGATATTAATTCACAAATATAATCCTAACTATTTAAAAATTAGAATTGTTTGAATACAATTGGTTAAAGCAAAGTACGAGTTATGTTTTAAACATACACACACACACACACACTATATATATATTATTTTCATACATCCTCGTATATTCTATTTACTGATAATGAGGAGTGTGATTGGATTATATTGTAGAAATTTAAAAAATGCTTAAATATTTCAACATTCCCATTATATTTGAACTTAATAGGTGAAATTATTAACAGGTCCTTGATTTAATATTAAAAAAAGAATCAATTTCAATGTTCCTACATAGAAAAGTATGTTTATTATTAAGATATGTTACAGAAATTCGAACAAATGCTATAATCTAGAAAAATTTTGATAAATAAAGATGTTTTGATATGTGACAACACTTAGCTTCTATTATTTATTACTTGACGCCAAGCTGCCAGATAAAAAAGGTGCCGTAAAGCCTTCTCATAGTCCGTGAGATCACGCTCTCTTGAGTCTAACACAACCTCTTCATCTGACAACTTCATAATCTTTACACGTTGTGTTAATTGTAGCTGGTGACTGTTTATTTTGAGAACAAGAAAGTCTGGTATAAAATATTAGTCAACAGTAGTATAAATATTTTAAGTATGCGATCTTCATCTCCTATATTTGAACGAATGCAATTCTTTTTTGGTTAAGAAAATTTAAGTAATATTAATTTCAGCAGAATTCTCTCAAGAGATTAGTTTGTTGCTTAGAAAATATCGATCAACTATCGGTACTCTACACAAGAAATTGGTGGCCTGAACAAATGATTGTTTTCCAATACTTAAACAGAGTGTTTTATTATGTTGATTACGGAATAGTTTGTAAAATATTGCGTAACTGTGGAAGCACGCTATTGGTAGTAATTAGGCATAAACACAAAATAAATCATTATGAATATAAATCATTTGGTTTTGTTGATTGTTTGGAGTCGTTACATACCCTTATATCTTTCTTTACTTTTTGATACTTCGGTATTGCACAGGCTATATTTAAAAAATGTTTTGCTTAAACTTTGGTTTTGACAATGGGGGGACAGGATAGAAACAGGATTTTCCAAACATTTTCCGTAGTTCAGTGATATTAAAAATTAGTAACACTACGTTTTGAGATCTGAAATGTGATCTCTGCTTCAGGTGCCTTGCTAACCTAACACATGACTACAATCTAGGCTGAATAAAGAAATCATACCAGATTGTTGTGACACTCAGGAATAACAAAATCCATGTGGTGTGTCCACTCCAATAAACACTAATTAATAATATAGAATTAAATATGCAGCTCACAATAACTCTGCACTGAATTCAAGTAGTAACGAGTAGTATAAATGTTAGATCATCACGGCAGAAACAAGATGGTGATAAAACAAAATTGCGAATGAGGCGGTCGTAAGGGATTGGTTGTCAAAGTTAAGTGCATGTATTTTTAGCATTTTAGCATTTTAATAGTTAAAGTATGGTTTTCTACATGGATCGTGCTTAGACAAATATTATTTCTGAAGTTATGATCCATTTGGAGCAAGTCATACAATTATGTTTACGTGAAACTAATATTTCTGGATTAGTTTATGCATTTCTTTATGCATTAATTTATAAATAATATATTATGATACTGATACAAGATATATATATATATATATATATTATATTATATATATATATTGTGTGTGTGTGTGTGTGTGTGTGTGTGTGTGTGTGTGTGTGTGTGTGTGTGTGTGTGTACTGAAATTACCGAATTCTACTAAACTATGGTTTGAAAGAATATTGTTATTGAATACAATATACAGACGCTGAAATGTTGCTATTTAATACTGGCAGAACATGATCAATTAAAATTTAAAACTTGACTGGTCGAGCCTAAAATTTAAACAAATTTTAATGCAAATATTTACAGTCAGTGTCATTTTTCTATCAAATTATAAATAAATTTAAAACTGTCTTAAATTATTGGTTATTATTGGTTCACCTTTCGCAACGAAATTTACAGTTGTCAAATAAATTGTAGATGTGTGGGTATTATAATTTAAGGTTGTATCCACAATATTAATAATATGAAATAATATCAACAATATTATATCATAAAGTTTTAAAGCTTTTCACGTTAGATTGTTATTATCACGAAGTAACGAAAGGGGTCTACCTACCAGTTTACTAGTTACACATTTTATTCTATATTGAAATTTGACTTTTGTACCAAAATACTTTATAGGTGGCTACTGATTAAAAATAACAAGAGGCACTCATTGTTATGGTAAAGCTATTAAGACTTTAAAAATAAGAGTAACAATTTAATTGCTATATTGTGTAAATCTACTGGCTTCTAGGTTTCTTGTCCTCAGTTTATTTTCACTAAGAACTAAATGAATAATGAATATAATAATAACAATAAAAAATATAATAAATATAATAAAACAATAATTACTATTTTCAAGTTAATACATATATTTATCTTAGAATTTTATAATACTTGAAAATAAATATTGTCTACCAGCTTGCACATTGTTAATCTATTATAAGTCTGTTTACATTTTGAAATGTTAATTACGTTTAGTTTAAACAACAAAATCGATAAAACCGGAAAGCGTATGTGATGAATTGTGTCTTAACAGTTTCTGACACGCAGCTGAACATCTAATTATACAATAACATTGCGGGGAAGATTAAAGGGCTAACTTACGTTTCGTGGAAACATTTGTACATTCAAAGTTACTGTTAAAATAACAAAAGTAACCTACCCATAAATGTCTATTTTATAGCAATCTTGAAGCCTGTAGTGCATCTCAAAGGTTTCAGCAATTATGTTGTAAATTATATTTTCTATTTTTTGTTCCGTATAGTGTATGCTAAAAAACCCCTGGCATAAATTTTCACAATAATTGGAGTTAATTAGTCACGAAACATTTAAAGGTACCTATTGTAAAATTTTAAATAAATATATAAAAAAATTTATATCTCTTAAATATATGTAACATTTTTAAGTTGTAAAAATAATAATACATACTCTTGTTATTTATGATATTTTAATTTAGATATTAATTAATTAAAACTACTTACAATAAACTTACCTGGGTTAGTAGTACCTTTTCCCTCTTTAGTTAATTTATAAATTTGTAAAATTACATTTTGGAATATATTTATTAAAATTAGACGTTTTATTTACGTACTATCTTGAATGTTTTGGATCTCCTTTCTTACATGCAACTAAGACATCTAAATAAAAATCGTTCGGTTGCTTTTATGAAACGAATTCAACAATGGCACAGGAGAAAACGAGTACAGGGAGCTGGGAGTAGTCCGCAAAGTAGGCAATGCTGTCAAGTAATAAATTAGTTATTAATATAAATATTATTTTAATGCGTCTTAGAGTTATTACTTTTACAGAAATATAAATTTGAACTGATTATCTTATAGAACATAATATAGTAATAGTTTTTATTTTAAGACGTCTTACTGTAATGCCGAGTTCACCTAATGATTTAAACCTTCAAACTCCATAAATACAAATAAAAATATGTCATGGTGTGGTGTCTGTTCATTATATCAAACAAATATTATTAATTAACAGACCTTGTTAAACGTAATCATCTGTTCTGTGTAAATATTCTTGTATGCCAGCACAACCATATGTTTAGTGAGATTAACCACTATTTTACATCTGTTTCACTTAAAAGCGTAGAGAGTAAGCTTGATAATAACAACACTTATTAACCTAATGATAAATGAATTTATTCCATCATAATAGTACTGACTTGGAATTAACTGACCACTTCTACAAGTAGTGTGGTCAGTGGACAACAATACAAAACATGATTGTTATCTGAGTCCAGAAAGACAGTACAAGTTGTTATCAGCCTGGCTGCTCTCCGTGGCGTCTAAACACTTATCACTTGGATATGGTTTCAACAGAAACTTTTCACTGCACACAACTGCTATGCTTAATATTATTTACAAGAGCAAATGGTTAATAAAAAAATTATTATACTTATATATACTAAAGACTACAGAAGCTATATACATATGAATAGTGAAATAAAACATTACCTACATTATTGGAAATTTATATAAATATAGTCTATACCTAATTATGTAGTATACTATTCGTAAAATGAGTTACAGTTTTCATTTAAAAAATAATAAAGTTCTAAGCTTGTTACAAAAATTTCTACTATTTACAGATAATTTGACTTCGAAAGGCAATTTGTTGAAAAAAACTCGGACCCTTATAAAGAAATGATCTTTTAAAAATGGATTTATTAACTTTTGGTGCTCTGAACATACGACGATCTATGCTTCTGGTGGCATAATTAAGGTCCGTTGTTCCCAAGTTACCACTTTTAATGTAAAATAGTCTCAGAACCTTAAAAATAAATAAATGCTGTAGTGGCAATATTTCTGCGCTGTTGAGCACAGACTAAGAAATATCCAGAAAAGAAGTTTAAAATGTATATACTTTTGGGAATGCCAATGGCCGAGTGGTCAAAGACGTTGGACTTCGAGTATGAGTTAGAGATAACACGGGTTCAAATCCTGTCTTTGACCATTGCACTTTTTATCACTACCATCGACCTTATACTCAATCGACTCTCCCCTTTATTATGTTTCATAAGATTCTCGCAAAGCCCAGTGGCCCAACAAACAAACAAAAATACTAAAAGCGGAGTAAATTGAAAAGATATATTTATATACAATGTTTGAAATTCTTTGGTCGTGGCAGCTAATCAAAGTTGTCATTGGCGTCAGAAATATAATTCACTCGAACCAGAACTACTCTTATACTTGCAAAGGCTGCAAAATTACAAAGCCACGGGTACCTGTTAGTAGTTATCTAAATATGTTATTAATGTTCTATTCAATCAATATATTAAGAATATTTCAATTTATTGACTTGGTGAAAACCAAAAATACTTTTTATCGTATGACAAACCTAATATTCAAAAAAGCAAGTATTGGTCATAAAAAAGTCATTAAAAAAGAAAAACACTGAAGAATTTTTGTAACCAGTACTTTTTAAATCATTTATATGAAATCAACACTATAAAATATAGATGAGACTCGTTATAATAATAGTGCTAAATGATTATAGTATTTGTTAAACAGGGAAAAGTATTGTAGAACCATCAGAGAAAACGTCTCCATTTCTTTGACAGCTGCCTCTTGAGAAACATTATGTTTCCTCATTTAACGTTATCTTGCTCTGATAACATCCTGACATGCCTTGGAGTTCAACAGTTTTATGTTTCAGACACTCATTTTACATTACAAAGGTTCATTTATTACGCTACTATTCGTGCATTATGTTTTTGAGCGAAAACATGTTTTAATATATTACCTTTAGTTGGTTTCATGTGTTCTACATTTTTAATTACTCTTTATACAAGATTATCATAAATGAGTAAAGACAATTATTACGGGGTATACTACATGCATTGTTATCAAGGTTGTATGATATTGTTAACAGAATTTTCGGTTACAAGTACATAATCATGTTCATTAATACTGACAACATTCAAAACATTAAATTACTACAGTAGCAAACATAATTTAAATTGAGGGCCAAATAGATTAATGAGATAAGTAAGACAAGATGGGATATAAAAGATCATCTGAATATCATTGATGTGCACCAATATAAATTCCCTTAGATTTCTGGAGGTTGTAATTCTGGGGGGTTATTTTTAAACAGGATTTCCTTGTACTTTATTCAGACATTTTTCCTAACAATGAAACCGATCGCTATCCTTGCTAGTTTTAATGGAGCTTGAAATGGGACGGTATTTACAATTACTTAAATTTTATTTTTCGTAACTCTCAAAATTCTAAAACAAATTGACAGACACATAAATAATAAGTAGTTATATCACCGGCAGACAACTAACCCATATAAAAAATGTAACACACAGCGAGTATTTAGCTTGTCAGTAATATCAATTGAACTGGTTTTAGATTATTAATTGTCTTAAAAAATTAGAAATGCAGTAAAAAAAGAATAATATGCACTAAAATGTGTCATAATACGCAAAATCAAGTTAAAATGTCAAATTGTAAAGTCAGTATTGTTTTTTTCTCATCTAAAAGCTTCATTCAATATTTAAGGGTCATCAGTTAGCAGCAAATACAAATACGGAAGAGCCATCAGTTAGTTGTCACTCAGGTTGTGAATATATAATAGCTGATTGTGTACATTTATCAAAACTAATTATCCAGGGGAATATTATTAAAATTCATGTTGTATGTTTAGACGATATGATAAAAACTTTAAACTTTACATGTATGAGTAAGTACTCTATTGAATATAAAAATTATTACACCTTGCAATTTTACATTTATTTTATAATAATTCAAGTTAAGGTTACTCATATATTTTGTGTGAACATAGAATATAAATATTTATTTATGTAACATATTATACGTACATATGAATAAAACTTTAGAATATCTATATTCTTTACTCAACTATACATATACTTCCAATAATTTGTAAAATTATGGCAAGCTGTATGTTATCTGTTAAGGTAAATGTAAGTTTATTGTGTCAGTGATTTCCATTTCATGATTATTTACACTGTGTATGAAAGTATTTAACTTTTGAAAAGGACGTATTTAGATTGATAATAAAAGAGCTTTTAATACCATAAAATTCTAAAATAATAAATAAATATTAAATTATATAAAGGTTTTAATAATAACTATTAAAACATTTAATACTTTTATAAACCTCAAAACAATCTATGTAATGCAAAAGTGTGTTATTTTACTTATTTAAAGCACTTACTTGTGAGCGAACTTATTGCGTACCTCAAAAATAAAAACAGTCTAATTTATATCGACTTTTAAGTTGGTGTTTCTTTCAAATTAAAACTATTTTGTATAATATGTGCACATTCAGGAAGTGAAAAATATGATTTTTTTATGTACTGAGTTGTGAATATACTAATTACTTTACACATTCTCGTTCTCCGAAGTTAACTACTTTAATACATAATGAACTTTTTCCAATAAAGTTTTTAAGTTAGAGGTTCCACATTTCTATACTAGTAACTATACTTACTACATAGAAGTAGCCTATTGAGGTTTTTATGATAGCTTACAAAGATTTTGATACTAAAAATTAATAAAAGAAGCTATTATGTTAAAAAAAGAAATATATTCAGGAAAGCAATTTTTTTAAAGTCAAGAACTCAGTAGATAAATGAGGGTTGCTACTAAAATAAAAAGGATTAAAACCTTGTATTGGTAGTGTCTGAAAAAGGTACATCAAAGTAGCCATGGGCGAGATGTAAGCCAAGTATCACCCTTATGCTGTCAGTGATGTGAGTCATCCTCTACTACTAAGTATTACACCATCATATTTAACCAACTGAGGACAGCCTAGTGGTACTAAGATATGGTCAGAGATAGGTCCCAGTACTAAATCCACACTATGACCACATAATAAATGATCTACCAGCCTACATATTTCATTGTATTATTAGTTCTGCTCATTTCTCTCGGTTTCGTTGAGGAAATAATGTGGCTGATTTTTTATTTACAAGAGTCTCTAGATACATGACAACAACTGAGAACATAGTATTACGAGAGAAGAATAGAAAACTTATTGGCTCGTAGAGCAAACCGAGAGAATATAACAGCTGTGTTGTTCAATGTTCAGTCACTTAGAGTGTAGAGTGGGAGAGGACATTCTGGTTTAGAGTGACGTCAGATATTAAGGTTGTTTCTTGTGTTGTTTGTCTCGCAGTTGATTGTCTGAGAAAAGCGTCCCGACCTTTCAACTGCCATAACAACAAAGCCTCATATATTGTTTTGTTCTCTCATTCTTCTCACTGGAGCATTTAAATCCTTTTAAATTTTTGTGTGGTGGCTACAATAATGTTATTGTGTTTGAAACAAAGAATGCACCTACGTCATAATATTTAAAATATTTTTTTGAAATTTGTTGCTAATTTATTTATAATTTCAAGTCATTATGTATTTCAAATTAATCTCAATACTACAGTAGGACGAAAATGATCAACATGTTTTTTGCACCTTTTTCTTGATTTATTATTCTATTATTTGTATTTTATTGTAAATTAGCATTTTATAACTTTAATGTAGTTTTAAGAGATTCGAGACGAATTTTAGGTACGAGTTTAAGAGAATGTTTACAGGTTTATACCATTCTCCAAAACTTCCAAACTTCAAATTAGTAGGTAATCTTCATTAAAATCTCACGGATTTGCCCCCCCCCGAGTCTCTTATTTTTTGTAATTAATTTGCTTTAAAAACTTTTTATTAGCTATAGTGTGGTCTATAGCGGACTTTAAGAGTTTATATTCATGAAGTAACTTATAAGTATAAAAATGTTATAACTTAGTCCTCTTAGTCAGATTAACTACAAACATATGAATTTAATTCAATACTTGGTAATATGCTTTCACTGCAATAATTTTCATCGAGGCAGGGTATTGATAATTGAAAAGGATAACATGCCTCCTAAAGTGTGAAAAATGTACAAATGTATTGAGATATAAACGAATTCACATGCATCACAGCATGTTCTGTCCAGTTCTGGCATATTTCTGACAATATGACAATACGGCTGCATAGAGATATAAGGACGGATTCACCTTGGCGTCTCTGTATCTGTGTGTGGTTTCAATCTGATAACGAACGTGACAAGCATACTCTGACAAGTCCCTCTGTTTACGTATTGGTTTGGTTTCGAAATCCTTTCCTAGATTCTAATAATAACATTCATTTTAATGGCTGTGTAAAATGATTAGGTGTTAGACATCATATTGTATTGCTTTAAAACATTTTCGTGAATCCTATTATTGGAAGAACTTCATTAATTATTGAATACTATTTTTGTAGAAATATCTCAGTTCACTAAAATGGCTTCATTAAAATAATTGGAAAAACTATTTTTCTGTCATTAAAAATGCATACAAACGAAAATTACATTACAAAAACTCTGGAAGGGAGATTATAAATAGTCATCCAGCTTTTAGTTACGATTTTGGACTTACGGGGGAGTGTAATTTACAGTAGGAAAATGTTAAATCAAAACTGTCAAAATCAGTAAACATTAAGCTTTATCCTGATTGTTGGAAACTTAAGTAATCACCAATAAATCTGAACAAATGATAAAAAAGCCATATTTATTGTTGATTATGGAGGGTTTTGCGTTAGTTCTTAATAATAAGTCAGTTAAAAACGCTTTAATATTATCCACTGGTTAATGTGTATAGATTGGTAAGTGCAATTCGTCTTCCAAAATTCATGCAGTTGTTGAGGCGACAGACAAGGTGAGTCATTGACGAACAAGCACTTTGAGTATATTAGCGTCAAAGATTAATATGACAACATAAGCTCTTACCTATTGACGAGGAAGGAAACAAGGAATGCAGGCTTTAAACTCAAAACTCCAAATTTAACAAGAACCGTCCAATATATTTAGTTAAAATCCAAGTTGATTTATAGAATTTTGGACGGAATCTTCACCCGACCCATACACTATTTTTCCTTAAAAATATTTCACTCGTTAATCAGTTAGAAATTTTTGACATCAAGAAAATACCTTAACATATTTTATGTAATTAGATATTAAACAAAAGTAATGCTTCTTAACGAGACATACCACCTTACATTAATACCCTTGGGAACATGATGCACGCTTCTCTTGAAAAATGTTTCTAACGTATGTTTATCTGACTGCTTGTTGTTCTTAAGTAATTATTTTTCAACTGCATTGTATCAATTTTATACTTAAGACAACAACTATACACGTCCTGCTAATGCATCCGATTGTTTATTTTCTATTTTAATCGTCCACTAGTTTATTTATAAAAAATACAAGCTGGTATGCATAATACTCTTAGGATACTACGAATAACATTGATAACCTACCTAGAATTAACAAGGGAATATTTTTCTCGCCGTTCCTGTTGGAGAGAACGTGAGCAATAAAAAGGTTGTCTGTTACAATTAAAGGAATTATGAAATAAATGTTAGTTAAAGCTACGAATTATGTGACAGATAATTATTGTAGCATTAACTTACCAAGGAAAGTACTCTAACCAAGCCGTTGGACAAGACATGCTGTAGTCTTCTTTGTTACTTGCAAATGTAATGTTTATTAAGAAATTTCATATTTATTTCTTTAGAGATTGTATCGTTTACATCTACCTGAATTGTAAGGGTAAACATCCTTAACTTTAAAGGAAATTACTTTTTTGTACAGTAAATTAAGATTTTCAGTTTTTAAAACAGTCTTTGACAGCTCTTTCTCTGAAAGTCTAAGAAAATATAGTAGACAACATGAAAATATTTATGGACAACTTTGTCATAAAATTCTATGTTTGATCCAATTTAATTTTTAATGGTAGGACTTATTTTTTGTTTTGATGGCTGAAATGGGTTTAATTATTGACCTTTTAATCTATATATCCTTTTACTAAAAATCCCTCCACTAAAATAATTCAATTTTACTATAAATATTCTGTGTTATTACTATTTAACTAATTTACAATAATAGAACGATGTCTCTTTAAAGTAATAAAAGTAATATTTCAATGACGTGTATTAAACGAGTAGTTAGTCTCTCAAGAAAAAAACCAGAGCAATAATTTCCCTGGAGGGTTCATTAATACAGGGAAATCATGAGTGAGTCACAGAAATACTAACAGCCAAGTTGAGTTTGGGAGATTTTAAAGCTGTTTGATTATACGCAACAGCCTTTCTCTTTAATGACATTGACATGATTTCATCGTTTAGCAATAGGACGTTTATAATGTAGTAAACTTATTTTATATGTATACCTGTTCATATTTACCTTCAAAATGGAAAGGTTTCTCGAAAATCCCGGTTGCTAACGAAAAAAGAAAGCAAAATTGGTGATTGCACAAGGTACCTCAGTGGTCAACAATAAAAAAATCAGCCGTTGTCGACGTTGCTAGACTCGATTATCTTTCGATGACTACCTTATTATTTTATTACCACTAGACTACGCCATTGCCAACTGTCATATTCTGTAAATGATTCACACTAAATTTAGTTCACTACTCTGTGGCTATTCACTTTCGAGAAATATCTTTATTTCTAGTATTCTTAATACGTTATATTAACCAAATATTAAATGTGTTAAGCTAATGGGATTTTTTAACTTTCAAATTATTAAAACCAAATTGATTTTGTATTTACTATTGATTTAAAGTCGGAGCCAGATAATGTTTTTCAGTCATACAGTACATTAATGATATTTAGTTATTAATCATTGTGGACAAAACTGCTAATATCTTTTTAAAATTAAGTTTTTTTTTATAAATTATTTCCATATTACGTACTATTTATTTTTTCCCAAAAGAAGAATTAGTTTTAATACAGACCTACAATAACATAGCGTTGATAAGAGACAAATCAGCATCTTATAACTTATTATAGGAATCACTATAGGAATCCAGCAAAACACTATTACAATATATACTCCTCGATAAAAATATATAAGACATAATTCCAAATTAAATAAATTAAATTAAATTATGAATCAAATATTTTAATAAATCTTAATTATATATGTCAGGATAATAGCCTTTTATATCATTTTTCTTTCCATGAAAATCTTGATCTAAGTTATTTAACAATATATATTGTTCAAGGTAGCTTGTTGAACTGATTTATATACACATATATATATATATATATATATATATATATATATATATATATATATATATGTATATGTATATGTATCTAAATCAGTTCAACAAGCTACCTTGAACAATATATATTGTTAAATAACTTAGATATATATATATATATATATATATATCGTTATATATATATATTTAACGACATATATATATATATATATATATATATATATATATATATATATATATATATATATGTCGTTTACTTTGATGTAGATATTATACGTTTATAAATATTATACTCTAAACTTATACCATGGTCTTACTTGTAACATTTACCTTAAAATATCTCCAAACTTTAAGGTTGTAAAATATGGAACAATATAACACATAATAACAATGTAATTTTCAACAAGGATAGTAAATAACGAAATTCTAATGAAAAGAAAAAGAAATTATTGTTTTGAATCAGTCTGATAAATCCAGTAAGAATTGAACTCACAATTTAATAAAAATTTTCTTTTATTGACTAGTAAAAACTAACGCAAAATACGAATTTAATATCAAACCAGATAGTGTAACAAATAAAAGTACTTGCTCCGCCAGGACTCCGATCCGGAAATCTCACTTGCCGGTTGAGTGTGATACCACTACACTATTTAAGAAATTTCAAATATTTTTATATATGGTCTACCGATGTTCGAGAGCTTTCAAGGTAACCGCTGTTTAAAGGTTCAGAATCTGAAATAAAAACAGACTGCTACAAACTATGGGTTAAACATTATAGGTCTAAATTTAAAGTTAAGTAATCTAACTGTTCCATTATTACAAACTCGTCACTTTTATGCAATTATTATCAATTTTAAGACGTTAACTAGATAATATATAATAAAGTGTACAATCATTTTTTATATATCACTGGAATGAGTGATATGAACGTTCTTTTATTTTTGTGTAATAATGATGATGACTCGCACGATGATTGTAGTATTTAATATACGAATTATCTTGAATTAAATTTTGATCTTAAATTCACTAAAATTTGGTATAAAACGAATTTAAATGTTATACAGTTATGCCATGTTTACCAGCTTGTTCATTACAACAATTAATAGACTACGTAGTAACATTTTGTTTTAAAACATAGAACACAAAATATTGTGACAAAACACCTGATTAAACCGATTGTGTAGTAAACAATTTAAACTCTGAAACATTTTCAATACAATGTCATTGAACTATGTTTTAATAGTATTAGAAACCATCATGTCTACTGTATAAAATGTGCTTAGTCAGAATGCACAGAATGTTCTGACATCTTTGAATAATCGTTATATTAGTATTATATTATATATTCTATTTATGATTCTTTACTTCGAAAATAAACAGTGTAAAAATAATAACATTAAAGTTAATAATAATTTAAAAGCGTGCTTAAAGTATCAAATACGACTTCTCCTTTGACATTATTTTCTTCTCGTAGATGTATTTTTCCTTGTTTTGTCGTTTAGCTTTATCACTCAAGATATTTCATACGGCCATAAATAACTATATATATATATATATATATATATATATATATATATATACATATATATATATATATATATATATATATATATATATATATATATACAGTATGTTATGTATATATATATATACATATATATATATATATATATATATATATATATATATATATATATATATATATATATATACATAACATACTACACTACATCGCGTATTACATAGTATTCTATGTTTTAATATATGTAGTGTAAGTGGCATGTACAAATATTCATTGTAAAGGATTATCCTTAGTGGCATTCTAATTGAGTGCTCTCCTTACACTTAGAATTTTAATAAAACCGAACATTTCCAGATTTTGTGAATGACCAAGTAAGAAAAGACCTCAGATGTGGAATTGATGTCAGGGCACTGCGGCCAATATATGAGACGAGGTGAATTATGAGGCGAGCTTTTGCCAAGTTTGATATTTTGTCCTTACACTTACCCTTTGGTCAAACTGCCAAAATATAACCGTATTTACAAATTAGACTTAACTGTACGTAACTTTATTAATAATAATTCCTTATTTCAAACAACAAATATTTATCTTTATAAATCCTGATAGGATGGTGCTTACTACAATGGGATCATACAAATTAAACTTATTTAATATTTAGCCTACTTTGGGTCAAGTTCATTGATAAACGGGATATAATATTGTGGTATAAATAAAGACAATTTTTATTTTATTATGATGATCCCTCACATGATGACATTTCCAAAGTTTACATGTAATAATGCATCCATACTAAAGATTAGACTTTAACTGTAAATTTACACAATTAAATTAAGCAGTTAATGTACATAATTTAATACAACTATTTTTAAACAATCGTAAGATTGTAGCAATGTATAAGAATGGAACATTGTACTCTCAATTTACAGACAAATTGTGTTTTCAAGGTACGGAGAAAGCAATGTAAACGTTTTAAATATTTAAAGGCCGCCATGGCCCGGGTAATCTCCACATGCAAAGGGCCGTTGATGGTA
This sequence comes from Homalodisca vitripennis, assembly GCF_021130785.1. Classification (NCBI taxonomy): domain Eukaryota; kingdom Metazoa; phylum Arthropoda; class Insecta; order Hemiptera; family Cicadellidae; genus Homalodisca; species Homalodisca vitripennis. Next base: position 43,788,108 of record NC_060211.1, on the reverse strand, counting down.
TAAATACCGGGAGAACATTGCGGGAAAGCAATTGCCTCGACAGAATGGCCAAACTGAGCTGAACGATATCTGTCGTGTTGCGCTCCACTGCTAACTTTTGTGAAGATCGTCCTATGAATCAGGCATCGCAGTAGATATTCTCTAGGTTGTACATCGAAACCAATAAAAACCTGTAATACTTATAGTTTAACTATCAGTAATTATTAAAAATAATAATTTCTCAAAAAACACTTAGATACAACAATTATTGTCCGCGGTTTAGATAGGAGGTATAAAGTTACATAACAAAGGACTATATATTTGTTGGGAAAAGTTCGAGTATTGTTTTTTTGTTTTATTCATCCTTTTTTAGTTTTTTCTTGACTGTGTAGATGTATTCGTTATTTATCTAAAGAAATGTACCAAACATTTTAGGTAGGATTCTAGAAAAGTTATAAATGTTATAATGTGGTTTTTCTATTGATTAAAACTAATAGCTGGTTGCAGTTAATTAATTTTAATTTTCCTCCTTATTTTTTATTATACTCTTATAGTGGGCATCTTATTTTAAAGAAATATCTTAAATTCATTCAAACGCTTTTTAGTTGTGTGTTTTGTAAAGTGTTTACCTTTATATATATACAAAACCGAATATACTTCATTTTTTGATGAAGTACAAAATGTTTAAAATTTTTTCTTACTAGCTAATAAATAATATTGGAAAACAACAGGCGTCTTGATGCCTAATGTCACTAATTATACCATCACGACTAACTAAAAGGGATATGTGAATAAGCATTGTTCTAATGAGGCTATACAAACAAGATGGCCACTGGTGTAGTAGACCCTTACCTTTAATTTTGTGTCTATTTATGTATAAAAATCTTTTATTTAAATATTTGTTGTATCCAATTTGATTTATTCCTGACATATGGTATTCTTTGAGAATCTTATTTAATAAAACACGATAATATTACTAATATCTATGCATGCAACCATCATGCATAATTTCATCTCCAGGCATTGTGTTTGAGATAAATTGTCAATTTAACGTAAAATGAAAATATCTGATACGAAAACTAAACATAAATCATATTAGTATATAAACTTTACATAGACATTATAAAGACAGACATTTGTCTGAAAGACGTAACTTTGGCCTCTTTGCCTCATATTCTGATGCTAACATTACTATTACTGATGTGATGAAAGATTGTTTTTATTTCCATCCAGATTTGTCTGAAAGAGGTAACTTTGGCCTCTTTGCCTCATATTCTGATGCTAACATTACTATTACTGATGTGATGAAAGATTGTTTTTATTTGCATCCAGCTAATAAAAATGTAATTTTTCATTGTTTAGTTGTTTTTGATGTTTGAGATATACTAAAAATTCAAATAGCAATATAACATACTAATAAGGGCAACTCGTATGAAGTAATAAAATAATAAGGGATGAAGGGGTGATAAGGAATGGAAGTATGTACCATGAACGCTACCCGATACTTCAGACTCAGTTTGCTTTGGCTTTATTCTACAAATCCACTGATTCTTCCAGTCAGACCACATTATTCTAACGGTATTTATATTTTTATACGACCCTTATGTTTTTTAAGGAATCTACAGAAAATGGAACACATTTATTTATTTTACGTTAAATATTTTATAATCTACCTGTTAAATATATTTTCCATTTTTTCCATTGCATACCGATAAGGGAAGGTTCAAACCTATCCATTATGAAATATATCATTCCATTAGAATTATATTATTATGAAATGCAACTTAATCTTGTCCAACATAAGCTTTCCTTGACGACGGATTACGCCATACATTTGCAATGGATATCCTATTCTGAAGTTTGAAGCAGATAATTTGGATTATCATGACATTTAACTACAATCTGGTATTTTATGCCCTATAAATTCACACTTACAAGTTAAATTTAAATGTTCAAACATTTACTACAACAATAATTCAACAAAATCGCTCCATCATGATTTGGTAACTTATTCAGTAATTACGTAGCCTATATGTCTACTTTGTACCAACGACTTCGACCCATGTTTTCCTTGTCTTAACATAATTTTTATTGTGGGTCCACTCGCATTATTAAAGATTAATGCAACATTTAATTTGCTAATTAAATAATATAAATTAAATTTTCCGTAGTAAGGTAAAAGTAAGTAGTAAAGTAAAACTTCAATTTTAAATACCTACTCTATTTTATAATTTAAAAGTAAAAAGTAAGGTAAAGAATGCCTTTTTTGTTCTCTTAGGACCGGAAGCTTATAAATTTGCACCTAGTCCTATAATAACTTTGTGCTGCTTCCGGAATAACAGGGTATTCTAGAAAGGTAAGGTTGGGGGTAGGGGCCACCTCCTGCCGTGATCCATGAGGAAAAATTTAGGGCACTAATCTCAAGTCATGTCCCCCCTCGAAAGAAGGGAGAGCCAGCTCTGAGACAGCCTCTACAGTGTAAGCAGGAAGGGAGTGCACAAGCCTCAAATCTAGGCTAGCAAGAACCTTTGACTATTAGGGAATGAACCCCACCATCTATGTCATCACCCGCACTCGACTTGACCTATCTAGTTACCCTTAGATCCCAGAATCTCTACATTTTCGATTAGTCATTTGCCACTGCTGGACATCCATAAGGTTGCCCAGATTTAAGTATGCCTTGTGTAGGTTCAACTGAAAGTTATAACCAGCCATAAGTGAACCCTCCTGGGGAAAGAATGTCTTACTCACCTATCCAAGCTGCAACAACACTCGACGTTGCTTGATTTGGTTATGTTGCGATAACACCTGTATCCAATACACCGTGCAATTGGCTATTTACATATCATAAACCATTTTTAAACATATATACGTGTATACTTTAATAAAAGTAAAATATATATTTATTTAATAATAGTTACTTTCTCGTGTGGTATTTATGGATGGGTACACTTGATTTTAACACTACCAGTTTTAGACCTTGGGTTATAAAAATTCCATTTATCACGAGGTTTAATAAAAGAATATTGTATGGAGTTCAACAATACTTAAAATTAAATGTGCTTGTTACTCGCATATATATATATATATATATATATATATATATATATATATATATATACCAGTAAGATTTTTATATCCGTAACGTTATTCTAGTATATTACCAAATTATTTCTGTTAAATACACCATTGAGCAAACGAACAATAAGAGAGGCTGACGCCAGTTGATGCAGCACTCTCCAGTCACGTCAGCGCTCCAGGTGTAATGTTTATTGTCCCAGTCGGCTTCTGTGCTGAAATAAAGCAGTTCGTATGTTTCCAACGTCAGCACTCGCTGTCAACCAAGATCCTTATTGACTCCTTTGTAGTGCCGACTGGGACCCGACGAAACTAGATTCCGCCCACACTAGTGCCTTGGATAACAGCGACATTTTTCTTCTCATATTTTCACACTTTCCTCGTCATTTAAATGTGTTGTACCCAAGAAATAAAACAATGAAAATACAAATGAAAAGTGAACATTTAAACTTTGTTATTTGTACCGTAAATCATACAAATATGATACATCACAATCAAATTTTATTGTACTTTTATGTAATATTTCTATACCTATACAAAAAGGCGCATACGCCAGATAAAAAGTCCATAATATACTCTAAGTTTAGTTACGAAAATGATTGTTTTTTTATATTTAATTAATTTGGCTTCACAAGAGTATTAATGCATCGCCAGGCGGTCAAGGACTTTCTTCGACACTTTTATATTGAGTTTGCGGTTCAATTCTACCGAATAACCCGAATTATGCTCAGGAAACAGTAGCCTAAAACCTGACGTTTACCTACCTACCGAAAGTTTTCGAAGAAATCTACAGGTGGATCGCGATAATCCGGATCCACAGTAATCCGGACGCCGAACTACTCCGACGATCCTCAGTCACACTAGTCGGTATTCTTAGATTTTAAAGTTACAACCTGAAACCCTGCGTGTCATTGTGCACGCTAAAATTAGTTTTAACTTTTTCTAGTTTTTTATTTATATTTTCTCAGCTACCTGAACTTTTTAATAATCCAAACATCTCGAGTAAACAAATATTTGGAGTAACGAGGCACGCCTGGAAAATCTCCAACAACTCAGCTTATCAACCAAAATGCAACTTAAGGGGTTTGTCCCAACTAGTTTAGTTGGAGGTAGTTAGGAGTGGTGTGATCAGTGGATTTTAGCAAAGATGTTGTGACCATACTGGAATTGGACGTGGGATTGATTTTCGTCCTATCCCGTTTCGTATTCTACTGCACACACTCAACACACAACACTCAAATGAAGGACTTACAGAAAATTTGCACTGAATTACAGAGGGGAAACCAGCAATTAAAAAAGGACCTAGCTTCTTATAAAAGTCAGATGGAGAATCTAGAACACTACAACAGGAATAAAAACGTTCAAATTGAGTGAATACCAGAAGTATCTAACGAGAAACTAGATATTGTAATTAACAAACTTGCAGCTAGTGTCAACATGAACCCGGACACTAATGTGCAGGCTGTGCATCGTATACCAACTAGGCGTGAAAGGGTCCTAGGCGTATTATTGTGCAGTTTGTAAACAGGCAGGTGCGTGAAAATCTATTGGCAAAGTGCAAGAAACCGGATACCAACGTATATGTGAATGTCCACCTGACGCCTTTCAACAAAGAACTACTCTACCAGGCGAAAAAAACTAAGGTATCATGGATAGAAGTTTGTTTGGACTGTTGAAGGAAAGGTTTTTGTGAAACAGACAGAGGATGACAGAAGAGTGCACGTTACTTCACTTGACCAAATTGAGAAACTTATCGCAGGTGGTCATAAGTGATTTTAAGTGTTTAATGTTGTTTGTATTTTTTCCACCAAATAATAATAATATTGGTCAACGCCTTGGGAGGAAAATTTAACATTTTTAATTTAAATATTCGAAGTCTGCGGAGACACTTTGACGAACTGTGCATATATATTAACGGACATTCATCAACTTACAATATAATAGTGTTAACGGAGGTGTGGATCAAGAGCGGGGAAGAAGACAAGTACCAGATACCGGGATACGACATGATACTACAGCCAAGGACAGAGAATCAATCAGGTGGTGTCGTTATCTACGTGGACTCTGACCTCCAATACTCGCACCAGCTCATCTCTTGTTCTACTGCAGAAATAGTTCATATTAATTTTAACGTTACCATCAACAATAATTCTTTATAATATCTTTTATGTATAATACTTTATGGGGTTTATCGAAATTGTAAACATACATTTAAGGAATTTAAAAATGATTTTATAAATATATTACAGACAACAAACGACCCTACTATAATTATAGGAGATATGAATATATGTTTAATGAAAGAGGGAGGTTCAGCTATGGATTATTTAAACTTAATTTCGTCATATGGATTTCAAAGCTTGGCGAATGAACCAACTAGAGTTTTTAATAATAGTGAAACATGTATTGACCATTTGCTGTTAAGAAATTCAAAAAATTTAAACTATGAAAGTAATGTTGTGAAATTGGAAATAACCAATCACTTTGCACTCAGTCTCACTTTGTTTGTGAGTAGTAATACGTTAAATAAATTAAAGTTCGTTAAGGCTCTGGATCAGAAGCTTTTTTGCAGACAGTTAAGTTTAGCTGACTGGAATCCGGTGTACAATGAAATTAATATAAATAAGTGTGTACAAAATTTTTATACGATATATAATAATTGTTATAATAACGCTTGTTTTTTGAAAAAACTTAATAGTAAGAGTAGAAAAAGAAAGGAGTGGATTTCAGATCGCCTTATTTGTTTAATAAACAGAAAGAATAAATAGTTTGTTTGTTTGTTTTGTTTTTTTGTTTGTTTGTTTGTTTTTGTTGTTGTTGAATAACGATTGAATTAATTGGGTTTTAAGGTAATAAGAGGTATGCAAAAAATGTAACAAAGCAAATTAAAAAGGAAAAGTTAAATTATTTTTCTTCATTAATAGATCAGTGTCAAGGCGATTCAAAAAAGTACTGGAATGTTATTAAAACATTATTAAAAGCAAGAAAAAGTCCTTAGACAGTATAAAAATTAATGATAGGTTGGTAAAGGTGGTTGATAATGAAAAAATTGTTGCTGACGCATTTAATTCATATTTTACAACTATTATTTCATCTCTGAAGCATGACGCTTTTGAAGAGTTGAAGAGTGACATGTTTAAAGAGAACAATTATTATATTTTTGAGGACCTGTTTGTTAATTTCGAATGTACATATGATGAATTATTAAAAGCCATTGAACAAATAAAAAATAAGCCTAGTTATGCCGTTGATGGAATCAGCATTGGTACAATAAAACAAAATGTAAATCTCTTTACGCCATTGCTCCACAGTATATTTGTCAAGTCTTTGGATCAGGGAATAGTTCCTATAGAGTTTAAAACTGCATCAGTTGTGCCGATTTATAAGACAGGTGATCAATTACTTTTTTCTTCGTACCGCCCTGTATCTGTTATAAGCACTGTAGCGAAGATTTTTGATATTATAATTAAAAAGCAGTTACTAAATTATTTCCACAATAGATCTTTGTTCTCCAACAATCAATTTGGGTTTTTGCCGGGTAGAGGTACAGATTTAGCCATAGAAAAGCACGTCAATAGTATAGTGGCATGTACAGAAAAAAAGTATGTATACATTAGCTGTTTATCTGGACTTCCAGAGAGCATTTGATGTATTAGACATAGACATTTTAATATATAAATTTAGAAAACATGGCATTGGGGGTGCAGCACTGGCATGGTTGGATTCATTTTGCAGGGGTAGAAGGCAGGTTGTGAAAATAAATAAATATTATAGTGATGTGTTGGAGCTACGGTACGGAACACCTCAAGGAGGGGTATTAGGACCAATTATGTTTTTGATTTACATTAATGATCTTTTGAATATTGACCTTCACTCATCTGTGTTTGCCTATGAGGATGACACAGCGCTTGTATGCTCTGCCTATAATAGGCAATCACTCAATATAAAATAAACAGTGATCTAGAAAAATATCTCAATGGCTAATTAGCAATAAATTATTGATAAATACCAGTAAATCAAAGCGTATGTTTTTTGACTAGTGTAAGACTAAAGAAAATCTTACAAATGTTTTCAAACTGTTTTGCCACATGCATCATTGTATTTACGGTTGTTCTTGTTCCAGTATTGAGGTAGTTGAGTTTGTAAGATATCTCGGGATTTACATTGATCAATTTTTAAACTTGGAGGCAGCATGTGAATATTTTATCAAAAAGATTGAGAAAAATAACTTATGCACTATATCATTTAAAAGGATACTTAAAAGAAGATCAATTAAAGCAGATTTATATATCTTGGTTTGAGAGTGTATTGAGATATGGAATTGTACATTTTGGAGGTACCTACCCAAACGTTTTAAAGCCAGTTGTAATGAATCAAAGGCACGCCTTACGAATTATATAATATCAAACATAATGATATATTAAGCTATATATTCGCTGAGAAACATATTTTGACATTTGAACAGTTATATAAATATTCAATAGTTATGTACATTCAGAAATATTTACAAAACTTTTAGTTTAAACAGCATAATAGATTTACTAGATCAGGTCAGTTTATGTCAATATCAATTCCGTTTTTAGTCAAAGAGGTTAGCAGGCATCAATTTTATAACATGGGTCCGGCCAATTATAACAAGTGTATAATATTTTGTGCGAATGATATTATTTTTGAGAAAAAACATAAAGTAAAAATGAAATTGTTAGAATTTGTTCATATTTAATGTTTATTTATACACATAAATTAACTTATTATTATCATATTGTATTGTTGCTGTTTTACTGTTATATTGTTGTTAATTTATATTGTTATTGTTATGAATTTATACTGTTATTGTTACGAATTTATATTGTTATTGTTATGAATTTATATTGTTATTTATATTAAGTTTAATGTTATTGTTGTATTTTTCTTATATTTATTACTTTGTTGTTATTTGCTTTGTTTATGGTTCAGGTGGTATATTGAAAAAAGAAAACATTTAAGTGATAAATTATCTATGTTTATGATTATAAAAATAAGGTATGAGATATTTAGTGACTAAAGACTGCAGTCAAAATACAATTAGCATAAAATAAAATTAAAATGGCCAACTGTATGCCCCCACGCGCCGTATGTGGTGCATTGGGAATGATTAATGTAAACTGTGTTCTGTATTGTATTACAATGAATAAAGGATTTTTGAACTTGAACTGCTGTTTTTTATGTCGAAATGTATTTTTTATGATCCAATCATGAACCCTATATCCAAGTCTTTCAGTGATTCTATCTATCAAATGCATTCCAATTTATTAAAAAACTCTATTTTAAAATCTTAACGATTAGTGTTTACTTAAAACGGAGATACATGGAGGCCCAAATAGTTCAAGAGTGTAATTGTGTTAACATTGCTGTTGTGCGATGTAAATTGGAAAACCTATATGTTAATTATAAACTGGCCGTGGTTAAACTAAAAAAGTAATTCAGTTATAAAATGAACTCTCAAGTAAATAATATATATTAAATTTAAGATTTTCAACTTTATTTTATAATATTATATTTTGATTCTTATAATATTAAATATTATTTAAATTTTAATTTACATAATAAGAGAGTTAACATTCATTAGAAGCTAATACAGAAGGTATTTAAATATTATGAATTATCTGCAGATTTGTAAGTTAATGTCATACTTTTAACATTTTACTCGGGCAGGATTGTTAAAAAAAGGAAAAATCTCTGTAGAATTTAACCACTAAAGTAATATATTATTTTGAAGCACTGAGCAATAAACCAAACTAATCACACTATTCTTACAGACGGATACTGTCATCCATACACGTGTCTTTAAATAACATTAATGAAAGAATGTCATTTTATTGCTGAAATAATAAGTTTATATTAATTATCATTTTAAATAATTGTTTGGTACTAGCCAAGCCTTCATGAGAAATTTAAAGATTTCAGAAGTAAGATTATGATTAATGGTCTGACACTTAGCTCTTGTTTTACCCTTGTCATAAATGTGCTGTGAAATCTCATTCTTCGTAATAACCTCATTTGACTTTTACTTCTAACCTCTTCAAACTTACGCGGTGTTAACATTATGATTTATTCTTAAACTGAATATCAAGAACAGCAATTCACAAATGAATCAATATTAATTATATCGGTGTACATGTGTTCCTTACTAATATGAATTTTGGTTGTTGAAAATCAAATCTAATTCTCTATATATAACTTATATATGATGTAAATGTTTGATTCTGTGTGAATATTGATTTTGTCACCAATTCACTTTCCCCTTAGTGTAGCGTCTAAAATTTGACTAATTATATTTTTAAATCTGTTTTAAAATATTCTGATCCTATCTATGAAATAAATATATACTCCTTCTTTGTGCTCTGCCTGAAAATACATGAGTTACTAAAAACACTTTTGAAAATTAATAACGGAATTTTTAAGTGAATTATAACTAATGTTAGTAACATATTTTGAAGTACGACATATCAACTATACATGACGTAGCTATTTCTGTTAACTCAGTGTGAATGTTGACTTTAACTCCAATTCACCATTGTCTTAGTGCAGCATCTGGAATAAGACGCTGTCACAGACGAATCCTGTAATCTGGAGTCATGTTTGTCTAAAGAGATCCAAAAATTTCGGTGATGTAAAAGCTAAAAATTAAATCTTAATTTTTTGACATCAGTGACACCTAAACATCATAATATAGCGTGATCTATTTATTCTCATTAGACAAATCAGTGCACTAAGGTGTTTAAGACACGATCTCTACACACGATGGAACAACCAAGTTTTCTGTACATAACATAACTTTAGTGGGAAGGTTTTAATCAATGTTGAGTTTCCCACGTTTATAATTTCTGTCCATTGTTAGAAACGGTTACATTCCTCCTTCATAGTACTTGCATTTGGAAACCGTTGGGCATCGAATGATGTGGTTTTCCCTATCACTTCATCTTTTCCCTCAAAGGCACACACAAATTATCATAGGTTAGATCAGATCCCATTTGTTAAAATTAAGTTCATAAACCTCAAATAAAAATCCGTATAGTTTATGTCAATTCATTTCACAAAAAGATCAGTAACATATTAATAATTTAAAATCACACCTTTTTATTTATACCAAAATTAATGACTTTTTAAGTACACAAACCTTAAAATTATTCTAGCTAAAAAAATGATTTCAACGTTGGTAAGAAACTACACGTTTCCATTTATGTTTGATAGTTTTTTAGCCTTTTATGTAACGATTGAGTTTTACTATATACATGGATAGATTGACTGCCCTATTTTGATATAGTTTACTTTTGTTAGTTGTAATAGTTCTAAGTCTTAAATATTTTTTTTTAATTTCTATCAAATTTAAAAAATTATAAATCCCAACTTAAATATTTTATGTAAAAAAATTATTTTCTTTTTATTTAGAAAAGCTATATTACTCCTAACAACACGATTTATTTTGAAAGTTACGGTGCCCTTGACATCTGCGTTCGTAATCAATGTTGTATGTAGAAGCAATCCTTCAAACTTGACAGAGCTTAACAAACTATGTATTTAAAAACGTGACTGAATTTCGTCAGAGGTATTAAAGTTATTGCTTGCAAGTTTTGCCTGATGTAAACTAGTTTCACTAAAACAGTTACTGGAACTAGAGAGTCCATTCAGTATGGCAATTAAAAGAAATGTTATTGTCACGATAAAATCTAAAAGTTCTGAAATGCAAGAGTTAATTAAAAATTTACTTAGTACTTGGATCAACAATGCTACACTACAATCGTAATATCTTACGTAAATCTTTAACTTTAATAAATCTGAATTTGTTAATGTATTTAAATGTAACTTGTAATAATTTAATTGTTGAAGGTAATTCGATTTTTAGTCATTGTCATTCATTTGGAGATGTAATTACTTTAAGACTTTGGACCCTGTTTTATAACAAGTTTAATGTGTATCAATGTATGATAACAGTTTATTTGAGTGTTATATGTAACTAATGTCCCTATTCACATGTCCAAATTGTGAAAAGTTGTTGATCTAAATCTGGTATAAGTCAGAACTCATCTTGCCTTAGAAATTGTTGTTTTCAAATAAGTGAATGTAAACTATAAAGAGGGGTTTTAAACAGGTTTATTTTTAAAAGTTGAGTCGATTCTTAATTTAAATTAAATTAAATTTTAAATTAAATTAAAAATAAATGTAATTTCCGTTTGTGCGCGATCATAGAAAAAGCTCGTCCCAACATCATTTTATGATTATGCTACGTAAGCATGGACTTAATCACAGAACTAGGTTATCTTAAAAAAAGTGCGTGGACTAAATAAATATTATAAATATTTTAAAGTGTTTGAAATAGAAGTCTAACACTTTATGTCAATTTAAAAACTTGTTTCTTGTTCCAGATGTGACATGGCGGCAACCTAAATATGTAAATAGAACCGCTATAACGTAATATTTTAAAACCATTTTTATATTGTATATAGTAGTTGAAGTAGTAAAGGTTGAATTTTGATATTCAAACATATTTAGTCTACTTGACAATAACTTCTGAGTTTCACATTTAAATAGTATGTTTTTAATTTTATTACGATATAATAATTTACATTTATTTACTTTTTATATAAAGTGATCCATGTGTAGTAGAGTAATTCGTAAAAGCTTTTGATTATCTTATTCTTTAATATCGTTAATTAAATTACCCAATTATGTTAAAGAAATTTTACTCACAATAACTATATGTTTCATTATGCCACATTCCTCTTGTAACATACTGAAAAAAACAATTTCCACATTTTTTTCGGTTTTTCACATGAAGGATTCCTTTTAATGTTTGACAGGATCAGTTTTACTTCTGCTACCAAAGTTTAAATGTCTTGTTGCACAATAAAGAAGACACATAGACTATATCGTTAGATATTAAATCCTATATCGATAAAAGGTATGCTGTGAAAACTTTCCTATTTGTGCTATACTGTCCAATAAACCACATCTGGTGCTAAATCTCTCTGATATACTTCAAATCGTTTAAAAATAGGACTGGTGTCTACGCTAAAGTGCGGTTTAGTTATACGTACTCACTATTGTCTACTCGTAGGAGATGATATAGTCTCATTACAATTGGTGAAATTTCTTGCCGGAGACAGGAAGATTGTTACATGCGTAATATATTAATTTACTTAGAATCGTACCTTTGAGGAATAAAACTTGAAAGTAAATTTTGGAGTATTTGTGACCTGAACGTCCTGTTATACGTCGTTATAAAGATCAATAATTCAGTTAAACTACAAACAAATAATAATAATGTTTAAAGATGGATGTGAAAGACTTAAGAAAATTGCTCTAGTAAGTTATACATAGCTCTAGTATACAGCACTCACATTGGAATGATATTGTGTGCAGTACTCTCTCGGCAGATTGAAACACATTGCAGTACGTTCAGAGATATCATAACTAAATCTAATATCACGGCCTTTATAAATAAGCATAGCTTACATTTTTATCAAATCTTTACTTCTTTATTATATTTATTTACTATCATAAAAGTAGTTTATGTGTACTATTGATAAAAAGCAAATTTACGTAATTAGGTTTTGTTAGTTGTTCTATAATACATCAAGAGTTTTTTACGATAGTTATTTTTTACGTATAAAAATGTACAATTTACACGCGCATTTCAGTATTTTATTGAAATAGTCAAGCAACGGGATTAATTAATCCACTAAATCCGAGTAGACAATTTGACTTCAAGATTACAACAAAAACAAAACGCAAAAGGTTTCTGCTCTTTACCTCCTCTCACAAGCATCACGATTATGTTCATTTGTTCAGTTAATATGCTAGAGTAAATTCCTATGTTTCAGTCGACATGTCACAGAAAGTGTTATTATTTCAGTTGACACGCCACAGGAAGTGCAAATATTTCAATTTACATACCATAGAAAGTGATTATATTTTTATTGACATGCCACACGAAGTGCCTATATTTCAGTTGACACGAAACAGAAGTGGCTAAATATCAGTTGACTTGACAAAAGGAAATGTCAATATTTACCTACGGTGCGTATAATGTCTGTATGTGGGCACTGTGTTTGCTGATTATTACAGCCTTACGGTGTGGATTCATGATCACAATTCTGGGTGTATTTAGTATTCTTCACGTACACTTATCTATTATTTGTGAATACGATTGCAATTTCACTGTTATATTTTCTTAAATGTTTACCTTGTACTTATTTAATCTTATTATTTAAGGTTTTTGACACCTAAACAAAAGAATATATTCCACTCCTCAATGCAGTGTTCTATTTTTATACATATAATGATAAGAAGTGTCCAAAACATTATTTTCTGCTAATAGTTATATTAAGGTGATGTTTTTCTTACATTTTTAATACACTTAGTTTTAGTTTGTTGTTATTGTTTAACCATATGCCGATTTGTTCATAGCCACGAGTTTAAAATATAACCACAATCTAATATAATTAAAATAACAGTAGTTTAATTGAGTTTGTTTATTACTGCATTTAAAAATATTCAACAAATAATTTATAGATTTTATTTCTATAACACAGAAAAGTGGTACCGGTGTTCGCACTTTAAGCCAAACTGAAATTTTTAAAATTCATAGCTCGGAGACTGTTATGAATTTTTATATATGTATATATTTTATATTGTTATAACACTCACAGACTCAAATGTGTCAGCTCTTTTAATTTATTAAAAATTTTAATTAGTATGGTAAATAATTATATATGTTTTTAACAATTCATTTATATTTGAGTCCCTACGATCAGCCTCAGCGAGATTCTCACTCGTGTGATAACCTTATAGACAAGACACAAGACCCAGTACGTGCTACACGCCGGCGCTTAACACCTTGTTGTGAGAGTAATAAATCACTTACTGCTAAACCCTGTTAACAGACTCCGCAAACTTGCTCTCCTGCAGCGTGCCGGTACTTCATGTAAAGTACTAAAATATAAGGGCTTATAACTATTTACGTAAAGCTACCTGACTATTTTATACTACAGATAACTATGTTCATTCCAAAGTGCTCGGTATTGCATATTAGGCTTAGTTGAAAGGTAGTGTCCTAAAGTTTCCCATTTAGATCAACTTGCTTATAGTATTCAATTTATGTTTATATGATTCCCAATCGTTATCACATCTTGAAGTTCAGTGTATGTTTCTAAGGTTATTCTTTTACTATATTTGCTTATTTCCTTGGAAATTTTATTTTTTGTCAATATTTTGCTCCTTTATAATGTTATATGCAGTTACGTTTCCTATCTACCACAGTTACTCAGCCTACTCCTTCAATATCAGCAAGTGATCTACGTTGACTGGGAAAAAATCACTATAGGTAATTAGGCTTTCCATTATGTCCTCTATAATGAAGATGACAACCCCTATCATATTATTAGTATTGACATCCACATTCTATCTTTTTAATTGATTTTGACATTATTAGGTTAAAACATCTAGCATTCTGAAATTAAAGACAATCAACGATTATGGAGTACGTGAAAAAAACAAACAAAACTCCCGTTAAAGTGAGAAACTGCAATAGCTCTTTGCGTGCTCTTTAATTTAGTGTTGCGCCCTATCTGTAATCAGCTGTTACAGTCCGCTTTGACGCGTAGATAATTAAACACCAGGCACAGCTGTTACACAAGCTACGCAACACGCTTTATCAATATATTATTTGTTTCTTTAAAAAATCATTTATATTGGTTTTTATTTTTTGCTATTGTAAAATAAAATAACAAAATTATAGTTGTTTAAATATTTGAGTTTAACATTTAGATTTCACGAATTAATGAAAACAGTCTTAACCACTTTCAGCAATTTGGTCAAGTTTTTAACTATAAAGCTCATCAAAGATGTTTTTGCTTCAAACTAGGCTTAAGTGTCTTTTTAATTTATTACTAAAATAAATAATAATATCTTTACTTATGTCCAAAACAACCCAATATAATCATGAGATAATTTTTCTGTCTATTGACATGTTTTCACAAAATAGCTAAACATATTTTTTGGAGGGGTATCAAAAATACATTTTCACACTATTATGATAATGTTTAGATACCTTAGAGTACATTGGCTTCTATCTTTATACATCTTTGTTAAAAATATATGTTTTATGTTTAAAAATACATAAGCATTTACGTAAGACATTCATTAATATTTCATAAGGAACAATAGTAGTATAGTTATCAGTTGTGACATTGAAATCTACAATACCTATAGAAATTTAGGATATATGAACATCTAACTTGGAGAACCACACAATTATACAAGTTATTAGCTATAATCTGATAGCTTCCAATATCATTACTGGCAAGGTGTGGCTGAACATTTTTTTAAACAGGTTAGCATGTTTTAGCCGTTTTATTACTTAACGTAATTTTAATTACTAGTGCTACTATAACTTTAAGTTTAAACTGCCCCCAAAAGGCCCATTTGGCAAAATGGTTCGCTTTTGATTTCTAGAGGGGTTTCATTTTTCTATCTTTGTTCATTGAAGGTTGAGTGGGATCCACCCATCCTTTGAACTACATTAATTCCAGTAAGCTGCTATTTTGTTCTGGGTTGAGATATAAAGCCCTAGTTTCCACTGTTATTATACTTTTTTAAAGACCTTCACTTATAAGTCTCTACATTTGAAAGTTTTTGGCCACCTTCGTCCAAAATCTCATTTTGAGAAATGGGCAAAGTTGTAGCATTGACTTAAAAGTTCACTGCTATATCCTATAATCGTGTTGGACTTCACTCCTGGAATCTGTAGATATTTTCGTCTGAAGTCATAAAAGAATTCGGTGACGGAGAAGCTTAATTAAAACGAAATTTTACAACAGTTTGACATCACAGATACCCATATTATAGTAAAGTGTCTTTACCTAGATTACTCTATAGTTTAATACTTAGTCTAAAATAGTCTAAAATAATAGTCCAAAAAATATAAAATCACTTCATCAACATAACACTATAATTATTTTGTTGTCCAAGAGGATCTAATGTCAAAACGATATAAAATACTTCACTTAATACCTCAATCAAATTATAAGATTTCTTTAGTTTCACGTGTTAGGTATATATACAAAACTTGGAATTTCAAAGATAATATAACTGTCTATAATGCCTGAGGGCACTTAACTTACATGACAATGAAACTTAATTAAATAAAGAACAAGATATGTTCATCATGAAAACTTTGGACAAATATTAAAAATTGATTTTGAAAACTTAAGTATTAATTTACGAATATAGAGTAAAGAGATTAAAAATATATAGCACATCAGTATATAAACAAAATATATAAGTTGGTAGCAGTGATAGGCTGAGCTTAAGCGAAGCCTGTTACTTATAGTGTTGGAAACATTTATTACTGTTTGTCCACATACACCATACCATATCTGGCACACAAACCAACATATAGAATGGAAATTGTGCATTGCCCTGCATTTCTACATGAACAACACTGAGCTCGATGATGGTGGATGTCAATCCATGGGATTTGGTTGAGCGTTAGCGAATACGTTTACTAGTTTCTATGGGTAAACACTATGACAACGACAAAAAATTATAATAAATAAATACTCAATACACCTATAAGAGGTTCAAACATGTGACATAGAAATGTAGCCTAACTAACCCAACTCATATACAATGATTTAATAGTGACTAAGTGTGTAAAATTTTATTATTTAAAACCTTATATGAAAACCAATTTAAGGAACATACATGTTAATGTACCACGTTGCTAGATTTTTAGAGAAATATTTTATTGGTAGATTTCAAATTTTGTATAAAAATTTCATTTGTAAAAGAAAAGATGCATACAATCATTATTGAGTATACTTTTTTGTCTGTCTGTCTAACTTTTAAGTTTTTAGTATTTAACTGGGAGATCGTCCAATTACACGACTAATTCTGCTGTTTAAAGTGGGTTATATCGGCGAAGAATAAAAGGTGCATAATTGTAAAATTGTGTGTGTGTGGATGAAAATTTTGTGATATGAATATACGAAATTTTTAGATTAAAATCCATGACGTTTGCTATACACAATGTACTATTGTCGATGCAATAAAACTGATTTGATCCGTCCACAGGTGCTAGTTTTGCAAGCAACGAAACCAGTTACGTCACATCTAGTTTAATCGTAGCTTGTTTATTGAAAACTGAATGAGTGACTATTTGAAAACAGTTTCTTAAAAAACATAAATAAAATATTAATGAAAACTAAATCTCATAGGTTTGTGTGTTTATAAACCCCGCCTGCTAAAAAGCTAACAATTAATTAAGTAAATATTTCCGTTTAAATTGGATTTTAAGTGTATACTTTTTTAAATTACATGAAATACTATCTCATTTGTGAAACTCAAATCCCAATTGGGAAATTTTCTTACTGATGACAAAAATCGATGTTTTTAAATAATAGACTGCTTTTATTGAAACATAATATGCAAAAGAGGAAATTTAGGGCCCTGTCTTACTCTAACCTAATACGCAGTATCCACTTTGAAATAAAAAATAGTAATTTCTAGTGAAAAGGAGGCAAGTAGTTTGAAACTAAATAATTAAAAAGCCCTTATATTTTATAATATAAGTTAAGTACAGACACGCTACAGAACAGCAAGTTTTTGGAGTCTGTTAACAGGTTTTAGCAGTAAGTGATTTATGACTCTCACAGCAATGGCGCCTAGCACGTACTGTGTCTTGTATCTTGGCTCTAAGGTTCGGTTCACGCGAGTGAGATTATGTTAACAGGGTTTAGCAGTAAGTGATTTATGACTCTCACAACAAGGTGTTAAGTGCCGGCGTCTAGCACGTACTGTGTCTTGTGTCTTGGCTCTAAGGTTCGGTTCACACGAGTGAAATTCTGATCGAAACAACTCGAATACAAGAGAATTAGAGTTTGAAATGTTAAGAACAGATATAATTAGTTACCATGCTATATAAAAGTGTCAATAATTCAAGAAAACATTCTCTGAGTATGCTAAACTTTGAGTTTCAGAGTTATGATTTTTCGGAGTTTGGTTTAAAATGCCAACACCAGTACGCTTTTTTGATGTTATAGAAATAAAAGCTGTAAATCATTTTCCTTAAATTATTTTGTGTTTATGCTTAGACGCATGAATAAACAAACAATATTAAACTCCCCTTATTTTAGTTCTAAAAGTGTTTGGTAAAGTTTTAAACTATGTATGGGTATGTATACTTTTTGAACTGAGAGTATAATCTGGATTCACATATTCAGATGTCAATTAATCAACATAAAATTAAAAAACCTAATTTACAAAAAATGTGAGAAAGAACTCACCTAAGTATAACTAGCATAAAAAAATAATGAACGTAATAAAAACAATCTTTTGTGTTCAATGTCTCAAAATAGACCACTCTATTGAGGATTACTGTCCATTCGAGTGCCTACAGCTCTTAAGATATAAGGTTAAACAAGCACAAGTTAAACCTTAAAGACTACAACTAACAAACAACAGATAATTTAACGTGAAAAATACTAAATACATCCAGAACGGTCACGATGAGGACACACCTTAACACTGCAACAGTTAAACTCTGCATACATACACGTTACACGCACCGCAAAGGTTGAGAGACAGGGGAAAATAATTATAGGCATTTCCTATAATTATAGGCAACTGAAATATATGCACTTTGTGTGGCATGTCAACAAAAATATAGGGACTTCCTGTGTTGGGACAACTTGAATATAGGCTCTTCCTGTTGCATGTAAACTGAAATATATGCACTTTGTGTGGCATGTCAACAAAAATATAGGGACTTCCTGTATTGGGACAACTTGAATATAGGCTCTTCCTGTTGCATGTAAACTGAAATATAGGCCCTTTATGTTGAATGGCAACATAAACATAGGAACTTCCTGTGAAATGACAACTGTCATAAAGTTTACTCAGAATTTGTTGTTTAATTAATCATTAAATTAACTCGTAGTCCAGTGATATATTAGGTTACACATGTACACTGTTCATGTTTAGAAATAAAGAAAATGACTATCGTCAAACACTTGTTAGATGTTTTTTTAGAACAACTAAAAAAACTATGTATTTTAATGTTTCTCATTTCCATAGTATGCATAAACTTAGAAAATATAGTAAATATATATTCTAAAGAATTAAATTTTTGATAAAAATGTAAGCTATATAAAGATAAAGCTTATTTATAAAGACTGATATATTAGACTTAAGTATGAAATATCTGTACATACTGCAATATGTTTCAATCTGCCGAGAGAGTACTGCACACAATATCATTGCAATGTGAGAGTTATATACTAGGGCTATGTATAACTTACGAGAGCAATCTTCTCACCTCCTTCTCAACGAGCTTCTACGTGGTTTTATTTGTAAAGGCCGAGATATTAGACTTAGGTATGAAATCTCAACAGATTGAACATACTGCAATATGTTTCAATCTGCCGAGAGAGTACTGCACACAATATCATTGCAATGTGAGTGCTGTATACTAGAGCTATGCATAACTTACGAGAGCAATCTTCTCACCTCCTTCTCAACGAGCTTCTACGTGGTTTTATTTGTAAAGGCCGAGATATTAGACTTAGGTATGAAATCTCAACAGATTGAACATACTGCAATATGTTTCAATCTGCCGAGAGAGTACTGCACACAATATCATTGCAATGTGAGAGTTATATACTAGAGCTATGCATAACTTACGAGAGCAATCTTCTCACCTCCTTCTCAACGAGCTTCTACGTGGTTTTATTTGTAAAGGCCGAGATATTAGACTTAGGTATGAAATCTCAACAGATTGAACATACTGCAATATGTTTCAATCTGCCGAGAGAGTACTGCACACAATATCATTGCAATGTGAGAGTTATATACTAGGGCTATGTATAACTTACGAGAGCAATCTTCTCACCTCCTTCTCAACGAGCTTCTACGTGGTTTTATTTGTAAAGGCCGAGATATTAGACTTAGGTATGAAATCTCAACAGATTGAACATACTGCAATATGTTTCAATCTGCCGAGAGAGTACTGCACACAATATCATTGCAATGTGAGAGTTATATACTAGGGCTATGCATAACTTACGAGAGCAATCTTCTCACCTCTTTCACAACGATCTCCAAAAATGATCTTATTTTATTGTTGTTTTACTTTATTAATGATCTTTGTAATGACGTAAAATATGATGATTAAGTCACAAACACAATTCAATGATTCTATGTAAATTAATATTTTATGGGTTTAAAACACTTTTGGCGGCAATACATTTCATCAATTGAGATCAGACTATACCCATCGACTATATTATCTCTTCACTGTAGTACTAATAGTCATGTCTGTGTGGGTCTAATGAATATATTACAAGTAACAAATTACAATTGCTACTGCATTTCAAATTTAATATCTAAGGATGTATGTGTTTCCTTTATTAGGCAACAAAGCGTTTCATTATGGCACCAGAAATAAAACTGATCCTATCGAACAATAAATAGGATCCATTACGTGAAAACAGAAAATAATTTGTAGAAACTGCTTTTTTGCTGTATGTTTAAAAAGAATTAGTGTACTGCCAATATGATATATAATTTGTTTGTGTAAACTTTGGTTTATCGTAATTGGGTAATTTAAGTAACGATATTAAACTATAAGAAAATTACTTATCAAATTCATGTGCTGTGTCGCTTTATTTTCCTTACAACTCTATACTCGTAGTTCTTAAATAGTTATTAATTTGCTCTATAAGGGATTATTAAACTTCTTTGCAAACACATTTAAAGTAGATCTTCATTTAAGGATTATGATTGACACATGCGAAATAAAACTATAGCATCAAATTTATAAGCCAAGAATAACATATACTGACACTAACAAAGTATTAAGAGTAAAAGAAATTTAAAATAATATAACTATAATATTGCCAAGTCTAAGAATACTATACATTTATCTCAAATACCAATGTAGAAGAAACCCTCTACAAATTGGAATTAATAATTAAACAATCTCAATTGTTTAAGATAATAAGACAGATTATTTATGTTTAATTTATTTAAATAATATTCATTATGGAATATTTTTTTATATTGTAGAGGATTTGTTTGCATTTATAATATTTCATAGAATAATATTTTACTCAAGCAGTTTTACCACAAACATTCTGCTACATGTTTTAATTTGAAATAAATGAATATAATTAAACTCCGGAATAGTTAGTAGCAGCCTGTAATCGAATACTGCTGTGATAACCTGTAATCAGCCGTTTTCACTTTGTACCGTGCAGTTACACATTGCTGGCGTAATCTTAACTCAACCTTTTTTTCAAATAAATGAAAATTTTATTTTTGACATTTGTAATTTTTAATTAACCATAACTAATAACCAATAAATCGTATGCGAACTAATAACCATTATTTTGATTTGCAATAGTTTTGCAACATAGTGTACGTTTATGGAGTATTGAATTATAATAATCAATAATAACTTTTGGTTTATTAATAATTATTGTAAGTATCAATCAATAAGTAGCGATAAAAATGGTATACAGTATACATCCGTTCCCTTGACATCCGCGTTCTTAACCAATGGTTGGTCTATGAAGAAATATCCTTCGGACGTGACACTGACGACAAAATATTATAAATGCTCTTTCTTGAGTACTGAAGAGAGAAGCACTTAACAATACCAGCCTTTGAGTGTGTGCTTAACTTGAGAAGCTCATGGCCCTTAACGAGCTATGTAATTAAAAACGTGACTGGATTTCGTCAGAGGTATTACAGTTATTACTTGCAGTTTTGCCTGATGAAATTAGCTTCACTAACCGGTACTGGAACTAAAAAGCTATTCATTATTAAAATCGAAAGAAGTGTTATAGTAACGTTAAAAGCTAGCAATACTGAAATGAACGCGGTAATTGAACTATTAATTATGCCAATCTTCAATCTTAATACCTTATATAAATTTTTAACTCTAATATATCAAATTTATCAACGTATTTCATGATATTTTAATACTTGAAGGAAAGTGGAGAAATTTCTTTAAGACTTTGTATCCTGTTTTACAATATGTGTTATCTGTGTCAGTGTATGACAACTGATTGTTTGAGTGTTATATTGTAACTAATGTCCCTTTTCAGATGTCTAAATTTGGAATAGTTGTTGATCTTACTTTCGTATAAATGAAAACTCACTTTGCCTTAGAAATTATATTTTGATTTAAATTAATATAAACTATACAGTTTAATACCGGGTTTTAAAGAGGTTTGCGAGTCAAATTTAAAAATTTTGTGTTGATCTTATTCAATGTCAGTTCGTTCGTAATCATAGAAAAAACTTTTTCTAACATCAATTTGGGATATGCTAGGTAAGCACAAATTTTAATCACAAAAGTAGGTTATATTTGTAATTAATTTTATTTATTAATTATTTATATAATTAATTATATAATTATATAATAATTAATTATCCGAATTAATCAAATACGGACCCAGAGAACTACAAATCATGATTACAATACTCTTTAAAAAGTGCCTGGACGAACACAAAACCCCAAAGGAATGGAAGCATAGCTGGATAATACCACTACATAAAAAAGGGCCAAAAAATTACTGCGAAAATTACAGGGGACTCTCTGTTAACAGCACACTATGCAGATTGTATGGGAGAATAATAACATCGCTGATAACCCATGATTACTCTCCGTATCAACTAGAAGAGCAAGCTGGATTTCGAGCAGGCAGATCCACGGTCGATAATATTTTCTGCCTGATGCAAATGGCCGAAAAAAGATTAGCCACGGGAAGAAGTACTGATCTACTATTCGTAGACTTAACAAAAGCGTATGACAATGTGCCAATCAAAACCCTTTTTAAGGTACTAGACGAATCACAGATCGGTATACCGATTATAAAAACCGTCAAAGAAATGTACACTAACAATACTGCACAAGTGAAAATCGTAATAGTCTAACTTCCATTTTTACAGTCAGCAAAGGACTCCGAAAAGGTTGCTGCATGTCACCAATATTGTTCAACATATACGTCGATGCTGCATTAGCAAAATGGAGACGGAAATGCAGTGGAATGGGAATTTCAGTGGGTGATCGAACGCTATATACACTGCATTATGCCGACGACCAGGTGGTACTCGCTCAAGACCCTGAAGATTTAGAGTATATGACGAGGAAGTTGCTGGAGGAATATAAAAAGTGGGGACTAGCAGTAAATTTAAAGAAAACCAAATACTTATGTATAGGAGGACAAATGCAAGACCTACAACTGAACTCTGGAGAAAAAATTAGTGGGTGTGAAGAGTACATATACTTGGGCACGAGAATCACTCAAGATGGCAAGTGTGAAAAAATGATCAATGACAGGATAGTCGGAGCACGAAGAATTACGGGAACACTTAACTCCATCCTATGGCAGTAAGATGTAAGAAACAGAACGAAAATGCATATTTACGACACGATTGTCAAAAGCACTTTGACCTACGGTAGTGAAACATGGCAAATCTCCAGAAAAATGGAAAATAAACTATTGTCCACCGAAATGGATTTCCTGAGAAGAGCTGCACGGAAATCGAAATTAGACAGAGTGCGAAATGAGATAAGAAGAACGATGAAACGAGAAGAAACTATTGTTGAAGCAATTAGACAGAAACAGTTAGTATGGTTCGGCCATGTAAACCGAATGGATGAGGAACGTCTGCCAAAAATTCTTATGGAATGGCTACCAACAGAACGACGAAAGAGGGGGCGCCCTAGAGAAACATGGAAGCGGGGGATATCGAAGGCAATGTCGGAACGGAACTTGGGACCTGGTGATTGGAATGATAGGAAAGAGTGGAAGTTGGGAATCGGAAGGCGACCACATACGCTGTGAAACCGATTATATATATATATATATATATATATATATATATATATATATATGTTATATTTAAAATAGTCTGGGCTACATATTTAATATGTTTTGTGTCTTTTAACAATGGAAGTCTCTTTATGCCAGTTTAAATACTTGTTTTTGTCCAGAAAGTGATATTGCGGGAACCTAAATATGTGAATTTATTGAATGCTTGTCTAACGTAATAGTTTAAAACGGTTATCGTATTGCCACTTATTGTACACTTATTGTAAAACCTAAAATTTTAATTTAACTAAATAAAAAAAATTAACCGTAGAGTACATTTACTAAAGAACTTAGTTTTAGTATGTACCTTCACCGTAGTAGTCTATTCGATAATAATGCCTGATATTCATAGGGAAATAGTATATTTTTATTTTATCACGGTATACATTGAGTTTGGGTAGTAGAGAGGGCGTAATATTCCTAATTCCGCCTCTTGAATGATGTCATTTTTCATTAAATGTTTGTACATATTAATGTACACTTTGTTATATTAGGGGATCTGGATATAATGGTGAAAAGTTTTTACTAATCGTATTTGCCACATTGGAGATCCCAATAATGCAGATAACAGAAATAAGTCTGGATTTCCAAAATGAGAGTATCTATCACAACCGAATTCTATCTATATTGTTGTATATAATTATTGCTGAATGGAACTTATAAACTGTATTGTATAAGTAAATTATAAAATATATATTTCAAATTCTATCACATGGACTAAGCCTAAGCCAAAAAACTAAACTCTAACGTTATCAATTAAATACGCCTGATTATTCTATTGCATTTTATTTATAAATAATTAGAATGTACCTACATAAATAAAATGTTAAATCACTATCTTAATAAAATTGAAGTTCAAAACAAAGTTCAGTTTGGATTTACAAACTTGAAGTCACTAGCGGATGCTGTATTGAATTGCGTGAATAAAATCCCATTATTGAGTGAATTATACTTAATCTCTTTCACGTCGTTTATTGATTTCAATAATATCTTTGACTTGGTTAACCATTACATATTGTTTCCCAAAATCAAGGCTTTGGTGGATCAGATGCTCTCCAACAGTGTTTCAAAAGTTATTTGTTAATCGAGTGCAAAGAGTTAAAGCTGCAAAAAATACAACTACCCGTTATAAAAATTGCCACGCAAGGAGCTTTTCTTAAACATTTTTGAAAATTTCCATTATTTTAAAACATTTACAGATACAAATTTATATTAAACCTCTTATCTATCTGTAATTATTCAAATAATTCCTGATATAAATCGTTATAAATCAATCTTATTAATCAATGGATATATATTATAAAAATAGCGTATGGAAAATAGCGTATAGTATAACAACTGTTACACATTTTTTATATTTAATTATTAATAAAAACATAATAACTGATGTTCGATCTTATATTGGCAGTACAATGCAGATTTGCTGTTGTTATTTATCTTTTCGTCTAATGTGGTAACTATCTATTGTTTTATTATTTCCATAATTTAGCTTTACCTATTGATATTTCGTTAAAAAATATAAATAAAACTATGGTTAAGATTTCAATAAAAATAAAAGTTAAATAGTGTTTAGTTGTATTTGAGTTATTATCTCAATTTTACGCATAAACATTATTTTTTAACTTCAAGATATTATATTCACTAATGTAATTAAATTACATATATTTGTTGTATGTGTATAGTTCTCCAATGCAAAAGTATTCCAGTAAAATATTAATGTACCAGTTAGAGTTGCGAGAAGCTATTATTCCTTACATAATACGTATTTTTTACCTATAAGTTTTATTTTGTGGTCTTACGATTTGAAAATATTTGAATTAAGTTTATATTTTAAATTACACCTTCTATGTTAGTTTTCTGAATATATAATGAAGATCTACTACCGGCCATCCATAGTCAGTATTTACATTAACCGGAACATTATAGAATCTCATCTGGAAGTTAATTTAGTATAAGGTAAATAAATGGAAGACTTAGAAGTTGTCGAGTTTGAAGTAAAAGTCAAGTAGGGTTATTACTACAAGTTAGGGCTTGACAAAAGATTTATCACAAGGACTAGAACAGAAGCTAAGTGTCAGAACATAAATCATAATCTCCCTCTTCCTGAGATCCTGAGAATAGGTATGTAAGTTCAATAAAGTTCTTATAAGTAGAAATCGTGATAATACTTCTAATGGAGTTAGAAATAAAATTATGTTATTTGATTGCTGAAATCTAGTAAACTAAAAGAACAAGAACTATATAGTAATTTGGCGTCACTGCCGAAAAAATAGGTGTTTCTGCGACTATTATTTCTAGCGCTTTCTTATGACCAATTACCTTTCACAACTTATAAACTGAGCATTCTTAATAATGAGTAAGTTATTATTCCAGTTTTTTTACCTTTTATTAGAACTTATTCCTATAGATTTAAAGATGTTTTGGCAGGCTGTTCTAATGATACCGAAGAAGTGCCTATTATTCTTGGAGTTCCGGTGGAAATAGTCGATTGTATTTTATTTGTCGTAACACAATACAACCTGAGCCCATTGACACAGACGCCAGTCGGACTGTATCGCGTCAGTTCTTGCCAACTTGGCACCAGCAACAGTTCGATATTGGAACTGACCTTCCCAATGTTTTATCTATTTGAATAAAACTATGTAAGTTTATGAAAAAATACAAATGGACAGTGGTTGTTGCATATAGTTTTACAATATAATGCAGGACGGAGAATATATACAAGAGTAGTTTTAGCAGTAGACAAACACTAAATATTTTTTTAATATTTTTGTATTGTAAGTACGTAAAATAAAAATATTAAATAATTCCCACGGGATTAAATTTGCAATAAAGTGGTTTCCGTCTATGATGTATAGGCTGACCGCAGAAAAAGTGGACCCCTCATCTTTCATCACAATTGTTTAACACTAAACCATTATTAAGAAACTATCTTATAGAATCACTTTTTATAAGAAATTCATCGTAATCTCAGAGTAAATTTGCAGGTCTCTGACCGAGAACTTATGGGTTCAACTCCTGGAAATTCAATAAAAGTTTGGCCTTGGTCCGTTATCTTTTAAAGTAAACCTTACTTACTCAATTGACATTTATCTTATTTGCTTCAGTCATTAAATATTAACTCAGAAATGAAATATAAATATGGGGCCTTGGTATACTTCCCATATATGAATTATATCAAGTTGTGTATGGAATAAATTCACCAACAAATCATCATAATGTAAAACTTTGCGTTTCCTTTATTTTCAGCTTTATTATTTCCAAAAGTGCTTACTATTACTGCTGGTTCTAGATACAACTGATGAAATATCCATGCCATGATTTGGATGAGATTAGTTCAATCTTTTCTTTAACTTTTAACTACCGATCAGTACTGTGTCTAATACTGACAAACAAACAACAGACTGCTTCTGTAGTAACAATGTGATTTTGTTCTTTTGTTACTTTTTCATATTCATAGTAAATTTTTTCAACTATAACGTAGTTTGTTGTTGAATTCATATTTTCTATTGTTTAATGTTTAATATTTATATATGCTTCTTAATCACGTATATTTTTATTCTCTTGTTGTTGACCCTTGTATTATATTATTTTTCCATTTATTATTATTTTATTTATTTATTATTTTTATTACTTATATATTGTCATTTATGTTGAATTTAGTGGGGATAATGTTAATATTTGACAAATAGGTAAAATTAGTCGTTTTAGTCATTCGTTATCGTACAAGTGGTACTCACCGTTGGAAGAATAAATTAATGAACAAATAAATTACTAGCTAACTTTCTGTGTAGTGTATTAAACAAATAATTAAACATTAAAATTAGTATTGACAGTAATATATATTATAATTTTAAAGTATGAAAAAAAAAAAAAAAAAAAAACTGTTATTCCGTTAAAACAAACTGAATTCATGCTATATTTTAGACTGTTTTGTTGTAGAAGATGGAAGATGGGCGTTTTTACGAGATACCTTGTGTAACAGAGGCTGTTAAAATAAAAGGAGTATTTTTTACAGGAATAAACTAATGAGAGCGACACGGACTAACGAGCAAATGGCCAACCCCAGAAATACGTGCAGATAACCTCCTAGCCATTAATTGTGCTGAGTTGTGTAAAGCAGTGGCGCGGCGTGGAGGTGTGCCGGTTACGTACTATAGACACAGGAAGCTATGTTATTGGTCTCGTTCCTAAAGCTTTAGTTTGATTTTACACTGTTACCTTCTATTTTCAGTCTGTATGATGAAATCAAACTGTTTTTCTTTTACTAATAACTAAACTGCATCATAATATTTTTCAATATCACACCGCATATTCAATATTTATCACAACGCATATTTTAGGAAATCTCAAAATTCCCACAACTTAGAAATATATTAAATTTGTCATTTCCCAATCTTATTTTATGTTTTAGGAGTACTAATTGAGATTGACAACACCAAATCGTTTAGATGAAAAATATTAAACAAATTTGCACGCTAGACATCTTTTTAAGAGCTAAAGAATAAAGTTAAATTTATTTACTTAAATAATTTGTTTTTAGGTAACTTATAAATTATTATAAGATTCTGAAAATATCAATTTAAATTACCTACTCCATTTTAAATTAATTTGTTCAATACAACAAAAAGTGATACTTCACATATTATTCACATATAAAACAAAGCAAAATTATGAATTCTATAAAAATCTACCATTATTGCAGTTATCTACATCATTGTTTACACTACCATTAATTGGCCGGATTAATTGAATCTGAAACTTTTCAAATTATTTATGTACAGCATTATGTTATTAAGTTGTTTTGGCATTGTATCAATACCATTTGTTTTAAAATAACAAATAGGGTACTTTACGCCAAAGGATCATTTTTAAGGAGAGGCCAAATCCCTTTTAATCCTTATTCTACCCGTCCTCATAACCCACTGGCCTGTGCGAGGAACTTATCAAACAGAATAAGGAGGAGAGTCGATACAGTATAAGGTCGATGGTACTGATAAAAAGTGCAACGGCCACAGACAGGATTTGAACCCGCGCTATCTCTAACTCAGACCCAAAGTCTAACGTCTCAGACCACTCGGCCATTGGCACTCCCATTAGTTAATGTGGCTGTTATACGCAAGTTATATTCTGCCTATGATATTAGAAAAGCTATTATTAAATGTTAGTAACTTGTAACTTTGGTAAAAAAAGTGTAACATAGCACAAAAACTTTGATGGGGAAAATGTGATGATAACGCAAAGGATTGAATGATAATTCATTAATGATAAGTCATTCTTTTAAATTAAAATAAATATTTATTGAACTTACAAAAGGATAAAAATTCCGATATCTAATTCCAATACTTTCAAGACAAATACAAGGTAAAAGTACGCTGTCGCGTATTAGAATTCGCTGATGTTACATTTAACATTTTCATACCTACAGCTCATATCTTTTCGAGATGTCTGGTGACCTAATATACGACACAAATCATACAGAAATAAAATGTCTACATCCTACTGGAAGCCCAAGTTAAAATTGTATCAATATACTGAGCTATAGTCTTCAATGACGCTCAGCTAAATTCTATAGTTGTACATGGTTGTAGACACAACAACGCAAAAGCTTTGGTCCTGACACCAGATCTTGTTACCAACTTTTAACATTAAATATAACTCAGTTTTTATTTATACTGTACGAATAAAATAAATGTAATAACTGTCAAATATAAAAAAAATCTCATACGCTTGTACTTAGCTTGTTTTAAATTGATTTATTGTCCTATTTTCTCGCTGCCGTTATGTTTAACCATAAGAATAATATAAACATATTAACTACAGTCCATATAGTGATATGCACCAATCATCGGACTTAGTGTTGATAGTAAATGAATGAAGCTTCGTTCAAAATTTAAAGTCTATAGGTTAGTCCATTTTCGAGATATCTGTGGACAGACAGACAGAAATATTTCCAGCCATTCGATTAGATCGAATGAGATTTAGTTTACCCCATGAGAAATAAAAACCTACATATCACAGATGACTTGCACAGTAACAATTTGATTAACGTTTGTTATAACAATATTTTTTTGGTTCATTTGTACGTTCAACGTTTGGGGACTTTATAGAGTAGCTAATGGTGTGTCTCTTATGAAATCTCTTATAAGCCTCTCTCGCGCCAGACCATTGAAGTAGTATTTAGTAGCACATACAAACATTTGTGCTTTTATCGCTTGTTTACTGATTAGTGTCATGAGCTAGGTAAGACATATAAGTAATTATATATCTACTAGTACTAATACGAGTATTTTTGAAATATTTACCATTGGGTAGGTGTCACTAACAATTCAACGAAATAGATTTCATGTGTAGCTTTCATTTCGAACAGAAGATTAATTATTAGTTATAAGGTTTTTACATGACGAGTCCTAATTGGGGAGTGGTTTTAATACACTTGTATCACTTTTATCACTTAATAAACCTCTGTGAATTGGAGCCAAACCAAAACACGAATTAGAAATCAATATATTTTTAGCCCTTATTTCATCTATTTAAAATGTTCTAGAATTAAACCAGAGGGTCCAAATGAAATGCAATCAACCTGTGCCTCCGGCGATGAGAACCCAAGAACCGTAGCTGTGATGGCGATGATGTTTACCTAGAGGAAACTGATTCCACCAAGTTCCTTAGGATGCATCTATATCGAGGGCTGAGCTGGGATAATCGCACTAAAAGGTTTTGTTCTGAAAAATTGAATTTCAGAGATCCTTGAAAGGATAGATTTAGGGAGCTTAGATTGCTGACTTTCCCCTGCCTCTACATCCTTAAGTTGGTCTTGTACTGCTGATTCAGATGTAACTTGGTCCAAGGCAGGGACGTCCACCAATACAGGACTAGAGGCAGGGACGACTTCCGCGTACAATACAGAACGGTAACATTTGAACGTTTGCAGACGGAGTTTAGCCACTGGAATGCAATTCAAAACTAATATAATCAATTATCTTGTTCTGATAAAAAGTGTATCAAGAACGGCTGGCAAGAGTGAATGCGAATTGAGTGAATGAAAGGAATTGTGACTGCGTGAGTGAGTGAATGGCAGTTCTGTGTAAAAACTTATTGCGATGAATTGTGTGTACAGAAACACAAAATACTGTTTTTATGCAATTGTAAAAATTGATGCCACAATACAGATTTATTATTATTAGTCATCCTTCGAAGTGAATCAGACTTGTCGATCCACCACTCCACCACAATATCTCGACGGTGGCGGATGCCGCTCTTGGATATCTATGAGCTTACCCGGATATAAGTGTCATATCTGTGTTTACTGTACCCAGTAACCCAGAATGTTCAACTGGAATGTATTCACCAGCAAAAAGTGAAGGATGTTTAAATTTAGTTAGATTAATTATTAAAAATTAAGTTTTCAAAGATGCAATTGTAATTGTACAGTTATACTTCCTCTGCATTACTGTATACTTCCCAAAAGGTTATCACCGCTAACTTGATTGCGATTTGGTAAGTGTACAAATATTTAGTTTGCCAAACGTGATTATTGAAATATTGCTCTCAAAATATTAAGATACCGGTGCATTTGTCTCCTACCGAAAAATGGAATTACTCTAAACCTGAAACTAACTATTAAAAAGACAATATTTAGCACCATTGATTCCATAACCTTTAACGAAACAAAAGTGTTATATGTTAATTGTAAAAGCACAACAAAGGCTTAGACTATTTGAAAAGCACAAGATGCATGAAACCAAATGTGGAGCCGTTGCGTCTCCACCAATGGCCTTGGAAGTGGTAAATAACGATGACAAATAAACTCATCTCTATGATATGCCACTCTAAACTGTGGGGCTTGTGTTTTGGTGGTGTGATAAATCAAGGGCTCCCAGTTACGAATGTAGCGAACGTGACGTCTGTACATCTTCCAACATCCATCCCTCAGTCGCAGCCACGATAACATTGTAACGGAAATTCTTTATAATTAATCACATTTACTTTCTGATATTATATGTTATCAGGAGACTTTAAATTTTGATGTTCCACAAGTGCAAAAGTTCACAAATATTAATAATTAAAAATTATTGTGAGATTTTTGGATATTCCAATGTTTAAATCTAAAAGCAAGCAACCTATGGTAAGTGTATTTATACACCACATATATGCTGTAACGATAACAAATACTAACATGTCAGCTGGAGAAAAATATATTAAATGGCCATAAACTTCATCTTATTAAAAAGGTATTATCTAATGTTGCAGCTCAGATGTCAAATGACACAATGAATAAACTAAATTTATTTTTCAATACGAATGTTGAGTTATGAATGAGCTCCAGATCAACTTCCTCTTAGTACTACGTCTAGAAACTGATCTTTCTGATGTCGAATTGATGGAAAAAGTTAATTTTAAGCTCCTTCATCACCGACATGTTTGTAAATCTTAAAACGAACATGACTCCAGATTTCAGGAATCAATTCTGTGACACCGTCAGATTCCAAACCCTACACTAAGTGGGAAGTAAACAAGGGCTAAACTCGATATTCCCATTGAATCAACCCTTCCCACCATTGCTGCTTTATGTGTTTCAGATGCACTTTGCTAATGAGATAAAGTACCATAAAAATTGGATGTACGTTCGGTGCGTCCTAGTTGAGGCGGTATTTTAAACCATCTGTTAGAAAAAATAATATTATTAATTAGTTCGTTAATGGGTAAATTTATATTGATTCATTGACAAAGCAAGAACCGATTAGTGGATAGTTTAATTTCCACACAAACTATGTAGTAGATATAATTTAATAATAACTCATGTAACGTAATCATCTAATCTCCTACCAAATAAGGTACGCGATTTCAACTCTCGCACTCCCAGCGAGCATACATGCTTTTGCACTTATCGGTTAATTGCTCCTCCTAAGGTTATGGTAGTCATTAGAAATTGAATGCAATAATATAGTTGGTACTTTTTCTCATTTTCAGTTTTTCAGCAAAACTTTTCTCACTAGATATATATATATATATATATATATATATATATATATATATATATAGATATCATTTTCTCTGGCTGTTAGCTTTCATGTTTTTTGTTAGGGACATTTGTTTGTATTATTTTTAGATATATTCAATAATATTCACATCATGCTTATAAATAGAATTGTTTAAAGATAATATGTATAAACAGAATATAAAATTATGCGTGGGCTCCGACCACGCCTTCCCCAAAATTAAGGAATGGTCGTCCAGGTTCTTATCGTTCCACTGAGCTGCCAAGTCAAACGGGCCATAGGCGAATCATATCCCATCTTCACACATACCAGTACCGTATGAGTGAGACTAAAAAGCGGCCCTCCTCTTTTTCACATTTAAAATAAAAATATTAAGTACGAGACACCTAGATGTTTTCTTTTAAGTACGTATAACTGACCAAAGCTTTTTATAAAAACGTAGGACTGGTATGTGGTATCACGAACGCGTTCTTCTGCGTCTGATTTGAGCAGCAATGAATGAATATGGCCGAGGGTACTCTTTGTTTTAATTTATCATTGAGAGCAACATTTATCTCTGTTCATTTCAAAGCGAGGTTTGCCGCAGCACTGTGAACTGAAAGGCACAAATGTAGTCTTTTTGATATTTTGTAACTAAGAATGAAGTTCAGTGCTATAGCTTCAGAGCAGTGTATTGATTTGGTTCATTGCCTTATCTGTACTTTTTATAACTTTTATGTTTTGATTTTGGAATACATATTAACGTCAGATTAAGTAACACAATTTAAATCTAACTAGGGATATAGTTAGTGATGACGTTAGTAACAATTATATCGTTATGCACATTTAAATAAATATATGTATATGCGTGTGTGTTTGCACACACACACACACACACACACACACACACACACACACACACACACACACACACACACACACACACACACACACACACACACACACACACACACACACACACACACACACACATTTATTTATTTCATTATATTATTGTTTAAATATATATTCATATATTGTACTAAAAAAACAGTACCACTTTGTAATGATTGTAGATGTACATAATATACTATTACTAGTAAATATTTGATAGTGATAAAATCCACCCTACGAAAAAACAACTCGATAAAGTGGTAATTAACTTAGTAACGAATTTCAATATTACATATTTACTAGCAATAGTATATATATGTATATATATATATATATATATATATTGTAAATATATATATAAATAATTGTAAATATATATATATATATATATATATAGTTACAATTATTAATTGCTTCTGTATGGTAATGGCATGTGCAATTCCTGTGTAACTTGGCAGCTCAGCAGAACAATAATAAGAACCTGGACGACCATTCGTCGTTTATGTTGAGAAAAGTGAGGTCGGTATATGCTTGACGGAGCCCACGACCCTCCATGTCGAGATCTCTTTATCTTTATTATATTTTTAAGCAGGATTCTCTTTTCAAGAAATAATTAGCACACATTTAAAATATTAAAAAAGAGAACTGTAATAACTTTATTTGTAGAAGTAAAACCTTATTATGTTAGGGGAAAACAATTTATTAGAACTGTTACTAACTTAGCAATTATAAAAAGGTTTTAATATTAACTAAAATCGGTTTTAATGTTAAGTTTCATTGTTGAAAATGGATAACAACTAATGCGTTATAATGTCATGCATAATAATAAATCTAATAGAGTTTAACTGAAGATTTTTTAGTTTTTAAAAGACCTGATTAAAACTGCATTGTTCCATCCAAAAATATATTTTCGTTATATTTCTAATTTTTATACAGAGCAATATATTTTTCGAGGTATTGAGTAGTTTTGCACACTGTGCGCCGTTTCATCTAGGCCAATTGCAGACGCAGTGCGACTACCATGCAACAGCTGCTGCACTGTTTTGTTATTATTGTTGGTAGACTTGTCAGTAGCAATATAACTATTATTATCAGTTTCTTCCTAGTCATTTTTTCTTAAGACTATAAGTAAATAACAGCTTGTAAAATATATAGAAAAATAAAAAAAATTCAAATTTAGATTTTTTTTAATTTTGTAAATCCGTGCAAATATCCACAACATCAAAGGCAAAAAATGTGTTCAAATGAAAGGGTTTATTTAATTGCAAACGGTTCAGTCGACACTTTGATGACGTATGTCAATTATGTTTTGAGCCACGTGATCGGACCGCGATGATGTCGCGGAATTATCGGGACATGAAATACCTCTCTTCAATTTATTACCGGACGTGTCACATTGATTAGAACCAACCAGCGTGAAATAGGAATGTTGGTTTATTTACTTTTTCATTACAGTCCTTACATGCGCAGCTCCTACACTTATTTAAGCGCGTAACGTTGTCATTCTTGTCATTCTTAGACGTGACGTTGAACAGTCAACACCTATTCCAAAAGCTTGTATCAAAGCTGCTTGCTGTATTATTTTAGAGCTAATTACATACAATATGGATCCCGTAAAAGATTTGCATACCAATGAAACCTACTGTAGAAGGTTTAGAACATATGGGTCAGAAACAGTTTTCAAGTTTAACCCAGTACCCGAAGGAGTGTCCGAACTTGATTGGATTAAAAAGGGATTCGGGAGTATCGTCGAAAAGGCGAAAGCCGGTACTACCAAATATGACTACCTAGGCTTCACTTTAGATTCTCTGAATTTTAGAACCAAAGATTCCGGATATATCGCTTATAGACCTGCAAATCAAGTTCACGGGGATATAATTTGGGATATATTTGGAAAACTTATCCAAAGTAATACGGATTCGATTAAGTCCATGGACACATTTAGAGTTAAGTGCACCCGCACCAATATTCCAGTAGGTAGTGGTAGGGTAAGACCAGGTTTGTATAATAACTTTGAAGAAGAATGTAAAGCACGTAAAGGTATCGTAGTTATTAAGAATAGTGATAGTCTGTGTCTGCCCCGAGCTATAGTGGTAGCAAAAGCCTATGCCAAAAAAGATCCTCAGTTCAAATCAATAAGGCAGGACAAGGGTAAGCGACAAACTTTTAGAGCCCAAAAACTGATGACCAAAGCCGGTGTCCAAATTTCTGAACAGGGAGCTGGGATCCCCGAACTTTCAAAATTCCAAGACCACCTCAAAAAGTATAATATTACAGTTTATAACTACGATAATAAGGGTCGAGATGTTTATTTTTCCGGTAGTAACTCCGATGCTTTGTACAAAATTAACTTGTTGTATCACGAAGGCCATTATAATGTAATCACATCCCTCACCGCAGCCTTTTCATGCCATTTTTTCTGCGAAGCATGCCATGTCCCTTACGACCACAAAGGTGTACACAGGTGTTCAAATGTCTGCCCTGCGTGCCAGACAGTCTCTCCGCCTTGTAAAGAGGAGCATGGGGGAATTTTGTGCCCTGACTGTAACGTGACCATGAAAAATCAGATCTGTTTTGCGGCTCA
Organism: Homalodisca vitripennis; assembly: GCF_021130785.1. Lineage (NCBI taxonomy): Eukaryota > Metazoa > Arthropoda > Insecta > Hemiptera > Cicadellidae > Homalodisca > Homalodisca vitripennis. Next base: position 43,751,671 of record NC_060211.1, on the reverse strand, counting down.
TAAGAGTGAACGTTGTAAGTCGGTAAAAAAAATGCTTACAGTGCCAAAGACTTGTGTGTTTGAACAACTGTAAGTCAAAACATGTGTGCGGTGAAGTCTTTTGCAAAATCTGTAACGAATTCATGCCCCCAAACCATCAATGTTACATGCGGGTCGACACAAACAAACCAAAAACCAAAGACTTTCTTTTCATTTTCTTTGATTTAGAGACCCGTCAAGATGAAATTTTAACGGAAGAATCTAGAGTTCATAATAACTCAAGTTATTGTGTTAAACTCATAAAGTTAACCTTTGTGTTTCTCAACAATTTTGTTGGAAATGTATTAATGGTAAATCTTGTGAAATGTGCAAAGACCGAACAAAGATCTTTGATAGTGATCCTGTGAATCAATTTATGAATTACGTAATGGAGGAGAGAACAAAATTCAGAAATATATGTGTAATGGCTCATAACGGTCAGGGTTTTGATTTTCAATTTCTGTTAAAGTACATTCTCCAACAAACAAAATTCACTCCAGAGCTAATTATGCGTGGCACTAAAGTCATTCTTATGGAACTGGATAACGTCAGATTTATCGATTCGCTAAATTATTTCCCCATGGCCCTCTCTGCACTACCCAAAGCCTTTGATCTCCCCCCGGAGAAGAAGAAAGGTTACTTCCCTCATCTTTTCAACACTTTGGCAAACCAAAATTATGTAGGCCCCATACCAACCAAGGAGTACTATTGCCCTGAATCCATGTTTGAGAAGTCTTACAAAGATTTTGAAAATTGGCACAACGACCAACTTAACCAAAAATGTAGTTTTTGACTTTCAAAAAGAATTGGTCGAGTACTGTATCTCCGATGTGGAAATACTGGCGCAAGCGTGTATTAAGTTTAGAAACATGTTTTTGAAAGAATGTAATGTAGATCCGTTCATGGAAGCCGTCACCATTGCCAGCGCATGTAATCTGGTGTTTAGACGGAATTTTTTAAAACCTAACACTATTGGCCTGGTTCCTAAAAACGGATACCGTATGGTTGATAACCAATCGCCTATTGCTTTACAATGGCTGAGCTGGGAGGAAGAACAGCGTAGTGTCCGCATTCAGCATGCGGGGAGGGACAGAGAAGTTAAAATCGAGGGATTAAAAGTAGACGGTTTTGATGGAGAACGAATCTATGAATTTCAGGGCTGTTATTTCCATGGGTGCCCAAATTGTTTTCCATTTAATAGAGAAGAACCACTCAAAGAGGACCCTTCCGACTCCCTGCACTTAAGGTTCGAGAGAACCAAAGCTAAAATGGCTCGTCTCCGAGCATCTGACTATGAAGTAATTGAAATGTGGGAGTGTAAATTCAATCATTTAAAGAAAGAACAACAATTGGATTATCTAAATTTTCTCCCCATTCTAAGCACACTCCCACTCAATCCCAGAGATGCCTTCTTCGGGGAAAGGACAGGCAATGCAAAATCTTATCACAAGTGCGGGGACGGGGAAACAATTCAGTATGTAGACGTTTGCTCCTTGTACCCGTTTGTCAATAAGTTTTCTCCTTATGTTTTATCCCATCCAAAAATATATGTAGGGGACAAGGAGTGTAGAGAAAGAGGCATGGAGGCCGAAGGTCTCATGAAATGTAAAGTTTTGCCTCCACTAAATTTGTACCACCCCGTCCTTCCAGCACGCATGAACAATAAATTAATGTTTGTTTTATGCCGTACATGTGGTCTAGAAATGATAAACACGGACTGTAATCATAGCACCGAGGAAAGAGCATTGACAGGGACATGGACAATGCAGGAAATACGCAAGGCTGTAGAAAAAGGATACAAAATTTTAGAAATGTACGAGCTTTGGGATTATAAAATTATTACTTACGAAGACGGTGGTCTTTTTACGGATTTTATTAACAAATTTCTCAAAATAAAACAGGAGGCATCGGGCTACCCCTCTTGGTGCCTCACTGAAGAGGACAAGGCTAAGTACGTTCAAAATTATTATGAACACGAAGGTGTCAGACTTGACCCTGTCAAAATTGAAAAGAACGGAGGTCTTTGCTCCCTTGCTAAATTGATGTTAAAGTCTTTCTGGGGTAAATTTGGTCAAAGGGAAAATTAGACAAAAACATCAATCATAAGAGACCCTTTTGAATACTTTCAGTTGCTGTCCAACCCTGAAATAGATGTAAATACTACTCAAATTATTAACGATACTGTACTAATTGTCAACTGGCAGCATATTGAAGAAGCCGCAGAGGCCCTAAGGACAGTGAATGTTGTGGTTGCAGCATTTACAACGTCACATGCTCGATTAAAATTGTATGAACACTTAGAAAAGTTAGGGAGGCAAGTTCTTTACTATGATACAGACAGTGTCCTTTACGTACACAGGGAGAGTATGCACAAGGTCCCCACAGAGGACTACTTGGGCGAAATGACCGACGAGTTGGCTGACTATGGTCCAGGGTCATACATAGTAGAATTTGTTTCCGGAGGCCCCAAGACCTACGCCTATCTTGTCTGGTCAACAAATAAAAACGCACTAGTTGAAGTTTGTAAAATAAAAGGCCTTACTCTAAATTTAAAAACTAGTGAAAAATTAAATTTCGAAAACATTGAAAGCATTAGTTCTGAGTAATTCATTTGACACAGTGGACATCGAAGAGAACAGAATAAGACGAACCAAGGACAAAGACATTGTTACAGTCAAAGAAACGAAGTCTTTTAAAATTATAGGACCCAAAAGGAGACTCGAAGGACCCTACGATACTGTACCGTTTAGATTTAAGAAACAAAAATTAATACTCTAACATGTTTAAAAAAACTACATTTTCACCAATCACAACGTTAAAAAATTCCATTACAAATCCTGAGACATACATAGAGAAAATAAATGTAATTATAACCCACCATATCCGTTGGTTGTGGCCGAACGTTCGTTGTAACGCTTCCTTCAGATAAGATACTAAATACATCCAGAACGGTCACCGGATGAGGAAACACCTTAACACTGCAACAGTTAAACTCTGCATACATGTAGATGTTACACGCACCGCAAAGGTTGAGAGATAGGGGAAAATAATTATAGGCATTCCCTATTACGATTCAACTGAAATATATGCACATTGTGTGGCATGTCAACAAAAATATAGGCTCTTCCTGTTGCATGTAAACTGAAATATAGGCCCTTTATGTTGAATGGCAACAGAAACATAGGAACTTCCTGTGAAATGACAACTGTCATAATGTCTACTCAGAATTTGTTGTTTAATTAATCACGAAAATTAACTCGTAGTCCAGTAATATATTACGTTACACATGTACACTGTTCAAGTTTAGAAGTAAAGAAAATGACTATCGTCAAACACTTGTTAGATGTTTTTTAGAACAACTAACAAAAACTATGTATTTTAATGTTTCTTATTTCAATAGTATGTATAAATTTAAAAAATATAGTAAATATAACAAAGTAATAAGAGTAAAAGAAATTTAAAATAATATAACTATAATATTGCCAAGTCTAAGAATACTATACATTTATCTCAAATACCAATGTAGAAGGAACCCTCTACAAATTGGAATTAATAATAAATTAAACAATGTCAATTGTTTAATATAATAAGACAGATTATTTATGTTTAATTTACTTCAATAATATTCATTATGGAATACTTTTTTATATTATAGAGGATTTGTTTGCATTTCGATTGTTTCGTAGAATAATTTTTACTCAAACAGTTTTACCACAAACATTCTGCTACATGTTTTAATTTAAAATAAATGAATATAATTAAGCTCCCGAATAGCTAGTAGCAGCCTGTAATCGAATACTGCTGTGATAACCTGTAATCAGCCGTTTTCACTTTGTACCGTGCAGTTACACATTGCTGACGTAATCTTAACTTAATCTTTTTTTCAATTAAATGACAATTTTATTTTGGACATTTGTAATTTTTAATTGACCATAACTAATAACCAATAAATCGTATGTGAACTAATAACCATTATTTTGTTTGCAATAATTTTGCAACATAGTGTAGGTTTATGGTGTATTGAATCAAATTATAATTATCAATAATAACTTTTGGTTTATTAATAGTTATAAGTATCAATCGATAAGTAGTGACACAAATGGTATACAGTATACATCCCTTTCCTTGACATCCGCGTTCGTAATCAATGGTCTATGAAGAAATATCCTTCAGACGTGACACTGACGACAAAATATTATAAATGCTCTTTCTTGAGTACTGAAGAGAGAAGCACTTAACAATACCAGCCTTTGAGTGTGTGCTTAACTTGAGAAGCTAATGGTCCTTAACGAGCTATGTAATTAAAAACGTGACTAAATTTCGTCAGAGGTATTACAGTTATTACTTGCAGTTTTGCCTGATGAAATTAGCTTCACTAACCGGTACTGGAACTAAAAAGCTTATCATTATGACAATCAAAAGAAGTGTTATAGTAACGTTAAAATCTAGCAATACTAAAATGAACGCGGTAATTGAAAATTTACTTAGTATTGCTTTTTATTATGCCAACCTTCAATCTTAATATCTTATAGAAATGTTTAACTCTAATATATCAAATTTATCAACGTATTTCATGATATTTTAATACTTGAAGGAAAGTGTAGAAATTGTTTTAAGACTTTGTACTCTGTTTTACAACATGTGTTATCTGTGTCAGTGTATGACAACTGATTATTTGAGTGTTATATTGTAACTAATGTCCCTATTCAGATGTGTAAATTTAAAATTTTGTTGATCTTACTTTTGTATAAATCAGAACTCACTTTGCCTTAGAAATGATAGTCTTGAAATAAATTACAATAAACTATACTATTTAATACCGGGTTTTAAAGAAGTTTATGACCCTAATTTTAAAATATTGTTTCGAATCTTATTCGACGTCTGTTCATTCGAAACCACAGAAAAAACATTTCCTATCATCAATCTAAGATATTCTAGGTAAGCATAGATTTCAATCACAGAACTAGGTTGTCTTAGAAAAATAGTGTGGGCTAAACAAAATAAGTATATTTAGTGTTGGAAATGGAGGTCTAAAACTTTATGTCATTTTAAAAACCTGCTTTTTCCCACAAAAGACATGGCGGCAACCTAAATATGTGAATTAAATCCCTGTCTAACGTAATAGTTAAAACCGTTTTTATATTGTATAGAGTATTTGGAGTAGTAAAAAATGATTTTTAATGATAAAAACAAATCATGAATCAAAGTTTCATAATTATTCAGCTTTACTGCTTGATAATTAGTTTAAAAACATATAAATAAAACTGTAGTTTAAATTTAAAGTAAAATAACTGTTAAGTAGTGTTTAGTTGTATTCCAAAGTTCAGTTTGGATTTAAAAAGTCTAAGTAAAACCTAAAACTTTAATTTAGCTAAATAAAATTAAATTCACAATACAATACACTTACTAAAGAGCTTAGTTTTAGTATGTAATTTCACCCTAATAGTCTATTCGATAATAATGTATGGGATTCATGAGTTTGAGTAGTAGAGAGGGTTTAGTAGCCCTAAATCCGCCTCTGTAATAACATAATTTTTCATTTAATATTTTAAAATAATAATGCACACATTTTTATACTAGGAGATCTGGATATAATGGTTAAAAGTTTTTACTAATCGTATTTACCACATTGGAGATCCAAATAATGCAGATAAAGGAAATAAGTCTGGATTGCCAAAATGAGATTATCTATCACAATGGAAATCTATCTATATTGCTGTATATAATTATTGCTCAATGGAACTTATAAACTGTATTGTACAATAAATTATAAAATATATATTTCAAATTCTATCACATGGACTAAGCCTAAGCCAAAAAACTAAACTCTAACGTTATCAATTAAATACGCCTGATTATTCTATTGCGTTTTATTTACAAATAATTAGAAGATACAAAAATAAAATGTTAAATCGCTATATTAATAAAATTGAAGTTCAAAACAAAGTTCAGTTTGGATTTACAAACTCGAAGTCACTAGCGGATGCTGTATTGAATTGCGTGAATAAAATCCATTATTTAGTGAATTATACCTTATCTCTTTGACGTCGTTTATTGATTTTAATAATAACTTTGACTTGGTTAACCATTACATATTGTTTCCCAAAATAAAGGCTTTGGTGGATCAGATGCTCTTCAATAGAGTGTTTCAAAAGTTATTTGTTAATCGAGTGCAAAGAGTTAAAGCTGCAAAATAATATGACTACCCGTTATAAAAATTGCCACACAAGGAGCTTTTCTTAAACATTTTAGAAAATTTCCATTATTTAAAACATTTAAAGATACAAATTTACATTAAATCTCTTATCTATCTGTAATTATTCAAATAATTCCTGATATAAATCGTTATAAATCAATATTATTAATCAATGGATATATATTGAAAATAGCGTATAGTATAACAACTGTTACACATTTTTTATATTTAATTATTAATAAAAACATAATAACTGATGTTCGATCTTATATTGGCCGTGTAATGCAGATTTGCCGTTTTAATTTATCTTTTCGTCTAATGTCGTAACTATCTATTGTTTTATTATTTCCATAATTTAGCTTTACCTCTTGATATTTCGTTAAAAAAATATAAATAAAACTATGGTTAAGATTCCAATAAAAATAAAAGTTAAATAGTGTTTAGTTGTATTTGAGTTATTATCTCACTTTTACGCATAAACATTATTTTTTAACTTCAAGATATTATATTCACTAATATAATAAATTACATATATTTGTTGTATGTGTATAGTTCTCCAATGCAACAGTATTCCAGTAAAATATTAATGTACCAGTTAGATTTGCGAGAAGCTATTATTCCTTACATAATACGTATTTTTTATCCTATAAGTTTTATTTTGTGGTCTTACGATTTGCAGATATTTGAATTTAGTTATGTTAAATTTACACCTTCTATGTTAGTTTTCTGAATATATAATGAAGATCTACTACCGGCCATCCATAATCAGTATTTACATTAACCGGAACATTATAGAATCTCATTTGGAAGTTAATGTAGTATAAGTGAAATAAATGGAAAACTTAGAAGTGGTCGAGTTTGAAGTAAAAGTCAAGTAGGGTTATTACTACAAGTCAGGGCTTTACAAAACATTTATCATTATCACAAGGACTAAAACAGAAGCTAAGTGTCAGACCATAAATCATAATCTCCCTCTTCCTGAGATCCTGAGAATAGGTATGTAAGTTCAATAAAGTTCTTATCAGTAGAAATTGTGATAATACTTCTAATGGAGTTAGAAATAAAATGTAAGTGGTTTGATTGCAGAAATTTGGTAAACTAAAAGAACAAGAACTATATAGTAATTTGGCGTCACTGCCGAAAAATAGGTGTTTCACTGCGACTATTATTTCTAGCGCTGTCTTATAACCAATTATCTTTTACAATGGTCTGTAATTGTTATTGTCATTGCAAATTTCTACCACTAACATGGTCTATAACAAATGGTCAAATAACAGACCTCTTCTGTAGTAACAATGTGCTTTTGTTCTTTTGTTACTTTTTTCATATTTATGGTTCATTTTTTCAACTCTTACTAGTTTGTGAATTCATATTTTCTATTTATGTTAAATATTTCTTTTTTCTTTTTAATCACGTATATTTTTAGTCTCTTGGTATCGACCTTGCACTATATTATTTTTACATTTATTATTTTATTTATTTATTATTTTTATTACTTATATATTGTCATTTATGTTGAATTTAGTGGGGATAATTTTAATATTTGACTAATAGGTAAACTTAGTCGTTTTACTCATACGTTATCGTAAAAGTGGTATTTACCTTTGGAAGAATAAATTAATGAACAAATAAATTACTAGCTAACTTTCTGTGTAGTGTATTAAACAAATAATTAAACATTAAAATTAGTATTGACAGTAATATATATTATAATTTTAAAGTATGAAAAAATCAACAAACTGTTATTCCGTTAAAACAAACTGAATTCATGCTATATTTTAGACTGTTTTGTTGTAGAAAATGGAAGCTGAGCGTTTTTTACGAGATACCTTGTGTAACAGAGGCTGTTAAAATAAAAGGAGTATGTTTTACAGAAATAAGCTAATGAGAGCGACACGGACTAACGAGCAAATGGCTAAATCCAGAAATACGTACAGATAACCTCCTAGCCATTAATTGTGCTGAGTTGTGTAAAGCAGTGGCGCGGCGTGGAGGTGTTCCGGTTACGTAGTATAGACACAGGACGCTATGTTATTGGTCTCGCTCCTAAAGCTTTAGTTTGGTTTTACACTGTTACCTTCTATTTTCAGTCTGTATGATGAAATTAAACTGTTTTTCTTTTACTAATAACTAAACTGCATCATAATATTTTTCAATATCACACCGCATATTCAATATTTATCACAACGCATACTTTAGGAAATCTCTAAATTCCCACAACTTAGAAATAAATTAAATTTGTCATTTCCAAATCTTATTTTATGTTTTAGGAGTACTAATTGAGATTGAAATTTGCACGCTAGACATCTTTAAGAGCTAAAGAATAAAGTTAAATTTATTTACTTAAATAATTTGTTTTTAGGTAACTTATAAATTATTATAAAATTCTGCAAAATTGATACTTCACATATTGAATTTATAAAACAAAGCAAAACTATGAATTCTATAAAAATCTACCATTATTGCAGTTATCTACATCATTGTTTACACTACCATTAATTGGCTGGATTAATTGGATCTGAAACTTCTCAAATTATTTATGTACAGCTTTATGTTATTAAGTTGTTTTGGCATTGTATAAATACAATTTGTTTTTAAATAACAAATAGCGTACTTTACGCCAAAGTATCTTTTTTAAGGAGAGGCCAAATCCCTTTTAATCCTTATTCTACCCGTCCTCATATCCCACTGGCCTGTGCAAGGAACTTATCAAACAGAATAAGGAGGAGAGTCGATACAGTATAAGGTCGATGGTACTGATAAAAAGTGCAACGGCCACAGACATGATTTGAACCCGCGCTATCTCTAACTCAGACCCAAAGCCTAACGTCTTAGAGACCACTCGGCCATTGGCACTCCCATTAGTTAATGTGGCTGTTATACGCAAGTTATATTCTGCCTATGATATTAGAAAAGCTATTATTAAATGTTAGTAACTTGTAACTTTGGTAAAAAAATGTAACATAGCAAAAAAAACTTTGATGGGGAAAATTTGATGATAGCGCAAAGGATTTAATGATATATAGTTCATTCTTTTAAATTAAAATAAATATTTATTGAACTTACAAAAAGATAAAAATTCCTGTATCTAATTCCAATACTTTCAAGATAAATACAAGGTACAAGCACGCCGTCGCGTATTAGAATTCGCTGATGTTACATTTAACATTTTCATACCTACAGCTCATATCTTTTCGAGATGTCCGGTGACCAAATAGATGACAGACATCATACAGAAATAACATTTCTACATCCTACTGGCAGCCCAAGTTAAAATTGTATCAATATACTGAGCTATAGTCTTCAATGACGCTCAGCTAAATTCTATAGTTGTACATGGTTGTAGACACAACAACGCAAAAGCTTTGGTCCTGACACCAGATCTTGTTACCAACTTTTAACATTAAATATAACTCAGTTTTTATTTATACTGTACGAATAAAATAAATGTAATAACTGTCAAATATAAAAAAAAATCTCATACGCTTGTACTTAGCTTGTTTTAAATTGATTTATTGTCCTATTTTCTCGCTGCCGTTATGTTTAACCATAAGAATAATATAAACATATTAACTACAGTCCATATAGTGATATGCACCAATCATCGGACTTAGTGTTGATAGTAAATGAATGAAGCTTCGTTCAAAATTTAAAGTCTATAGGTTAGTCCATTTTCGAGATATCTGTGGACAGACAGACAGAAATATTTCCAGCCATTCGATTAGATCGAATGAGATTTAGTTTACCCCATGAGAAATAAAAACCTACATATCACAGATGACTTGCACAGTAACAATTTGATTAATTACAGTAGCTAATGGCGTGTCTCTTATGAAATCTCTTATAAGCCTCTCTTGCGCCAGACCATTGAAGTAGTATTTAGTAGCACATACAAACATTTGTGCTTTTATCGCTTGTTTACTGATTAGTGTCATGAGCTAGGTAAGACATATAAGTAATTATATATCTACTAGTACTAATACGAGTATTTTTGAAATATTTACCATTGGGTAGGTGTCACTAACAATTCAACGAAATAGATTTCATGTGTAGCTTTCATCTCGAACAGAAGATTAATTATTAGTTATAAGATTTTTACATGACGAGTCCTAATTGGGGAGTAGTTTTAATACACTTGCATCACTTAATAAACCTCTGTGAATTGGAGCCAAACCAAAACACGAATTAGAAATCAATATAGTATTTTTAACCCTTAGTTCATCTACTTAAAATGTTCTAGAATTAAACCAGAGGGTCCAAATGAAATGCAATCAACTTTGGCCTCCGGCGACGAGAACCCAGAAACCGTAGCTGTGATGGCGATGATGTTTACGTGGAGGAAACTTATTGCACCAAGTTTCTTAGGATGCATCTATATCGAGGGTTGAGCTGGGATAATCGCACTGAAAGGTTTTGTTCTAAGAATTTGTCTCCTACCGAAAAATTGAATTAGTCTAAACCTTAAACTAACTATTAAAAAGACAGTATTTAGCATCATTGATTCCATAACCCGTAACGAAACAAAAGTGTTATATGTTAACTGTAAAGGCACAACAAAGGCTTAGACTATTTGAAAAGCACAAGATGCATGAAACCAAATGTGGGGTCATTGCGTCTCCACCGCTGGCCATGGAAGTGGTAAACGATGACAAATGAAGTCATCTCTATGATATGCCACTCTAAACTGTGGGGCTTGTGTTTTAGCGGTGTGATAAATGCAAGGGCTCCCAAAATGTAGGGAACGTGACGTCTGTACATCTTCCAACATCCTTCTCTGAGTCGCAGCCACGATAACATTGTAACGGAAATTCTTTATAATTAATCAATTTACTTTCTGATATTTTATGTTATCAGGAGACTTTAATTTTGATATTCCACAAGTGCAAAAGTTCACAAAGATCAATAAATAAAAATTATTGTGAGATTTTTGGATATTACAACGTTTAAATCTAAAAGCAAGCAACCCATGGTAAGTGTATTTAAACACCAAATATATGCTGTAACGATAACAAATACTAACATATTGTCAGCTGGAGAAAAAAATATTAAATGGCCATAAACTTCATCTTATTAAAAAGGTATATCTAATGTTGCAGCTCAGATGTCAAACGAGGCTATGAATAAACTAAATTTATTTTTCAATACGAATGTTGAGTTATGAATGAGCTCCAGATCACCTTCCTCTTAGTAATACGTCTAGAAACTGATCTTTCTGATGTCGAATTGATGGAAAAAGTTAATTTTAAGCTCCTTCATCACCGACATGTTTGTAACTCTTAAGACGAACATGACTCCAGATTTCAGGGATCAATTCTGTGACACCGTCAGATTCCAAACCCTGCAAATAAGTGGGAAGTAAACAAGGGCTAAACTCAATATTCCCATTGAATCAACCCTTCCCACCATTGCTGCTTTATGTATTCAAATGTACTTTGCTAATGAGATAAAGTATCATAAAAATTGGATGTACGTTAGGTGCGTCTTATTTGAGGCGGTATTTTAAACCATCTGTTAGAAAAAATTATATTATTAATTAGTTCATTAATGGGTAAATTTATATTGATTCATTGACAAAGCAAGAACCGATTAGTGGATAGTTTAATTTTCACACAAACTATGTAGTAAATATAATGTAATATGTTATATAACTTATGTAATGTAATAACCTAATTACCTACGACAACTAAGGTACGCGATTTCAACTCTCGCACTCCCAGCGAGCATACACCCACTTGCACTTAACGGTTAATTGCTCCTCCTAAGGTTATGGTAGTCATTAGAAATTGAATGCAATAATAGTTGGTACTTTTATTTATTTTTAGCTTTTCAGCAAAACTTTTCTCACTATATATATATATAAAGTAAGAAACTTTATAATATATAAAGTTTTATTATATATATTATATATATATATATATATATATAATTTTCTCTGGCTGTAAGCTTTCATGTTTTTTGTTAGGGACATTTGTTTGTATTATTTTTAAGATACATTCAATAGTATTCACATTATGGTTGTAAATATAATTGATTAAAGATAAAATCTATAAAGAGAACATAAAGTTATTTCGACTGGAAATTCGTGGGCTCCGACCACGCCTTTCCCAACATTAAGGAATGGTCGTCCAGATTCTTACCGTTCCGCTGAGCTGCCAAGATAAACGGCAGCTGATATTGCTGCAATTAATCAGCTGCAATCATATTGCAGCTGACACCTAGATATTTTATTTTATGTACGTATAATTGACCAAAGCTTTTTATAAAAACGTAGGACTGGTATGTGGTATCATGAACGCGTTCTTCTGCGTCTGATTTGAGCAGCAATGAATGAATATGGCCGAGGGTGCTCTTTGTTTTAATTTATCATTGAGAGCAACCTCAAGCAACCTCAATCTCTGTTCACATCAAAGCGAGGATTGCCGCAGCATTGTGAACTGAAAGGCACAAATGTAGTCTTTTTGATATTTTGTAACTAAGAATGAAGTTCAGTGCTATAGCTTAAGGGCAGTGTATTGATTTGGTTTATTGTCTTGTCTGTACTTTTTATAACTCTTATGTTTTGATTTTTGAATACATATTAACGTCAAATTAAGTATCAAAATTTAAATCTAACTAGGGATATAAGTAGTGATGACGTTAGTAACACTTACACCATTATGCACATTAAATAAATACATATATGTGCGTGTGTATGCACACACACACACACACACACACACACACACAGACACACACACATATTTATTTCTTTATATTATTGTTTAAATATATATTCATATATTGTACTAAAAAAAAGTACCACTTTGTAATTATTGTAGATGTACATATACTATTACTAGTAAATATTTGATAGTGATAAAATCCACCCTACGAAAAAAAACTCGATGCAGTGGTAATTAACTTATTAACGAATTTCACTACGACATATTTACTAGCAATAGTATATATATAGATTTACAATTATTAATTGTAACTGTATGGTAATGCCTGTGTGACTTGGCAGCTCAACTGAACGGTAAGAACCTGGACGACCATTCCTTGTTTATGTTGAGAAAAGTGAGGTCGGTATACGCTTGACGGAGCCCACGACCCTCCATCTCGAAATCTCTTTATCTTTATTATTTTTAACCAGGATTCTCTTTTCAAGAAATAATATGATTCCTAAAAATAATTAAAAGAGAGAACTGTAATAACTTTATTTGTAGAAGTAAAACCTAATTATGTTAGGGGAAAACAATTTTTAGAACTGTTACTAACTTAGCAATTATTAAAAAGTTTTAATATTAATTAAAATCGGTTTTAATGTTAAGTTTCATTGTTGAAAAGGGATAACAACTATTGCTTTATAATGTCATGTATAATAATAAATCTAATAGAGTTTAACTTAAGATTTTTTAGTTTTTCAAAAAACCTGATTAAAATTACATTGTTCCATCCAAAAAATATATTCTCGTTATTTTTATACAGTGCAATATATTTTTCTAGGTATTGAGTAGTTTTGCACACTGTGCGCCCTTTCATCTGGGCCAGTGGCAGATGCAGTGCGACTACCATGCAATAGCTGCTGCAGTGTTTAGTTATTATTGTTGGTAGACTTGTCAGTAACAATATAACTATTATTATCAGTTTCTTCCTAGTGATTTTTTCTTAAACTGTAAGCAAATAACAGCTTGTAACATATATAGAAAAATAAAAATTTAGATTTTTTATTTTGTAAATCCGTGCAAATATCCACAACATAAAAGGCAAAAATGTGTTCAAATGAAAGGGTTTGTTTAATTGCAAACAGTTCAGTCGACACTTTGATGATCTATATCAATTATGTTTTGAGCCGCGTGATCGGACCGCGATGATGTTAGTTTATGTGGGTATTATCGGGACATGAAATACCTCTCTTCAATTTACTACTGGACGTGTCACGTTGATTAGAACCAACCAGCGTGAAATATAAATGTTGGTTTAGTTACTTTTTCATTAAAGTCCTGTATAATATGTTTATAAGTCCTTGACGGCATATTTTTTACCCAGTTGGAGATTAATGCTCGAAATAATAATGCTTTTAATAATTTCATTAGTTTGTTTTTTTTACAGATTAATATAGAGTGGAGAGCAACCCTGTCTGCTTCTCAGGTAACGACGATTGACTTTGTAAGCTGGTTTATCAACTTTACGTTGCTCAATATGTTTATTACCTAAATGAGCCTGGTAGATAAATTAATTTTTAATTTCCAACACGTAAACTGCATAATTTAAATTGCTTCATGTAACATTTGAATTTTTTTATTATTATTAACCACAATTATTTATACTTAGACGAACAATTTTTTTAACATATCACAACATTTATTCGACAAGGAGCCTAGCCTAATAAAAAAAATAATCTTCTGTCATAATATTCACGGTGCACTACATATCAAAAGAAGGATGTATTGTTCTTTCATATTTTGTATTAAGTAATTTAGCGAACAAAAGATTACTTTGTCACCAAAATAGAAAAAGGATTACCAGCTTGTCGAAATGTTGACATGACTGAACCAGGACAGTTTTATACAAATTTTATTTTTCCAGAGTCGATTGATACTAGAAGACCCAGAAAAATGGTGATTATAGATAGTCCATAGACTTGGAAAAAGCCATTCCGGATGAAAAGAAAAACAGAAATAAAAAAAGGAGATTAATGTAAATTTATAACAAGTATAACCAATTTAAATTTAACCATGGACCTCATTGGCTGAATGTAATGAGATCTAACATTCCACACGCAGCGAACTTTCAAGCTAATCTAAAACGAAGCAGTTATAGAAAGTAAGAACTTAAAAAAACCCAACAGTAGATCTTTGAAAGCAGTAAGTTTGTATTTGCCATAGGCTTTAGTAAAAATTCAGTTGCCCCAATAATGGAAACTAGAAAGTATTGTGAGCAGTTATTAGCTAAGAAATGTAATTTAGTAGTTATAAATGTTTTATAGGGTGTTTATATGTTATTGATAATTCGTCTTTACACAATGTTCTATGATTTTATACAATTTTGAAATAATCTTATTGACGAGATTTAAAAAGAGTTTTAATGTGGTATTATATATTTACAAATGTATGATAAGTAGGATAATAGTTATATTTTGTTATTATTGTATTTCATGTCTACGTCTGCATTGATTGTCACTCTGAAATATTATTAAAAAGAAGTTTAACCCAAATTATTATTATGGTTAAGCATAGCTTGTAGAGGAATATACATTAGTATGAATATAATAATGTATATAGTCTAAAGCCATTCCTACAGAACACTGCAATGATTATGATATTAACATTTCATCCATTTTGTCCGTCTGTAGGTCAGCAATAATATGTTTTATGCCCCAACTTGGTCTTCTAACTCATTTACGAATACCTGTAGAAGTTTGTATAATGTATTTGACTCAAAATATAGCAAACTCCCATATATTTATATCGGAGCTAGATCAAATGTAAATTTTTGAAAATTTAAAATAATTCACAGAGTTTTAAAAAGTAATAAGTTTTAAAAGTCTCGTTAGCATAAATATATAGTAGAAGAATATTACGTCTTTCTGCGAAAAAATGGACCATAAATAAGACGTAACTTGGTAGTAATTTGTGTTGTAACATGTCTATCACAATAATTTACATTTTGAGAGGGGGGGGGGAATTTAACACTAAACATACAAATACTATAGTAATACAATTATCATATATTATACGACTCAAATTTCTGTTTTAAATGTGTAGATATTGTATTTAATACGCTTGGTTATTGCTAATATAAGTAAGTAAAACCTTTTGATAAATAATTTGTATTAATTTTTACATTCTATGAAAGAATTGTAATCGATAAGTTACAAGTGGCATCCTGTAATAATTTTGTTGTTTTCACATATTCAAAGATTTATGTAAAACTGTATTAAATAACTAATTGGAGAAATTTTTGTAATTAATGGTATTTACATCTTTGACATATGATGTTTACTTTATTAAATCAAAGCAAGTCATGGTAACTATTCAGTAAGTAATAAATAAGTGTCGGTAGGTTCAACAAAAACATGTATTTCATATAATACTATTTTAATGCTATATTTCTAAATTACCCGCCGTAACCCTGTTATGGCCATTGGTGGTGGTTCGAAGATCATCTTTAAGCCGTTGGACCCCAGGTTAAGTGTTAGAGAGGGCTTCTTAGCGCTAACTTCACCTGGTAAAATGATACATCTTTACTTTACTTTTAAATTATAATGTAAGTGATAATTTTCACTCTAAGGTGCTTTATTACTCAAGGAATATTTAGGCAAAGTTTTAAGATATACAATTTCAAAAGGGTTGTACTTAGATCTAAAATTTAGATATGTGTTTAGTGGCTACGTTTTGTTAATAATCATATATCAGTGCAAGTATATCGTTGTACAGCAATACTCTGAGGGTTGTATTGTCAGTGACGTGTATTCAAGTGACAAATGGTTTCATATCAGTCGTTTACTGTTGACTTATATTATATATTCTTTACTCAGAATTGCACAAAAGGACTGAGAACTCTCCCAGTGACATGGGTTTTGCTCTGTAAACTATTTTTGTGCCGACCACATTTACTTTTTCAAGTTAGAGTATGTTAAAAAGTATGATAGAAGTATGTTGTTTAATTGTTACCAATTGCTTGATGTTAATATAATTTTAGATTACAAAAGGTTTTATATATGATTGATTTTTTAAGAAGAAGATTTTTGATTGTATGGAATTCTTAGAATAAAAGAAATTACAAGTAACTTAAAGTCTACCTAATGATAGTCATTATGAGTTAATCTCCGTACATACTGAGTTACTGTAATATTTAATCTATTGTTTTTTTCTGTTCGTTAAATTTGGAAAGCCAGAGGAACTTTTGACGTTTATCCACAGGTGATTATATTATTATTTGTAAAAAATGTAATATAGGGTTTTTATTTAAAACTTTAATACAATAGCATTGGCTGATTACAAAGCAAATTTAAATAATAATAAAACATATGCAATTAGTTTAACGAACTGCTGTAAAGAACTATAAGTTTTCAAATTCGGTTTTACTACGTCAGGAGGAATTGTAAATCATGATTTTGAACTGTTTTTCTTGAATAATTACTTTATTTGAAATTTCAATCACAAATTACATTAGCTAGTTATAAATATTTGAATTTGTCGGTATAACCTATAGATATTAAAAATATTTATTCCTTTTAAAAGAACACATTTAATTGTATTGAAAATGTAAAATGAAGTAAGTACATGTTAAAAGTGTAATAAAAGGACAAAATTATCCTGTTATAATTGATAAGCACGAAGACTTCTCGTTTACTGCTATCTTGTCTGTAATGGCCTCGTTAAGTATGGCAATAATTAGGCCTGCTTAATTCTTGATAAGATAAAAGTTTGAGTACTTAAAAAATAAAAGCAAGCGTTAATGTTTACTTAATATATTTAGTGCGACTCTTGATGTAGTTATTGTACATTACATTTCACCTTCCTTTACGTACAAATCTACACACAAGATTGTCTATGTATTAGAACAATATTTAATGTACTGCTAAGTATGGTAACAGTACGTTAGCACAAAGTTAACATCATGAAAAGCACCTTTGAAATATTGCACGTTAATTAAAGGCTAAGATGTGCTTTCCCTTGAGCCACGTTTGTACCTATGTTTTGTTATA
Source organism: Homalodisca vitripennis (assembly GCF_021130785.1). Taxonomy (NCBI): domain Eukaryota; kingdom Metazoa; phylum Arthropoda; class Insecta; order Hemiptera; family Cicadellidae; genus Homalodisca; species Homalodisca vitripennis. Next base: position 43,733,765 of record NC_060211.1, on the reverse strand, counting down.
CTCTATGCGGTGTATTACCGGAAAAGCGTATGTAAGTTAAGTACACTTGTTATGGATACTTAAAATTCCAGTGATTTTATTAAAAGTAATCTGGGATCATAGGACACATATGTCACACTTAATAGAACTGAACTAGGCGTTAGACTATAAATAATAATTCGACTCTTCCCAGTAGTCTGTTATCACTGCAAAAAATACAGATGTTCCATTGGAACGATTATTTTTAGGAAAATTGACGGAATAATATAAAGTTTTTTCGATGTTAACAACAATTACAAAATGGGGTACGTTACTTACGAAACTTAATCAAAGTATCTTTGGAATTTCACCTCATTTCTTCCTAGATAGTCAGCACTGTTTGGAGGCATGGTTATATATTATTGTTTTTTTTTTTTACATTTGATTCTTAAAATTTCTGTTAAGAGCCCTTATCCAAAAGAACGATTAGTGGAACTAATTTCAAACAGGACAATTTTTAAATGTTTTAGCAAAATTATTGTGTAGAGTTCACTGAAAACTCTAAGTATGAAAAATAGTTATGGAGATTGTATCGTCTCGCTGTAAGTGTAGTTAAGTGTGGAAGCTAGCAGACATATTATTAGGTCATGAAGTGACAGATTACATGATTGACACATACGCCTTACAAGCACAATGCTTTGGTAAAGGCTCGTCAATTATTACAATTTGTATACTAAACTAACCAGACCGAACTTCTAATACACCAATACACAACAAATTGTACAGTTATTTTATTTTTACTTAAAGCAAGTCGGGTGCCTTACAGTCCTGACGGATAAGCCAAGTACTGAGCTACACCGTAGAAACAGTAGGAATTAGTCTTTTGAAAATATTTGCAATTTTGGAAGCGATTCTTCTTTATTTAAGCTAACCTTCAATAGTGTTAAGCTGTTATTACTTATCAGTCATAATTAATTAATATAATAAAATAAGAAATGTTATAATTATGATTTATTATTGTATACGATCGAGGATTACAATTAAAATCCTAATAAAGATGAAATACACATAGCAAGTAGATGAACTATTAAACTTACACTCTCTGCGTTCTGCTGACCAGAGTTCTGTAACAAGGTGCGCAACATCTTTCTTGAAGGTGTAAAAAGGTTAAATATGTTATGAATATTCAATACATAGTTTATTTTGTTAAACATGTGTTATGAGTGAAATCATAATAAAACTAGCAGTATACTGTTTCAAAAAATAGAATAGAATAGAATCTGAAATGTTTCTTTTCATATAAAGCAAGTAAATTACGACCTTAAGCGTCTTTATTTCGTATATGCTGAAATATTGCAGGGCTGTTGTGTTTTATCAAACGGCATTAAAATCTCACAAACGAGGCTGTTAGTATTTCTGAGACTCCCTGATGATTCCATTGTGTTAATGAACCCTCCAGAGAAATTAATCCTCTGCTTTCTTCTTTTGTATACGACTAAATGCTCCTCTAAGTCTGCTTATTTTGAGGTTTTTTTATCTGAAACAGCAAACTAGGAGATAAAATATAGAAAGGCCAACCAATTAAAAAAAGTAATAAATGTACTAGATACTAAGTTTTCACTTAAAAAATTAAAAAATATATCACAAAAGATTTACTATAAATTCTACCATCTATATGATCGTAAATGTAGAATTTATAAAATAAATTGGTTACAGCTACTTAAAATGGGGTTTCCTCAAATTAATTGAAACTGTTACTAGACCGAACAGACTACTATATTATCAGTACTTGAATAAATTTATGTATACAAAATACAATAACAAAATTATTTATGGAATTAAGCAATATCTCTTTAATGAAATTTTTGTAATGGTACATTTTAATTGTACATGGTAATTTACATTAAATTCCGGTAAGCGAAAAAGTCGGGCCAAGCTCCGGTGGAGTGGAATAGCACAACAATAATCCGGCCATCGCAACTTAAAAAAAAAGTTATCATTTACAAAAACTATCTTTTATAATAAATAATGGTGGTATTCAGTAAAATATTTTTGCTGGCGTTATTAATTTATTGAAAATGGTTATATGTAACTGATATTTAACCAAAGCTCTTATAAAACCTACAATTTTAATTCAATATTAATAATAAAACCTAATCATAGTTGTCAAATTAAAACCATTATTTTCATCATAGTTTGTTTCACATGTTGGGAGAGCATCCTGCTTATGAACCCAACATTTACATGGTAGACTTAGTAGTATAGTGAAGAAATCAGGATATTTCCGGACATTTCACATCGTTCAGTGATACAAAACATCAGCAACACTCCATTTCGAGATCTGCATTCCGATTTAATCAGGTAAACATCCTACCTAATACATGATTACAAATTAAGTTAAATGATGTTTTATGTTAGCCATGTACCTAAAGAAGAAATCAGATTGCAGATTTCGAAATGTACGTTACTGGTTTTTCGTTGTCGCTGAACGATGACAAATGTCCGAAAAATCCTGTTTCCTTCAAAATCCTTCCACCGTTAAAAACAAACTAAAAAAAAGTATAGTAGAATAGCACGGCCTTCGGTATTCAATTATTAATTAAATATTAATAATTATTCTGGTAAATAGTTTTGGCCGGATGATATAATACTCTGAAGGCGTTCCATTATTCCTGAAGTTTCTGTCGAAATGGTCGATTGTATTTTATTTGCCGCGACACAATACATGCTGATCCCATTGACACATACGGTAGTCGGAATGTATTGCCTCAGGTCTTGCCAACTTGGCACACTTCTAAGTGGCCAGCAACAGTTCGATATTGGAACTGACCTTCCTAATATCTAGCTACTTGCGTGAAATCTCTCTGTCTAAGAAAACAAATTACAAGTAAACAGTAGTTGTTGCATAAATTATTAAATATAATACATGGATGAGAATATACACAAGATTAGTTTTAAGTATAAGTGGAGAAACATTATTTTTCTGTTTTTTATCCCATATTGGTAAAATAAACTTTAAACTAATAAATAAGTCCTTTCAATTTACAGGTTATTACCGTCTATGGTGTATAGGCTGAACGCAGCACAAGTTATCCCTTGTCTTTGATAACCATCTTGTAAAACTAAAATCATGATTATGGAACTACTTATAGAACCACTTTCATCAAGACTCTCGCCGTAGTCTAAAGGTGGAGCTCTTTAAACCGAGATTCACGTGTTAAATTCGCGATAGGTTTGATTTTAGTCCGATTTTATTTAAAAGCGCTAATTAAGTCTACGCTCCGTTGACGTGTAAAAAATACATCATTAACTAACACGAATTTTTTTATAGGTAGACCGATATGTTTTACACAATTTCCTTGTTAACTCCAAATGTTAAATATCAACTAAGAACTGAAACATAAGCTGACAGTGTCTTTGCTAAATACGGACAATTGTATTACCTTTGAATTGTTATTCATGTTCAATTTATTGATTTTTATGTTACTAGTTTACTATTTTAAAAACACAGTTACAAACTAAATAAGATTAGTCGTTTTACTAATAAATTAGTGTACAAGTAGTATTCATGTTGGAAAAAACATCAAATGGAAAGAATTAAAATGCATTAAATAAATATTTAAACTGTTTGATAACTTTTCAATCATTGGTTTTTACATATAAATAAAAGTTAATAAAGTTAGTGTTTCAAACAACACTGAATATTTTCTAATAATATTACTGAAGAAATGTAAACGTCTTTTACCGGTGTTGTAAGTTAAGTATTTTCAGAAAAAGAAGTAGAAAGCGGGTGTTTTAACTTATGCATACCATTTATCATTCATACAGAACATAAAACCAATGAAATGCATTACTACATCTCTGTAGAAATATTTACTATAATATGGTTTCCCATTACATTTATAAAAACTGCTATGGAGAAGTTTATCGTTGTTTTTGTAATAACCATATCATCAAATTACGACAAATATAAAACTGGATAAGTGCAATAACTCGCATTTTGTATGATTCGTCTGTTTTTAACCTATAAGCAGATATGTACCAGTATATTATGTTGATCCTACAGTATATAGCTATACATAAACAAGTTTATAAGTTATGTATTAACTTGTAAGTTTAAGCAGTGCCGTGTGTATAGTATGTGTGTCTTACTGTACTATAGACTACTTAAAATGTAGTGCTCACCTAGATATTATAACTATTCATAACAGCCAATAAAGGATTCAGCTTTTAATCTGTAACCACTCGTACTTAAAAGCTTCTCCGCGTATCAACTTTTAAACTGATAAAGTTTTACAATATTGATTGTATAAGTAAAGGCCCATACTGGTTGTTATGGCAAAAGTTTGTATACTCGTATATATTATACAAGAAAAATTTCTTATTGGACAAATATTTTGTAAGACATTGATATGTTGTATAAAGTCCACTGTAGAGAGTTGTTATCATTTATATTTTCCATCTAAAATAATCTTTCTATAATTGTGAATTTTGGTAATGTCACTCAACTAAGTAAGAATTGTATTATTCTAAGTCAGATGTTCATGATTATTTTAGACCTATATTATTATTATACCTCATATTGTAGTGCCTCATGATCAATTGAAAGACATTTCCTGAACGTCCTTATGCACTAAGCACGATTACGGTTTGTAAGCTATAAGCAATATTTATATTTAATATGTTAGACTAAACCGATCACTTATAACAGAAAATCTGTATGAGATGACGTAAATATTTTTATGACTAAATATTATATATTTATGAAATGGTTTTTGAGTATAAAAATTTTTTTATCAAATCATAATTTAATTTAATATATAAAATAAATCGTCTGAAGTATAAGTGAAAGCAATAACCTGAATAATTAATGGAAATGTACTAGTTATGTAATGACGTCTGTTATTATTATTGCAACCCTTTTCAAGATTTTAGGAGGAGGAAGATTATGATTTATGGTCTGACACTTAGCTCCTGCTCTAGACCTTGTGATAAATGTGTTGTAAAGCCCCAGAGTTCTTGTAATAACCTCACTTCACTTTTAGTCCAAAGTCAAGTGTCTACCTAATTACGTTAAACGTCATTTAATACTATAAAAGTATTACGTTATTAAATATTTTTTCCCTTGTGACAATACATTTTCCAATAATTAACATTGTATTTATTTAAGCATCAGACACATTAATTAATGTGGCCGTTCTATGTGAGATTGATTCTGCCAATGGTTGACGAGTCTTAGAAAAGTCATTATTGAATACTAATAGCGTAATAAACAAATCTTACATAGTACGGCACTTAAGTGGTTTAATGAGATATAATTAATATCTTGGTACTCAAGTAAATATTTGTAAACGTAGTATAGGATAAAAATTCCTGTTTCCAATATCAATACTTTCAAGATAAATATAAGGTAGGAGTACACCAAACTACGTATCAATATCACTTACCATACCACATCAGATTCATGATGAGGGTTTGCATTTAAAAAATGCCTTGACGCCCCATCCCCCCATTTTGGTTTAAGGGGCTATTTAACCCCCAAAAAACCCAATGGATGTAGCGCAAACCTCATCATTGGTCATTATATAACTACCCCCTAAAGGATATTGGTTTGTTTAATTCCGTTCGAAAGTTAGAAGGGGGGTGGGACTTTCGGGACACCCAGTACAAGTTAAGCTTTATGCAGAATTTCAAGTATATATCTCAGTTCGTTATCGAGATACTTTGCATTATGCATTATTAGTTATAAGGTGTATACAACACTGGTGGCATTCGGGTTCTTTATTGGAGAGTGATTTAATATACTCGTAGCAACCTCAAAATTTAATGATCCTACTATATAATTTATAATGAGTTTTTATCACTTAGTATAACATATTGAGAACCCTTTCATTACATTTAACTTTAAAGGGATCTTTAACCTTGCTTCAAGAATGGCCGGATATTCAGGATGGATGAGTTCAGGGGATGAAACCGCCTCCTGAAAAGAACCCATGAGGTCATAGCAGACTTTATCTCAGTCATGTCACCTGGGAAGACGGGGAGATGCTCATTTCGAGATTCTTCAGTCAAAGCGGGTAGGGGAGAGAACTCCCTCAATTTCAGACTAGCAGAATTCCAACAGTCATCCTCTGTTACTATGCTGACTGTTACATATGCTGTGAACTGGCGGATTTTAGACCTACTACGACAACATATACTTGTCCGTCCCACTTTTTATGATTTACAGGTCTAACAAACAGTAGTATACTAACCTAATTAATATGTAATTGTCAAGAACCGTTCAATAAACAAACTGACGCGCCAGAATTACGATAACGGCTTGTAAAACCGTGATTCCCTATCACTTTTTCATAATTTTAATACACTGATGCCTCCGTTGAAAATCTTCTACGCCTTAAACCACGACATTGAAAATCACATTATATGATTTGTGACGAAACTAAAGCGTTACGTTCAAGACACAACAAAGGGTTAGACTATTTGAAATGCACAACATTCATGAAAAAATATGGGGTCAGGGCGTATCCACCACTGGCTATAGAAGTGGTAAACAACGATGACAAATAAACTCATCTCTGTGATATGCCACTCTAAACTGTGGGGCTTGTGTTTTAGCGGTGTGTGATAAATCAAGGGCTCCCAGTTACGAATGTAGCAAACGTGACGTCTGTACATCTTCCTTCCATTCTTTCCCTCAGTCACACCTACATTAACATTTTTACGAGAATTCTTTATAATTTATCTAATTTCCTCTCCAATATTATTACATTGTCAGGGGACTATATAAATACTGATGTTAAATAGGCACAAAAGCTCATAATGCGAGTAGTGATCGGACTTATATACTGGGATTTTTGGGATATTACATTCGATATTAAATTTGAAAACAAACACGAAACGTATATAAACACCGATTGTTTTATATAACGATGGCTAATGCAAATATCTTAGATGTAACAAAAATATATGATCTTAATATTGATCTCAATAAAATAAGTTTTTATGTTTTAGCACAAGTGTTAAATAAGGTTATGAAAATAAACATGTTCAGTTTAGTTCCAGTTCACCTTCATCTTAGCGCAGAGTCTAAACCCTTATGTCTCTGATGCTGAAACGAAAGAGTCGCTTTTCAGGTTCTCCGTTACCGACAGCTTTGGATCTCTTCAGACGGACATTACTTAAGATTCCAGACGCTGCACTAACTAAGAAGAAACTCCATGTCGAAATCTCTTATCTTTTATTATTTTTAACCAGGATTCTCTCTTCAAGAAATAATATGAATTCCTAAAAATAATTAAAAGAGATGAAACTGTAATAACTTTTTTTGTAGAAGTAAAACCTAATTATGTTAGGGGAAAACAAATTTTAGAACTGTTACTAACTTAGCAATTATAAAAAAATTTTAATATTAATTAAAATCGGTTTTAACGTTGAGTTTAATATTGTTGAAATGGATAACAACTATTGCTTTATAATGCCATGCATAATAATAAATCTAATAGAGTTTAACTTAAGATATTTTACTTTTTCAAAAAACTTGATTAAAATTGCATTGTTCCATCCAAAAATATATTCTCGTTATTTTTATACAGTGCAATATATTTTTTTTAGGTGTATTGAATAGTTTTGCACACTGTGCGCAGTTTCATCTGGGGCCAATAGCAGATGCAGTGCGACGCGACTACCATGCAATAGCTGCTGCACTGTTTAGTTATTATTGTTGTAGACTTGTCAGTAGCAAGATAAAACTATTGTTATCAGTTTCTTCCTATCATCTTCACTAGTCATTTTTTCTTGAGACTTATAAGCAAATAACAGCTTGTAACATATATAGAAAAATACAAATTTAGATTTTTTTATTTTGTAAATCCGTGCAATATCCACAACTTCAAAGGCAAAGAAAGTGTTTCAAATGAAAGGGTTTGTTTAATTGCAAACAGTTCAGTCGACACTTTGATGGACGTATGTCAATTATGTTTTGAGCCGCGTGATCGGACCGCGATGATGTCAGTTTATGTGGGAATTATTCGTGACATGAAATACCTCTCTTCAATTCACTACCGGACGTGTCACATTGATTAGAAACCAACCAGCGTGAAATAGGAATGTTGGTTTATTTACTTTTTTCATTATAGTCCTGTATAATATGTTTTACCCGTCCTATGACGGCATATTTTTTACCCAGTTGGGGATTAATGCTCGCAATAATAATGCTTTGAATAATTTTCATTAGTTTGTTTTTTTTTTTTACAGATAAATATAGAGTGGAGAGCAACCCTGTCTGCTTCTCAGGTAAAACGACGATTGACTTTGTAGGCTGGTTTATCAACTTTACGTTGCTCAATATGTTTATTACCTAAATGAGTCTGGTAGATAAATTAATTTTTAATTTCCAACACGTAAACTGCAGAATTTAAATTGCTTCATGTAACATTTGAATTTTTTTTTTTTTATTAACCACAATTATTTATACTTACTCTATTAGATTCAAAATTTTGGACGAACAATTTTTTTAACATATCGCAACATTTATTCGACAAGGAGCCTAGCCTAATAAAAAAATAATCTTCTGTCATAATATTCAAGGTGCACTACATATCAAAAGAAGGATGTATTGTTCTTTCATATTTTGTATTAAGTAATTTAGCCAACAAAAGATGACTTTGTCACCAAAATAGAAAAGGATTACCAGCTTGTCGAAATGTTGACGTGACTGAACTAGGTCAGTTTTATACAAATTTTATTTTTCCACAATCGATTGATACTAGAAGAACCCAGAAAAATGGTGATTATAGATAGTCCATAGACTTTGAAAAAGTCATTCCGGATGAAAAGAAAAACATAAATAAAAAATGGGGTATTAATGTAAATTTTATAACAAGTATAACCAATTTAAATTTAACCATGGACCTAATTGGCTGAATGTAATGAGATCTAACATTCTACACGCAGCGAACTTTCAAGCTAATCTAAACGAAGCAGTTATAGAAATTAAGAGCTTAAAAAGATTTAAGACGAGATTTAAAAAGAGTTTTAATGTGATATTATATATTTACAAATGTATGCTAAGTAGGATAATAGTTATATTTTGTTATTATTATATTTCATGTCTACGTCTGCATTGATTGTCACTCTGAAATATTATAAAAAAGAAGTTGAACCTAATTATTATTATGGTTAAGCATAGCTTGTAGAGGAATATACATTAGTATGAATATAATAATGTGTATAGTCTAATACCATCCCTGCAGAACACTGCAATGATGATGATATAAACATTTCATCCATTCTGTCCAGCGGTAGGTCAGCAATAATATGTTTTATGCCCTAACTTGGTCTTCTAACTCATGAATATCTGCAGAAGTTTTTTAAATATATTTAGCTCAAAGTATAATAAACTCCCATATATTTTATATAAGGGCTAGATAAAATGTAAATCTTGAAAAATTTAAAATAATTCACAGAGTTTTAAAAGTAATAAAGAGTAATAAGTTTTAAAAGACTCGTTGGCATAAATATATAGAAGAAAAATATTACGTCTTTCTGCGAAAAAATGGACCATAAATAAGACGTCACTTAGCGGTAATTTGTGTTGTAACATGTATATCACAATAATTTATATATATATATATATATATATATATATATATATATATACATATATATAGAGAGAGAGAGAGAGAGAGAGAGAGAGAGAGAGAGAGGAGAGAGAGAGTGAGCTGAGTGAGAGGGGGGGGGGAGAAAATTTAACACTAAACACAAATACTACAGTTTAAAAATTGTAAAAAATTATATGACTCAAATTTCTGTTTTAATTGGAAATGTGTAGATATTGTTTTTTAATACGCTTGGTTATTGCTAATATAAGTAAGTAAAACTTTTGATAAATTATTTGTATTAATTTTTAAATAACTATGAAAGAATTATAATCGATAAGTTACAAGTGGCATCCCGTAATAATTATTTTGTTTTTACATATTCATAGGGACATAGAAATATTTATGTAAAAAATGTATTAAATAACTAATTGGAGAAATTTGTGTAATGAATGGTATTTACATCTTTGACATATGTTGTTTACTTTGTGTTTATTAAATCAACAACTAACAAAGCAAGTGATGGTACATATTCAGTAAGTAATAAATAAGTGTGTCGGTAGGTTCAACAAAAACATGTATTTCATATATTACTATTTTAATGCTCTATTTCTAAATTACCCGCCGTAACCCCGTTCCGGCCGTTGGTGGTGGTTCGAAGATCATCTTTAAAGCCGTTGGACCCCAGGTTAAGTGTTAGAGAGGGCTTCTTAGCCCTAACTTCACCTGGTAAAATGATACATCTTTACTTTACTTTACTTTTAAATTATAATGTAAGTGATAATTTTCACTCTTAGGTGCTTTATTACTCAAGGAATATTTAGGCAAAGTTTTAAGATACACAATTTCAAAAGGGTTGTACTTAGATCTAAAATTTACATATGTATTTAGTGGCTACGTTTTGTTAATAATCATATATCAGTGCAAGTATATCGTTATACAACAATAGTATGTGGGTTGTATTGTCAGTGACGTGTATTCAAGTGACAAATGGTTTCATATCAGTCGTTTACTGTTGACTTACATATTCTTTACTCAGAATTTGCACAAAAGGACTGAGAACTCTCCCAGTGACATGGGTTTTGCTCAGTAACTTTATTTTATTGTAATTTAAGAAAAACTTATAAAATTAATCACCAGTTGAAAATAAACTATTTTTGTGCCGACCACATTTACTTTTTCAAGTTAGAGTATGTTAAAAACTATGATAGAAGAATTTTGTTTAATTGTTACCAATTGCTTGAGGTTAATGTAATTTTAGATTACATAAGGTTTTATACATGATTGATTTTTAAGAAGAAGATTTTGGATGTTATGGAAATCTTAGAATAAAAGAAATTACAAGTAACTTAAAGTCTACCTAATGATGGTCGTTATGAGTTAATCTCCGTACATACTGAGTTACTGTAATATTTTAGTCTATTGTTTTTTCTGTTCGTTAAATCTGGAAAGCCAGAGGAACGTTTGACGTTATCCACAGGTGATTATATTATTATTTGTAAAAAATGTAATATAGGGTTTTTATTGAAAAATTTAATAAAATAGTATTAGCTGATTACAAAGCAAATTTAAATAATAATAAAACATATGCAATTAGTTTAACGAACTGTTGTAAAGAACTATAAGTTTTCAAATTCGGTTTACTACGTCAGGAGGAATTTTAAAATCATGATTTTGAACTGTTTTTCTTGAATGATTACTTTATTTGAAATTGCAATCACAAATTACATTAGCTAGTTATAAATATTTGAATTTTTCGGTATAACCTATAGATATTAAAATTTTTTATTCCTTTTAAAAGAACACATTTACTTGTATTGAAAATGTAAAATGAAGTAAGTACATGTTAAAAGTGTAAAAGGACAAAATTATCCTGTTATCATTGATAAGCACGAAGACTTCTCGTTTACAGCTATCTTGTCTGTAGTGGCCTCGTTAAGTATGGCAATAGTTAGGCCTGCTTAATTCTTGATAAGATAAAAGTTTGAGTTCTTAAAAAATAAAAGCAAGCGTTAATGTTACTTAATATATTTAGTGCGACTCTTGATGTAGTTATTGTACATTATATTTCACCTTCCTTTACGTACAAATCTACACACAAGATTGCCTCTATATTAGAACAATATTAAATGTACTGCTAAGTATGGTAACAGTACGTTAGCACAAATTTAACATCATGAAAAGCACCTTTGAAATATTGCACCTTAATTAAAGGCTAAGATGTGCTTTCCCTTGAGCCACGTTTGTTACGGAGAACCTACCAAAATGTTAGAAAGACAACAGTGTTAACTGAGACGTAACAGTACTGAACTTCTGCTCGAGTAAACATTATGGGCGAGTTCTATTCAAAACCAATTTTACTGAATATTCAATACTATATTATTTACTTGGCCTTTTTAAACTCGTTTTAGTTCTTGAGAAGCATACATTTTTGCCCGGGTTTATTGTTTTTTCTTTCCAATAGCAGTGTTCATTTCAAGTTGAGCAAAAATTACGGTGTACGGTTCACAGCCTCATGGAGTGTTTTAATGGCAGACGTGACAAAGCTTTGAAAACACTGACGGAAATTTTAATTTCTCCAACACGTATTCTCCAAGGCATTTAATTCTTTTAGCCCTCCAAACTGGCGGTCATTTTTTTCCTGTAGTGGCGGCATGTTATCGAGCCTCGTGCAAGGGTTTTTTAAAAAATGCATTAAAAATATAAATTAAAAAGTAATATATATAGAAGTATAAATTTTTGTGTTCAGAATTAAACATATAATAATATTAGTATTTAAATTTGGCCTTACAAAATGTTTACTACAATTTTTTTTCCATGAAATTTCGAAATTTACATTTTGTTTTTTTTTTTAATTTGGGGGGGGACCATACCTAGCAAACCAAGTTATAGTAAGAAAAGTATAAAAGTGAGATAGCCATTTCGTGTCAAATTTATTCTAGTTTCAGAAACACATAAGCATTATACAAATTTATGAAACTATAATAACACTATATAACAAAAAGCAGCGATGCGCATAAATTGTGAAAAATAGGGTGTATATGTAAGAGTTTTGCTAATAAAAGTTTTACTAATACAGTTTTAGTTCAATACATGTTATATTGCATATTTTATTTACTCAGAATGAAGTAAACTATACAGCAGTAGTAAAATAAATTCCATAACTTTTTTTTGAAGAGTCGAAAAAAGTTTCATTTTGTCATTACTCAAAACTTGCGAAAAATTTTCGAGAAATTTATCTATTCTAAAAATATATTTATTTTGCACTACTGCAATATTTAACAATTCACCACACACTAAACACAACACTAAAACACAAATAAACCTACTAAAACTTACTAATAAACACGACTCGTCACATCAACAAAAACTAAGACGGCATCGACAACATGGCGGTCACAATGAATTGTATCATCTTCTTTTACGTTCCAAACTACGAACTTGGTACGTTGCAACTACAATACAAAGAGGAATAAAACTATATTATTCCTTAGGCTTTTTTCCCGAATCCAATGGTGCATGAATCGAGTCGATACGTTGCCGGAATATACTGTAATGAGTGATTATGCAAGGGAATATTTGTTCATCAAAATTTGGAAGAACAACAATCCACAATGGGTTGTGTTCATCAAAATGTTGATGAAACAACAGTTAGAGGGTTAAAATACCTTTGAAAAATCCTCATATTTATTTATTTAAATGCTGTTATTTGGTAAAATGATCGTACTTGGTAAGGATGGTTACCTAAATATTGAGATTTATAAAAAACCTGTATTAAATAAGACCCAAAAGCTAAACCCAAAATACAATGAGGTTGAATGTAATTTTGACAAAATTTGTTATTGTAGCTATTGTTAAGGTTTTATTGCAACAGCGGGGTTTCCTGTCGTAACAAATTCCATGTTATTGGTAACCCAGTTCCTTGAATCAATAGATCTTATCTCTCATACTACCATATGACCAGTTCTGTAAGTATCTCGATCCCCCATGTATTTCCTACTCCCAGTGTGAAACGAGACAATTACATTTCCCAATGAGACCATCTTTATACAATCCTAGGATACGCTAGAAGGCATTCTATAGCCAACTCTGTTCCTATTGTGGGTCCACTCTGGACTGTTTGATTTTGGCTACTTACCTACCACTTGCCCTAAATCTAGATCATCAACGCTTCAGCCACAGTTTAGGTTTAGATGATCAACTTATTCGCAATATAAAATAATTAGTCTGTACATAATCTGCAAGTATTTGCAGCATTCCATCATGATTTTCTTAATAATGAACACGCTCTCAATCATTTTGGCTGATGTAAACTTCTTCAATCTTCAATCACCACAAGGTCCAAATGTCCATAAAACATTCTCCCTGGCTGAGCTCGTCGCTAGCCCAGTTTTATGATGTATTTTGTTTAATGATTGCAATACGGATCATTTAGCCTCAAATGTTGATCCCCACAACAAATGGTTTTAACCGCGCAATAATATGATTTAATAAAAATTTATGAGAATGATCAGATTCACTTTTAGTGAGTTAAAAATTATATAAAATAATCGATGCTAACTCAACCCAAAAAAACTCGTAATTGACAATAGGCGTACAGTACATTACATACAAACTTAATAAACTAATTTTCGTCTAAAATACTGATTAATATTTAGCATTTCAAGACCCTTCATAAAATGCCTAACACGACTTATAAATTTAGCAAATTATTAACAACACTAACTGCAATACTATTAATGTTGCATGCATTTCAATACTAAAATAACCTGGTAGGAAAGTTGTTTTTGTGGATCAAAGCAGAAAACTGTTAGGAATAATTTCGAGTTGTCAGTTTGTTGAGCTCTCATATTTCCCAGCCATCATCGTCTAACATGATTGTACTCTAATACTGGCAGATGAATATAACTTCACTTCGAAATTACTTATAATTTAATCATTTATTTAAAATAAGCTGACCTATGATTTTTTAAACGCCCAACACTATAGTTCGACAACAAGGAAGTTAACTTTCGTTTTAATTAATATATATTAATTAAAACGAATAAGGACAGGAATAAATGTCCTAATTCAGTGGCATTGGCATTTGATGAAAATGCATGCCGATACATTCATCAAGCGAATTCCATCCAAACAAGGAAAATGACTTTAATCTATTCCTACGTTATATTGATGACACAGAATAGTAACATGGCCTTTCTGTATCCATTAATGGTTTGTCATACAGAGTGAAAACGTTATTAACATTTTTATTTTTTTATAACAAAGGATTATTTTTGTAAAAAATACTAATACTGTTTATATTTATAAAGTCTAACTAAGCAAGTTATTGGAAAAAATTAAAAGTAATAATATTTACTTTATTGGCGATAGCAAACGTAATGCCGGAGCTTGTTATTTCTCCTTCGTGTAATTCTATAATTATGAAATTAGTACCCAAAAATGACATCATCATTACCAATTCAAATAAATTTAAAACCTGTAAGCCGTACACATTATAACTGTATAATGAATACTAAACATTTGTATATAGCTTTGTGTAGTACAAGCTAAAAATAAATCATGTTAATTATTTATACCTGCCACTGTGGAATTTTTACGAATCTGATCAAAGATAAGTTTACAGTTTTTGAAAGACAGATTAAATTGTAAGAAAATGGGTTTAAAAATTAATATTTTATTTTATTTACTTAAAAAAAAAGTTTCCCAATATTTCTGATAAAAAATTAATGATACAAAAAACGAGATGACTCTAGGACTAATAACATAAGTTCTATGAGCAAATAAACATATGACACCTCACAGATACGGAGTAAAGATTTACTTTGCATGTTTCTGACAATAATGACGTCAGAGACCACAACTGTGACAACTCACAGCCGCGTCATGATGTCAGATTTTGACTTTGGAATAGTAACATGAAGTTATGGTAAGGCAATAATTGGCCTGTGTTTATTAACTAGTAAGTTAATTTTTAAATTTATTTTAAAATAATAAAATAGAATGCAGGAATATTTTATGCCTGCGATGTGTCACATAAAGGCCGTTACCTTAAAAAGTAAACTGACTTTAGCATCAATATAGGTATCCCCCATGATATGCTGGTAAACCTTAGGATGATAAATCCCATGATAGTTGACAAAAAAGTTATACAATATTCATATAATCCTCTCTCCGTCTCGTCGATATAGTACGTGGACGCTATATCTCCAAAACACTCTTGTAAAGCACATTTTTTATAGTTTTTAGTTTTAAAAAGTCATAAACAAATTTTGTATTGCCACTTTTTGATCTTTTTAATCCTTGTGTTGTTGATTTACAAGTAGCACTCAATAACTCTTCAATATTAATCATTAATACTGATACAAAATAATAGTTTAGTAGTTAATAACTCTGTTAAAGTATAAAAATGAGCAAATAAAATATTAGTGTAAGCGGATTAATCTTCAGTGCAAGAAACTTTTAAGAAGTGGCTAAGCAACGGGTGTGGAGTCAAATGGGCCTAACATTTATATTAAAATTGTCCCACATACAATTAAAACTGACTTTAGCATCAAAATTATCATTAGTCGCAAAAAAAGATGTATTACACGTAAAATGTATCTTACAGAGTAATGTAACATTTCTTAGCTCAAATACATCGTTATGGACAATTTCAATTTGCATTATGTCCAAAATAAAATTTTCTATTTATGTGAAAAAATTATTTTGGTTCAATTTTTTTAAACTTTAATACTGTTACTAACTTCTTGTATGTTTGAAGGTTCCTAGCCATCAAGAAATGAGTTTCTGTTAGAACGGATTTCTCTTCCGTAAGTCCGAACTTGGTGCTTTTATACAGGCTGGAGTGTAGAGATAGGGGCTTCGTCTAATGGACATCAATCGTCTCAGGGGTTATTTTAGATGTGGTTCACTGGGATATGTAGATACATCAGTTTTATTACCCAGAATAGGAAGGGAAATACTATGGAAAAGGTAGATGTAATATTTATATAGTGTTTTAATTCACTATACTCACATTTCAGTGATTGAGCCATGTAATCCACACAGTTCCTGTAGTTTCTTAGTCGCCTTGTTCCATGTGCTCTCTGTCTGGACAGCCACAATCAAAAACACAACTGGTAGTCACAACCATTTTAATATACTGAAATAGTTTTAGCTCAGAATCAGTAATTTTTTAAATATTTTATTTCCAATCTAAAATAAACAAAATGAGCCCGTACGATACAAGATTAACTTGAATGAATATTGGCATGATGATTTTATATACAACCACGTACCCTGAACACATTCATATCAATTTCGAGATAATAATGTATTTTAAAGGAGCTATTTCAATGCAGTAATCATAGATTGCTGTTATTTTAAATTAGAGCTAAATGTACGAGGAGGTAAAAGTAAAAAGGAGTTCATCTCTAAAATTATTCTATTACGATAGATTAGCACTACACAAAATACGATCAGTATTTATCGAATTGGTGATGTAAATAAATTTTGTGAAAATTAAATTTAACTTTAAATGCATTATCTAAAACGCCTTTAATGGATATTTATCATAGAAATAAATTGAAAAAGTCTACGTATCAAAGTATTTTATTAACAAGAAGCATTTTTTAGTAGAATTCATAAAGGGATTAACATTTTCCAAAAACATAAAAAAAGAAAATACAATTTAAACATTAAAAGTATGTTAACTCCTTTTGTATTAATCTAATCTAACCAGAAATAAAACCTATTAATCAGATACCTGGTGCTAAACAGTAAAAGTGTTGACAAAGTAGTTTTAAAGAGACTATAGTTGATGGACGAGCCACAGTTAATGACAATGATAAAACTGTTCCTTAACAGAGTTCTCTGATAATTCAGAGCACAAAATAAGTTTGTATTGTCAAAGTGAGATTATCTATCACGATCGAATTCTTTCTTTATCGCTGTATATAATTATTGTACTTTGGAACTTATTGCGAAATATATTGTTCCAGTTTTGTCACGTAAAGAGAACCTATGTTTTGTTATACTCTAGGTGTATTAATGGAAAAGCATATGTAAGTTAAGTAGACTTATTATGGAGAATTGTAGTATCACTAGATAAATGAATAAAAAATTTTCCAATATATAATTTTTGATATAATTTTATATAATTCCTTTATCTAGTGATACTACAATTTAACCGTTTTTCCAATGCTCCAAGATTCTACATTATTATGGAGACTTAAAATTCCAGTGATTTTATTAAAAGTACTCTGGGATCTTAGGACATATCTGTCAAACTTAATAAAACTGAACTAAGCGTCGGACTATAAATAATAATCCGACTATTCCCTGTAGTCTGTTATAAATGCAAAAAATACAGACGTTCCATTGGAACGATTATTTTTAGCCCTAAAATACACAGTTATTATTTTATCTTTCACAACAGTTGGTAGTTGTCATTGTCAGCAACTTCAACCACTAGTCCGATGCATTCACTGTACCAAAATTCAATTATAACTTATATAAAATATAATATGACGGAATAATATAAAGTGTTTTTCGATGTTAACAATAATTACAAAATGGGGTACGTTACTTACGAAACTTATTCAAAGTATCTTTGGAATTTCACCTCCTTTCTTCCTAAATAGTCAGCACTGTTTGGAGGCATGGTTATATATTATTGTTTTTTTTACATTTGATTCTTAAACATTTCTGTTAAGAGCCCCTATCCAAAAGAACGATTAGTGGAACTAATTTCAAACAGGACAATTTTTAAATGTGTTTTAGCAAAATTATTGTGTAGAGTAAATAATACCATTCAGTATAGTACTTTAGTATAAATGTTATAAATGGTGCTCACTGACAACTGTAAGTATGGCAAATAGTTATGGAGATTGTATCGTCTCGCTGAAAGTGTAGTTAATTCTGGAAGCTAGCAGACATATTATTAGGTTATTAAGTGACAGATTACATGATTGGCACATACGCCTTACAAGCACAATGCATTGGTAAAGGCTCGTCAATTATTACAATTTGTATACTAAACTAACCAGACTGAAGTTCTAATACACCAATACACAACAAATTGTACAGTTATTTTATTTTTTACTTACCACTCCAGTGGGGCGCGCGGAGTACAGGTGTCCTCCACTGATTTTGTTTTGCGTGACTACAAGGGTTGGCAACACTCGTGACCTTGAGCGACCACATACCTTTCCCCCACTCACGCTCCACCCGTCAGTGTATTATCAGCGTCTATGCTCGCTAGTTGTCGCTGTGACCACGTGTTTATTTGTACGGTGCAGTAGTGGAGGACAGTTGTCCTCCGCGCGCCCAGTGACGTTACATTTTTTTGGCATATTGGTGTGGTATTTTATTTTAATCTCGTATTGTTGAAACAATAATGGCCAGTGAAAGTGACCGTGAAACAGTTACACCGTTGGCTAGATGAAACTGAGGATACCGAGAGTGTTCTATTTATAGAGGACGAAGATGAAGGAAAAGAAGACACGTTGAATACCACACAGATAATAGAGATTGATGTAATCAATGTAGAAGAGATAACCCGGATGATGTTCCCGACGAAGCCGAGGAAATGGAAGTGATTGAAGAAGCAGTCCCTCCTGGACCTTTCGTGAACCCAGAGTTTTATTTGGGAAGAGATCGAACATCAAGATGGTACTTAGAACCTCAAGTAGCTCAGACTTCTCGTACACCAAGGTATAACATTATACCAGTTTTTTCATCGCCCAGGACCTCAAGGGTCAGCGAAAAAAATGCTATAACTCCAGAAGCTGCCTTACAGTGTCTTTATTGATGATGAAATAGTGAAAAGGGATGCTAGGCCCACTGATTCCCCGAGAAATTCGTGCGTTGATTGGTATAATATACTTGCTGGGGTTTTGAAGGCTGGCAGAAGAAACGTATTTGAAATGTGGGGATAATTCACAAGGAACGGAGTAGAGGCTGTTTTTCTAACCATGAGCGCCAAGAGGTTTCGATTTCTTTTACGTTGTCTGAGATTTGATAACGTCCACAACAGAGATGAAAGATAATCTGTTGACAACCTTGCTGCCTTTCGTGAAGTATTTGAGATGTTCGTGTTCAATTGGCAAGAATGCATACAAACCAACTGACTACCTTACCATTGACGAACAGCTAGTTGGATTCAGAGGAAAACTGTACCTTTCGGGTTCACATGCCTAGTAAACCTGCTAAATACGGGATAACAATCTTTGCTATGGTTTCTACAACAAACTTCTATACTACAAATCATGAAGTGTATGTACGGAAGCAACCAGTAGGGGCCCCTTTTAGAATAAGCAGCAAGACATCTGACTTAGTTTTGAGATTGGTGCAGCCTATTTCAGGAACCAATAGGAATATTACCTGTGACAATTGGTTCGCATCTGTACCCTTGGCAATAAAGCTACGGGAAGAAGAAAAAATAAAAATGATTGCTACTCTGAGAAAGAACAAAGCTGAAGTTCCCCCAAACTTTTTACCTGATAAACTCAAGAGAAGTCAAAAGCAGTTTGTTTGCCTTTCAAAAAAACTGTACATTAGTATCGTACGTGCCGAAGAAGAAGAAGAAGAAGGCTGTGTTAGCAATATCAACTATGCATGGAAACATGGCAATCGATCCAAATACAGGTGATGAGCGAAAACCCATGATCATTACATCCTACAACGAAACAAAGTACGGCGTGGACATTCTAGACAAAATGTGTCGTCAATACGACACTTCGAGGAACTCAAGAAAATGGTCATTAACACTCTTCTTTCATATCCTGAATGTAGGAGAGAAGTGAATGCTCTTGTAATATATAAAACAAATAAAAAACGTGACCATGTGAGCCGATGTGACTTTTTGAAAGAAATAGCCTTCAACCTATTTAGACCAAAAAATTGAACATCGCAATCAGTTTGGAGATGATACCACAGGAAATAAAAACAGGAGGAAGGATCCTGCTGAAACTGGACAGAGAACTTCCACCTCAACCAGCAGCCCGAGGAGTCGCTGGGAAAGGAAGATGCTACCTCTGCGGCCTAGCCAGGAATAAGAACCTCAAGGAAAAAGTGTGTCAAATGTCTTGGGTGGTGTGTGCTGACCATATGAGACAGGTTTGTGAAAGGTGCATTGAATAAGCTATATTTTCCAAAGTTTCAACATTCTGTTTGCGTTTTTTATGCTGTACTAAGATGAAACCTTTTTTTGTTTATACTATGAAAACAATTTGTATTTTAAAACTAGAAAGTATTAACAACCTTGAATTTTTATTTTTTTCTTCTAAAAACATAAAACTTATATACTTTTAGGCATTTTTGTAACGTTTATAGCGTAACCTACTACACTTAACTTACTACACTTATTCACGTTTTTGTTTGATTTACCATAATTGTATATTTCCTACTTATATTGTTTTGTAGAATACACTTTTTTTATAGAAAATGTGATTCATATATTTCTTCTCAACCCAAAACAAAAAAAAAAACATGATCGCTAAATATACATTTCATAGGGTAAAGTCACATAACAAAGTTGAGGACACCTGTCCTCCGCGCGCCCACTGGAGTGTTAAAGCAAGTCGGGTGCCTCACAGTCCTAAAGGAGAAGCCAAGTACTCTGCTACACCGTACAAACAGTAGGAATAAGTCTTTTGAAAATATTTGCCATTTTGGTAGCGATTCTTCTTTCTTTAAGGTTTTCTTCAATAGTGTTAAGCTGTTATTACTTATTTTATGGTATTCGAACGAAAAACTATCAGTCAAAATTTATTAATATAATAAAATAAGAAGTGATATAATTATGATTTATTATTGTATACGATCGAGAATTACAATTAAAAATCTAATAAAGATGAAATACACATAGCAAGTAGATGAACTATTAAACTTACACTCCCTTCGTTCTGCTGACCAGAGTTCTATAACAAGCTGCGCATCAACTTTCTTAAAGGAGTAAAAAGGTTAAATATGTTATGAATATTGACTGCATAGTTTATTTTGTTAAGCATGTGTTATGAGTGAAATAATAAAAAAACTAGCAGTAGTCTACTGTTTCAAAAAATAGAATAGAATAAGAATCTGAAATTTTTCTTTTCATATAAAGCAAGTAAATTACGACCTTAAGCGTCTTTATTTCGTATATGCTGAAATAGTGCTTATAAAATCAGGCTGTTGTGTTTCATCAAACGGGCATTAAAATCTTACAAACGAGGCTGTTAGTATTTCTGAGACTCCCTGATGATTCCATTGTGTTAATGAACCCTCCAGAGAAATTAATCCTCTGCTTTCTTCTTTTGTATACGACTAAATGCTCCTCTAAGTCTGCTTATTTTGAGGTTTTTGTTTTTTTGCTTTTCAGAGCTATTATCTGAAACAGTACACTTGGAAATAAAATATAGAAAGGCTAATGAAATTATAAAATTAATAAATTTATTAGATACTAAATCTTCACTTATAAAAAAAATGAAGAATATATCACAAAACTTTATTACAAGTTCTACGATTTTTATGATCGGAAATGTAAAATTTATAAAATAAATTGGTTATAGTTACTTAAAATGGGTTTTACTCAAATTACTTGAAACTGTTACTAGACAGAACAGACGACTATTTAATCAGTACTTGAATTAATGTATGTATACAAAATACAATTACAAAATTACTTATGGATTTAAGCTATATTTTTTAATGAAAATTTTGTAATGGTACATTTTAATTGTACATGGTAATTTACATTAAATTCCGGTAAGCGAAAAATTCGGGTCAAGCTCCGGGAGGAGTGGAATAGCTCAACAATAATCCGGCCATCGCAACTTTAAATATATTTTTTTATTTAACATTTACTAAAACCAACGTTGATAATAGATAATTAATTGTGGTATTCAGTAAAATATTTTTGCTGGCGTTTATTAATTTATTGAAAATGGTTATATGTAACTGATATCTAACCAAAGGACTTACAAAACCTACAATTTTAATTAAAGGTTAATCATACAACCTAATTATAGTTGTCAAATTAAAACAATTTTTTTCATCATAGTTTGTTTTGCATGTTGGGAGAGAATCCTGCTTGTTAACCCAACATTTTACACATTTACTCATCATTTTACATTGTAGACTTAATAGTATAGTGAAGGAAGCAAACAGGATATTTCCGGACACTTCACATCCTTCAGTGATACAAAAAATCAGTAACACTACGTTTCGAGATCTCCAATCTGATTTCTTCAGGTAAATATCCTACCTAATACATGATTACAAATTAAGTTAAATTATGTTTTAGGTTGGTTATGTACCTAAAGAAGAGATCAGATTGCAGATCTCGAAACGTATGTTACTGATTTTTCGTGTCACTGAACGAACAAATTTCCGAAAAATCCTGTTTCCTTCAAAATCCTTCCACCGTCAAAAACAAATTTAAAAAAAGTATATTAGTAAAGTACGTCCTTCGGTATTTAATAATTAATTAAATAATAATAATTCCGGTAAATAGTTTTGGCCGGATGTTATAATAACTCTGAAGGCGTTCCATTATTCCTGAAGTTTCTGTCGAAATGGTAGATTGTATTTTATTTACCGCGACACAGTACAAGCTGAACCCATTGACACAGACGCCAGTCGGACTGTATTGCCTCAGGTCTTGCCAACTTGGCACACTTCTATTTGGCCAGCAACAGTTCGATATTGGATCTGACCTTCCCAATTACTTACTACTTGAGTAAATCTCTCTGTCTAAGAAAATAAATTACAAGTAAACAGTAGTTGTTGCATAAATTATTAAATATAACACATGGCTGAGAATATACACGAGGTGAGTTTATTTTATAAGTGAAGAAACATTTTTTTCTGTTTTCTATCCCATGTGGGTAAAATAAACTTTAAACTAATAAATAAGTCCTTTGCATTTACAGGTTACTGTAACATATTTTCCGTCTATGGTGTATAGGCTGAATGCAGCACAAGTTATCCCCTCGTCTTGGATAACAGTCTTGTAAAACTAAATCATGTTTATGGAACTACTTATAGAATCACTTTCATCAAGACTCTCGCCGTAGTCTAAGGGTCGAGCTCTTTAACCGAGATTCACGTGTAAATTCGCGATAGGTAAAAGTTTGCTTTTAGTCTGTTTTGATTTAAAAGCGCTAATTACGCTCCATTAACGTGTAAAAAAACAGAAAAAAGAACTCATTCACCAACACGTAATTTTCATAGGTAGACCATTATGGTTTAAATAGTTTCCTTATTAGCTCCAAACTTTAAATGTCAACTAAGAACTAAGACATAAGTTGACAATGTACTTACTAAATACGGACAATTCTATTACCTTTGTATTGTTATTCATGTCCCATTTATTGCTTTTTATGTTACTGGTTTACTTTTTTAAAGCACCATTATAAGTAGATAAAATTTGTAGTTTTACTAATAGATTAATGTAAAAATAGTATTCATGTTGTACAAAATTAATTACAAGGAAAAGAATTAAAATGCCTTAAATATATATATTGAAAGCTAAAATTAATAATATAACGTTTTATTATCATTAGAAGATGCCAAATAGGCTAAAAACATTTATTCCGTTGTAACAACTAAATTCATGGTCTATTTTTTTTCTTTCTAGAAGTTAAAACTTTTCCTACTTTTTAACGAGATACCTGGTATTTCAGAGCCTGTTAAAATGACAGGATAATTTTTTACAGGAATAAAAAAAGAGAGTGACACGGACTAACAAGCAAATGGCCAACCCCAGAAATACGCACAGATAACCTCATAGCCATTAATTTTATTGTGCTGAGTTGTGTAAAACCAGCCATGAGGCGCGGAGGTGTGCCGGTAACATACTACAGACACTGGACGCTATGTTATTGGTTAGCCGAGCTGGAAACTACTTCTAACGTGTTACTTTTATTTTACTTCGTTACCTTCCATTTTTAGCTTGGATGATAAATTTAAAACTTAATCCTTTTAGTGCTACAGCGTCTACGTCGTAGACGCAGCGTATTTTTATATGTATTGGTTCAGTTTATGCAAGTTACTGGCTCCAAACAATGACAGTTCATCGAAAAGCCATATAGTAACGATATTTGTATATTTGATTGCCGATGACCAGCTGTTTATACGTCATTGACGTGAATTGAAAAGGTCAGTTCGGATGTTTACGTTGCGAGCGAACTGAATCTGTGCTTTGTTTACTCTGTTTTATCTTATTTTTATCCATAAATTGTGTTATAATTTTGAAATACTGCTTCATAAGTATTCCAAATCATTGCATTACTTCATTTTTCATTTGTGTTTTCCGTGTGTATTATATTTTACTAAGTTACAAACTATGTCTAAATAAAAACATTGCGAGTTATGATGAATTACTTCACTTTTTTATAGTTTTTATTACTGAAAAAAAAATTATTTAGGTAAAAAAAGTGTCAACTGTGCTTGAATTTCTTCTTTTATAAATAATACTAAAGTTAATAAAGTATTTATGCTAATAATAGTAAGTGTATTACATTTCTCTTGAGCGTTTCAAACATTACATGTAGGGCAAAATTTGGCAAGGACAACATATTATATTTTTCATCCACACTTCTTATTTTTTATGTAAAAATGAAATAAAATGTATGAAAATTTGTTTAGTTTTAGTTTCTATTTCCGATGGTAGCATCAGAAAAATAATATAAAATTGTTTACATATTAAAATTGTATGCCAAAGTGAAACAAAAAAATTATAAAAAACATTTACATTATAAAGACATTAAGTATATTCAGAAAAGAATTGGAAAAAGGGTGTTTTAACTTATGCATACCATACATCATTCATACAGAACATACAACCAAAGTAATGCATTACTACATATCTGTAGAAATATTTACTATAATATGGTTTCCACTACATTTATAAAATTGCTATGGAGAAGTTATCGTTGTTTTTGTAATAATCATATCCTCAAATTACAACAGTTAATATAAAACTGGATAAGTGCAATAACTCGCATTTTGTATGATTCGTCTGTTTGTAAGCTATAAGCAGATATGTACCAGTATATTATGTTGATACTATATAGATAGCTATATATAAACAAGTTTATAAGTTATGTATTAACTTGTAAGTTTAAGCAGTTCCGTGTGTATAATATGTTTGTCTTACTGTACTGTAGACTACTAAAAATTTAGTACTCACCTAGATATTACAACTATTCCTAACAGCCAAAAAAGGATTCAGCTTTTAATCTGTAACCACTCGTACGTAAAAGCTTCTCTACGTATAATCAACGTTTCAAGTGATGAAGTTTTACAATATTGATTGTATAAGTAAAGGCCTATACTGGTTGCTATGGCAAAAGTTATTTTATACAAGAAAAGTTTCTCATTTGAAAAATATCGCATAAGTAATTTCTATGTTGTATAAAGCCCACTGTAGAGAGTTGTTATAAATTATTTTTTCCATCTCAAATAATATTTCTATAACTGTGAATTTTGGTAATGTCACTCAACTAAGTCAGAATTGTATTAATCTAAGTCAGATGTACATGATTATTTTGTATCTATATTATTATTATTATACCTCAGATTGTAGTGCCTCATGATCAATTGAAAGAAATTTCCTGAACGTCCTTATGCACGAAGCACGATTACGGTTTGTACGCTATAAGCAATATTTATATTTAATATGTTAGACTAAACCGATCACTTATAACTGAAAATCTATATGAGATGACGTAAATATTTTTATGACTAAATATTATATATTTATGAACTTGTTTTGCGTATAAAATATTTTATCAAATAATAATTTAATTTAATACATAAAATATATCGTCTGAAGTATAAGTGAAAGCAATAACCTCAATAACTAATGCAAATTGACTAGTTCTGTTATTATAATGACGTCTGTTATTATTATTGCAACCCTTTTAAAGATTTTAGGAGGAGGAAGATTATGATTTATGATCTGACACTTAGCTCCTGCTCTAGACCTTGTGTTGAATGTGTTGTAAAGCCCCAGAGTTCTTGTAATAATCTCACTTCACTTTTATTCCAAAGTCAAGTGTCTACTTAATTACGTTAAACGTCATTTAATACTATAAAAGTATTACGTTATTGAATAATTTTTCCTTTGTATCAATACATTTTCCAATATTTAAAATTGTATTCATTTAAGCATCAGACACATTAATTAATGTGGCCGTTCTATGTGAGGTTGATTCTGCCAATGGTTGACGAGTCTTAGAAAAATCATTATTGAATACTAATAGCGTAATAAATAAATCTTACATAGTACGGCACTTAAGTGGTTTAATGAGATATAATTAATATCTTGGTACTCAAGTAAATATTTGTAAACGTAGTATAGGATAAAAATTCCTGTTTCCAATATCAATACTTTCAAGATAAATAGAAGGTAGGAGTACACCAAACTACGTACCAATATCAGGCTTACCATACCACATCAGATTTATGATGGGGGTTTGCATTTAAAAAATGACTTGTCCCCCCAACCTCCCATTTTGGGTTAAGGGGCTAAGTTTTCATGTAGCGCAAAACTCATAATTGGTCATTAAATAACTACCACCTAAAAGAATATTGGTTTGTTTAATTCCGTTCGAAAGTTAGAAGGGGGGTGGGACTTTTTGGGACACCCGGTACAAGTGAAGCTTTATGCAGAATTTCAAGTATATATCTCAGATCGTTATCGAGATACATTGAATTTTGCATTATTAGTTATAAGGTGTATACTACACTGGTGGCATGCGGGTTCTTTATTGATGAGTGATTCAATATACTCGTAGCAACTTCAAAATTTAATGATCCTACTATATAAGTTATAATGAGTTTTTATCACTTAGTACATGATATTGAGAATCCTTTCATAACACTTAACTTTAAATGGATCTTTAACCTTGCTTCAAGAATGGCCGGATATTCAGGATGGATAAGTTCGGGGGATGAAACTGCCTCCTGACAAGAACCCATGAGGTCATAGCAGACTTTATCTCAGTCATGTCACCTTGGAAGACGGGGAGATGCTCAGTTCGAGATTCTTCAGTCAAAGCGGGTAGGGGAGAGAACTCCTTCAAGTTCAGACTAGCAGAAGTCCAACAGTAATCTTCTGTTACTATGCTGACTGTTACATATGCTGTGAACTGGCAGATTTTAGGCCTACTGTGACAACATATACCTTGTTCGTCCCACTTCGTATGTTTACAGGTCCAACAAACAGTTGTATACTACCATAATTAACATGTAAGTGTCAAGAACCATGCAATAGACAAACTGACGCGTCAGAATTACGATAACTGCTTGTAAAGCCGTGATTCCCTATCACTTTTCCATCATTTTTAATGCACTGATGCCTCCGTTCAAAATCTTCTACGCCTTAAATCATGACATTGAAAATCACGTTACATGACTTCTGACGAAACAAAAGCGTTACGTTAAAGACACAACAAAAGGTTAGACTATTTGAAATGCACAACATGCATGAAAAAATATGGGGTCAGGGCGTATCCACCGCTGGCTATGGAAGTGGTAAACAACGATGACAAATAAACTCATCTCTGTAACATGTCACTGTAAACTGTGGGGCTTGTGTTTTAGCGGTGTGATAAATCAAGGGCTCTCAGTTACGAATGTAGCGAACGTGACGTCTGTACATCTTCCTTCCATCCTTCCCTCAGTAGCAACTACGCTAAACTTTTTACGAGAACTCTTTATAATTTATCTTATTTACTCTCCAATATTATGCATTGTCAGGGGACTATGTAAATACTGATGTTACATAGGCACAAACGTTCATAATGCGAGTAGTGATCGACTTATAAAACAATACTGGGACTTTGGGATATTACATTCGATATTAAATTTGAAAACAAACACGAAACGTATGTAAACACGGATTGTTTTATATAACGTTGGCTAATGCAAATATCTTAGATGCAGCAATAATATATGATCTTAATATTTATCTGAATAAAATAAGTTTTTATGTTGTAGCGCAAGTGTCAAATAATGTTATGAAAATAAACATGTTTAGTTTAGTTCCAGTTCACCTCCCCCCTAGTGCACAGTCTAAACCCTAATGTCTCTGATGTCGAAACGAAAGAGTCGCTTTTCAGCTTCTTCGTTACCGACAGCTTTGGATCTCTTCAGACGAACATTATTTCAGATTCCAGACGCTGCACTAACTAAGAAGAAACTCTAACATAAAAAATGTTATTAACAATTTTGCTGATAACTTATTGCTGCTAATGATTCAAATTGGTTCACCAGCGAGTAAATTAATAGTAATTTGTGAACAAAACATGATCATATTGGTTGATACTACAAGTAAAATAAGTATTTTGGGGTCTATTTAATTGTTATAACAAGGATGTAGTAAATATTATTAAATATGTTAATAAATACTAAATCGAAACTAAAGTACACGGTGTAAAACCTTGTACTCCCCTTGGAATTATTAGGCAAGTCTTTGCCAAGTATACAATTATTGTTTATTTTTAGAAATCTTCATACCGATTGGCTTAATACAGTTTTATAAAAAAATTAGACATAGTTCATATTTATTTTGGGTCAAAGTTCATTAGTACAGAGAGCATAATCATATATTCTCAATAAATAAATTTTCATTTTATTATGTTGGTTCCACAAGTCATGGCATTAACAATGTTGAATAAAACATTCATATTAATTATTAGATATTTAGTTATCAATATCAAGCACTCAACATATATATTTATAGAAAACTATTTTCACAAAATCATATGACTGAATAAAATATGCATAATCTCTCTCAATGTTCAGACAAACCGCTTTTTTCAGGAACGATTAAAAGTAGTGTGGATATATTGTTTAGTCATTAAACGACGCCACGGTCCAGGTAATCTCTACATGCAATGGGCCATTGACGGTATAAATACCAGGAGAACATTGCGGAAACGCAATTGCCTCGACAGAATGGCCAAACTGAGTGGGAACGATATCTCTTGTGTTGCGCTCCACTGCTTACTTTTGTGAAGAACGTTCAATAAATCAGGGATAAAAGTAGACATTCTCTATGTAGTGCATCAGAATCCATACAAATTGCAATAATGTAATTTTTAATCCCCTTCAATAATAAGCTGTATCATACCAGGTGTAGTATACAATAATAGTTTTTATTGCTTAAGTTTATATTTCAGTTTATTCTCTAGATATAGTGCTAGTACAAAGACAGACGCAGCGAAATTTATTCAATAAGAATTTGATATATAAAAATAACATTTTATTTTATTTTTTATAAGTATTATTTCTTTAATTAAATACCTTACTTTAGCACTTCTCTTCGTGTCATGAGTAATAGCTATCTGTCAGTAAATGGTATTAACATTGTTGTATAATTGGGTACGTACGAGTAGGTTTTGGAAAATATAGATTCAATACGAAACTATAACGTACAATTTTCTTGGTAACTTCGGAGTTTCATTGATAACTGTGAATGTGCATTTATAAACCTTAGAATTTAGTGTAAGAAAGTAACTGTTTACCCTCCATCTTCTGCCGGGAAGTGGCAAAACTTATTTCATAACCTAAATGATTGGTAGAACAGTCCTAGCGTCCTATTGTACGTCATTAAAATGCTAATTAATTCAGTGAAACAATAAACAAATAAGACAATGTTTGAAAGATGGATGTGAAAGACGTAAGAAAATTGATCTCCTAAGTTATGCATAGCTCTAGTATACAGCACTCACATTGCAATGATATTGTGTGCAGTACTCTCTCGGCAGATTGAAACACATTACAGTATATCCAGAGATTTCACACTTAAGTCTAATATCTCGGTCTTTATAAATAAGTATATCTCAGCTTTTGATTAACCATTTATTTCGTTGGTGTTGTTAATTACAATAACTTCTACGTTTATATTATTGGAAATAGGCACATTATAATTATTCGTTTTTGTTAGCTGTTTTATAACAAAACAAAAGTTTTTGATGATAGCTATTTTTACGTGTAAATATGAATAATGTACACGCATAAAATAATATATTAATGAAATAGTTAAGGGTCGTGATTGATTAATTAAAAAAAAATCTAAGTACACACTATGACATTGAGAACATAAACGGTAGGCAAAGGGTTCCGTTGTTGTTGTGTTGGCAAGGGGTGGATGTTTGTTTGACCTGCTCTCACAACCATCGAGATCATGTTCTTTTGATTCTTTTATTTTTCAACTACAAATATCTATATTCATTCCCAATAACTCGATATCGTATCTTAGAGTTAACTGTAAGACAGGTTGCACTGTTGTGCATCATCTTTAAATAATGTAGCCAGTCATTTGTTGTAATCAGTAAATTAATTATCAAATAGAGGTTTGAAATTTACGAAAGAGATAAGATTTCATATACATTAACGTAAAATTTTTAAACTCAAAATCCAATTTAAACTAAATATATACTTAGCTAATTGTGTTAGTGTGTTAGCATACAGTGTTTATAACACAACATATTGTGTGATCTATTTGTTTATTAATATTGGATTTCAGTTTTTTAGAAAACCGTTCAAATAATTAATTTTATCATTCACTTTCCAAAAAGTAGCGTCTCTAACATAACATAAGGTGTTCGTTGTATGCAAAACTGCGAATATAAATCTCATTTCCATCTCGAGATATCCTTTGGATAGACAGACAGACAGTCAAAAAAGTTGACACAAATATGATTTGACGCTACTTTTTCTTATATAAATAAAGTTTTTGCAAATTTCAAGTTTACGTATGAACTCTTTCTCTACATATCTACATGATACAATGAAATTTATGTTTTTAACTTGGTTTTAATATAAGTTTTAAAATAATAAGAGTCTACACACCTAGTCACTATAAGATCTTGTTGTATATGATGAGTTTAGTAGGCTACATTTGTATGTAACTTGTTTAAATCTCTGAGAGTGTATTGAGTATATTTACAAGTTTATTTATCCTGATTTTATTTGTTGCCATAAGGTATTATGGTCGTCAGGAGGAGTCTAAGCAATTCGATCTGAAAGTAAAGATTAGTAATTTACTAATAAATCTTGAAAATGTATTGAAATCTTAGATTTATGCCACTACTTGTAAAATCCCACCCATACACATTAAAATTAAAGCTACAGGATTAATTCGTATTTTTTAAAATGGCATCTGATTCAGAAATCAATGAATATGTATTTGCATATTCTATCAATAACATGAGAGATCAAACAGAGTTAATGTGATCTTAAAAAAGTCACTGCGAAAGCCTAATTTTAAAATTAGGAATGAAATATATAATATCCATACTTATAGATGTTATTGTATTTCTTTACAAGATATAAAGTTAGTGATTACTAACGCATCGAAACATTTGCCAATCTTTCAGCGTAGTTTTTACCAAAACAATTAAAACACATGATTATTAGTTTTAGAAATTGTACACCCCTTCTAGGGGATGTTAAAACAAAAGCAACGTAGAATATGACAAATATTTGTTTATTCCAGTAGTTCTTACAGATATGATTTGTACAGCAAGACAGTACTACCTATAGACTGGTATATATAGACTAGTTATTTCATAACAATATTGTCTTTTCCAGTGAAAAACACACATTCAATAAAGCTCGACTAATAATATCTTTCTTTGTTTGCAGTTACTGAACATCACTGTATTATGACGAGATGTACGTATACAATAAAAATGTACAATTTCAAAATATAATGTTCAAAAGTGATATGAGAATTACTGATTTTGGATTAGTTACTTTATTTCTAGTTTATTCATAAAATAAATTTTTCAAAGTATAAAAAAATGGTTGTTTGTACTTAAAACTATGAGCCTGTAGAGTCGATTGGGTTGTGTGAATATACTATTGCATTTTCAGGTTACTCAGTTGGGAACGACATCCGTGTTATTGATTTAGTTATTTTAGTTTATAACGTCATATACTGTATACAGAAAACCTTCTATCTCAAGGTGTAGCTTTCAAATGTATCTATCTAACCTAATACTATATATTTTCAGCTGTTGTATGTTTAAATAGTACTATTTGTAAAACAATGTGTCCATTGCGATTGTAATACATCTGTAACATATAAAAAACGTTCTCATTTTTTCAATACAACTTAGGATTTAGTCAAATTAATCTGAACATAGACAACGTCTGTTTTTAAAACGTGTATTCTGACAATGTTGTATAAAATTGTGCTTATTTTATTTGAAGCATCATCGCCACATTCGGCTTCAATATCTATAAATTATTGCTACTTTCTTTTAATAACCTAGTCATTACAAGAATATCAACCTACATTAAACAATTGTTTTCTTTAAAACAAACAATAATGGTGGGTTATTATTTAATTAACTACATTGAAACATATTTCAATATAAAGTACAAAACGTACAGTAAAATTTAAAAATCAGTATATCTGAATCAATTTAATCAGTATTGGTATCCCAAAATAAGTCTTAGAAGAATAAAATATAGCCACTCTGGTGCACAGTCAACATTGATAAGCACGAATACTTCTCACTTGTTGCTATCTTTGCCTCTAATGGCTTCATCAAGTATGGCCATAACTAGACCTGTTTTATTCTTGTTAACGTTAAATATCGGATTCATAAAAACAACAGCAAGCGTTACAATTACTTAAAATATTTATTATGACTATAGTTTAATTAATTTTCTCTATATTTTACCATCCTTTACAAAAAATTCAATGCACAAAATGTTCTATATATAAAAGCCCGATGTTAATATACTGCTAACAGTCTTTAAAACTCCACTAGCTGAAATTTATCTCCATGAAAGAACCTATAAAATATTGCACCTTAATTAAAGACTAAAACGTGAGTTTCCTTGATCCAGCGATTGTTACGAAGAACCTTTTAAAATGTCTGAGATATAACAGTGTTAACAGAGTCGGAACAGTAAGGGACTTCTGCCCGTGTAAACGTTCTGGTTGGGTTTTACTCCAGAATAATAGTTTTGAGTACAATAACACTATTTAACTGATTGATTTGGGTTTTTTTAAACTTAAATTGTTTGAAAGAAAAATTATATTCTAATACTATGTCTTTAAAATACATACTTTAATTATTTAGCTTAATGGTGCTTACAGAAACACATCCGCAAATTTCTCTTAACAATATTAATACCACGTTACATAACGTTTGATTAATAGCATAAGTTCCATGAGTAAGTCAGCATTTCATGGATAAACATTATTAATGTTTACTTCTCATGAATTTGGTAAATAATGACGTCAGAGTCCACAACTGTGACATCTGACAGCCGCAATACGATGTCAGATTGTCACTCAGCAACAGTAACATGAAGTTATGGTGAAGTAGTGATTGATATGTATGTAATATCTGACAATATGGACATCAGAGACCACAAGTGTGATATCTGACAGCCCCGCCATGACCATCTCTCTCCTCTACCTCTCAGAGTCATTTTTATTAGTTTCAAAAAGTCGTAAATGCACATTTATAGTTTCTTTTTCATCGTTTCGTTTCTTGTATATTTCATTAATTAGTAGTAGTCGATAATAATTGAGTCAATAGTAATCAGTAAAACTGATTCACTTAAAATATTTTTTTTTTAATATTTAACCTTATTAAACTTTAAAATACACAAGATAATTTATTAGTCAGCAGATATATCTTTAGTGCAGGAAACTAATAGTTATTAGTTCACATACATTGCTATGGACAATTTCAATTTGCTATACGTCCACAATAACATTGAAAAATAAAATTCGTCTTAAAGTGTGGTACTGACACTGACATCCGTTACGTTCTGCTAACACGAAATGTCGCTTCCGGGAGTCTGAACCTGCTGCTTTGATGCAGGATGGAGTATACAGATAAGGACTTCTTTTAATAGACATCAATAATCTCAGGGGTTATTTTTGACATGATTCACTGGAATATGTAGTTAAGTCTTTCTTATTACCCTGAATAGGAAGGGTTTTCCGTAGTAGAGAAGCTGGATACACTATCTATCTGTTGTTTTAATTCTTTATACTCCCATTCTAGAGTTTGTAAATAGTAGTCCACACAGTTCCTGTAGTTGTGATAGTCACCTTGTTCCATCTACTTTCTGTCCAGACAGCCGCAGTCACCAACACAACTGGTAGCCACCGGCTTCCATCTAGCTCCGTTGAGTCTAATGACGTACAGAAAGCTCGTTTTTTATTTATTACTTTAATGGATTAATGTTAACTAATATGTAGATTTGAGTTTATAGTCAAAGGAAAGTAGGGTTATTACAAAACTTCAGTACTTTACAATACACGGAAATGAATATTAGCTAAGTTTTGGACCATTAATAATAATCTACTCCTTCCGAAGATCCTGGGATTAGCTAAGTCTAGTAAATTTCCTATCAGTAGTAATTACGCTAAGACTTCTAGTGTAGTAAGAAGTAAACTTTTAAGTTATTTTATTACAGTAACTCTCGAGTTTGTAACTTTCCACATCTATCAAACTGAATAGAGCAGGAACTAAGAGTCAGACCATAAATCACAATCCTAATCTTCGTAGTAGTTGTTAGTATTCTAGTATACTATACTAGTTATTTCTTACTATAATAGTATATATATATATATATATATATATATATATATATATATATATATATATGTGTGTGTGTGTGTGTGTGTGTGTGTGTGTGTGTGTGTGTGTGTGTGTGTGTGTGTTTCAAAAACATTTTTTATGTAAATATTAAAAATAATATATTAGACGTGTATTTTTATTACGTGAAGTACTATAGTTTTTTGTTGCAATTTATATGTTTTACCAATATATCATAAATTTTTTTTTATTTTTATATTACCTAATTCAAAAGCTTGATAGTTTTTTTTTCAACAAATAAACAAAACTATAGTGGAGATTTAAATTAAAATAAAGGTTTAAAATAGTTTTATGTCGTATTTTATTAATTAAACTCATATTTTTGGCATGAAACATGCATCTTATTTTTAAGAAATAAAAACCCCCCAAACCGTATCCTTCAAATACAATTGTTGTATCTGTATTGTTTCTCTAATTAAATAACTTTACAGCAAAAATTTGAACAATCTTTAGAAAATATAATTGCTTACATAATATGTACTTCTTTATCATTTAAAATTCGTTTTTCGTCCTTCAAATAGTAAACCATAATATTTGTATATGTTAAATTCCGATATTTTGTAACAATAAACAACAAAGAAGAATATATTCTCCTAGCAACTAATAATGAATGTTTACATAAAATTAGATCGTGTCATTTGGCGGTCAGTATAGAACAATGTTAACAGATGGTAAAAATCACGATTATTACGTGCTCGAGTTAGAATAAAAGTCAAGTAGGGTTTTTATAACAATACAGGGCTTCACAACACATTTTATCACAACTACTAGAACAAGAGCTAAGTGTTAGTCTATATATCATAATCTCTTCTTTCCTAAAATCCTGGAAACAGCTATGTAAGTTCAGTAATCCCCTAGCTGTGAGGCTTGTAATGTAGTTAGAAGTAAAAATCAAATGATATTATTAACAGAATTCTGGAGCCTTGTAACAAGTTTATCACAAGAACTACGGCAAGGAGTAAATGTCGGACCATAAATTATAATCTTCCTCCTCCTGTAATTATTCAAACAGTATACAAGTTCAGTAATTTTTTTATGTTGTTTGACGTAAAATACATAAATAGGACATAAATCATAATCTTACTCTTCCACTGCCAAAAAATACAAACGTTTCACAGGAACGAGTATTTAGGCGCTCTCTTATGACCAATTATTTTTCATAATGTTCATTCATAGTCTGCCAACTTCTACCACTAGTGTGGTCTATTCAATGAACCAAATCTAAAATAACTAAAATAATTATTATATATATATTATTATACATATATAATATATATATATATATATATATATATATATATTACAATCATGTGATTTTGTATTTGTTATATATTAACAGTGAGGACAAAACGTTGTACATTAGAAACGAAAATTTTTAAGTGAGACTTCACCCTTCCACACATTAAATCGCCTGCAGGTTTTCAGGACGAACATGACTTATTATCGCTTTATATTTAACTATTATAACTTCCTATTAATACTCGTTTTCTGGACAAACGATTGATGGAAACCTTACTTTAAACAAGAAAACTTTTTAATTTACCCTAGCGAGGTTTTTGTGCAAAGTAAAAAATAACAGTAAGTAACTGCCTCAATATAGTTTGTACTAATGGTGCACACTGACAACTGTAAGTATGACAAATAGTTATGGAGATTGTATCGTCTCGGTGTAAGTGTAGTTAATTGTGGCAGCTAGCAGACATATTAGGTCATGAAGTCTGATACCGCACACAGCCACGGCTGTTATCACAGCGCATTGAAGGTTCTATAATCAGTTTTCGACTGTGTTTTTCCTATTGAATTTGAACTAAAAATTATTTATTATTGTTTACCATTGGACAATACAACAAAATTTTAAAGCTGTTTTTTTTATTTACGGAAGCATTTATCTACACACAGCAAATGTTTCAATAATTTAACCTATACCGCTAACGTTGTGCTCACCAGAGTTCTATAGCAAGGTATACAAAATCATCTTTAAATAGGGAAAACGTTGAATATGTTAGATACACA
Organism: Homalodisca vitripennis; assembly: GCF_021130785.1. Taxonomy (NCBI): domain Eukaryota; kingdom Metazoa; phylum Arthropoda; class Insecta; order Hemiptera; family Cicadellidae; genus Homalodisca; species Homalodisca vitripennis. The sequence continues at coordinate 43,696,585 of NC_060211.1, read as the reverse complement.
AAGATGTATTGAATATAAAATTAATAAAATTAAATTAAAAAAACAATACTATTGTTTCACAGAATGCAATAAGAATATGAAATATTTCATACATGAAATAAGTAAAATCATAAATTGATGTGTTCTGAAAAACAAAACGGTATATTAAACCTTAAGGGTCTTATTACGTAAATGAGCTAGCAGAGGAAGGGCTGTTGTGTATCATCAAACAGCATTAAAATCTCACAAACGAGGCTGTTAGTGTTTCTGAGACTCCCTGATGAATTCACTGTGTTAATTACTCCTCCAGAGAAATTAATCATTTGCTTTCTTTTTTTTGTATATGCCTACTAACTGCTCTTCTAAGTCAGTTTATTTCGTAATTTTTGTTTTTTAAACATGCGTTATCTATAGTTCTCAACAGCAAACTAGGAAATTAACTATAGAAAGGCTAATCAAGTAATACAATTAATAAATGTATTAAATATTGAACAAATCATTTATAATAATACGTGATAAATACATGACAAAATCATGAATATAATACAAAATATAGCAAGTTCATCAACAGCAAACTAGGAAATTAACTATAGAAAGGCTAATCAAGTAATACAATTAATAAATGTATTAAATATTGAACAAATCATTTATAATAATACATGATAAATACATGACAAAATCATGAATATAATACAAAATCTAGCAAGTTCATCAACAGAAATGTAATATGTATAAAACCAATGGTGTATACTTTTTTAATTTTTCCTAGCGAGGTTTTTGTGCAAAGTAAAAAATAACTGTAAGTAACTGCCTCAATATAGTTTATACTAATGGTGCGCACTGAAAACTCTATGACTCATAGTAATGGAGATTGCATCGTCTCGGTGTAAGTGTAGTTAATTGTGGCAGCTAGCAGACATATTAGGTCATGAAGTCTGATACCGCACACAGCCACGGCTGTTATCACAGCGCATTGAAGGTCCTATCATTAGTTTTTGACTATGTTTTTTTCTATTGAATTCAAACTGAAAATTATTTATTACCGTTTACCATTGGACAATACATGAAATAAGTAAACTCATAAATTGATGTGTTCTGAAAAACAAAACGGTATATAAAACCTTAAGGGTCTTATTACGTAAATGTGCTAGCAGAGGAAGGGCTGTTGTGTATCATCAAACAGCATTAAAATCTCACAAACGAGGCTGTTAGTGTTTCTGAGACTCCCTGATGATTTCACTGTGTTAATTACTCCTCCAGAGAAATTAATCATCTGCTTTTTTTTTGTATATGCCTACTAACTGCTCTTCTAAGTCAGTTTATTTCGTAATTTTTGTTTTTTAAACATGCGTTATCTATAGTTCTCAACAGCAAACTAGGAAATTAACTATAGAAAGGCTAATCAAGTAATACAATTAATAAATGTATTTAATATTGAACAAATCATTTATAATAATACGTGATAAATACATGACAAAATCATGAATATAATACAAAATCTAGCAAGTTCATCAACAGAAATGTAATATGTATAAAACCAATGGTGTCTACGTTTTTTCAATATTTTTCCCCAAATTTAATCGTGAGCATTTTATACCGGTAAGTGAGATCCGGTTTGAGACTATGCGTAGCGGAAGGGTAACAATGTTTTGGACAGCTTTATTCTGAAAACAATTTAAAATTGATAATTTATATTAATAACATATATTGGAGGTAGTCGGTAAATTTTTTTACTGTCATCATTTATTTTAACTCGCTATTAATATTTAACCAAAGTTCTTACTAATACTACAGTTTTAGTTCAATTTGAATCCCACAACTTAATCAAAATTATTAAATTATCCACATATATCAAACAGTTTTAACATATGAGGTGAGAAATGTAAGCGACTTATAAACTCAACATTGAGAGAGTTATTATTCCGGTTTATTTATTTAGTATACTTTTTAGCATTATACCACGTACTACGGTATTTACGTTGTATACAGTTATAAGTCCCTTTTGTTAAACTTATTCTTATAAAAATGTGAAGATGTTTTAGCCGGGTTTTCTAATAATACTGAAGAGGTGCTTATTATTCCTGAAGTGCCGGTGGAAATGGTCGATTTTATTTTAATTGTCGCGACACAATACAACCAGAACCCATTGACACAGACGCCAGTCGGACTGTATCGCGTCAGGTCTTGCCAACTTGGCACCAGCAACAATTCAATATTGGCGCTGACCTTCCCAATGTTGTAGCTGCTTGAATAAAACTACGTAAGTGTATGAAAGAAAATACAAATAAACTGTAGTTCTTCCATATATTTTTGCAATATAATGCAGGACGGAGGGATATACACAAGGTTTGCTTTATCTCTAGATAAACGTGAAAGATTTATTTGATATTTTGTTATCCCACGTAGGTATAGTAAACTTCAAATTATCAAATAAGTCCTATGGGATTACAAGTTACTCTAAATATTTACCGTATATGGTGTAAAAAACCATGACTACGGAACTAGTTATAGAATGACTTTTGACAAGACCTTCATCGTATTATAAGGGGTAACGTTGCAAGACTCTGCCCGAGATCTCACTCGTTGAAATCGCGAGTTTTAATTTAAATACAAAATATCATATCGTCTGAAGTATAAAGCAAAATATAACTGAATAATTAATCAAAATATTCTAGCCCTAGGATGACATCGGTTATTATCATTGCAACGCTTAAAGTTTTAAGGAGGAGGAAGATTATGATTTATGGTCTGACACTTAGCTTCTGCTCTAGACCTTGTGATAAATGTGTTGTAAAATTCCAGAGTTCTTGTAATAACCACACCTTTTAATCCTAAGACAATTGTCTACTTAACTATTTCAAACATAATATGAAATTATTTTAAATTATTTAAGAACATCATGATGTTATTAAATTGTGTTTGTATTTCATCGAGACGATTGCTTTCAAATAATTACCATTTTATATATTAATACGCCAAACACTTTAGTTAATGTGGCTGTTCCATGCAAGATGGATTCTGTCTATTTAATCACGACTTCTTAGGAAAGTATTATTGAATGTTAATACATTATCAATTTGATAAACAAATCTGACATAGAGTAACTATTTAAAAGGTTTAATGAAGCATAATTAATGCTTAGACGCTTAAAAATATGTTTTAAGCTTAAAAAGGACGAATATTCCTCTTCCAATATCGATACTTTCAAGGTAAATACAAGGTAGGAGTACGCCACACTACGTGTGTCGAGTGTTAGGGTTCGCTAAGATAGTATGTAACATTTACATACCTATAGCTCATATCATTTGAGATGTCCGGCGATCAAATAGAAATAAATCATAAAGAAATGAAATTTTTACATCCTCCTGGCTGATTGAAATAAAATTTTAAGCAATGATCTTTATCAATTAATATTTCATTAATATTTTTGTAACTAAACTAGTTTCCATAACGGTATGTAAATAATAAAATTTATGTCACTGTCTTTGTTTACCATTAGGTAGATGTAAACAAAAATATGACGTGTAGATTTCATATGTCGCTTTTATCTCAAACAAAATATTCGTTATTAGTTATGAGGTTTGTTCATGATGAGGTTTTATCGGTTAGCGATTTAATACACTCATAGCGCTTATAAAATTCAATGATTTTAATACATAAGATGTAAATAGTTTTTCACCTATGAAAATATGATAAAAAGCCTCTAATTACACTTAATTCTAAAAGGACCTTTGAGCATGCTTCCAGCGTGGCCGGATTTTCAGGATGGGTGAGGTTAGGGAAGGGGCAGCCTCCCGTCGAGAACCCATGAGGTCATAGTCGTCACCTTGGATGAAAGGGAGGACGCTCTATTACAGCTTCTGCAGTAAAGGCGGACAGGAAACAACACTCCCTCATGAGCTGGCAGAATTTCAACAGTCATCCTTTGCAGTAGATTAGACTCATCGATTCAACCTTCAACCAGAATATCTGGACGTTGGTGGATGACTCTCCTGGACATCCATAGGCTTACCCGGATATGTGATATATACTCAGTGATATATACCCAATATACGTTCAACTGGAAGGTATTAACCAGCTAGAAGGAGGGATGTTTATAAATAATTATAGGCATATAAATTTTTTGTAATAACGGTTAAATTGAATTAATTAGAAATCGTATTTATAAAGATGCAATTGTAGAGTTGTATTTCCGTAGTGTTGTTCTAAAATTGTTAAGCGTACCAAAATCGGATATTGTTCTCAAAAACTAAGATTCCAATTCTTTGGTCTCCTACTCATAAATGTAATTATGCTAAACATAAAAGTAATTATTGAAATACAGTATTTATCAACGGTTTTTCTACCTTTAGGTTCATTTACTTATTTTAAAATCACAAGATACATGAAAGCAAATGTGGGGTCATTGCGTCTAAACCGCTGGCCATGGAAGTGGTAAATAACGATGACAAATAAACTGATCTCTGTAACATGTCACTGTCAACTGTGGGGCTTGTGTTTTAACGGAGTGATAAATCCTAATTACGAATGTAGCGAACGTGACGTATGTACGTCTTCTTTCCATCCATCTCACAGTCACAGTGAAGATAACACTGTAACTAAAATTCTTTATAGTTTCCAACATTATCAGGAGACTATAAATTCTGATGTTCCTATAAGTGCAAAAATTCACAAAGCTAGTAATAATAAAACAATAAAGTTATTCTGGGATTTTATAATATTCTATTTTCCAAATTTGAAAACAAACACTAATTGTAAGTGTATTTAAACACCACATACATGCTGTAATGGCAGCTAATACAAAAAAGTCTTAATAAAAAAACTCATAAAAACAGTCATAATCTTCATCTTGTTATACAAGTATTGTCTTATGTCATATACATGGCATAATTTCTATAGCTTCTCTGTTATTAAATGAGACTATGAATAAAAAGAAACTTGTTCCGCAATGGGAATAGTGAGTTATAAAGGAGATCCGATTCGTCTGCCTTTTAGTACTACGTCTAAAGTGTCATGTTTCTGATGTGAATCGATGTAAAGAGTTCATCTTAAGCTTCTTCGTCACCGACTTGTTTGGATATCTTCAGACAAACATTACTCCAGATTCTAGGAATCAAGTCTGTGGCAGCGTCAAAATCCAAACGCTGCAAAGAGTGGAAGTTGAACTAGAGGTAAACTCAATATTTACGTTGAATCAACCCTGCTCAACATAGCTACTTGATGTGTAGGAAACTTATTGCAGTTGTACTTTGATAATGAGACAAAGTACCATAACATTGAATGTGCGTTAACTTCACCTTATTTGGTAGGGGATTTTAAATCGTCTTTTGATAAAAATTAGCAATTAATTCACCTATGGATAGGTTTATATTAACTCCTGGACAAAGCAAGAACCGATTAGTTTATAATACAAGTAATATTATTATTATTTTGGGGGATTATTTAGTTTTTACAGAAAATATATAGAAAATATAATTTTATATTTTATATAACTTATCTATTGAACTTCATACTCACTAGATAAAGTACACGATGTCAACTCTTGCACTCCTAGCGAGCATAAGTTACACTTCTCGATCAATTGCTCCTCCTACTCTTATGGTTTGTATTACAAAGTAATGGTAATACTCTTCTTATTTTCAGATTTTCAACTAAATTGACGTCCCTAAATATATATATACAGGGTGATTCATGAAGTTCTCCCCCCACTTCTACAGCACATTGTACTAGTAAAAATAATGAAAAAATGTTATATAAACGTAGGTCCGAAAACGCTTCGTTAGCGAGTTACAGCTAGCGAAAGATTTCGCCTGAATTCCTGGGTAAAGAGTAAAATAAAGCCATACTGAACTTTTGGAAAGGTTAATTAAGTAAGAAATATCGTGGATTATTATGTATTTTTACCTGATAAAGCTAATAAAATAGGTTTCAGAACTGTACCTGTAGTAGTTTTTGAGGGAGTCAGGGTTAAATGCAAAAAATTGGGGCACGAAACAATGTTTTTTTAAGTTTGATGTACAATAACTTTGTTAAATTGGTAATAAATACATAAAATAAACAAACATTAATTGTAGAGAATTGAATTCTGAGAAAAGTGATATAATCAAAGTCTAAAATAAAACAGAAATAAGTACCAAAAAATCGATTTTATTCAGTATAATACATTACTAGTTTTAAGCAAAATTAATCAGGTTGGGCCAACCGTACGCACCTTTTTATAATAGATGTTCGAAAATGAGGCCATCATTATCAATACATTTTGCAGCACGTTTGTGTATTGCTTTTGTTGCGTTTCTTAATTTTTCAGGACTTCCCTGTATCTGCACAGCCGAATCCATAATACGGGCAATTAATTCATCACGAGAATTCACTTTTGTCTTGTATACAATGTCTTTCATCCATCCCCAGATGCAATAATCCAATGGAGATAGATCTGGTGATCTTGGTGGCCAGGGGGAGGCCCTCCACGACCAATCCAGTGTCCAGGAAATTGATGATTTAAGTAAGCAGAAATGGCACGTGAAAAGTGGGGAGGTGCTCCGTCATGCTGGAAGTACAAATTTTGTCTGAGATGTAAAGGAACATTCTCTAACAGCTGCGGCAACTCTTCTTGAAGGAAATGCTAATAGAACTCAGCATTTAGGCGTCCAGGTAATATGAAAGGTCCAATCAGCCGATTGTGCAAAAGGCCACACCAGACATTGACGCTAAATCGGTGTTGAAAGTTCTGTTCCACTACCTCAGGTGGATTTTCTTCTACCCATGAGTGTTCATTGTGCAAGTTATTGACACCATCCCGAGTGAATTGTGCCTCATCCGTAAACAAAATACGCTTGTAGAGTTGATTATTAATATTCAAAAAGTTGCAAAACTCCAAGCGAAGCGGACCATCCCCTAGCTGTAGATGTTGTACCTTTTGTTTATGAAACGGATAAAATTTGTTTCGACTAAGTGACCTCCACACCGTTGACTGCGAAACTCCTATCCGCCTAGAAATACGTCGTGTACTTACACCTGGACTGCGATGAACAGCATTAATAACAATATCATCATCAAGTTGGACAGCTCGTTCATAATTGGTTCTAGTACATGGTAGTGATCCTGTTTCCCGAAGAGTACGAAAAGTTCCTGAAATTGTTTTGGTATCTGGAATCCTCCTATTAGGGTAACGTAGTTCATATTCTTCTACAGCAGCTCTAGCATTACCATTACAGTAACCCAAAATAAAAACCATATCAGCGTATTCCTCTGATGTAAATAAGTAAGGCATTTTTTTGCTGAATAAACAATCGAATTATAACTCACAGAAAAATTGCATTTAATAACACGATTCACAGAACCCGATCTCTTGCTGTAGCTTGCAAAACACCACTAATACACAGTTCTAACGTAACAGTACCATTGTTGATCAGCTGTTATTTGTACGTTACCAACTTAGAAATTAATAAAACAAAAAACTGCATTTTGATGATTAGTAAACAATAATGGGAAAATGTTTGCTTCATTTATTTTCGAACATTTGATGTAAATTTTTATTTAAAAAAAAATACAACGTAATAAAACATGATATTTTTATTTACAAACAAATTTATTTAACAGTTAATCTTGTTTTCTCAATTTATCTCATAATTAAGGAACAAACATTTTGTTTTTGTTTTATTTTAACTAAATACCGTACGGTATTTCTTTACAGCTAGTAATGTATTATACTGAATAAAATTGGTTTTTTTGTACTTATTTCTGTTTTATTTTAGATTTTGATTATATCAATTTTCTCAGAATTAAATTCTCTACAATTAATGTTTGTTGATTTTATGTATTTATTACCAATTTAACAAAGTTATTGTACATCAAACTTAAAAAAACATTGTTTCGTGCCCCAATTTTTTGCATTTAACCCTGACTCCCTCAAAAACTACTACAGGTACAGTTCTGAAACCTATTTTATTAGCTTTATCAGGTAAAAATACATAATAATCCACGATATTTCTCACTTAATTAACCTTTCCAAAAGTTCAGTATGGCTTTATTTTACTCTTTACCCAGGAATTCAGGCGAAATCTTTCGCTAGCTGCAACTCGCTAACGAAGCGTTTTCGGACCTACGTTTATATAACATTTTTTCATTATTTTTACTAGTACAATGTGCTGTAGAAGTGGGGGGAGAACTTCATGAATCACCCTGTATATATAAAACATGTTATCTGCTTGACACCTTTATTGATCTAAGTAACATGTTTTTATTATTTTTAAGTTGTAATCTATCTTAATCTGCCAAAATAGTTACGACTTATATAATTCGTTCCTTTTATTTTGTGTTATTATTTTATGAAGTATATAAAAATAGTATTCATTTAGTAATCTAGCCTTAAATAGTGTTTAATACAAGTATAAGTAAGAAGAACAAATTACCTTACATTGTATTATTTTTTTAAAATGCATATTTCAGGTTCAAAGAATTCATCTTCACGTACTTTAGTTGTACCAGGACGATTTTTTTGTTTCGTTTACTGTTTTTTACAACTGCCTGAGAGAATTTATTTTAAGAACCTATTTTACATTCTTTTTTGTAATAGATCTTTATCAAAGCATTAACACTTTGTTCTATAAAATATGGAGTAGACAGTTTCATAAAATGTTTGATGCATTAATTTTAAACTAAGGTTATTTTAATTACTTTCTTGTACCTACGTGGAATCTTTTTATACCCGTTTTTTTTAGATATATCGTAATGTAAATATGTATCCAAAGGGAGTTGGTTTTGGATATCCAATTCAATTGTGAGGAAGATTGAACGAGAAAGATAATGATTTCGTCAAAAAGTTTGCTTAGTTTTAGTGTCTCCATAAGCACAATTAACAACTGTAACATTCACATTACATGTATATTTTCTTTTGAACAATGTTAAATCTAAAGGTCCCTTCAAATCCCTAAAATTATCTCATAACGATTTCTGCAGGAATAGGCGATGGAGGAAACCCGAATGACTCGACAGTAAACGAAAGAATGAAACTTTTAATACATTCTCAACTGTAAACCTTTCATATCCCTATTTTCTGTGAGCATTTTTACAAGATATCATCAAATACTAATCGATAGATACAACCCTTGGTTTAATTTAAAATACGTTATTTTCTTCAGAAAATGCATTTTAAATCACTTTAACTGAATCGCTGATTGTTAAAAGGGACCTGTCACTTTTTTGTCAGTTTTGAGTTAAGTGAGGTTTTTATATGTTTGGAGGTCTATCTACATATTTGAGTGTAAAAAGGGACCCTGAACAAGCTTTATAAATACTCTTTCTGGTTTGATAAATTTCTGTTAGAGTGTAAAAAGGTACCTGAGTCACTGACTGAAGTACCTTTGAACACTCAACACTTGGCACCACCGCCATCAGCTGTTTGACAATCACCTGCTAAACAACTGATTCCCTCCATTAGTATTATTGAGGTTATGTCTTAATTGATATAGTTGGTAATGTAATGCTGTGTTGCCTTGTAAAGCATACTTTTCACTTTTAAAATGAGTGAATCTGATGTACATCAAACACCAGAACAAACAAGAAAAGAAAAAGTCAACCAGAAACCTACAAGAGGAATGTTATTAAAAGATTGAAGCTGGAGGGGAAAGAATATAAAGGCCATGGTGGTAAACTGCATCGACATAGATCATCTCGATCACCATGCAGGTTAGTAATATTCTTAAATACACTAACATGTAAATAAATTACAGCCTTGTATTTATAAAATGTTACATTACCATGTTTTTACTATAACATTTAAAGTAAATATTTTCTGAACAGCTCGCTCTGAGTTTTACTAAGGCTAGGCTAATTTACTTGAGTTAAGCTAAATTGTTGACGAATCCTTTTCAATTTTCAGGCAATTTTACATTTTATAATACAAAAATTGCTAGAACTTTTTATTGATTACAGATGTCAGAAGAAATGCTTCAACAAGTTTGACGATGTAGACAGAGCTGTCATACATGATTCTCTGTACTCAAACCTACACTCAACAGATGAACAGGACCTCCACTTGCAGAGAATGATAGATGTGATTGATATCAAACAACACATACCCAGAAAAAATGATGGTACTGCTGTTTTGAAGGTAAAAGGTTTTAAGTACCATTTCTTCTAAGAGATTTGAAAGTAGAGGTTTGCCGTGAAGCCTTCGTCAGATTGTATGACGTGACTGATAAAAGAAAAAAGCGGTTACGAAAATTGCTTCTTATCGGAGAGTCACCTCGTGACAAACGTGGAAAACACCCATGTGTAAACAAAGTGGGTCCTGATGAACTTCTAAACATACACACGCATATAAGCTCTTTCCCTATAACAACTTCCCACTATGGCACTAGAGAATTTAAGTATATTTCACCTGAATTGTCTGTGAGAAAAATGCATGACCTGTATAAGATAAAGTATCCAGGAACGTGTGCCAAGTACGAGTTTTATCTAAATTATTTCAATGATAATTTTAAACTGAAGTTTGGAAGGCCGCAAATTGATACCTGTTGTTTTTGTGAAGAAAAAAAGTTACGGATAAAAAGTCCTTACTTGAATGATTCTGCAAAAAGGTAGCTACTGCTGAATTAATGGTGCATGTTAGGCGAGCGAAAAATTTCACATCAGCTCTTCATGAAACAACAAAATTATCGAAGGACAATGAAAACACTATAGGGCTAGTTTTTGATTGTATGCAAAATATCAGTCTGCCGAAAATTCCTGTACAGGAAATGTTCTACCTAAGACAACTAACAGTGAATGTATTTTGTGTTTTTAACACAAAAACCGACTTGGCTCACTACTATGTCTACCATGAAGGCCAAGCTCACAAAGGCCCTGATGAGGTAACATCATTTTTGATGCACTACATTGCTAATATTTTACCAGAGTCAGGGACTGAACTTCATCTATTTTCAGATAATTGCCCAGAACAAAATAAGAATCACACTTTGTCAAAAGTCTGCCTTGCCCTAACTGATACTGGTTCCATACTATTAAACAATTCTTCCCGTTGCGAGGACACTCTTACAACCCTTGTGACAGAAAGTTCAGCATTATTAAAAGGCCTATAAGAAAATGTGACAGGATTTACACACCAAGGGAGGTATGTGAACTAATAGCTAATGCTGGAAACAAACACCCAGGAACTATTACTGCTGTAGATACAAACATGATTGTTGGTTATTCATCTTGGTGGCCAACTACTTATAAGAAATCATCTGTTTCCTTTGAAACACGACATCTAACTAAAAATAAAAAATCCCACTTTAGAATATCTAAGTACCACTATTTTGAATATTCTGCCTTAAAAAGGGAGTTATGAAAACAAGTGAGTTTATAAGGTCGGGGGGTTTTATAACCTTGGAGACATTTTTGCTTCAAAAGGTGAACCATGTTAAGTTGCTAGAAGAGGAAGCTTATCCTGAAGGGAAAATCTCAATCAATAAACCAAAAATAGAAGATATCATAAAAGCTATGCCATTCATTCCAGATGATCACAAGGACTTTTACAGAGAAATTATTCAGTGGCCTAGCACCGATACAGAGTAAACTTTAAGTTTTAACAAAAAAGTGTTTTAATCCAAAAGTGTTTCCTTCCAATGTAGCTCTAATACTTAAAATATAATAAATAAATAATTTTACATTAGAAATGTATTGATTATTGACTAATTCACAAACCCTAAAAATAAAAATATACTGCATAAATCTTATTGAGTGTTAAAAGGGACCTGAGTCAACGTTTTTATTTATTTTTTTTTATTAACACTAATTTGATTTATTTAAATATTCTTAGTCAAAAACATAGTTTAATATGTAGAGGATACTATAAAAAATTTGTGTTACTTTTACTATAAAATTGAACGGATTGTTCAGTTTTTATTGTTTTTCTCAAATTGACACAAAAGTGACTCAGGTCCCTTTTAACAATCAGCGATTCAACTAATGTCTTATTTAAAAACAAGCGAATCTAAAGAAACTACAAAGATCCACGAAGAGCGGCTCGAAGAATGATTTGAACTCGCAAACCAAGGTTATCCTAGCAGGTTCCTTACTAATAGTATAGTTATTTTATTGTTTTAGTTATTTTATATATATATGATTTTATATCGTTATACGATATCACATAAATTTATTGCAGAACAGCTTTAAATATTAATTTAAAAAACTAGAAAATCTTTGTGGGTACTATTGTATGATTGAACAGGACAGATTACAGTATAACATTAAATAGAACATTAAAGGTATATTTTGTGTTCGTTTATAACTTTAGGCATAGAGTAACGATTAATAGTAACTGTGGGTTCTTTGACGTGGAATTTAACAATAAAGTAGTTGATCCGTTTATTTCCATTTACTAAATAATTCCGCGACCAGGATTTTTATTACGCATTTAGTTTCTGAAAGTTTCCTATTTTAAAGAGTCTAGCAAAGGTTCTTTATGTTTCTGATTAGACATTATTTTTTTAATTATAGTTTCACTCAAGGCGTTGTGATACCTAGATAAAGACATAATCGAATTTTAAACATATATTAGTAAAATAAAATTGTTTACAAGGATAAGCCCTATTTAATTAAATTACCTACTATTATTTTTACGAGAATTTGGCTCTAGTTTAGTTGCAGAAATTGAAACTAAATTTTATATCAACTTGAAATTTAGGAAATGGTACGGCAAGGTATGCGTATGCTAGACCAAGGGTCACGTTAACAATATCGCTATAAATAGAATGAGACGAATCTCATAAATGAACATGCACCATAGTCTAACTCCAAATTGCTTATGTGTAAATTACATTTTATGTAAAAGTTTAATTATATAGCCTAATTTATAGTAGATATATCTTCCAGTGGGTTACGCTTCATTAATGCACAGTAAAATCTCATATATCATAATAAAATAGCATTCTAATGAATGTTTAAACTTAATTTAGAATTATTTAATATTCAGTGTGTGCTTTACATTATAAAATGTGATTAACAAATAATAAATAAGTGAATACTGTTTAGATTGGAAATGTTGCATTTATATTTAACATTTAATATAGTAATATAGAAATTAAAAAATTTAATTTTGGTTTTAATTGCATTTGTCTAAAGTCATATTAAAATAGAGCATATGTTTGTATTTCCAAGAGCTTTGTGCCATTCTGTGTAATTAAATTCGCTTACCAAATGTTATGCAATTACTATAAAGTATATAATTAATATCAGCAAAATCAAACGCACAAGTGTATGAAAAATCGATTGTCGATAGCTTCAATCGGTTGTTGATCTATCTTTCCTTACACCAAACCGACCTTTTGAGAATGTGTCAGGTCTGGGCAAAAAGAATATCAGCAGAATTTTCTAAACAATTTTTCCACATTCACTTACTAAAACAATGACGTTCCTTCATTTAACCACAAAATAAAACGTGGATATATTATTTACAAAACACTATTATAAAATACTATTTAAGACATATTGCAAGAGATATGTAGTTATGAGATTAAAATGTTCAAAATCAGTTAAGGTAATTTGACAATTTCAACTCAAAACCAAAACCAAATCAACCAACGGTTTATCATTCAATTATTCTGTTCAATACAAATTTATTTAATCATGTTTAGTAAAATATATTAATTAATGGAAATGTGGGGCTAACTTTTGTCGAAATATACTATATGACGTTTAGAATACTTAAATTGTGTGCTAACGCCACGGTGGTTGATTTTTTATATTAACTACTACTGTAGCATAATATTTCTTATTACAGTCCTTTCCCTTGTCAAAATAGCAACGTCCATTAACATTAAACAACGTACATATGAAGAATATGAAGTTGTTGGTTGAAGAGATTGTTAGACTCAAGCTAGCGTGAGCTCACTCACTATGAGAAGGCTTTACAACACATTTTTTGCGGCAAGTACAATAGAAGCTCAGTGATGTCATTGTTGTCATACATCAAAACGTCTTTATATCACAAGTTAACTAACTGACAGAACTCACTTAAACTACTATAACGTGTTATCTGAATTTTAAATATATGTTAAAACGCAGAACATAATTAAAATTTAAAAATTTATGAAATATTATATAAGATTTGTTGTCACGTTTATGTATGTATTTAACATCAATTAGCAAAATAATCGGAATACTATAGCAGACACGTAGTATTTTTCTAATGGCAGTAATTTATAATGGGAAATAATTAATAGAAACAACGACCTAATACTGGTACACCAACAGAAAGTTTCCTTTATGTGATCAGTAATTAGGATATACTTTAGTCTATAAACTTATGTTTTCCAACAATTATAGTGATTTAAATGTAATTTTCTGTTTTGCCCGGACAAATTACGGACATTTTTACTTCACATATAATCTTATAACAACCCACTTCAAATAATTTTTGTGCATTTTTTTACAGGAAAAGACAAAACAGACATCATATTGAAATTTAAGTTAAAATTTAACCCACTGTACGCTATAAGCGATTTATAGATATACTCTTAGGATATACCGCTATAAGTGATCTGTTTATACTCTCAGGATATACCGCTATAAAAGAACTGTTTGTACTCTCAGGATATACCGCTATAAGCGATCTGTTTATACTCTCAAGATATACCGCTATAAGCGATCTGTTTATACTCTCAGGATATACCGCTATAAGCGATCTGTTTATACTCTCAGGATATACCGCTATAAGCGATCTTTTTATACTCTCAGGATATACCGCTATAAGCGATCTGTTTATACTCTCAGGATATACCGCTATAAGCGATCTTTTTATACTCTCAGGATATACCGCTATAAGTGATCTGTTTATACTCTCAGGATATACAGCTATAAGCGATCTGTTTATACTCTCAGGATATACAGCTATAAGCGATCTGTTTATACTCTCAGGATATACCGCTATAAAAGAACTGTTTGTACTCTCAGGATATACCGCTATAAGCGATCTGTTTATACTCTCAAGATATACCGCTATAAGCGATCTGTTTATACTCTCAGGATATACCGCTATAAGCGATCTGTTTATACTCTCAGGATATACCGCTATAAGTGAACTGTTTATACTCTCAGGATATACCGCTATAAGCGATCTTTTTATACTCTCAGGATATACCGCTATAACTGATCTGTTTATACTCTCAGGATATACAGCTATAAGCGATCTGTTTATACTCTCAGGATGTACCGCTATAAGCGATCTGTTTATACTCTCAGGATATACCGCTATAAGCGATATACCCGTGATAGTCGCAAGCTTTGGTATTGGGTGTGGATCCTTTGTGAGTTAATTATCTATTTGTTGTAACGAGATATATTCTGAGAATAGATCACTTGCAGCGTACAAAGGCTTACATTTAGTTTTATACAATAATACACAAACATGTACACTCATCTTGTATAATAAAACAGGATACGATTCTAAAAATCTATCTAGAGATTGCTGATACCGTCTGAGAACATAATGCATTCGTTGAATTCGATGCAAGACAATAAAGTGAAAAATCCCGCAATTGAACCATTGTGACAGCCACTGTACTGGCGTGTATATCAGTAAATTAGGGTGATATATTTAATAGTGACAGCTGCCGAGGTGACAATGCTGACCGTACAACCCTGTATATTGCGGTAATAACTTTATCTCAATTGCATGCACTCTTGACTATTATTTATTTGTTTGTTGTAATGTAATAATTAAGTTTTTATCAGATATTAATTATTCTTAATCACTGGAAATCTAAATTCTTATTAAGGCGACTAAGATAAAAAAATTATAGCAATACTGTATGCTAAAGAAGTAATAGTTCACCAATATAAAAAATATCACCACGCATTCCCCGAAACATTGCAATTTAGGGATACTTCTTACAATAAAATACAATTTAAAAATAAAACAACTGATTAGTATTTCCAGTTAGACTGAAATATGTTTTTCATAACTTATCTTTGTCCATCCGTTTTACTATAACTCTTGATAAGGCTTAAAACTTGAATAAGGTTTTTGCTTGATACAAGGGAGAGTACTACTGATTTTGGGGTCAAAAGGCACTGTTTTTTTTAAATAGCCTGTAGTTTGAAAGAATGAAAAATGATGGAAACAAATTATTTGGTGACAATTAAGAGGCTAAAATGTATAAACCAAGTCTCAATAGTAACCTTTAACGACCCTAACACGAATAATATGAAACACACTCTCCTATATATTAATTAAACCTTTAAGCAGAGTTTATCATTGAAATAAAAATAAAGTATAAATGTTAAAAGACCATATATCTGATATTCAAATTTAAACTCTTCAACGGTATTTAGGCTTTTTTAATAAAGACGAATATTTTCGACTTAATAAATGTTGTCTATAACTTCACAATCAGATATGATTCCAGCAAATTCAGCTACGGCTTTACTAAACTCTCAATTAAAAATGCACTCCACCACCCTTTGAAGTGTGCGTACATAGCGCTGAAAGGATTATTGGAAAATATATTATCGCCAGCTGAGCTCCTTATGACATCTCTAGTTAGTAATCTTGATCTATTGATCTAAATTTATTGCTAAGGTGTGCATTCAACTGCAATGAACCTATTTTACATCTAAATTGAACAGCAGCCTTGTTTTCTTTGTAAAGAGTTAAATTTTATGATTTTCAATATTTTACGATTTTTGTTGAACATACTTTAAATATTGAGAGAACATATTGCATCTTCTAATAAATAAATGATTAATTCTAATTATACACATTTTATTAACTTTAACGTAATGTTTAAATGTTTTGAATGATTAAAACATCAGAATTAATATAATAAATTCTAAACATTTGTAAACAATATTATGATGGTGCAAAATTTCATATTAATTAATTAGTCAAACATATATTTCTATTAGTGACACCACATAAATAACCGTTTAAATTGCTCAATGGTGCAAGGCCTTTAAGTTGTTTCTCTTTACGAACACCTTGTTTTTAATTTTAACTTTCACAAAATTTGAATAGAAATTTTTACAATGTGGCATATGTAAAATGTTAGTTTTTGCTACTCTTACCAATACTTTTATCCTCTTTTACAATTTTCTTCAAGTCTCCTAAAAATAAATTTTTCTATTATTACATATGACGGAACAGAAAGTATAAATTATAAAGCAGAATTTTATATATATATATATAATATATGTTATTATATATAAATATAAAATAATATAATAAACACAATTGAACAGCAACTGATGGTCCACAAAATGACTTGCTTGAATAAGTAGATAAAAAATAAATTTATCTTAAATTAAGACCCCTTGGATGTCTTGTCTGAAGTACCAATTGGTGTGCAGTTTAATTTTTTTCAGTTTCATTCCATTAAGGTTTTCGTTCGAATTTTCAGGAATCCTATTTATATCTTTGAGGGTGTAACAATGTTTTAGATGATTTTGTTTATGAGCATTAACAGCATGACTGGCTAAAGGTTTTTCTATGTCGCTGTGGACATTATCAAATCAATAACCAGCTATTCATATTCGTAAAGGATTTAATGTTTGGCTGACATACTGTTTTTCACAGAAGTTACAATCAAATTGATACTAAAAGGTTTTTAGTATCACAGTTGATAGTTTCTTTCATTGGATATATATATATAATTGGTTACATTAATTTTGAAATTTTTGCTTGTAGACATGTTCTTACAGGTTCCACAACGAGGTTTTTGACTAGGTTAACGGCCAAAGGACTATAATTCCTGATTTAAGTTTTTTATAAGATCAGTACAGACTGTTTAATGTTAGTTGGCTTTTTGAATCCAACTCTTAGAGATTTTGAAAATAAGTCTTTAGTATATATATAAAATGTAATATAACTATGAAAAAAGCTTGCTTAAATACATATTACTGTACTACTATATAGCTAATAATATATAATAATAATTATCTTATTACAGTAAAATATGGAAAAAAATACAAAAATAATTCCATACCATACAATATTTGTTTGAATGTATGTAAAATAAAAGAAATGAAGCTTAATGCCAAAGTCAAGTATATAGTCAATTTCATTCTCGAGATGTAGTGTTGATATACAATCAGACGAATGGACAGACAGACATATACGAACTTTATCTTACCCACTCTATGATTATGGCATTATTTATGCATATCCGAATATATTAAAACTATTTATTTTAATTGATAATACCATTCAGGAGAGAAAAGCCCTTACTCTTACACTTCTTTTCGTGTTATGTGTGACAGATATCTATCAGTTAACGGTATTAAGATTGTTGTATAATTCGATACATACGAGTACTTTCTGGAAAATATTTCTTCAATGCGAAATTAATACGTAGATGTTTTTTGGTAACTTCGGAATTTCAATGATAGGCTAGCTTTGAGTTTTTATTTATAGGCCTTAGCGTTTTAAGTAAGTAAGTTACTGTTTACCCACCCATTTCTGCTGGGAAGTGGCCAATCTTATTTCATAACCTAATCGATGGTTGTAACTGAAATCAATACGTAAATAACAAACAATTAAATTATTAAATAGTTATAGAGTTGTCTCAAATAATCCAAATTTCTTACTTGAAATGATGCGTTGATAATATTATGTTTAGCACATTAAAACTTATACAAAAGTCTTTGTGCAGTTTAAATGTATGTTAGAGTTAGTGAAGATTGCGTCAGCAATGTGTAACTGCACCGTACAAAGTGGAAAACAGCTGATTAAAAGTTAAGACAGCTGTAGAGATTAAAGGCTGTTACCTAGCTATTTAAGCTTAAATGTTGAGCAATTTAAGACTTTTCCACTAGTCCTTTTCACGTATTTTCTTAACGTTCTATAATTCACACTTTTAGTGATCTTTTTGTCTCACCTATATATTCTCTTTTTTAAGAACATGTTATACTGTAAACACAGTTATTTATTCTTGTGTTTTGGTTTGGTTATTACGAAACTTTGTTTAAGAGTGTTTTGTGTTCTAAAAGCAGTTATATTTCCTGCCCCCTTTTCTAATTTTATTTTATGATCCCGGCACATAAGAGATCGACATGTATGTATTTTTGTTTACGTTCTCTGACTCTTGGATTTTACTATTGTTTCTTTTGCACTTATTTATGACAGACTGAGTGTATCCGTTTTTTTAAAAGACCAAATTCAACGTGTTTTATTTCTTCTTTTAAACTACCTTTGTCTGCACACAAGCTCTGTGCTCTGTCAAACAATGAGTATGCTACTCCTCTTTTGACAGTTTTTTTTATGGTTTGTATTGGCTGGTGTGTGGTTTCTTACGATAAACTGTTATCTTAAGAATTTTCCTATCTCTTACTACACGCATATCCAGAAAGGGGAATTTGGGTTTTGAGGAAGGGATTTTGCTAGCTGAAAACGGACGACTAGATTCCAGTTACGAAACCTAGAGATTTTATAGACTTATAGGCCACGGGAAAGTTTAACCCTTTAAATAAAAAAAGCAGTTTATGGTGGTCTTAGTACCCTAGATGATAGATTTTAATATTTTCTGTATTTTGTCCATCTTTATTTAAGTGTTTGAGAGATAAATCTTTTGTTGGTCTATGTTTTTCAAATTTAGCGATTTTTCTTTTCTTATCTGAATCTGAAAATTTCTTACATTTTTTTGGGATGCTCTAAATGGTTTTAGTAAATTTTCTGATAACTGTTTTGATTACTATCTTTTTGCGGAGCAAGTACTTTTTGTGATTCAATGTTTATTGAAATTAAATAAGGCTATTGCCATTTATACAATTTAATGTAAATAAAAATCGTTTGACAGGTATTTGGTCTTCCGATCATATGTTAGTTTGCTTATTTACACGCATGTGACAGATACGGCCAAATACAAAATAATTGAATCGGAAAAAGTAAGGGCTCTGTGGTGTAATGGTAGCACATTCACCCGGCAAGTAGGAGATCCGGGTTCCACGCCCGGCGGAGCAAGTATTTTTTGTAATTCAATGTTTATTGAAATTATATATAATATATATATATATATATATATAATATATATATATATATATATATATATATATGTATGTATATATATGTATATATATATATATATATATATATATATATATATATATATATATGTAGATTGTTTAATTATTAATTAATTCCAGTTATTCCACATAGTAGAACGCTCCTTCTACATTGATATATGGGAAGACTTGGTGATATTGTTAAACATGGCCTAATTAAAACAAAATTATTTTCAGTTTCTTTAACGCTTATTACTTGTTGGTATCCATTATTTCCTGACTTAGAAACTGTATGTTATATTTTAATTTTGCGTGTGTTAATCATAAACCGCAATTTAAGATCTGCTTTAAATGTTTTTGCTAAGAAGTTTAATAATGCTATTGTTTGAAGATTTATGTAAACCCATTTGTTTCTACGAACAAAAGCAGATATAGAATTGGAAGGGAAATAAAGTGGTACAGCACAAGGATTTGATAATTAATTTTTTGTAGTTTAAGCTTTATTAACATTACCCAGATAATCGTAATTCGATAATCTAAATAACCCAATTACGATCAATGAATGTTAAAAAGTTTATATTAACACTCATTCTATCCGCAATATACTGCTCATGGACCATTTCTAAAAATTATATTCTGTTTTGAACATGGAGCATACTTTTTGGTATTCAATAAGATCTGTTTGATTTCTGTAGATTTAGTTTTATTGCATTGTTGCCCAATAACAAAAACACACACATCCCTCGATACAAAATCCTATGTAGAGTTAAGGCAGTGAAAAATGGTAACTTCCCGACCTGTGCCATACTATTCAATAGTCCATATCTGGTGTTAGAGTTCCCCGATGTATTTCAAACCGTTTACGAGATAATGTGCACACAAACACACACGCGGGCGCCCGGGCGAGCTCGCACGGACATGAACATTATTCATGCAGTTGTTTGAAAGAAATCTACCCATGTCAAGCCTCAAGGACCTTGCTTGAATATTTACTACCTACTATCAACAATTGAACAGACACCAAGATGTCATGAACGCCGCACCAGGCCGGATCTGTTTTACGTTCTAGAAACGGATTTGTCTACGTTAAAGTGTGATTTCATTTTTACGTACATGTAGGAGATAATATAGTCTAAATATATAGTCTCATTGCAACTGGTGAAATTTCTTCGTGTTTGTGACGTAATTTTCCTATTTTACGTCATTACAAAGATCATTATTAAAATGAAAATCAAACTAATAAAACTACCTTAGAAGCTTGTTGTTAAATAAGTGAGAATATTGCTCTCATAAGTTATACATAGCTCTAGTATACAGCAATCACATTGCAATGATATTGTGTGCAGTTCTCTCTCGGCAGATTGAAACACATTGCAGTACTTTCAGAGATATCATACTTAAATCTAATATCTCGGTCTTTATAAATAAACATAGTTTACATTTTGATCAAAACTTTATTTGGTTGATATTGTTATTTACTATATATTCTAAGTTTGCACCAATGAAAAGAGGCACATTATTTTATTTCTCTTTTGTTATTTTTTCTATAAAATATCAAAAGTTTTTGACGATAGTTATTTTGTACTTTTAAACATGAACAATTTATACACGTTACATAATATATTACTGAAATAGTTAAGCTTCAGGATTAATTAAGCAACGAAATTCCAGTACTTACAATGACGTTTAGATTAAGAATGAAAACGGAAGGCAAAAGGTATCTGCTCCAGGTGTTATACCACAGGAAGTGCCCTTATTTCATTTGGCATGTAACAGGAAGTGCCTATATTTGTTTTCCCCAGTATCTCACCCTCTGCAGTTCGAGTAACGTCTGTGTATGAAGGAGTCTGTTTAATTGAGTTTAGTAAAGTGAGTTTAATTCTGCATTTAGTCTTAATCAGCAAATAGTTAACAGATAATAACTCATAGATTTTATTTATAGAACATCAAAAAAGGATACCGGTGTTGGGAATTTAAAGAAACTGTAATTATTAAAATCTATAACACCGAATCAGTGATTATAACACTCACAGGCTCCAATTTGTCGGTTTTTTGACTTATTAACAATTGAATGTCGTATAGTAATTAATTGTATATGCCTTAACATTTCAATATTTAATTCCTTTGTATGTGATTTGCCACGATCTGCGCAATTCTTACTTGTATGAACCGAATCTCAGAAACAAGACACAAGACACAGCGCGTGCTAGACGCCGGCACTTAACACCTTGTTGTGAGAGTCATAAATCACTTACTGCTAAACCCTGTTAACAGACTCCGCAAACTTGCTCTCCTGCAGCGCGCCTGTACTTTTCTTAAATTATAATAGATAAGGACTTATAATTATTTCCTTTAAAGCTAACTGGCTAATTTTTTATAATTAGAATTAACTAGAAGTACTATATTCATCCCCCAGGGGTTGGCATTGCATGTTAGGGTAATTGTAAGATAAGGCACTAAATTTTCCCATTTTCAAATTGCGTACAAATAAAGTAATTTGTCAGTAAAAAAATTTAAATTGAGGTTAGAAAATTGTTTTTAAATGTTGTATTGATTCTATAAAAAGTACGTTAAGCCAATATGTAAAAACATTTAGATAGACGACATAATGATCTTATGACCTTGTTGATTTTTTATGGACATTATTAAGTTTATTATATATCTATTTTAATAGAAACAAACCTAACATGTATTTAATATTACAATATTAGACTTTGACAGTACAAGCAATTCAATTCGATTTTCATGTTATTAACCAGAATAAACACACAAACTATTGTCTTCTGTAAACACAATTATCTACCAATCACTTAAAAAGATTCTTATTGTCTGCAGTAAGCCTAGTTGGGAGCGACAACCCTGAGGTTTGTAATTAAAAACGTGACAGAGTTCCTGAAAATGGCTAACAATTTTTTGCATCAATTTGTGAAATATTTACAACATTTGCTTCAAATAACGTAGGTATGGTAGGAAGGTTTATCTAATTGAATTTTAAGTAAGCTGCAGTTTCAAAAGTTAAAGTCCAAATTAAATTGCATCAACTCTTCCTACAATAGCGACGTTATGTGTAAAAACACTCGGTTGCTCCACCGTGCTTAGAGATCGTCTCTATCATATCTTAGTGCACTCAATTGTGTACCAGAGGAGACTAACAAATTACCTATTTATAGGTGTCTCTGATGTCAAAACGTTCTACATGTTTATTTTTGAGCTTTGCGTCGTCGATTTACCTTGGATCTCTTCAGACGAATATGACTCCAGTATCCAGGAATCAAGTCTGAGACAGCGTCAGATACCAGACGCAGAACTCAAAATTCAACATTATTTATTTGTTTAGTTGAACTGTTTTATACAGTCTATGAATTTTTTCACTTGTTTTACAATTCCACCAACCAATGAAACCGAATTATTTTTAACCAAGAACCGAATAACATAGACAAAGCGTCGTGGCTTGTGTAACAGCTGTAGCTGGTGTTTAATTATCTACGCATCAAAGCGAACCTTAACAACTGATTACAGATAGGGAGCAACACTAACTTAAAGAGCAGACAAAGAGCTATTGCAGTTTATGACTTTAAATGGACTTTAGTTTTGTTCGTTGTGTTCACGTACCCCATATACGTTGATTATCTTTAAATACAGAATGATAATTTTCTTTATATAATTATGTCAAAATCAATGAATATGAGAGAGTATGAGTATGGATATGAATGATATGATAAGTGTGATATCTTAATCTAAAAGGACATAATAGAAGGCATAATTACGTATAGAGATGTGTTACGGTCAACGTAGAGCAGTCGGTCATAGTGCAGAAACATACAGAGAGATTGTGGTACTTAGGATATATGATTACATAAAACAATAAAAAGGTCTCCATTGGGAATGTGCTAGAAGTGAGCAACATATAAACAAAAAGTAAGACTTCCAAGGGAATAGGTAAATAAAAGAAAGGAATACACATAGAAACATATACTGGACATCAAGTTAAGCTTGCAATTGGGAATCTTATAGGGAGGCCATTAATAGTCTAAGCAAGTTGGTCTAAAAGAAAAAAAAGAGTACTGTACTAATAAACTGTTAAAACAATTCACCACTTTTAAAATCTCACTCATTAATTTGTTTTAATTAAAGCTAATAAGACTAATACGTAATCTTCAACATGTGATCTAATTCAGAAATAAGCGAAGATGTATTTAGATGTTCTGACAAAAAAAGAAGGAAGGTAATAGGGATTTAACGCTACCTTAGAAAAGTAACTGTGGATGACATTTTATAATAGACATAAACGTAATGAGTACTGTTGTATCGAATCAGTTAACCATATTTTAAATTTATCCCTAAACAATCAAAATACAGCAGTATTAGTTTTGTAAATTTCATACCTTTTTAGGGGATATAATAGAGGTATTAGTTTTATTCCAGTAAGTCTTACAGAAATGATTTCTACAGCAAGACAGCACTCCATGATTACAGTGAAAGCTAAGCGCTGGCGAATGCTCTATAGAGACTAATTATCTCATACCTACATTGCCTCGACCTGTGAAAAACACACATGGAACAAAGCTCGACTAATGTATTTCTTTGTTTGCAGGTACTGAACATCACTTAATGCTTTCTCTAGAAGTATCTGTACTGTGGAGAAATATACATTGGACGTTATAAATATAAAAAGTAGTGTAATTAATGTAAATAAAGCAAATTTATATAGTTTATGACTTTATAACGGCAAGAAATTAATGAGGAAAATCTCATTATGTATAGGCAATTATGCGTAATTAGAACTAGTTCACTACTAATTTATAACTACTAATAAGTATTATTGAATTTTTATCTAATTCTGTAATTCGACTCTTAAGTATATTTATTGCCAGCCAAAATGATGTAACACGATTTTGTCCCCTTAGAAAGTCAATAGCATTATGTGAATATTTCATTGCATTTTAAACTAACTCAGTTGGAAGTTATAGCCGTGTTATTGAATACAGGTTATTTTAGTTATATATGGTAAACAGAAAACCTACTATCCCTTACTTCAAGGTGTAGCTTTTAAATGTGCCTATCAAACCATAGATATTTTCAGTGGTTTTAAAAAGTTAATATTTAAATAGTAAATTAAAACAACAAAATTTTTCATAGTATTCAATTGTATTATATTATCAACATCTAAAAAATGTAAAATATACAGTTATATAAGGTAGATTTTCTATATGTAAATACTTTAACAGAAACATTTTTTTAACGCCTTACCTATATATATATATATATATATATATATATATATATATATATATATATATATATATATGTTTTAAGTATTTTCATATGGAAAATATATAAGGAAATTCTAAATGGTACCGTTTCAACATTAATAAGCATTTGTTGCTACCTTTGACTGTAATTTCCACGTAAAGTATGGCAATATTTAAACCATGATGAGTTCTTTAGATAAAAGTTAATTATTAAAAAACAAAAGCAAGCTTCGGAGTGACATAAAATATTTAGTGTCCCTCTTTATTTAGTTATTGCACATTACATTTTACCTTCCATTACGTACTACTCAATGTACAAAATAGTCTATATATTAGAAAAAAGTTTTACACTTAATATACTGTTAAATTAATAGTTCGTTAGCAAAGTTAACAACACGAACGCAGCTTTAAAATATTACTCCTTAATTAAAGTCTAAAATGTGCTTTCCCTTGAACCAACGTTTGATACGGAAAATCTACTAAAATTTCAGAAAGATAACTTTGTGAACAGAGACATAAAAGTACTGGATTTCTCTTCGAGTATACATTTTGAGTGAGCTCTTTTCCTGAAAAATTGTACTAAATAGATAACAAGATCGTGTACGTTATTAATTTTGCTTTTTAAACCTAGTTCCAGTTCTTGGGGAGCATAAATTCTGTCCGGTTTATTGTTTTGTTTACAACAGCATTTGATTTAGAGGAGCAAATATAACGGTTTATCGTTCACAACCTCATGGTGTTCTTTAAGTGAGGTAAGACAGCTTGTAAACAAAGATAATACCAATTAACATTTTACTTTCTGCAAAACACATACTGCATTAACTTCTTTTAAAATACCTTTAAAAATCCCATTATGTATCTATTTTATGGTTTTTATTTTGTAAAATGATAATCTGAATAAAATGTGTACCAAATTATGCACTAAAAATCAAATGTGGTTAAATGGTACTATAACAGAATTTGTTATTGTAGCCATTATCAAGGTTTTGTTGCAACAGCGACGTTTCCTGACACAACAAATTCCACGTCATTGATAACCCAGTTCCATTAATCCACGTATCATGATACAAATCACATGCTAATCAGATGTCCATAAATAACTCGATAACCGTAGTATGTTGCTAATTATACTTAAATTTACTACTAGTGTGGTACGTGACAATTACAAATGAGACCATCTTATAATTTCCTAGGGTATGCTCGAAGGCATTGTTTTACCAACTTTGTATCTATTTTGATCTGCGAAGGAGTGTTAGATTTGGGCTACTACCTACCACTAGCCCCTAATATGGAGCTCTAACTAGAGTTTTGTTTTACAGAGGACCTAATTTAGTCCTGTAAATTAAATTTCATTTAGTCTGCGTATGATCCGCAGGTGTGTTGTGGAATTTAAACAAGATTTTCTCAATAATGCACAATCTTGCCATCAAACTGACAATTGTAAAAATCTTCAATCCCTTAAGGTTGAAATATCCATATTATTTCCTCCCTAGCTAAGCTTGTGAACGGTCAAGTATTCGAATGCATTTTGCGGGATTGCAAATCGGTTCATTGATGGGAGGAAAGTTAATCTCAACCACACATTTTTTAATCGTCACTTCTGTCAATTATATCAGCTCAATTATATGGTATGATTAAACTTTCTGAGAATAATTATATCTGTTTTAGTGAGTTTAAAGTAATAACATATTTAACAAGCTAACTCGACTTAAAAATTAGGTATTTTTTACAATTTACGTACAGTACATTATATACATACATTACTATATCAAACAAAACTAATTGGTGTCTTAAATACTGATACTAACAATGTTCCATACATATCAAGGCTAAGAGAACCAGGTGAGGAAGTTGTTAATCTGGATCAAATAAAAAAACTGTTGGGAATCATGACGAGCTGTCAATTTGTTGTGATTGCCCTTTAATCTTGGCAGCTGAGTATAACTTTTAGTTCACATTTATTACAGAAGTAAATTTAATAAATCCTAAAATACAAAGTTTTAAAGAAGCCAAAGTTTTAAAGTTTTAAAAAGAGCTAAACATTTACACATTAAAGAAAGAAAATACTTCTTAAACTTAACAATTATTTTAACCTGTTTTGTTACAAACTAATCCAATTAGCGCTAAAAACTATTAGTGAAATTGCTGGTATTAAAACGGCAAAAGTCTCAAAACAGACAATGGAAATAAGTCTTAATAGACAAAGTAACATTATCTATCACAGCCCAATTATTTTATTATCGCTGTATATAATTATTGATCTTTAGAATTTACCGTAAAACATATTGTTCCAATTGTCACAAAAACTAAACTTAAGTTTTTATATCGGTAATTTTCCAGAAAAGCATATTTTTACAAATTGCAAAAAAAACAAACTCTAATTTAATAAATTATATATGTCTGAATATTCCTTATATTCATTTAAAAAATAATATAAATGTACATAAATATAAAGTTAATTCATTTTCTTGATAAAATTCGTTTTCCAAATTGAAAGTCAATTTAGATTTACAAAGATGAAGTCACTGGAAGACGCATAATTAATTGCTGAATAAAATCTATTGTTGTATCCATGGACATTAAACGTAATTGACGTCATTTGTTGACTTTACTGATGCTTTTGACTTGGTTAATCACCACATATTGTTCCCCAAAATGAGTGTCTAGGGAATCAGAGGCTTTGCACTAGAGTAGTTCAAAAGTTATTTATTTATCTTATTAAACAAAGAGTAACAACTGCAATAAATAATATCCCCGCCCGTTATAAACAAGGAGCTTTTCTACAACTTAGTTGAAAAGTAAAAGTTTTAATTGTAGTATTATTACGTTTGCAAATAATATAATTATATGCACTCATCAACCGTCACTATTAAACTATTTGTCTGATTATGCAGTGTGTTCAAAGTGTATGGACACTGAAGGGATCTTGACAACTGTAAGAGATAAAGCAAAAACATTTGTTGATGTTGTTCTTGCGCAAAACTTTGTCCATTTAATTTTTGGTGTATCTATTATAGTTTCCACTATGTCTTCAGTGTGCATAAAATTGTGAACACACTATGTACACTTTAATTTGTATACTTATTTGTAATTTTTCAAATTATTATCTTCTGAAATAAATTATTATTTCTCAGATTTGGTATCCAGTATATATATATATATATATATATATATATTGTTTGGGTACAGTTTCCGTCTGCGTGGAAACAGATTTATTGGTTGCTTGTGTTCTCAATGAGTGAGGCATGGAATGGACGAAGAATCCAATATTAGAAAGTAAACTGATAAGGAGTTTATTGTCAATGAGTGACTGGGCTTTCCCGGTTCGAAGTACAGTTAGTACAAACTAGTCCATTCCTTGTTTTAATCTTGTGAGAACAGGTCATACTTTGGCAGTAGTTATTATCTTATTAGATCATTATTATCCAGTGGTATTGTGTGGTTACTGTTCCGTGAAGTATTTTGAGAAGTTTTTATGTGTTTTAGTGTTATTACAATAATTTATTTAGATCCACTTTCGCATTGTAAGTTTGAAATAATATTATCTAATTACTGATTACGAGTAAAAATTGCACGTAGTCACAAAGATAAAGTAGAAATGATATTTACTTTCGGGGCTTCGAATGAAAATTATCATGAGGCAGAAAGGCGGTTTAATTTGGCACATCCTGATAGACCTGTGACAAGGAAATACTTAAGAACTTTAGTAAATAAGTTCCGAGAATTTGGTTCCATCAAAGATGCCCCACGCTCAGGTCGGCCTCCTTTAGGCGCTGACAAACAGTTTGAAATTGTTGCACAATTTATTGAAGATCCGCAGCAGTCCACCAGATTAGTAGCAAATCTTTGTGATGTTTCCCAAATGTCTGTGGTAAAGTATATATATATTGAGAATAGTATATACTATATAAATATAGTTGTTATAAAAACAGTTTTATGTAATTATTAATAATAATATATTAAATTAATGAACTATAGTTTGGTTTTTGTCATGTATCTCTTTTATTCACTTCTTTTAAATTCAGATTTACTAAGCTTGGTAGTTCATTTTTTAACAAATAAACAAAACAATTGTTCCGATTTAAATTGAAACAACAGTTAAAAAAATAACATGTTGTATTGTATTTAATAAACTCATATTCCCGCATAAAAAACATGATTAATATATTCAATAAATTGTATTCCCCATCCATTAAATTAAAATATAGTTGTATCTATATGTGTTTTCAATCCAGCAGTACTCCACTCAAAAATTAAGCAATTTGAGTTCCAGAAAATGTTGCTGTTTCCATAATATCTACTTATTAATTTTAGAAGATTTGTTTTGTGGTTCCGCAAATAGTAAACATTATAAATTGTTTATATTTTGTATTCCGATGTTTTGTGATTAGATACTGAACACATTCTCCTAGCCACCAATAATCAATGTTTATATAAACTGAACATTATATCATCTCATTTGGCCGTTAGTATAGTACAAGGTTAATAAATGGTAGAACTAACGATTATTACGTGCTCCAGTCAGAGTAAAAGTCAAGTAGGGTAGGGTCAACAATACAGGGCTTCACAAAACATTTATCACAAGGAATAGAACAGGAGCTAATGTCATACCATGAATCATTATCTTCCTTTTCCTGAAACCCTGGATAAAGCTGTGTAAATTCAGTAAATTTCTTATCAGCAGACAATACGCTAAGGCATGTAATGTAGTTAGAAGTAAAAATCAAGTGATCTTATCATAAGAATTCTGGAGCTTTATAAAAAGTTTATTAGAACTGTAGCAATGAGTAAATGATAGGCAATAAATTAAAATGTTCCTCCTTTAGAAATTTTTAAAACAAGATATAAGTTCATTACACTTGTGATGCAGATGTATTTTGGCGAAAAATATTAGTGATTTTGTTACAAGTACTCTGGGTTCTTATAACACATCTGTCAAACTGAATAGAAAATGAAACTAATAGTTAGGACATAAATCATAATCTTACTTTTCTCGGTAGTTTAGCATCACTGCGGAAAAAAATACAGAGCATGTAAAAGAACAATTAAACTTATACTATCTGCGTTCTGCTGACTAGAGTTCTTTAACAAGCCGTGCAACACTTTTCTTAAAGGTCGAACAACTTAAAAATGCTAGATACGTAATTATATATAATTTATATATATATATATGTAAAATTATAATTATATATAATATATAATTATTATGTATTATAATTATATTATGTAATTATATATAATATATATAAAGTAAAGTTTATTTACTTTCGTTTGTACTGTTTTCTTTTATATTTTTATATTTTATACAATTTATGCACCTTAAGACGGTTTTCCCCGAAATATAGTGCCAATGTTTAAAAAACATTTTATTTGTAGAGAAAATTACTCAAAATAATATATATAGAATATAGATATATAGAAATCAGGCAGTTAAATGTAAAATATCCATATATAAAGAATAATTGAGACAATTATTAGATATAAAATATAACTGTATGGGTCAGCAGCGAATCGCCATTTGAATAAGATTTGTCAACTTCTAAACAGGAGTCTACAGCTGATGTTTACACGCAGTCTAGATGATACAAATATCAGCAACCTGCTAAGGGTGAATACATTAACCCCACAAGATTTGTATAAATATATGGTATACATAAGCTATTTTGGTAATGACGAGTACATGATGGAAATCTTCAATACTTTTTCTGCAGCTATAAGAAACAAAAAAATACTAATATTTCCCTTACATAAGAACGTATTTTGGAAATAGACTGGTGGAATTTTTTGTGTCTACCCTTTACAATAACTTGCCCAAACCACATTTACAATGAAATAATTTCACCAAATTTAAGAAATCCGTATATAATTTGTTAGTTCACACATAATTTTAGTAAAGCTAAACTTTTCCTGATAATAATATTATATTTACCTGTTATATTTTATTACTGTTAATATTGTATGAACTGTTAATACCAAAGATTCCTGTAATTGTTGTAATGCATGATTGTCTATGTTGATTAGTTTAGATCATTGTTGTTATTTATTATTTTCATGTTTGCTAAGTACTATGTATACATAATTTTAATCATTACATAACATATCTACAAAAGTCAAGACTCATCTACAAGTTTATATATCTGTTAGAGAAATATTTCACGTTCAATTATTATTGTTATGTGTACCGTTTAGTAATATATCGTTATTTATTTACTAATTAAATCAAGTGTACTTCTATAGACTTTTTTTACCCTCAGGAATAAATTATTATTATTGTTTTTTTATGTTTAAACTTCTAAAATAATTTATTTTTGTTTACTAATACACTTTAGTGCACATATTAAGTAATTTAATAAGTTTAAGTTAATCTGAACTTTACATAAAACCGATTATTGCAATTTATTACTAGTGTTGCATTAATACTGTACAGCATAACTCATTGATAGCACATCAATTACTCAATAGCACAAGTACTCATTCGGCCCTTACCAATTTAATAGGAATACATATTTTACTGGTTTTAGAAGTAATCTCCATTTACACTATATGTAGTATATCTGGAACACTATTTATACTAAATAAAAGGACAATTATTGGTTGTGTTTAATTATTTGAGGTTGTATTATAAATTAACTTATGTACTTGGTTACTATTTATTGTTATACACGGCTAATATAGAAAATTTGCTAAGAACTGTCAGATTGAGAGTTGCTTGAATTTCTATTTATTCTACGCACTAAATATAAATATTACTAAGAGTATAAATACTACTATATAGTTCATTCTTCAAAACATGTGTTACGAGCAAAAGCCGTATTGTTTCACAGTATTGTACAGAAAAGGAATGTAAAATAATTCGTTTCATATTAACGCAAGTAAATTCCTAACCTTTTATAAATACTAAACTGAAGAGTAATGAAAACACAACTTTACATAAAAACATCTTTATTTCAGAAACAACAAAATCGTGCTTATAAGAGAAGACTTGTTATGTATCATCAAACAGCATTAAAATCTCACAAACGAAGCTGTTAGTATTTCTGCGAATCCCTGAAGATTTCATTGTGTTAATGAATCCTCCAGAGAAATTAATCCTCTGCTTTCTTCTTTTGTGTACGACAAACTGCTCCTCTAAGTCAGCTTATTTCGCGGTTTTTGTTTTTTTAACAGGCATAAGCTAATGTTCTGAATCAGCAAACTAGGAAATGAAGTATAGAATGGCTAATAAAATCACAAAGTTATTAAATTTAACAAATATTGAATAATCAAAATATTTGTTAAAAAATATTTGTAACTATACTACAAATTCGAGAATTTCGGACGGACATCTATATAATTATAGTTATTACAAATGATCTTTCCTCAATTTGATCATAATTGTTATTAGACAGAAGAACAGGTTACTATTTAATAAGTACTCAAACAAATTCCTGTATAAAATACAATGGCAAAATACATTGTGGATAAAGGTAATAGCTCTTTGATGAACCTTTTTTGTAATGTTCACTATTCAAGCTTGGTATATGTGAAATCCGGTTCTAGCCTCGACGCGGTGGAGCAGAACAGCCAAAGATATTTTGAACAAAGTTCAAAATTAAGTATACTCAACACTGATATCAGATATAGGTGTGGTCAGTAAAATTATATTGCTGTCGTAGTATTTTATAACTGATTATAATAATAATATTTGCCAAAGCTCTAACTACAATTAAAATTAACTCTACAATCTAATCAAAATTATTAACCATATTCAATCATAATCATATATGATAACCATATTTAATATCAAATAAAAGATATAAAAAACTTAAATTTATGAACTCAACCTGTTACACAATGAGTAGGTTACTATCCAGTTTGTTTACTGGGTATACTCAGTAGTATTTCAGTATTTACGTAGTATATAATTATACGTTCTTTTTTTAACTTATACGTATTGCTTTATTGGAATTAATCTTCGAAATAGGCTCCCAGAGGCAATATGCAAATTGAGCAATTTGTTTTCGTCCATATACGGGTTCTCGATGGTCGCGGGGCCGCGGATTGTGGCTGTCGGTGGAGGATGAGGGTGAACTTTTTGTATGCCAATTTACTAATCTGTTTCATGAGTTAGAACTTGCTGGGTGAGGTACTGCGCCTCGAGCGCCAGTCTGACTTGAACTTACGGTTTGACGAGCGCTGCTACTGACCCGATCTTTCCTTCACTGCTACTGAATAGCCAAGTACTCTTAAGGAATTTTGTTAACTATACATTATAAATATATATACAGTCAGTGAAGTGCAAATAAACCAATATATTATAATAAACAAATATATTTAAGTACCGAACAAGAAATTTGTGGAGAGCAGAAATTTAATTAAAAGCTAATTAATTAAAGCTGCGTGAAGGTCAATACATTTATTTTAATCGTTTGTTTTAATAAATGCATTGCAAGTGACTTTTGTTTCACTTTATTTTAATAAATCCCTTAATTTTCAAAATACAATGAAGTTGTTTTAATTTTATTTGCCTATAATAATTAATATTCACAAACATCTATAAAATGTTAGTGGAGTTTGGTTAGGTGTTGTTGGAAGGGAGAAGCGCTCTTTATTCGTGAAGTGCCGGTGGAAATGGTCAATTTTATTTTATTTGCGGCAACACAATACAACCTGAGCCCATTGACACAGACGCCAGTCAGACTGTATTGTGTCAGGTCTTGCCATCTTGGCACAGTTCTTGTCTCCAACTACTGTTCGATATTGGAACTAACCTTCCTTATATCTTAGCTGCTTCAGTAAAACTATGTAAGCATAGGAAAAGAAACTAATAGGAAAAAATGGCTTTTTATAACTTATTAACATATATTATAAGACGAATATTATACACAAGATAGGTTTTAATTTTCATTAAAGAAGCGCGAAACATTGTTTTGATGTTTTTGTAAACAAAAACAAGAGATCAAGAGATAGTAAAATTAGAATCAGACTATGGAATAAGACCTATAAAAGTTCAAAATTTATTCTAAAATAGTTTCTCTGTGTCGTGAATAGGCTGAACGCAGACTAAGTCGTTCAACACTAAATCATGATTTTGGAACTACCTATAGAACCACTTATATCACCATATCCTAAGGTTAAAGTTTCAACTTTCCAACCAAGAGTTCTGGGGGTCAATTCGCTAGAGATCAATGAAAGTTTGGTTTTGGTTCGTTTTCCTTTAAAAGAGTTAGTACGCACCACTGACGTGTAATAACTCCAGAAAAATGATTTACAAATACGTATTTTTTTAGCTAGACCAATATGTTTTAGTTATTCCGTTCAAACCAACTGCGCAGTAACACTTTGCCTGCAAGTGATTCTTCTTTTTCCACACTGGCATCACTCACCATTCTGATGTTATCATGAACGTCAAATGTAAATAGGGGCCCATTCTTTCCTCGAGCCTTCGTTACAATAAAGTCATGAAAGGTGTAATGGTGAAGAAGAATCAAGTCCTCCTTGACGTACATGAGTTGATCAGCAATGACCGTCTTCAGTTCACTAAACTCTTTTCGCAGTAGCTCCAGACATCTCTGTAGAAACTGATACACTGAGTTACCTTTCTTCATTCTGACAGTTTTTCTGTCCTGAACCATCCCAGTAGCTAAATGTAATGTCAATCTCTTCTTCCTTCAATGTCGACTGTTTGGCTGCCCATTCTTGTCTCAGCTCTTCTCTGAGCCGATTCTCTTCTTCCTCCCTGTCTCTATCGAGTAGAAAACTTTTTCCTAATTTTCTTCAAAACTGGAAATTCCTCTTTGTCAGAATCCCTATCCTCTTCATCGTCCTCCTTTTCCTCCTCGCTTCCATCCACGTCAAAGGATAGAGCTTTGATCTGTTTTTTCTGTCTATTTTTTTCGGCTTGTTTGGCTTCAAGCTATATTTGCTGTTCTCTTTCCTTTCTCTAGTTGCTTCTGCGCTAATTTCCTTTCGCGTTCTTTCACTATATTTTCTTGGTTAGCTTTCATTTCATCTAGTTAATTTTCTTATCAGCTTCATACATTCAGTATGAGCTCAGATCTGACTCATAATCCCATACTGTACATTCTAAATATGGAAAATTCAAATTTTGTTTGAAAAAATTCAACAACAAATTGTCAATGCCAATGTAGTTAAATTTGTTTGTAAACAATTTTTCTTCTTTATTGTTGCCAGACGAGCTCACTATCAGAATTACGTAAAAACACAATCCATGCTATTGATCTGAGTGATATTGGTCTTGACTACCGAACAATGCAGTGTCTACTATTGGCACACATAACGCAGAGTAGTTATCTGAACATTACTTGTTTGTGTTCTGAGTTTTCTTTGATTGCCGTCATACATTCAGTATTCATTTCTTGTTATTGTTACCTAGTTGATTGCTGATAGTTCTTATACGCCATTTACATGTTTATTGTCCTATATATGTATTATTATTATTAATTCATTCCATTATATTCATTTTCACCTTACATTATATTATTTTATCTAAATTTTTATTACTTTGGTATTGCCATTTATGATACTAAACTTATTCCTGTTTGTTATATTATTTGCCTATTTTACTTACATCAATTTAGTTCTTTCTTTTACCAAGTGTGATTCGTGTGCATGTTTCAACTCTGTAGAAACTTACTTTTTACACAGGCGGACGAACGTACAAGGCATGATTACAATCACGTCATTAATTTACGATATCACGGAGTATTAAGGAACTCGACGGAAAGTAAGAAATAGGTATCGCTAATTTGTTAGTATTTTTGATATGCCATTATAGTTACCCATATGACCCATGAAAAATTATATTTTTATATCCCTCATTTGACCCAAAACTTAATAAAGATCCGAAAAATTACAAAATATTGTAAATCAGTTTTTATTACACCTAATCAATATTGAGTTTCTATTTTGTATGAGTTATATATATAATAATTATAATCTTGTACAATGCACAAACTGTTAAAAATTTTCAGATGTCCCATAATATTTATGGGAACAAAGGCCCCGAACATTTATGAAACTTTTTAAGTTTAGTTTGCTTACGAGGAATATAAAAAAGGGATGTAATCAATACTGTTTAATAATTACCATTTATTAAATATTCTAACTAATTTAACTTATCTTATTAGTGGTATAGAAACGTTTCATTAATAATTACTCGTGAAGATGGCGTAAAGAAGTCATCGCAATCCTAGTAATAAAAATATCAAATAGTAAAGAACTAGATCAAATACGATACCTCTTATTTTACGTCACTCCTTTTTACAACCAATAACCAAATATAAACCAGAGTGTTACGTTAATACTATATCGATTACCATTTAAACAAGTTATAAGTTATGTACTCTTACAGAAGTTATAGCTATGTTAAATATAGATATAATGTATTATATTATAATACATTTCTCTAAACATTATATTACTGACCAACTTTATAAAATTGTCTTTAAAGAGTAATAATTGAAATTTTTTAATCTAAAAACACAAAATACTAAACCTGTAAAGTGATAAAGCTTATTTTTATAAATTAAATGATTAACTAAAGCAGTTTATTTAATGATTAGTTATGAAAATATTTCTTTAAAAAGTAACAACGTAAATCAATTTCATATGCTTATTGGTTTGATTTGTTTTTGCTTAGATTACAGTTTTAAATGTATAAAATATTATGTGCTTTCTTATTATATTTTTGAATCTTTTACTTGATCAGATGACCTATTTGGTGTGATTGATGTTCAGTTTTCACTTTTAACTTTTAAAGATAATATAGTTATCATTAATATGAGGGTTTTGTGGCAAATATTATTGAATATAGTAGTGTATGAAGAACATAAGCTCGAAGAAAATTCACTGGCTTAATTATATACTACTTTTAAATTCGTAATATTTGAAAAATACCTATCAACGTTTAGAAAATAAAAAAAAGATTAAGTTAGGTTAAACTGAATAAAAGCAAAAGGGAAACTGATTTACAGAATATTTCGATTTGACAAACTTGATGTTTTTATTCAAGTAGCTCTAGTTGGATTTTATTATACTTTAACCAGTTCTCATTATT
Source organism: Homalodisca vitripennis (assembly GCF_021130785.1). Lineage (NCBI taxonomy): Eukaryota > Metazoa > Arthropoda > Insecta > Hemiptera > Cicadellidae > Homalodisca > Homalodisca vitripennis. The sequence continues at coordinate 43,659,316 of NC_060211.1, read as the reverse complement.
TAAAGCCATAGCAAGTAATTGTGCAATACTTTGCAATAACTTAGCAAAATAAGAGCTAATCAACCAAATTCACAGAACTGTGGAAACTCTTTACAGTGATATTCAACTGTCCTTGTACAAACTGATGGCGTAGGTTTCAGGGAATTACAACCTTGACTCATAAATAACCAGGAGGCTGTTTGTTTTATTCGGCTGCAAAGTATTTACAGAGTAAGTTTGTGGAAGTGCTGGTGCTTGCAGAGGCTTGCATAAAATAATAAGAATATAAGCGAAAGACTTATATTCTTATACCTTAGATCTGTAGACCTGGGTCCAATTTTACTTTGGTTCTAAGATTAAATTCAATTAACTATTTGGCAACATACAGTATATTTTCACATGATGCATTCAAATATTTTTCCATCTACTTGGGTTTTATGTATCAGTTTTTTAAAACAATACTTGCCAATTAACTATAATATGATATTGTATTTATCGAGATAGTTAAGCTACATGTATTAAAGTCACACATTTTAAAATTTATTTTGGGTGTATTGAGTTTGTTTACAAATCTATTTATTTTGATATTTTCTTGTCATCATGGTTACCTATAACCACCTCCGAAATCACTTCTATATTAATTCTTTTCTTTAACTTCTTGCTGATGACTGATTTTACTTGTATGAAACCCCAAAATGTGCAGTATGACATTATTGTATCATTTATTAATTTAATCTAGAGCAAAATAACACTTCTTTAAAGTTTTTATTAATGATTTTCTCTTTTTTTTATTATAATACGTTAAATTTCATGAAAAAAGCTCACCACACCAATGTAATATCGTCCTTAATAACAATGCACTCACTATAATTGCTAAATCTAAAGAAAACAGATTTTAATTCATTTTATTATTTTTTAAAACATTTTATTCTTAACAAGTATCACATAAATTAATGGCTTTAAACAATTTTAAAGTAAATTCCTCTATCACTTTCTAATATATTATTATACAGGAGATAAGTAATTCAATAATCAGTTCAATGTTTCATGTTTATGAACTCTAGGATGTCAGTTATTATCCTTGTAGCCCTTTTCAAAGTTTTTTAGGAGGAGGATTATGATATACGATCTGACAATTAGCTTCTGCTCTTGATATATTTGTTGTAAAGCCCCAGAGTTACTTAGCTTACTTAGCGTTTATTCCAAGTCTGTACTTTATTTTTTAAACATCAACGATTAACTAGTAATACTTATTCAATTACTTACGAACAGTTAAAATAAGCTTATATTACAAAACTAATTTAAACTTCATATTTTTATCAAATAATATATACCTGATCTTTACCGTAAGGCTACGAGCTCTATAGCTCTTTACGGGCTCGATTCCTGTAGAGATTAACAGAAATTTGCAAATTGATTTAGCCCGTTTTCACTTTCAAAGTTTAAATGTTCTATTTCAGATACCACTGTGGTAAAATTTTCTCCTTTAAGAACACGTCTTTGTATGTTAAGTTTTTAGATACCTAATTTATTTCTTCTGCAAAGGGAATCACACCAAATTAAATAAGTTAAAAAAGAGTATGAGATAAACACTAATAAAACTTACTTATACAATTAAATAACCAACAGTGTTAAATATAAATAATTAACAAAACAATGAATAAGTAAAAAATACAAGTTAGTTAACAAACAATTAGGAAAATAGTAAATCATAGGCATAGACAGTAATAAACAGTTAAATATAAAAAGTGGTTACATTATTAAATTCTGGGTATAAATGAAATGAAATGTAAAGGACTTTATTTTGAGGCAAAATTAGAGATATTTTGAGTCTCCTCTTCCACTGAACATCGAAGGATTTATAAAAAGAAACAAACTTCAACACACATAAATAATCAGAAATATGTGTAAACATAAGAATAATTCAACCAGCAACATTCTTAAGTATCCAAATAATTACAAGTAAAAATTTACACTTGTGAATACATTACTAGATTTACTACTTACATACTAGAGTGAAATGATTTGTGTGTGTGTGTGTGTGTGTGTGTGTGTGTGTCTGTGTGTGTGTGTGTGTGTGTGTGTGTGTGACTTAATTATTGACTGTCTTGATTACCTTAGTATCGTATTAATTATCTTAGCAATCGACTTGCGGACAGCGAATCCTTAGAACAGGTAATTAATTAATAATAGTGACTACACGCCACCAATTTTATCAAGATATATGACATTGAAGAGTTCGTAAGTAATGTAAAAACATATAATCAATTTCAGTTCCTAGGCCCACTTAGCCGATGTCATTATTTGAGCTTCTCGGTTTAAACCACCTCGAAACATTGTTAACCAAGCTGAATTCTTCCAATATCTCAGCGTCGCTATAGAGAGCCAGCCATCGATCTTCAGTCAGCAAATGTTAAACTGGAATTGCCAATAAAGTATGTCACGTTGTACCTACATAATACAGTACAAAGGTGTAGGTGATTTGAAGGGGTTGGAGCTGTAACGTGGTTGGCTGCTGCTTAACCAACTGTAGGTTAAAGCTGAGATATTAATATTCTGAAATGTTTGTTGTATAGCATGTTTTAGAGGCATTTTCTCGCTAAAAAATAAAGCTTTGTTAGTGCTTTCAATTCGCTGCATAATAGAGCCTGTTATTTCACCACACAAATGTTTTTGTATTTTAACTTGGAGTGCTTTATATAAGCAAATCATACATATCCATCCGTAATAGGCTAATCTTGAAAGTATAATATGATTACGTACATTTTGTATGTTCATAATGACGTGAAATGTCCAAAACCATTTAATTCTTTCAATCCTTTACTCGTCAATAACATACTTTAAACAAAGGAAATAATCTTAACATTCATATTACCATCTGAATTAAAAACCACCTGGCATTTAAATTATTTCAGAAAAGTTTCACGAATACCTTATTAATCACACTCTTTACGTTGTACAGGATTACCTAGAAAACCCATGGGAAAAAATCTAATTAATAAATATATTTTAATTAGAAAGTAAATAGAAATATAGTAATTATTGCGATCTAATAATATAAATAAACGTATAGCATTTCATGGAACTTTGTTTTTAAATAGGAAAAAAACTCCTTCAAAGGCGTACCCCACTACTTAGAAAAAAATATTTTAAAACACATCATAACTTGAAATCTTAGTTTTAAATTTAAATTAATAAATATTCTATATAACAATTTAAATTACAAAACTTGAAATAATGCTTATGGGACGTATAAAACTAAAATTGTGGTACTTAATATATAAAACTTTAAAGTTTTTTAAACAAATGTATGTTCTAATTTACGTAAGATAATACATTGTTCAAGATAATGTACTTTTTACTCAAAATAGTAGACGGTAGTTTTCATAATCTTCCTAGTAAACTGATAATAAAACTCTCAGAAATTTTAGTTTTACCATGCAAGAAAAGAGATTTCCAGCAATAAAATATGGGTTTCCAAACATTCGTCAAATTTTCGATCTTCAAGACAACTGATAATTCCTTATGTGCATTGAAATTGGGTGCAGAGTCTGTTAAAAACAGAATATAAGTCTCAGAGTCTGACAAGACACAGCGCGTGCTAGACGCCGGCACTTAACACCTTGTTGTGAGATTCATAAATCACTTACTGCTAAACCCTGTTAACAGACTCCGCAAACTTGCTCTCCTGTAGCGTGCCTGTACTTCGCGTAAACTACTAAAGTAAAAGATCTAGACTATTTAAATAATTTGAGGTGTATTTTCTTATGCAATATATTAATTACACGCTGATTTGAGTTTTCGAAAGAACGCTGTGTTTTCAACTGTCAGATCAGAAATGGTAAAAGTGAATGATTACAGTAAGAGAGGAAAAGATTGATAAGCTGAATATGCTGGTGCCGGTAATACTGATACCCTTTATACATTAAATCCTCATACTTAGATCGGTGGACAAAATATGTGACTGCATGCAGCCCATGAAGCCCTGGTGATCATCTGGTTTTACCTATAAAGATTATTACAGCTGCCTTAGAGAATCCGGGTAACTCCCCTAAGAAGCGAAGCTATAATAACGTACTTATCAATAGAAACTGTATGTGGTTGAACATGAACTATTCAATCTCCAAGTGATAGAACGAAAAAACAATGCTTGACCTAGACATTGTATTTCAATGACAAGCTATTTATACAAGTCATTATTATCAACGAATAGTCACTTATCTATAAATGAGCAATGTTTACTTTTCTATTAGTCACTAATAATCACCTATTTATAGTCACCAATAGTCACTGATATACTATTCACTTATCTCTACTACTCACTACTAGTCACTTACACTTTTAATACGTCCCAGCAGATGAAGTCCGCTGATCATCTCAGTTTCTCAGACTCAGACACACATTTCGATCTGTAACTTCTTATTATTTACAAGTTCTTTTGTATGTGGTTTACGACCCTCTTCTTCAGCACCGAAAATATGCTCAATCCTTCAAAACAATGGAATTGCGATCCCAAGCGATTTACTTCTAAAGCATTTACTGTAGTTATGAATTAGATGTGTTAGATGTGTTATGAGAAAAATTATATGCATTCTCGAATCCGTCACATGAGATGAATATTCCACATCTGATCACGAGTGTTTCCAACCACCAGTGGGAGCAGCTTACAATAATACCAAACGAAGGATTATACCAAATTGCAATATCTATCATGTTTAGATCATGGAAAAACATTCCAGACGGTCTCGTAACGATTTATTCAAGAGCGTTAGTCGCTTTCATAATGGAAAGATAGACACAATTAGTGAACATTTCTTGTACGAAGTTGATGAAGGAAGCTACATTTTGAAAAATATTGTATGATTCTTTTCTTTCTTGGATGTAAAATACACTTTCCTACAATTGACAATTCACTCTAATTTACATACGTCACCCGAAACGAATTTAAGGTGACAAAATTATGACACACAACTTGTGAGACAGCCAAGTAGAAGAAAGAGTAATCTAACTTTTCTGATGTTGAGTATGAGGTTTAATTAAATGACACATATTTTAATTATTTTGATCACACGAGTTTCAAGCGGATTCTCATCGCCCGGATGATGGTCGTCAGTAAACGTAGTTTTCTGATGATAGTTTTGAAAAGAATCTTATTGTGAGTACTAAGCCTAGTTGAGAGATACACGATCCTTGACGAGTTTTTAATTAAAAAGTGACGAGATCCCTTAAAGGGTTTATAAATCATTTGTATTGTATAAAATATTTCTTTTATACTTCCATAACATGATAACTTTATTACATAACTCGTAATCTTAACGAGAAACAAATACTATTGACAATGCGGCGTGGATTGTGTAACAGCTTTTGTTTAATTACCTACGCGTCAAAGTGAACCTAACAGCTGATTACAGAATAGGCTACAACACTAAATTAAAGAGCAGACAAAGAGCTATTGCAGTTTATCACTCTAAATGGACTTTTGTCTATTTTGTTTACAAAATCCATCGTTATTTTGAAACACATAATATAAACTGTTATGTAATCTAATATTTTCAAATTATTTAATTTAAATCATAATATTAATGCTTACAATAAAAAGTATACATATATATTGTTAAGAATTTTAACTGGCCACGTTAACAAGTTGTGTGACCAGTGCTGTAAAAAATATATAAATTACAAATAAGAATCGTTCTGTAAGGAGGGATAGTTTTATCTAGTCTGCTATTGTAGACTTTTGAATCTAATAATACGTTTGTTTAATGCTCCCCAGATGTTTTTTGTTCAGTTGGCTTCACCAGTGTGATGGATTGATTAATATGCACATTTACAAACAAAAGTTTAAAATTTAAAAAAGATAAAATATGTCTTATTTCACAAAGCGATTTAGTTCTAAGAAGACTAAATATTTAACTCTATTATTCTACGATCACCGCCGTACCAGCTACACTGGGTAACCCACAGGGGTAAATATTGTAAAAAAAGCCATTTTATTCTATAAGAGGAGGAAAGCGTATTATTCTGCAGAGTAAATTAGGAACAGAGCGGTTATCGGACAAGACATTTTCGATCACTTCTCTAATTGATTCTACTAACTATTGTAAGTAATTAACACTAGTCTTAATCTAGCATTTGCCTTTTAGAAATGACCTGAAATTGATAAATCTTAAGTGACCTGCAAGTATTCTGAATTTTTATTGTGTTCAGCTACATATGCCAAGAAAAAATATCATAGCTGAGTGTCATTAATAATGGACATCCTGAGATGCAGCACCTTCTACTTCTACTTCTCCTCGGAACATTTGGGTTTTAACAACTGAGGTATGTAAGGCTGGACACAGTTTAAATATTACTGGCGTATAAAAATATTCCAGAGTCTATTTATGAAATTTCAGAACTAACAGAATAGTAACATCTAAGAAACCCTGGGAAAGGCCAATATGAAGCTGTCCAAAATACCTTTTTTAATTTTCCTTAAATAAAACACATTAAGCAATCAGTAATTCTATATAGGATCTGAAACTTGAAAGAGAATAATACAAGGAATTAGGCCGTTATGTATCAAAAGAACACCTTATCTCCATACGTGGTACCATAAGCGATCCATTATGAGTTTCTTTCGCACTCAGCCTCATTAAATTGTATTAAATTAAACTTGTTACAACAATTACAACCTATTTTGATGGCGGTTTCATTAGAGGTGTAAACGCATCAGTTGTAAGTGAAATTATGTTGTGAATGACCTTTCAAAAAGAAGGTAACTTGCAAATTCCTAGCGATTATTACGAAATCTTAAAATTAAAGCGACTTACATAACAAATGTAATAGATTTCTGCAACAATTCTTATAGAAATGGTGTTTATCACAAGACAAAACTTAACTAAGTGAATAATTTCATTGGAAGCCAAAACGTCGCTGTTAGCTCTATTGAGACTAATTAGCTCACATCTGCATTGTCTTGTCAGTGAAAAACGCACATGCAACGAAGCTTAAATAATGTCTTTGATCGTTCATACTCATACTCGTTCATATGCTCTTTACACGTAGGTACCTGTGCTGATGTGTGAAACTACTCTACTGCAAAGCATAATATCCTGACTGAAGTGAGAACTAAGGATGTTTCCGTGACAACTTGCAAAACCTATTTTGAAAAGGTGATGTATGTAGACAACCTCAAACTAAGTTGGGAAGGAGACTTTAATACCAAAAAAACATTGAAGATCAAGAGAGAGGTAGACTTGATTATTTTAAAATTGTCTAAAATAACGGACTGATGGAGTTAAGCTCCTCTTACTATCATTGGTTATGTGATGTTGAATTGCAATATTGTTACACTGAACGGAATTCATATTGTAAGGTATGGAATTAAGCCTTTTCAATACACAAATTTAGTTGTAATTAATAAATAAAAAAAATAAACCGGAAGATGTGCACTAGTTATAATTACTTATTTATAATCATAACTTGTTTACAAGTTGTTTTATTAACGCATTTTAAATTATAAATATTATTTAAATTTTAAACTAAAACTGAAAATGGGATGTTCACAGTTTATAAATGTATTTATTAATGACAGTGTCAACATAATGTATATTCCACAAGGCTATCCCTGTGGAGATTTAGAGGCGGAGTGTAAATATTCAGTTGTATTTTCAGTCGAAATAGTCGGTAGGATAAGTGTGTTTATTATATAAAATGAAATATGCCTGTATTTAAGAGGCGGAGTTAGGACTATTTAGACCTCTCTACCACTCAACTTCACATATGTAATAATTAAATATCAAATTTATCAGCTTAATATGTAGAAACATTACCAACATAGTTAAATTAAAACTTAAGTTAATAGTTTAATTTTTAAAGAATTTATTGATATTGTTACATTTATTCTCTCAAACACACAGCCTGACCACAAGCACGCCAAGAGCACCGCCACCCGTCACCCCTACAGTCCTGGCCTTTGCCCCAAAACCAGCTCGACCTTCTATAATACGGATATTATCAGGAAGAGAGTTCCAGAGGCGACATGCCTAAACAGTGAACGACTTACTAAGGAAGTTCGATCAATGAACAGGAATTAACAGTAACTCCTTCTCGTAGGTCGTTCACTTCGAAAATAAATTTTAAATTTTCGGACAGATAAACAGGTGACTTGTTTTTTAAAGAATATGAAGTTGGCGAAGTTTTTGAAGTTTCAGAAGTGATAGCTGTTTGAAAAATGGTGTCTCATGCTCATAAAATCTGAGATTGAAAATAAATCTGATACAATAGTTATGAGCACGTTGAAGCCTGTCCGAAAGCTCAACAGTCATGTGATTGATCACAGCTTCACAGTAGTTGAAGTGTGGCAGTATGAGAGTTCTAACCAGCATATAACCTTGACACTGAATGGCAGATATAAAGCAAAACGCTTTAAACTGTGAACGCCAGCAAATACTTTATTACACGTTACCGAAGAAATTACTCGCTCCACCGGGGCTCAAATCCCGATGTCCCACTTGCCAAGAGAGAACGCTCTAATACAGATTGCTTACTTTCTGTCCACTATACATAATTGTTTTATATATAAATATCCATAACTGTCAAAATAGAACCTTCGGTACATATTCACCTTCTGTACTGAATATTACAAATCCTCCAAAAAAATATGTTAATTCGTTATGATCTTTCCATCAAGAGTAATTGCACATGCGGCAGAACGCAAAGGTCTTGAACCTTTTAATCTCAGAGTGAATAAAGCACAAAAGAACGAGGAAAGTATATATTTTACTCAGGACAAAAATAAAACAGTTAGGAATCATATCGAGCTGTCAATTTATATCTGCTCCCGACATATTCCCAGCCATCACCGTCTAGCAGGATTGACCTGTAATCCTGGCAGTGAGTTTGTATTTTACTTTATTGCAACGCTAATGTACTCATTAAAAAGTTGCCCTTCAAGACGATATAAATTATTACATTTAAAACCTAACTGAAAATTAAAAAATATAAATCTTTAATCACTCCAAGAGGAGTTACATGTATTGTGGACAGTTTTGTAACCAGACCTATGGAAAACAGGTGAATATATAACGTGCGTATTTTTAAATTGAGTTATCACGGAAGAGAATGAAGCGATTTTAATGACATAATGATTATAAGTATACAATCATAAAACTCCTAACTCTACAATAAAATAAAGGTTCAGTCTTATTACGGACAATTCAGGGCCGATGGAACTTGAAACATAGGTTCCTCCCGGCCTAAGATAGTGCTTTATTGATTTTGGGATTAAAAGGTTCAAGACCAGTTCGTGCTGCTACCCGTTCTACCGCATATGCAATTACTCTTGATGGAAAGATCATATACGTACACTTGGAACTTGGTAGATAGACTTGGAAGATGGGTATCTATTGGTCAAGGAAGAACCCTATTGTTTTAAGGATCTAAATTAAAAATGCAATCCCTCTGCTGGTGTGTGAATCTGTGCGATAACAACTGATAGAAAGGCAATAGAGGATTAAAATCGGTTAAATAGATTTCTTTTGTTCCAAACAAGAATCATATTGGTTTTAAGATGAAAATTCAAAATTTAGTCCGTCTGCCGGTCTGACCAATTTGCGATAGCGCATGTGTATTTTGGACACCTATTTCATTATTTCTGCAGAGTGATTAATATCATTCAATCAATACTAAAATATAGTTTATACTAATTTCAAACACCGAAATTGTACGTATGACAAAAAGTTATGGAGTTTGCATCGTCTCGCCGTAAGTTTAGTTAATTGTGGCAGCTAGCAGACATATTAGGTCATGAAGTCTGATACCTCAAGCCTCCACAGCTGTTATCAAGGTTCTATCATTTGTACTGGAAGTTTTTTTTCTATCGAATTCAACGAAAAACATAAACTATCAGTCCATATTGAGCAATATAATAAAATAGGAAGTGATACTGGTGTTTATTATTGTATACGATACAGGAATACAACAAAATGTGATAAAAAATGAAAAGATTATTTTTGTTATTGGGTGATTAGGAAAAACAAAAACAACTTGTAAAAATTGAAAAATGTAGTAAAAAAAATTAAAATATGAACTGCAGCAATTATAGCATTGCATGCGGCAGTAAACGTAGCAAGTATATGACAAACTAAAGTAAAGAACGCATTTCCCGTACTATACTGTGAGTGTTGTCTCTTCCAGAAATCAAAGGCCACGCAATATTGTTTTAAGAGAAAGACAAAAATTGGCAGAGGCATCGGAATAGCAATATTGTAAAGTCATAAGGTACTTGGAAGTATTTCACCACAAATAACTTATCAATAATTGTATTGAATGAATTGGTATAATCTGAAAGGATTTCTTATAAAGCCAAACAGATAAAATAACCAACTTTAAACTAAGACGTTTATGATGACTTCCAAAAAGTGTACTTAAATAACACTTTTACTGCTAAAACTATCTATTAATGTTAATGAAAACTAATAAAACGTGTTTCGTCCACAACCAGCTTTAACACCTAACAAACGAGGCTGTTAGTATTTCTGAGACTCTCTGATGCACTCACCCTGGTGCACTAATAAACCCTCAAAAGAAATTAATCATCTGCTTTCTTCTTTTGTATACGAATAACTGCTCTTCTCAGCCATTTCATTGGGATTTTGTTATTTTCGGCGAGCAGTAGGGAACAATTCCAAAACAGAAAGCTGCATGATACTTAGAAAATAAAATATAAATGCAATTAAAAATTATTAAGTAATGTTTTAATCACACATAAATATGCATGATGGATATAAAGATAATTCCATCATGTGTATATATATATATATATATATATATATATATATATATATATATATATCAAATATATATATATGTGTGTGTGTGTGTGTGTGTGTGTGCGCGCGCGTGTGCGCGCGTGCGTGCGTGCGTGTGTGTGTGTGTGTGTGTGTGTGTGTGTGTGTGTGTGTGTGTGTGTGTGTGTGTGTGTGTGTGTGTGGTTTTATTATATGCAGTGCTAGCATTCGAGTATTACAATATGAATGGAAGGGCAAAGTAAGGTGAAATAAAAACGTATTGTAAGTTTCCCTACCCCATAGCCCCTAAGTCCATCTAACTGTGATTGAAAGTAGTCCAAAGGTTGAGATTTTATAAGTACATATTGTCTATTTATATGTATTAATTTTCCATCCCAGATCAAATTCTTACGCTTCAATGTTACTCTTTAGTTTCTATGTACTTTTTTTAATGATAGTAATTTTTTATATTACCTGTAAATGTCCAATTATTTTTAGTATCGCTCTTTTTCTAGATATGTATTTAAAGCCAACTCACAGGTTATGACTAAAAATTGTCTTCGTTATGTACTTTGAAATATGAAATAATCTAAAATTATTTCGCACCCTAATCGTAATATTATTTATCATCATATTCAATAAATCAACCATTGCTAAGGTAAATTTCACCCAGTGGTAGGTCTTTATTGTTTGTTGCATGTTTAATTGTAATTTAAATAACATAAACGGTAGTTATGTGATTATGAGAAGCTCCTAAATAATGTTTATCAATTTACTGTTTAAGACAAAGCGTGTGTATACTTGTAATAATAAATACAACAAATACATAATCAAATATACAAATCAGACTTTGAAAGTAATCAAGTATGTATTCAAAAGGAAAAGTTATTAACAGTATATGGTGCTATATTGATATTGCAGTTTAAAGATTGAAATCTGTATAAATTTATATAAATATTAAATGAGATGTAATAATGACATTTGACTTTACCATAACAATGTTGCAGTAACATTAGGAAGAACCAGTCTCCGCACGTTCTAAGGCATCTCTAATTTTGTATCTGAGTAGTCAAATATTTTTCAAGGCCAAGCTAATCACTGTGGCGAAATTTTTCAAAACAATTGAATTTTGCACGGTCACAAGAAAAGAATGCTCAATAATTCATAGGTGAGATGTTAAATAGTAAATAAGAAATGTTTACTGAAATTTTCAAAATTACAACGGTGCGGTAAAAAGTTATTTATTAAATTTACTGAAAGAGTAAAAATCTTTCATCATAAAGAAAACTCTTCTAGAGTAAAGTTTATATTAGACTGTTAACAAATACATAATGCAGCAAATTAGATCAGGCTTATTTTGAAAGATTTATTTGTAAACATTTGTTATTGTATTAATACACATATGGACTGTATGCCTACATCTGAGTCTTATTTTACAAAGTTATCATCTCAATCAGCTTGTATCGGATAAAAGAAGCAAAAATTTGGTTTTTTAATTTTGATATTTAATTATCTAAATTATAAAAAAATCACATTAACACCAATAAAAAACCAATCCGTTCCTTAAAACCAACTGACTTTAGTGGTTGCTGGATGATTTGCCATTAAATATTAGCAGTTACCCGGTTCTTCGTACAAAATTTCTTGTTATAATTTTAGTTTCTATAGTTAGGAGGATTAGAGTACCACAAATGTATAATTCTTTTTATTATACATTTGTGGGTATTTTATTTAGCCAGATGAGCTAATTGGTGTGATGCACTCTTTAATTTAGATAGACCTTCAAGTTTTTGATATCTCATTTGTATGAGGATTTTGTGCGAATATAATTGAAAAATGGAGGATATCTGTATAAGAAAAATATTTGCTTTTAGCTCTTATTTCTGGTTTTGTGCTTTTATGAGCACTTCTGGCTCGAATGGATTATTTTTTCGTTGCCACAGTATTGTGTGTTTTTTGTCCAGATCAAGAATATATAATTCAGTTTGTCTCATGTGCTGGTCAAGAAAATATATTTAAAATTATTTTAACTTCCTAAAATTATATGCATGCTTACTTTGTGGACCACCCAGTTCACTTTATTTGCTTGTACACTTGTATTAGTTCTTCAAAGTTATGAATATCTGTAAACCTGATACTGTACACGGTAAGCTCTTGCTTTCTCAACCCTATTCGCTATAATATTATCCTATTGCTTGGTTCAGTGTACGAGTTGTATACATTTTTATATACCTAATTAAGAGTAGTATCGTAAGTTATGTCCCTTTAGTGAAAAACGGACCCACTGCCCACTGGATGGCGTTTTGTCATAAAACTGTTTATTTTTTCTGCGTTATATTGATTTAAGATTCTATTAATTATCAATGGTCCTGGCTTCATTGTTTTCGTTTATTTTTTCAAACTATAGTCACAGAGCGAATGGTTCATTGAATCGTGTACGAGTCTAGTAGGTCTGTTTTTCTTCCAGCTACTATAAATATGCCGTTTACAATGTCAAAGGACACAATTGTAAATAACCAAAATAAAGTTAATAATTGGAATTCATCACTGCTCGTAACTGTAGTAAAAGTTACTTGATATTCATCTCATAACTATTTACATTACTCTACAGCAGACGTGCTTTGTTCATTTAAATGTAATATTTTTGAATAATAATTTTATAATGAACAGTATTTTGAATGGAAATACGCCCACACATTATTTCACATCTACAAAATACACGCAAATGTTGTCTACATCAGCCCACTAGGTTTAGTATAATTGATTATCAAAAATACAAACACCGAAACACAAAAATGTCCAAAAATTGTTCTTCATAAACTTTTGTAATTACAATATTAATAAGATAAAGTTATAACACTCATTATTGGTGGTGAGTTTTCGGGTTTTATACTATTCCTGTAAATATTTTTTTAAGTGATGCAAAAGGAAATACGATTTGTGAATGTATTGTTTTTAAGGTACAAAAATAAATATAATCTAGTTCAATATTTTATTTACTTCAATATTATATAGGGGATTGCAGAATTATATCAAATTAATTAGAAAATATTGTATAAATTCAAATAAGACTCTTTTTCTCCAGTCATAATTTAAAATTATTTTATACTAAATAGCACTTGATCAATACAGAACATAGAAGTAGCCCTTTCAAAACTATTACTACATAAATTTATAACAGGAGTATTATCAGACTTGGCGAGTAGAATATTACCTGACTAGAGAATATTATACGACTAATTGTTGTTCACAGCAGTCTCTACAGATGATTATTCTGTCGAGAGTTACTCCAAACATTTAGTTTTCTAAAATAGTACAATAATCTGGTACATTTTTAAAAGAGAGAAAATGAACATAATTTGTATTCCTTCAATAGTACCAGAAAATTAATAGAAAATTATCCAATCTTTTAGTTTTGGTAGACTTGACTTGGAATCGACGGGGCATTCTGTTCTATGCCTAGTAAACAATAGGGTGTTGTCTGCATAGAGTATGACGCCGGTCGTCAAGTTGAGGGATAGGTAATTTTCTACCACCAAGGACATAAGTAGCCTAACGAGAAAGAATTGCATTATAACTCTAGTTGTTCATGGTGTGAAGGTTTTCTACCATTATGTGGCACATACTGATACTAAGTAAACTCTTTCTCGTATATTGTAAAAGAAAAGCATACTTACAAATTCTTGAGGAGTCGAATGCCTGGCTCAGGTCACGTAGCGTGTACTGTAACATTGCTTCTTGGAGTCTATTTCATTGGAAACACCGGAATTTCATGTTTTATTACTAGTTATAGTTTATAATGTTGTGTCCATTCCAGTGTGTAGAATCTCAAAACGTAAGCAATATAATAATATAATTAAAATATGAAATGCTTTTAAGCCATTACAAGTTATGAAACAATAATAGTGATAACATTAATAATATAACGATATCCAATAATCCAAATCCGATAGAAAGCATAAAATTTACGCTACATGTTAAGAATCGTTTGCTGTAGAAGTTGCAAGCTTTTATGTTTTTACGTAATACCTTGTGTTACAAAGGTTGTTAAGGTGACAGGACCAGTTTTTACAGGAATAAAAAAGAGAGCGACACGGACTAACAAGCAAATGGCTAACCCCAGAAATACGTACAGATAACCTCTTAGCCATTAATTGTGCTGAGTTGTGTAAAGCAGCGGCGCGGCGCGGAGGTGTGCCGGTAACGTACTACAGGCACTGGACATGAAGGTATTGGATGGCCATGCTGGGAATCGCTTCTAACCAGTTAGTTTGATTTTGAACTGTTACATTACATTCATAATCTGATTATTTTTATCTCATTTTTTACTAATAAATATTATGACAAGAAGACAGTCTCCGATTTTTATTGCTTATAACACTAAATATTCAATATTACAATTCATGAAGGGTGAAACCTTTATACTTTATGCTTCATTAATTTAAGAAAATAAATTATCTTGTGGCTTTTACAGTACGCTTATGGCGTATATAAAGTAACATTGCACTCAATACATATGTATCATTTTCTTAAGAATCAACTAAAACTTTAATTAATATACATATGTAATAACTATAAATAATGTAAGATTATTTTATTTTATTATTAATTAACTGTATAAATATATCGTTTAACAATCATCTAATATTTTACATCGTACTCCAATTTTAATTTTTTGTCAGAAAACATGAAACATTTATGAAATGGATCATTAAAACTTTATATAAATACAGAACGACATTTAAGCTTACAATGGTTTATCTACGATTTGATTTCGTAAATTATTGAACTGATACAACGGAAGATCGAAGGACCCAAGAAAACGTTAAGAGATATCCCCCCTAAGGGACCCATAAATCAATATTGTTCCATCTTTCTTGGATTAATATGAACCTATGTACCAAGTTTGAAATCACTAGGATCTTTATATAGAGAGTTATGACTTTCAGAAGGGGCCCATTAATGAAATTATATGGAACAATTGTTTGTACTTTGTTGCAAATGTACTCAGTTTGTGTACAAGTTTTGATTTTTATGTTGCCATCATATTTGATTATAAAATCCACGTATAAATCTATACTAATATCGACCATTCGACCTCAAACTCACAGTGAAAGTATTCCGTAGCCTAGCTATATTCCGATTTCCTCTATGACCAACATTTCAAGGTTCTCATTCCAAGGTCCTACGCCTATCTCTACATCCTTCATTTTCTTTACGCTGATATCCCGATTTACTCTTCATCTAAAACATCACCTCTACTCGCCTAATATCCGCAATTAACCGACATCGTCCTCTATTCTATTGCACCCTGTCCCAGTTCCGCTTATCATAATTCTGTTCTTCTTTTCATTTACTGCAAATCCACTTTGTGCGTCGCCTTCAAGTAGTCGGCATCGCCCCTTAGACGTTTCCCCTAACAATTATTTTGTCCTTCACTTTCCAGGATTACTATGGGTAATCCTTTTCTTCCCTATAAAGTAAAGTATCTTCTACATCCCTACACTTCCACCTAAGTCCTACTTTCCATACGTCCTGCAGCACCGCTTTTAAAGTGTCAGAGCATATTTCCTATTCCTACAGACCCCCAACAAATCCGTAGCGGCTAATCTCCCGGAGAAGCAGCGTCACAAATATCTTGCAGATATAACAGACCTCGAATAATGTAAAGAGAGCTCTCTAGAAGCGGCTCCACGTATATATATAGAGAAGAGCCAGCACGATGACAGATAAAAAGATTACAAGGAAAGAAGATAGAAAACTAGAACAACCCAAGCAATGTTCATTTGTCTTTTCTCCTCCTCCGCTGGAGAATTTCAAGTGGAAACCTTTGCCCTGCGCTAAAGAATGAACGTCTTTTTCTCTTCCTCCGCTACGTAAATCCAAGTGGAACCTTTCGTTCTGCGCTAAAGCAATCCAGGCGCCTCTATCTCTTCCTCTGCTAGATAGGTCCAAGCTGAACCTTTCGCTTTGCAATAGAGTAATCTAAGCGCCTCTTTCCCTCCAACCCCTGGAGAATTCTAAACCGTACCCTTCGTTCTTGTCGCTAAAGCACTTTTTTGTTCTATCTCCCACCTCCTGTATCCTAGAGTAATTCTCCTCCTACTCAAACTTTCTCTTGGTTTGTGATGATACCGAGCGTTTGTATAGACTCAACTTAAGTTGATTCTGCTCTTGATTTGGCTTAACCGTCCCGAAATCCCTTCCCTCCCGACGCCTAGGATATTTACGACACTGTTACGACTAAGTCTTTCTAGGCCTCAAAAACGACCAAACGAACGTACGTGTGGAAAAAAGTCGTTATAACCTTACCAATGACTTATAAAAGTTATTATAGCAAAATTAACCCCTGAATGTTCTCTATTAGGAATGGAAAAAGGAATATACTCACTATTGCATAGCATTTGCCGGTTATAAAATACTTACATCATGCAATGTATTTATTCTATTATTACTATAGAAACGTTTCTTTAACGATGACTCATAAAGTTACCGTAAAAGAATTCATCGCTGTTTTAGTAAAAAGCATATATTCCAATGACGTCAAATAATTTTAAACCGAATAAAATGTTGTACCTATTATTTTATATATTTCCTCATTTAATAAACAATAAGCAAATGTGAACCAGCGTGTTGCAATAATACTACGACATTTACTATATAAACAAGTTTATAAGATATGTGTTATCAAGGAAGTTTTAAGTAAATCAAGTGTATTAAAATAGTTTCTATAAACACACAATTACTCACCTATCTGTATAAACTTTCCTAAAGGAATAAATTAATTTTTAATTTATGAGTAAATACAAAAAATACGAAACTTGTACACTGAAAAAGTAAATGTTTATAAATATGATTGTTAACTTGTACAGTTTATTTCATGATTCATTTTAAAATTTATATGGAAAACCTTCAACATGTATCAATTTTACTTTTATATTAACTGAAATGTATAATCCTTTTTATTATACATTTGTGGGTATTTTATTCAGCCAGATGAGTTAATTGGTGTGATGCACACTTTAATTTAGATAGACCTTCAAGTTTTTGATTTCTCATTTGTATGAGGATTTTGTGCCAAAATAATTTAAAATTGGAGGATATAATGAACATCAAGTCAACGTAAATTTTATTTATAGTAATTAGGTTTGGGTAAATTAGGTTTTTATACTAATAATTAACCGTCCTCCTTATTAATAATACACCGCTGTTAGATTCGTATTATTTTAATAAATCCTAACAATATATAGCAAGTCTTAGAACAATCTTATTATAAACTTTGATATTGTTTATTATCCTTGGTTAGTTAGTACATTTTGATGTTCACAATAAATAAACACGTTATTCTAAACTGAATAAAAATTTAAACTGATTTACATAATCTGTTCAATTGTTGAACTTACTTATTTTCGTATTTATATTTTACTAGTAAGTAGTAAGTAAGGATTTTTATTTTCAAGTAAACTTTCACCAATCATCTTGATTAAAAACCATGCAAGATAATTAATTATATTATTACTTCTATAATGGCCGAACAACCAAACTCAGTATTACATGAAACCACGAATAAGGCTCTTTGGCAAGCGTTTAATTCTTAGAACTGTGGAAACTTTTTACAATGATATTCAAGTGTTCTTGGAAGAAAACCCGACGATGAAGGTTTCAGGGAATTACAACTTTAACTCATAAATAACCAGGAAGCTGCTGGTTTTAGTCGGCTGCTAAATATTGTTTGAGTAAGTTTGCTGAAATGGTAGTACTTTTAGAAGCTTTTTTAAAATTATGTATTAGTAATTTCAGATCTATGTTCAATTCTACATTATTGATTCAGAATTCAGAATCATGAATCTGAAATTAGACAAAATCCATCCGTGTAGTGTATTGACCACATAGTTCTCACTGCAATACTGTTCTCAGCACCGTCCGATGGCCAGCCCTAGGAACAGATTGACGGATATAGCACAGCACTAGCGAATGCTGTAGATTGAACATAGTTACTATCCTCAGTGAGACGTCTGTGGTTTGATTGTCATTCATAAGGTACTTACATAAGCTGTTCCATTTTAGTTTAACATTTGGAAAATCATCTCGTTGTTACATCAATATTGGTATTAAAACAATGGTGCAGCTTCTGGACGTACATTCTGAAGGTTTTTACATCACTTCGGGCAGAACACTGTGTGCCACATCTGAGAGTAATATCTTGGATTCTTGCTGTGCCTTCACCCAAATTTTCTTTTGCTAACTGGTTAGGCTCTGCCGTATGACCAATGACATTATTTGGCCGAGCTTTTGTGGTGTCGGCTAAATACTCTATCTATATGTTGATTCCGTTATTTATTGGGTATTTTATTGTATTAATGTAATAGTCAACGTTTCTATTTGTGTTTTGCCGATAAATATTTTTGTTGCGTTTGAATTCCGGTTTTTTGAAATCCGAATTTATTGTACGACACTAGATCCACTTCCTTATGCCTTCTTATTTTATTTGCTGCAAGTGCATCATGAGGAGTTTCGGAAGGCTGTTTCGGGCTCTTGCGGCCGCCCCACACTCCCAGAACTAAAGTATAGACATTCAAAATATGGTTGGACTTCCGCTAGTTGTTAGGAGACGGGAGGTAGGTTTGAAAATTCTGCACTGTAAACTTTCAATTAGAAGCTGCCCAGATCGCATGGATCACTTTGTTACCTGTGACCATTGTACTCTCAAATTCCTATATAACCCAACATTTTAAACTCCCACCTTTTTTTACAATCTGTCCTCCCACAAAAATTATATAACTTATTTATATATGTAGCCTAAGTGTAGACTCGGACCTAAGAGTTTGTTTTAATTTAACCGTCTTATATTAGTATTGTTGGTTAGCAATATCCAAATTATGTTTTAAAAAGAAAATGAATGATTCACTTATTTCCCCCCGTTATAGTTACTTTTTTGTCTCTTTGCAATGGGTCTATTTTGCAATTTGTTGTACTTGGTTAGTTCTTTCGCTTTTGGAACCACAAAACTGTTTTGGATTTATTTTTTTTTGGTTATCAACAAGTAACGTAACGTAATTATTTTGTTGTATTAATTTTTACGTTGGACTGTATTTTAAGTTTTTGACGTGACAACGTCTTAAATTAGGTTGCGGCTCGGAGTCACTCATGAAAAAGTGTAACGCCCGGTAACGTTACGATGCCCGTCCAGTGGGTCCGCCGCACGGGATAAAGCAGATAACTATGTTTATTCGTGAAAATGTGGAGTGCTTAGATTCGTCATTTACAACAACTACAACAATAAAGGTAAATAATTGTACACTGATATTTCATTATCGTAAACTATGATTGATTGATTAATTGTTAGATTGACACAAAAGTTGAGAAACTGAGTTTATAGGTTATGTCATACAATAGCTCGCCGTCTTGAAAATCATTGATGTAATGGTTTCCTATTTTCAACGTATACATTAATACCATAATCATAATAGTGGTATATTAGGATGGAAAACTAAAATAAGCGTATTTCCTAAAACTTTATTGTAGATCTAAAAATTTTGTCCTTAGTTTTTCTTCACAGGCTACTCATTGTATAAATATTAATTTGATTATTAAAAGGGCTTGACTCCTCTATATGTTTATTTAGTCCAAATTTATCTAAAATATAAAGTTGTTTTACACATATTATCACAAAACTAGACGTACATTTGCTATGGATTGTGTGTAGAGTGATTTTTAAATAAAATGTTCTGTTAAAAACAGCATAAATATTAATGTTAATAAATTTTGTACTTTATAATTAGATATATCTGCAACTCGAAATATGTAGGAGAGACATTAAATGTAAAGTAACAATTTAAAATGTAATATGAGTAAATACAGAAGACCAGTCAGCTACGTTATTAGGGAAAAATGACGTAACATATTTCTACTAACTGCAACAGTAGGAGGAAGGTGTATTAAACTTTAAATTCAAGAGATAAAATTTAGATTCTAAACTGCCCAAATTTAGTGAATGGTAACAGAAGGCTTACAAATAGATTCATAATATTACTTGGCAAGTAAAATTTAAACGTCAGTTCACTTAATTGGAATTGGCAAACTATGTTCAAGATTTATCTTTCGGCCGATGTAATACTGTATGGAATACCGATGTCAGTGAGGAAAATTTAACATTAGTGCGAGCCCATGTTACTATAGGAATCTCGTATACAAGAGAAGTATACTGATTTATTATTACATAATTAATGTATTTCCATATGACATGGAATAACAAGGAACCTATTTAGTATACAATACTTAAGAACATATAGACTTACTGCAAATATTTTTAGTTTAATAAATGTTCATTTCGGACAAACACATCTCAGCGTTTTTGAATTCGTAGTTAAGAAATAAGCACTGTTTTAATCTATTAAAACAAATTGTGCATGGATTCTCGTACACGTCTCGTATTTAAAACTATAACTTTTTGTTTGAATCCAAAGTTGAGATCAAAGTGCCAGTGTCTACTTCACCGTAATGTCTTTATGGAACGTTAGTTTAGTACCCAACTAATGAAGACTTTAATTAAAGTTTATTAGTACCCATGTTAAGCATTGAAATTATAAGTTTTGTAATTTTTAACAAAATAGAAGCAATGCAACAGAAAATGTGTTACATATTTCCGAGTATTATCACAAAGAACATATAATTCATAACCGTCCAAAAAATACTTTTAAATTTTCAAAAGATTTTTATAACAAATATGAAGTAACTTCAAATCTAATCCTATTGTTTAATTTCTTGGTTTCGGCTGATAAGAATTTTATTAGAACAGCATTTTAAAATACGAAACTAGTATAACAAGAACACATTTCATGAAAATTATGGTCACCAATTATTTCTTTTGTACCAGAGATATTGAAATAAGTTGCTTTGAGAATAAATGTATTACATCCTCAATAGACTTTAATTTCAAAATCTACAAAAACCAGAACATTTATTGATTTAGTCTTTAAAAATCTTGTTTTAAATAGCTATAATCATAGTAATATTATAAATTCAAAAGTGCCTTTGTTTGCTTGTTTTGTTTGACGCGTAAACTACCCAACCGATTGTATTGAAATCTTGCATGGATATTCTTGCAATTCCTGGAATGAATGTAGTCCTTTACTTGTTTAGAAAATCCCTCCAGGCCATGCCCCACTGGTATCTGGTATTTAAAGAAGCGAAATATCCTTTATTGGTCTCTATAGTAACTTAATGAGTATGTCAAATGTAATCAACTGTTCTGTGTTAGCATTGTTTATTATTTTCAATTTGTTTACTTTTATATTAAATGTATTTTCTAATTGGTGACCATAATTTTTAAAGTCGTATCGGAATATTTTATCTTGATCGGAAGAGAGGCAAAAAACAGATTTGATCAGCTTTTGAAAAAAAATACTAGGACTGGAGTAAATTACACGACCATAAATATACCCTTTTTCATATTTTCTTGATCGTGCCTTCTCGAACCAAAAGTGCTCATACAGATGCAAAACCTGCGAAATTGCGTGTAAATACGCAGGTAACTGCTATTCAAAACATATTATATAATTTTAAACATCAATGTATTAACAATAAAGTTTTGTATCGATAACAAAAGAAACAATTCAATAAATAAATATTTCAATTTATAGGTTCAAGCATAACGTCAGTTATTGTCTTTGCAACCCTTTTCAAGATTTTAGGAGGAGGAAGATTATGATTTATGGTCTGACACTTAGCTCCTGCTCTAGACCTTGTGATGAATGTGTTGTAAAGCCCAAGGGTTCTTGTAATAATCTCACTTCACTTTTATTCCAAAGTCAAGTGTCTACTTAATTACGTTAAACATCAACTATCACTATTTAGTCACTTTCGAACGATATTATGGCATTGTATAAGTGTTTTTAACTGCTTTTAACATTACCATTAGTAAATGAAATTTATATAACATAATAACTCATTTAAAGTTCATAGTGTTACCAAATACGTACTTCATTATTCCGTAGCATAGCAGTAAGTCTACGGCTCTCTAACACAGATGTCAGGGCTACGATTCCCGAAGAAGTCTATACAAAATTTTAATATTCGTTTTCCTGAAAGGCTAAAAAAATTTATTAAAAATGCACTGGTGTAGAAACAACTTCTTTAAAACACATGTTTATTCAGGTGCCAGATATAATAATTAATTAGGATCCTCTTAGTCGTTTTTATACTATTTTAATGTCAGAGGATCCTTCCGTACATTTTACAATTACTAAACTCATTATAATTGTTCTCATCTGAATGGAGCCTTTATTTCTTTGCATTATGTACGTGAACGTATATAGACCTATGTGTATAACGTTAATACAAAGCAATAAAAGGGAGAGCTCAACATGAATACTAGATGCATCAAATGCTTAATCTAAGAAAATATAAGACCCAATCTTTACTACGATATTTGAACTTTAATCACTGGCAGCGAGATATGATTCATATTATAAATAATATGTTGCAACGATAAACATAACAGAGTTTGACCACTCGCTGTAAGATTCACAGATGCCGAGATGACTTGTTATGTAAGGTAAGGATTACAAGGATTACAGATGACAGGTAAGGATTACAAGGAAACCGTACAATTTGATAAGTACCACTTTTTTGAACCCTTGTTATATTGCAAAAGTCACAGCAATCGGTCGGAAGGGATTTTGAGCTATTTTGAGATTGGTACCTTTGGTATTGACAATTTATATAAATATGTCAGTAAAAACGATAGATCAATCGAAAATAGTTTAAAAAAGCCTGGAGAGGAATAAAAGATACCCCTAAATTTGCTATTATTAATATAAGAAATAGCTTGTAGTGGTCTGAGGGAGAAAGTGATAGACTGATGCACTGAATCTTACAATCTGATCTTTTGATCCGTCCTACAGAAAAAATATATAAACTATGATTTCGTTCCTAGTAATGAAGCAATTAGTAAAATATAATTCTTAAAAAGATTCAATTAAATGTTCTTAAACAGAATGTTTTGACGTTTTATATTTGTTGAGAACCCGTATTTAGTCCCATTGATCGGAAATATAGTGAAAACATCGTAGCGTTACATGAAAGGCGTAACAAAAGGGTTAAACCTGTTTGAAAAGCACAAGATGCATGAAACCAAATGTGGGGTCATTGCGTCTCCACCGCTGGCCATGGAAGTGGTAAACAACGATGACAAATGAACTCATCTCTATGATATGCCACTCTAAACTGTGGGGCTTGTGTTTTAGCGGTGTGATAAATCAAGGGCTCCCAGTTACGAATGTAGCGAACGTGATGTCTGTACATCTTCCTTCCATCTTTCCCTCAGTCGCAGCTACGCTAAAATTGTAACGAGAATTCTTATATTTTCCTTTACAATAACTTGACAATATTATACATTTTCGGAATACCATAGTATTCATATATACTGTCATGAAAACAAAATAAGCAATAAAATTAAACATAAAAACGAAGCACAAAGCATCACTATAAGACCTGTTTATAAAACCAATCATTTTTGTAACATATCTAATAGAAACATCTGAGCTGAAATATGTAACTTACGTTTCTGTAATACCTTCGTCTCATTTTCCTATGTTGTAATTTGAATGTCAACATAATTCTACAAAGATTGAAACATTGTTTTGCTGTTCCAATTTGATGATAAGACTATATTACTCTGATGATGAAGCAAAAATTAAGAGTAATGTTAACACATAATTTATGTAAATGTGCGTTCTCATAAGATATTTTCAATTATTCCAAAAACAAGTCAATTAGTGTACGGTAATAGAGATATAAGTAATTTAAGAATGCTTGTAGCAATGTTTTGTTTATAAAATTATAATGATTATACTTATGGCCTTACTTACACACAACTTTTAATAATAATCAACCAATAAAATATGATAAAATATGTATTATTTTATTAGTGACACTACGTAACAAACTATTTAAATTGTTCAATGTCACAAGTGGATAGAACATAATTTGTTTGCTTATTTGCGAACACTTGGGGCTCTCATTAAATTTCACTAAGTTTGAATTCAATTTTGTACAATTAGCCATATTAAACATATAGGTTTCTACCTCTTCTAAATCATTCTATTATCATATTTAACGACTTTCTGCACCTCTCCAAAAAAAAAATGTTTAACTCCAACGTACGGTTTTTAACTTTTTATATTTATATTTATTTATTATTTATCTATCTATTTCCCCTTATTTTGAGTCTCTCCATTAATCCCAGGGCACGATTATGAAAAAGAGATAATAACGGGGACGTGATAAGGTAGAGTGGAAAGAAATAAAGGTAGTGGCGAAGGGGAGAGAGGGAAAAGAGAGAGAGAGATTTGAAAATGTACAATCGTTTCATGTTTCAACCATTTGGGTTGAAAATTTACCTTATGTATTTTACAAGCCCAACTGTGAGTATTTTTATGTTTAACAATTAACAAATATTTAAATTCAATATAAAACAAATTACCAATTTATTGAAACTGTCTCCTCAATTTATTCAGATTTTAAAACGGTCACAATATGATCCATAAATATCAGCGTCTGAGATGTGACGGTTTTCCAGTGTTAAAAGTAGTGAGTATGAAGTGATGTATCAAGCTGTGGTATCTAACAACTAACAACACTGTTGAAACAAAGCTATATGGAGGCTTTGTTATTGTTACTGCAGAAAGGCCAGAACGTTTTCTCAAACAATCAACTGAGAAAACAAACAACAAAAGAAATAACCTTAATATCCAACATCATTTATTTTTTCTTAATCTTTTCATCCTCCAACAGTATCGCTTACTTCTAAGATTGGTTTTATTTATTTCAGCGATAACTTTTTATTTCTTGTTATAATATTCAATTCATAATATTAAAAAGTATTTAATGTCATCGACCTAAATACAAAAGTAAACACTAGGTCAAAAGTTATTGTTTTCATTCATAATTCCTATATTTTGTTACAATAAAATATTTCGTACACCTGCATTTCTTTGCACAACTAGCTGTATCATTTATAAGGTTTATACATTTTAAAAACGTGTTTGGCTCCTGAATCTGTACTCGTACACTAAACCATGCAACATATCTCCTTTTTTATTTTGGTTACGAATAGGTCTTAGTTATGAATTTATATGAATAAACAATTTTTGATTACTTTTGAAATTACAAGTATACGTGTTACAAATGTTTTGCACTGCTAAAATTTGTAACCAGTTTATTTTAATATTCGTTAATTTTTAAATAAGATAGTTAGTTTTCTACCAATTCAGTAGTACCGTAGTAATTCGGATAGCATATATGAATGGTTAAGCTTATGTAAATATCAAGTTATAAAACTGATATTTGCCACTGGCAAAGAGTACGCCAGTCCACATTTTGTGTAACTGTTCATACCAATTTTAAGCTTATTGCTATGGCGAAGTTTTTTTATATTTCCCATTAATTATAATTAGACGCTTAACTACTTCGTATAACTATTTTCCACTTTCTTTAATGGAACAGCACATTGTTTATATTGGATATATTTAATCAGGCAATTGTTAATAAAACAGGGAGACACGAATGAAATGAACAAAAACGTGCTGCAAGCCATCCTCTAAAAATAATCCAATTGTAATAAACTAATTATTTTACTAAGAAATGAATCAACTATTGAAGTAGTCTGAGGGCTGAACGATGACAATGCAATAATGCATTCATCGTTAGGCAATAGAGCTATTCCTTATAGCATATAACTGTAATGCTACAATAGGTTCTTTGCAACCGAATGCGGATCTTTAAGGAGATTCAGTGGGTCAAGTGGTAACTAAAAGTTTAATAGCTAATGGTCATAAACTTGTTCTTTTTTTAACCGGATGCAATCTTTTTTAATGAATTTAATCAAATTATCTTTAGAACACCAAATCTATAAAAAAATCTACTAAAATGAAATAACATTTCAACAACACTTTTTATATTTTTGGTTCCTAGACGTTGAATAATAAATATGTTAGCCAAGACTGTTCGTTGTGTAACAATCGCCTTGGGAACTGTGGCAATGCTAAAATATATAAAAAACTGTTATGATTGATATAGAGCGTATAGAGGTCTAGAAGTTTTAACTAACAACTGACTAGAGAGACGAGGTATTTCCGACGCGACGCGTCCTCAGGAGTCAGACTCGCCTGCCGCCTTATTTTATTGTCTTATATTATAAGTCTGCCGCTGAGAAAGCACGGCACTCGTCATGTATTATACATGTGTTCATGAAATTTACAAAATTTATTTCTACAATATGTTTTTACGATAGATCTTAATCATTAACTAAGTTAGTTTCAACCCGCTACTTTAATGACGTGGGAATTTATATACGTCAAAGCTGGCTGTCATACGGAGTGGTCAGTTTTCTTCAACTGACTGTCTAGACTTGCGCTGTTCTACGCTACAGAACTCTCAAGGCAATGTGATTTCGTTATTTTGTCTTTTTTGTGTGTTGTATATTTTATATCGTTTTTGGGTATATGAATGACGAAAAAGAGCAATCCGTGAAAATAGTAACTTACAACTACATTACATCTATGAATGTCAACGATACCGGGACGTTATTGTATTGTTACGTTTTATTTGAATGTTTGATGATCACATTTCTGAATGGATTAGTATAAAAAAAAACTACGGTCTACTTTTATCTTAATAACTAACCTAATTAGTCACAACCTGTCACCGAATTCCACTTATCCCCGGATTTTGCAAACACCCCCCTTGTGATCACATTTAGTGTTAGGCTGTATGTGTACCACCCCACACAGATTGTCTGAAACCTAAGGCTGCATTAGTCTTATAATACCTATAATATGTAAATGTGACATACTATGTAAACTTGTAGACAACAAAGAGACTAAATTCATTAAAACCTCACACATTAGTCAGACTATCCTCTTTTGTATGTATTCACAGTATTCATGACTTTAATCTGTATGTATATATTTAGAATGAAGCAATTTTAACGTGACTATACTTCTTTGACATTGCTTTGGCAGTTATAATTAATTTGAACCGCTAAGACGAAACATCAAGGGCAATTAAAAACTTTAACTACCTTTGAACTGTAATTCTGTCATAACCTTGTAGTAGTTTGTTACCACAAAATCTAATTTCATCGGATTCTTTTCAGATCATTTTTAACTTTCCACAAGGAGATGAGTAGGCACATTTGTATTGCTGCGTTCAATTTCTTTTTGCATTTGTATAGAATTTGAAGTGGAATATGTAGCTAACGGGAAATAGAAATAGAAACTGCTATTTTTATATTAATACATTTGAGGTTCACATTACTTACGGAGTTTTGTGTAGAAATTTGTTTTTTAGACTGCTTTATTAATTATATAATTTTTTAAGAAACCAATAGTCCACCAACTATTTTTTGACAAAACTATAGCGGACCTTGTATAATAACTAAATTTTTGGCGATATACTCGTATATAGACCGCATAGTGGAAAAGTAAAGAGGCTCTAAACTCAAAGCATTAGCTGGAGTACGCTCCGTAAAGTCACTAGATGACCTCGACATAACAGTAAAAGGTATAAAGTCCAGGACTCATGGGGATAAAATTTGTATTAATAAATTATATATAATAAATAAAATTGACAATTTTGCCTAGCAGGCTCTCTAAGCTCGTTTCTTCCTTCAGAACTATTGAAAACTCGTTTTGTAAAAGTTGACAGACGATTTTATTTTTGAAGCGATATCAATATATAAAAGAAGGAGAATTATGTTCAAGATTTCTTCACTATCGAACACACACCAAAAAAACACCAACCAAAAACATTTTGTTTTCAAAAAGTATATAATAAAATACAATTTTAAGATAAACTCAATTTATATAATAAATAAATTCTACTAAAATACATTGAAATATTTCATATAAACTATTTGAATTAACGTTAAAAATATGCATTGTACTTTTAATATTTTAAAATAATATTAAACTTATATTTTCTTAAAAACATATTTTAGTTCTGTCAAGTAGTGGGCTTATAGTATATAGAAAGCAGAAATCAATGAATGTGACTAAAGACAAACTTTCTACAATAATGTTTGACATAGGCTTCAAGTTTGCACTAAAATAGAGATGGTTCTAAATAGTTGTTATTTGAACAGTAACATCGATGTTGCCACAGGTCGTATGTTACTCCTTTAATCTTCTGTCCAATGTTATTGTATAATTAACTGCCTAATCGTTTGCCAGAAACTACAGACACAATTATTTTGGCAAGCTTTTCGACACAAACGGTTTTGTCGCTTAAACAAAATAAATAACTTTTCAAAATGCAAATAGCCTTAATACATCAATTATGTGCAAGCTAGTAGAATTGAATTAGATTTCTTTTATATTTGTAATATAAATTGGAGTATTATTTTAAAATTATTATTTTGTGCATTACTTCTTCTATTCAATTAACGAGATTCAATTAAATTTACTGTGTTTTTTTAATATAACATTTTTTACGCTATCCAGGTGTCCATAAAAATACTATTATTTATGTATATTTAACAACTGCGGCACTAAGTTATAAATAGTAACTTAAGCATTAATATAAGTCCCTTGTGAATATTCAAATATTTTCAGTTATTTGGGTAAATATTTATGAACACCTTACAAACCCGGCCTGTACAATTGATAACCAATTGGCAGCATCTACAATATTGAATTTAATTCACTTTTAGTATTTATAAGCTACTATGTTAAAAGGCATTAATATAATTGTTATGAAAGAATAGCATTTAAATATTAAAATATTATATTACAAACTAAAAAATATTCTTAAGACACAATTTCAAGAAAACCATTTTAAGAATTAATCTAACAACTTTTTTCAAATAATGTTCTTGAACATGAGAAAAGAATTGGTTGGTAAATAACAAAAATTGCATACATTTCCCGAATAATACACTCCTATAGTTTCTTAACGTATATTAACTTTACATTATACGTTTTAAATGAACCCTTTTATATCTTTAAGCAGAGGCTATTAATAAACATTACAGTGTCCATAATTAATACTACATTAATAATACTACATACTATTGTTTCCAAAATCTACAAGTGTGCCTAACCTGTAGTTTACCTGTAGAGTCTGTATGTACTGTAGTTGTTGCACAAATTTACTTTTGAAAATAGTCAAACAAACGTTATGCTACAACTGGAGCTATTAAGGTAGTAAATATTTATCATCTTCTACGCTAAAAATTATCTCGTGGCAATTTATGTAGGTAGTGTAGATAATTTTTATTCATTCATTTAACCCTGCAACTGGCTTTAAGCCATTATCGACGCAATAACTATAGTTTCAAAATGGCACTAAGCTATTTTCGACGCATTAACTATGTCGTAATATGATCTCTCACAGCAAGCCTATTTTTACTTTGTTTGAAGTAAAACATACGTAAATCTAAAGATAAAGATCCAAGGTTTCATATTATATAATAAAACGTTCTAAAGTTACGTTAAATCTTTCATTATAAAATTCTAAATTCGGATGTTCACATTTCCGATTGCCATTTGTTTGCGTAATTTCCGAACACGCTAAAATTACCGCATGTTTGTCAAAATTCCCTATCGTGAGTTTACGTTCTACACGATCGTAAGTGTCGTCATTGAAAACAGTGTATTCTTGGCTTTCAGAAACATCTTTTTAATAGCCAGTAGGAAAATAAATGTTTATAAAATAAGCGTTTGAAAAGCTCGTGTTTTGTAAAATTCCAAAATGCCTAATGCGTCGAAAATAGCTTCATTAAATTTTATTATTTTTGTTACATTATCGTTGTCTGGAAATAGTGAAAATCATATCAAAACAAAGAAGATGAATTACTGTAAACAACAGTATCGTCAACAAAGACTAATAACTAGTATTTTATTTTTGTTCTGTTGCACAATCACCGACTTAACCAGTAGATAAGAACAACGCGTCGCTTGGTTGCCATGTTGATTTCTCTGTTGTTATTACGCCGTTGCCGGTATTAGTGTATTGCTTGCTATTTATTTGGATATTTTAGACTTTTTGTTATTTAGTGTGTATAAATAAAAGTTTGTTTAGTGTTTTTTTTTAATTAATAAAGTGAAAAATGTAGAGGTTAGGTTAAGTTTTAGTGAATAGGTTGGATTTTTGAGAAACTGAAAGTAAGCATGTTATACGCTTCAGGTGCAGTGTTTTATTATTTTGTTGACAATTTATAGTTATTTCATAATGAGTGTTAATTTAAACAGAATTTATTTATTATAAAAGCATATTCATGTATTTTAGACAGTAATTTTTTTTTACTTTTTCTGAAGGTATTAGCGTTTTATTTCTATGGCCATCGCTTGTTTTATTTTTTTTTACAAAAAATAATAGAGATAAAAATACATAGTTGTACATTTTGTAGACTTCAATAAATGTACTATATATATATAAATAATTTTTGGGTGAAAAGAAAATTGTTAGTTAAAAATGTTAGGCATTTATTTTACAATTTTAACTTTTGTAAAAATTTAAAAAAAATTTGTTGCCATATAAATATATCTTATACAATGTAAACTTCTATAAATATCATATTTTTCTCTTCTACATATATTTATTATAAAAGCATGTTCATGTATTTTAGACAGTAATTCTTTTTTACTTCTTCTGAAGGTATTAGCGTTTTATTTCTATGACCATCGCTTGTTTAATTTTTTTAACAAAGAAATAATAGAGATAAATATACATTGTTGTACATTTTTGTAAACTTTAATAAATTTAATATCTAAATAAATAATTTTTGGATGAAAAGAAAATTGTTAGCTAAAAATGTTAGGCATTTATTTCACAATTTCGACTTTTGTTAAAATTTAAAAAAAGGGTTGTTGCCATATAAAAATATCTTATACAATGTAACCTTCTATAAATATCATATTTTTCTCTTCTACATATATTTATCTCTTAGAAAAAAATATTTGTTCATCCAATATTCCAAAATGTCACAATGGTATACATAATACTGCTATACAAACTTTTTTTTCAGATTTTGTGGTTTTTATAGGTATATTATTCAAAAGTACCAAAAACTTCTTTTACCTAAATATTTTTTTGTAATTTGTAATTCAGATATATAGCAAACTCTTGTATATTTTAGAATTATTCTAAAAAATTTCATATTACCTGAGAGGGTGCTATACATTTAAGAAACATTTATTCTTTACTAATATTTTTATGTTAATCAGTAAAAAAATAAAAATAAATTGGAATGATTCAATATTTCACATTTTTTTGGGAAACTAAATTTATTTCTAAAGACAATGATGCTTTTAAAATGTTTGGATCTTAAAAAATAGATAATCAGTGATTAAAACACAAAACCCTTACAAAATCACCAAAAAGTGCCTTCCATTTTGGGAAAAAATGATGGCCAGTTCCAGGGTGATGAGTAAAATTGATGAAAATTATTCATGATTTAATGATGAGACTCTTAACTTTTGCCGTTAGTACATTGCATACAAACTATCTTCTGACACAATA
The DNA here is from genome assembly GCF_021130785.1 of Homalodisca vitripennis. Taxonomy (NCBI): domain Eukaryota; kingdom Metazoa; phylum Arthropoda; class Insecta; order Hemiptera; family Cicadellidae; genus Homalodisca; species Homalodisca vitripennis. The sequence goes on along the minus strand of NC_060211.1, from coordinate 43,627,043 downwards.
GTCAATTGTAACGGCAGTTAGGCAAGATTAGAGTTCCAGCGTAGAATTCCACGAAGCTGAAAGGAATCTCCAGAATAACGAGTTTAACAGCAGGACTCGGGAATGTTATATGGAACTATTGCTAAGTTTGTGCTTTGAAGCATATAGAGCTAAAACTCCGGAACAGATCTATCAGTATCTATCATTCATACCAAAATACTTCATACATTACTTGAAAGTGATAATACATTAATTTTTCATAAAAAAATCATATAAATACAAGGGAATAAAATAACAAACAAAGTTTATAGAATAACAAAACAACAAGAAGAAGAATAAACACGTCGACGTCACGGATAGTGATAATGTGTGATTGTCTAATATGGCGACTACGCATTTCTCCTGGTAAATTCATAACGTTACAATTTTCACATTTAACTGTTGACTACTGGAGTTACTTGTAAATTGTACACTCTAAATGAACATTTCTATGAAGAATAAATATTGGAATCCATTAAGGAGTTCATTGAGAGAAAGTCTCGGACAATGTTCGGTTAGTTAAAACTATGATCCTGGTACATATACATTCCATATCGGAAAGACAACTTTAAGAAAACGTCTGAAATCATGATGTCAGGATGTGCTGGATTCACTGGTGTAAATTACTGAAGAAGAATAATATTATATAACTAAATAAATAAAATCCCTTATTCCAAACAAGGTTTTTTTTTTGGCTGATGAGAGAGCTGCGTATTTTTATATATAACATAAGTTTTCATTTCTGTCTGTCCGTCCGCACGACATCTCGAAAACTGATATATTGAAACACAACTTTACGTGAACTATTATATCTGTAAGAGCAAAACTGAGTTCCCATCACACCATGAAACTTGGCTGAACGTAATATGTTTGTTATCAGATTTGTCTTATGGGTAACCATGAAAATATAGAATAAATAAGATTGTTAGCAATCGGAGTACAATTATATAAGATCTGGAATTTTTATTCAAATTTCAAAATATTACTAACGAATTTATCGGGCCAAAGGAAATTCACGCGAAAACAAAAACAGCTTTCTCTGATTGCTTGTCGGTTGTACGAATTTAATTACAATGCTGATTTAAGGAACATATATACAGTTCGTTATATGTTCCTAACATATAATATATAACGTTATAGATATTAACATAACAACCAAGGGTAGTTCTATGCAGCTTTGGAGTCCAGGGGTATACTTGGCCAAACTCGTTTTTGCCTCTACTAAAAGAGGCTGGAAGTTCCTAAGCTGGTATGATCTTGTGCTGAGAGAGATCCTATAAGCCAGGGGGGAAAAGGAGAATTGTATAGAATGGAAGGTCCCGAAGGTATGCAAAGGCCAAGATCCTCTGAAACCTGAAAGATATTAATATTCGTTAGCTCTCTTAGCCTAGAATTTATTATATAATACGTCATGGTATTTGGCAAAAAGCTCCAAGAGGCCGAAATGTATTAGAGTCTGTAAATACCCAGTAAATCATTTATAAATACTCATCATCATCAAATACGGATATGTATTCTCCCAAATTCTGCTTGATTCATTTGGTCGTAACTTTAGCAAAAGGAATATGTTCATTACCACATTAATTTAGTCATTCTGTTTGAGAGATGGATGAAAGGAAGATGTACAGACGTCATGTTCGTTACATTCGTCACTGAAGTTCTTGATTTATCACACCGCCAAGACTCGATTGTCACAATTTATAGTAGCATGTCACAGAGATGACTTTATTTGTCATCATTGTTTACTCGTTCTATGGTCAGCGATAGAGTAGTATCGAATTTTGTAGGTTCGGTAGAAGAATACACTTCTTCGATTATAGAAAATTACAATATGTTATAACTGCCATATCAATATGTAACTTTCTTGTTTTGTGATTTAACGTGGTGTCCGGACAACCTTTTTATGGTGACTATCAGATATGGTAAACTCAAAGCTATCTTGTGCTCTTGTGATACCTTATTACTTATACTCGTAATAAGGATAATTATTTATACTCGGGAATTATGTACTCGTCCAAGTACGAGTACATGGTTCCCAAGAAGCCATATAGGTAAAAGTGCTACGTAGTACATAACAATATTATAGCAAATTTAGTATCACATATTGCCAAACAGATCGCGGATTGAACCATTAGGAAACTTCATTGCAAAAATACCGTAAGTAAATGTAGAGAATATTCTCTTTCCTAAACAGATTTTGAAAACACTTTTTTGTGATTATAATAATTATTTTTGAAAAGTATCTAAACGTATCATTAAAAATGTGTGTAGTCTGTTTCTATATCTTAAGATTTAACAATCAGTTTTAATTTTATTTTAATCTTATTTATAGTATTCATTTTATAATAACACAACCTTTGTGAGTATGAAACATGAATAACATTAATAAACAAACATTTTATTGTTATAAAACGACATTAGTTTTATCAATATAAAATATTTAATAATAAACATTTGAACTAGACGTGTTTTATACTAATACTTCACTATAAGAAAGGAAATGAAATATAGATGAGGATAACCTAGGAGATGAGTATAAAAAATTAAAGCTAAAACATATTTAAAATGTATTAAATGCCAAATCTTTAATTTTGATTATAGTTTATTAAATAATGTTAACGTTCCATTAATTAATCCCCTGTGAAAAATGTTCTAGACAACAGCAATTTACCAGGTTTCTTTTTAATGATTTGTCATCGTTTTTTAGTTTTAATACTTTATGAGAGTTTCTTTATAAAAACCTGACTCCTGCTTGAGACGTAAGATTTATAAATATATCCGTGATGTTAAGATCTGGAGATTCGGTTATAGCGTGATTGATATAATTCCCTCAAATTATTTACATTTCAATTTTGAATGCAGTATTGCTTTAAAAATATATAAACAAAGCAATAGTCAAAATTTATAATTCTTTAAAAGAAGATTTACAAGAATTTCTCAAAGTATTTTTTAATGAACTTTTGTAATTAGTCATTCATGAATTGAGAGTTTTTAAATTAATTCATGCTATAAATGCATGCAAAGAATTTTTTTTATTTTTTATTTCCCTATCAATACTGAGCAAATTGGAATTATTTTAGGTTTACAATTATGTAATAGAGTGGAATTCTTTTTGTTTAACAAAGATGGCTGAGTATCATCTTAAAATTACTGACATTCCATATTGCACAGCTGCAACATAAAAGCACAGCAAACTGTATACGAAGATAATTTATATGTTTTTAGAAATTGCTCAACATAATTTATAAAAATCATCTACAGTTTTTTGAATTTTCTAAATATGCTTAAAAGCTAACTACTTATCCTTCTTTACTCCAATATCACAATAATGGTACATGAATTAATTCATTTTTCCGAATTGTTTAAAAAAGAAGACGTCCTATGTAAAGTAATAGGTAATAATATTGTAGTAAGGAATCCTTTTATAATTGTCTTCTCTCCCGCTTTTAAAGATTGCTATAACTGTTTGTGATGTTCAGGTAGTAAAATATTTGATTTGAATACACAATAACTGAGTATTTTCCTACGGAGCACAAAATACACAATTCATAAAAAGCCATTTAAGAGCAGGTAGTAAAGGCGACTGTTAGCGAGGTTAGGCAATGTTTGGTCGTGATATAATGACAGATGTGCCATTTTTAAGATATGCCTAATTTGCATCCAGACACTACTTAATTTTGTTATTTTTATTGGATATCCATACAAATATTCTTAAACATTTTAAACTTAGTTTCAATACTTTCTATACTCTTTAGAAGGAACACTAAAATGCATTATTTTTTATGCTAATTAGTCGAGTATTTCAAATGACACATAAGCGACACAAAATAACAGCGAAAAAGTGTTGGAGTAAAACTCAAGATAATTTCAGCACATCCGGCTTTTACTTGCTTGAAAAATGTGGAAAGTTAAATAATGAGCTTTTTAAATACTGATTCAATTATTCTTTTTATAATAACCTCATATGGTAAAATATTTACTAAACATAGCAACCAAACTGTCTTTATATCAGTGTTTAATTTGCAAGAAAACTTTAAAGCTAACATTAAAACCGTCCGCAAATACGAAACAAAATAATGTTGAGCTCAAATAAGTGAGAACCATTTAACTGAAGCGAAAGAAGAGACTGAAGTAATAATGTAGAGTTCATTAACGCAGTAGTCAGGGGAGAGTAGCAGAAACATTAACAGCTTCATTCATTAGAATTTCCAGCTGTTTGATAATGAGATTTTTATATTACTCTTGAACATTTTATTGAGGAAATAAATACTAAAACCGTTTAAAACATAAAGGTTTAACACCTTATAACTGTAGAAAGTGGATCAGAAAAATTAGACATTTACAAATTTATTTTGGTCCAAGTAGTATACAGGTATGTTCTTTCTTAAACAGTTTAAATTCCTCGTATATATGTTCCTTGAATCAGCATTGTAATTAAATTCGTAAAACCGACAAGCAATCATAGAAAGCTGTTTTTGTTTTCGCGTGCATTTCCTTTGGCCCGATAAATTCGTTAGTAATATTTTGAAATTTGAATAAAAATGCCAGATCTTATATAATTGTACTCCGATTGCTAACAATCTTATTGTTCTGTATTTTCATGGTTATCCATAAGACAAATCTGATAACAAACATTTTACGTTCAGCCAAGTTTCATGGTGTGATGGGCACCATAATCGCACTCAGTTTTGCTCTTACATATATAATAGTTCACGTAAAGTTGTGTTTCAATATATCAGTTTTCGAGATGTCGTGCGGACGGACAGACAGAAATGAAAACTTGTTATGTTATCTATAAAATTACGCAACTCTCTCATCAGCCAAAAAACCTTGTTTGGAATAAGGGATTTAATTTATTTAGTTATATAATATTATTCTTCTTCAGTAATTTACTCCAGTGAATCCAGCACATCCTGACATCATGATTTCAGACGTTTTCTTAAAGTTATCTTTCCGATATCGAATGTATATGTACCAGGAACATAGTTTTAACTAACCGGAAATTGTCCGAGACTTTCTCTCAATAAACTCCTTAATGGATTCCAATATTTATTCTTCATAGAAATGTTCATTTAGAGTGTACAATTTACAAGTAACTCCAGTAGTCAACAGTTAATTGTGAAAATTGTAACGTTGTAAATTTACCAGGAGAAATGCGTAGTCGCCATATTAGACAATCACACATTATCACTATCCGTGACGTCGACGTATTTATTCTTCTTTTTGTTGTTTTGTTATTCTATAACCTTTGTTTGTTATTTTATTATTTTATTTCCTTGTATTTATATGATATTTATTATGAAACATTAATTTGTTATCACCTTCAAGTAATGTATGAAGTATTTTGGTATGAATGATAGAGACTGATAGATCTGTTCCGGAGTTTTAGCTCTATATGCTTCAAAGCACAAACTTAGCAATAGTTCCGTATAACATTCCCGAGTCCTGCTGTTAAACTCGGTATTCTGGAGATTCCTTTCTGCTTCGTGGAATTCTACGCTGGAACTCTAATCTTGCCTAACTGCCGTTACAATTGACTATTGTGTAGAAGATAGTTTGTATGCAATTTACTAACGGCAAAAGTTAAGAGTCTCATCATTAAATCATGAATAATTTTCATCAGTTTTACTTATCATTAAATGAATGAATAAAAATTATCTACATTACCTACATACATTGCCACGAGATAATTTTTAGCGTAGAAGATGATAAATATTTACTACCTTAATAGCTCCAGTTGTAGGATAACGTTTTTTTGACTTTTGCAAAAGTAATTTTGTGCAACAACTACAGTAATTACAGACTCTACAGGTTAGGCACACTTGTAGATTTTGGAAAAACAGTATGTAGTATTAGTAATGTAGTATTAATTATGGACACTGTAATGTTTATTAATAGCCTCTGCTTAAAGGTATAAAAGTGTTCATTTAAAACGTGTAATGTAAAGTTAAGATACTTTAAGAAACTATAGGAGTGTATTATTCGGAAAATGTATGCAATTTTTTGTTATTAACAACCAATTCTTTTCTCATGTTCAAGAAAATTATTTGAAAAAAGTTGTTAGATTAATTCTTAAAATGGTTTTCTTGAAATTGTGTCTTAAGAATATTTTTTAGTTTGTAATATAATATTTTAATATTTAAATGCTATTCTCTTATAACAATTATATTAATGCCTTTTAACATAGTAGCTTATAAATACTAAAAATGAATTAAATTCAATACTGTAGAAGCTGCCAATTGGTTATCAATTGTACAGGCCGGGTTTATAAGGTGTGCATAAGTATTTACCCAAGTAACTGAAAATATTTTAATATCGAAAAGGGACTTATGTTATTGCTTAAGTTACTATTTATAACTTAGTGCCACAGTTGTTATATATACATAAATAATATTATTTTCATGGACACCTGGATAGCGTAGAACATTTTATATTAAAAAAAAACACAGTAAATTTAATTGAATCTCGTTAATTGAATAGAAGAAGTAATGCACAAAATAATAGTTTTAAAATAATACACCAATTTATATTACAAATGTAAAAGAAATCTAATTCAATTCTACTAGCTTGCACATAATTGATGTATTAAGGCTATTTGCATTTTGAAAAGTTATTTATTTTGTTTAAGCGACACAACCGTTTGTATCGAAAAGCTTGCCAAAATAATTGTGTCTGTAGTTTCTGACAAACGATTAGGCAGTTAATTATACAATAACATTGCGCAGAAGATTAAAGGAGTAACATAAGTCCTGTGGCAACATCGATGTTACTGTTCAAATAACAACTATTTAGAACCATCTCTATTTTAGTGCAAACTTGAAGCCTATGTCAAACATTATTGTAGAAAGTTTGTCTTTAGTCACATTCATTAATTTCTGCTTTCTATATACTATAAGACCACTACTTGACAGAACTAAAATATGTTTTTAAAGAAAATATAAGCTTAATATTATTTTAAAATATTAAAAGTACAATGCATACTTTTAATGTTAATTCAAATAGTTTATACGAAATAATTTCAATGTATTTTAGTAGAATTTATTTATTATATAAATTTAGTTTATCTTTAAAATTGTATTTTATTATATACTTTTTGAAAACAAAATGTTTTTGGTTGGTGTTTTTTTTTGGGGTGTGTTCGATAGTGAAGAAATCTTGAACATAATTCTCCTTCTCTTATATATTGATATCGCTTCAAAAAAAAAAATCGTCTGTCAAATTTTACAATACGAGTTTTCAATAGCTCTGAAGGAAGAAACGAGCTTTGAGAGCCTGCTAGGCAAAATTGAAAATTGTCAAGTTTATTCATTACAAATAATTTATTAATACAAATGTTATCCCCATGAGTCCTGGGCTTTATACCTTTTACTGTTATGTCGAGGTCATCTAGTGACTTTACGGAGCGTACTCCAGCTAATGCTTTGAGTTTAGAGCCTCTTTACTTTTCCACTATGCGGTCTATATACGAGTATATCGCCAAAAATTTAGTTATTATACAAGGTCCGCTATAGTTTTGTCAAAAAATAGTTGGTGGACTATTGGTTTCTTAAAAAATTATATAATTAATAAAGCAGTCTAAAGAAACAAATTTCTACACAAAACTCCGTAAGTAATGTGAACCTCAAATGTATTAATATAAAAATACCAGTTTCTATTTTTATTTCCCGTTAGCTACATATTTCACTTCAAATTCTATACAAACGCAAAAAGAAATTTAACGCAGTAATACAAATGTGCCTACTCATCTCCTTGTGGAAAGTTAAAAATGATCTGACAAGAATCCGATGAAATTAGATTTTGTGGTAATAAACTACTACAAGGTTATGACAGAATTACAGTTCAAAGGTAGTTAAAGTTTTAATTGCCCTTGATGTTTCGTCTTAGCGGTTCAAATTAATTATAACTGCCAAAGCAATGTCAAAGAAGTATTTAAATAGTCACGTTAAAATTGCTTCATTCTAAATATATACATAAAGATTAAAGTCATGAATACTGTGAATACAGACAAAAGAGGATAGTCTGACTAATATGTGAGGTTTTAATGAATGTAGTCTCTTTGTCAGCCACAAGTTTACATAGTCTGTCACATTTACATATTATAGGTATTATAAGACTAATGCAGCCTTAGGTTTCAGATAATCTGTGTAGGGTGGTACACATACAGCCTAAAACTAAATGTGATCACAAGGGGGGTGTTTGCGAAATCGGGGGATAAGTGGAATTCGGTGACAGGTTGTGACTAATTAGGTTAGTTATTAAGATAGAAGTAGACCGTAGTTTAAAAAAATAATAATCCATTCAGAAATGTGATCATCAAACATTCAAATAAAACGTAACAATTCAATAACGTCCCGATATCTTTGACATTTATTGATGTAATGCAGTTGTAGATTACTATTTTCACATCTTCTTCTTTTTCGCCATTCAAATGCCCAAAAACGATATACAATATACAACACACAAAAAAGACAAAATAACGAAATCAAATTGCCTTGAGAGTTCTGTAGCGTAGAACAGCGCAAGTCTAGACCGTCAGTTGAAGAAAACTGACCACTCCGTATGACAGCAAGCTTGGACGTATATAAATTCCCACGTCATTAAAGTAGCGGGTTGAAACTAACTTAGTTAATGATTAAGATCTATCGTAAAAACATATTGTAGAAATAAATTTTGTAAATATCATGAACACATGTATAATACATGACGAGTGCCGTGCTTTCTCAGCGGCAGACTTATAATATAAGACAATAAAATAAGGCGGCAGGCGAGTCTCACTCCTCAGGACGCGTCGCGTCGGAAACACCTTGTCTCTCGAGTCAGTTGTTAGTTAAAACTTCTAAACCTCTATATGCTATCAATCATAACAGTTTTTTTTTTTTACTTTTTAGCATTGCCACAGTTCCCAAGGCGATTATTACACAACGAACAGTCTTGGCTAACATATTTATTATTCAACGTCTAGGAACCAAAAATATAAAAAGTGTTGTTAAAATGTTTGTCGTAGTATTTCTGTAGCTATAATATTAGCTTGAATAAATGTTATTTCGTTTTAGTAGATTTTTTTATAGAATTGGAGTTCTGAAGATAATTTGATTAAATTCATTAAAAAAGATTGCATCCGGTTAAAAAAAAATTAATGCCGAATACATAGTATACTGAAAATACAAGAAAAACCAATAAAACCACTACAAAAGACTCATTAAGCATGCGTTTTATCCCAGTCATAGATCAAACCCCTTTGCGAGTTTGTATTAATGTTTAAAAGCTTTAATTTACCCATTTGAGTCGACTCTTATAGGTGTCAAACGGCATGTAAGTAATCTTTTTCAGTTGTCTAATCAGCTGTACTGAGTAATCATCGATAAGAATTGCAAATAACATTAAACTCATTATCTCGCCTTAAAAGCTCGACAGCAATTTAAATAAATAATTCATTAAGGCTGTAATATTCCGTGTAAAACAAGTTTATGGCTCTTAGCCATTAAAATTTTAGTTACGCTTGACCTACTGAATCTCTTTAAAGATCCGCATTCGGTTGCAAAGAACCTATTGTAGCATTACAGTTATATGCTATAAGGAATAGCTCTATTGCCTAACGATGAATGCATTATTGCATTGTCATCGTTCAGCCCTCAGACCACTTCAATAGTTGATTCATTTCTTAGTAAATTAATTAGTTTATTACAATTGGAGTGTTTTTAGAGGATTGCTTTCAGCACGTTTTTGTTCATTTCATTCGTGTCTCCCTGTTTTATTAACAATTGCCTGATTAAATATATCCAATATAAACAATGTGCTGTTCCATTAAAGAAAGTGGAAAATAGTTATACGAAGTAGTTAAGCGTCTAATTATAATTAATGGGAAATATAAAAAAACTTCGCCATAGCAATAAGCTTAAAATTGGTATGAACAGTTACACAAAATGTGGACTGGCGTACTCCTTGCCAGTGGCAAATATCAGTTTTATAACTTGATATTTACATAAGCTTAACCATTCATATATGCTATCCGAATTACTACGGTCAGGTTTAATAATAACATAGAAAACATTTCCCACAGTCATTGGTAGAAAACTAACTATCTTATTTAAAAATTAACGAATATTAAAATAAACTGGTTACAAATTTTAGCAGTGCAAAACATTTGTACCACGTATACTTGTAATTTCAATAAAAGTCATAAAAAAATTGTTTATTCATACAAATTTAAAACTAAGAGCTATTCGTAAACAAAATAAAAAGGAAATATGTTGCATGGTTTAGTGTACGAGTACAGATTGAGGAGCCAAACACGTTTTTAAAATGTATAAACCTTATAAATGATACAGCTAGTTGTGCAAAGAAATACAGGTGTACGAAATATTTTAGTGTAACAAAATATAGGAATTATGAATGAAAACAATAACTTTTGACCTAGTGTTTACTTTTGTACTTAGGTCGATGACATTAAATAGTTTTTCAAATTATGAATTGAATATTATAACAAGAAATAAAAGGTTAACGCTGAAATAAATAAAACCAATCTAGAAGTAAGCGACACTGTTGGAGGATGAAAAGATTAAGAAAAAATAAATGATGTTGGATATTAAGGTTATTTCTTTTGTTGTTTTTGTTTTCTCAGTTGATTGTTTGAGAAAACGTTCTGGCCTTTCTGCAGTAACAATAACAAAGCCTCCATATAGCTTTGTTTCACCAGTGTTGTTAGATACCACAGCTTGATACATCACTTCATTCTCACTACTTTTAACACTGGAAAACCGTCACATCTCAGACGCTAATATTTATGGATCATATTATGACCGTTTTAAAATCTGAATAAATTGAGGAGACAGTTTCAATAAATTGGCAATTTGTTTTATATCTGAATTTAACTATTTGTTAATTGTTAAACATAAAAATACTCACAGTTGGGCTTGTAAAATACATAAGGTTATTTTCAACCCAAATGGTTGAAACATGAAACGATTGTACATTTTCAAATCTCTCTCTCTCTTTTCCCTCTCTCCCCTTCGCTACTACCTTTATTTCTTTCCATTCTACCTTATCACGTCCCCGTTATTATCTCTTTTTCATAATCGTGCCCTAGGATTAATGGAGAGACTCAAAATAAGGGGAAATAGATAGATAAATAATAAATAAATATAAATATAAAAAGTTATAAACCGTACGTTGGAGTTAAACATGTTTTTTGTAGGAGAGGTGCTGAAAATCGATAAAAAGGATAATAGAATGAGTTGGAGGTGGTAGAAACCTATATGTTTTAATATGGTACATTTTAAAAGATAGAATTAAAATTGTAAATACTGAAAGTTAACGAAAGACCTAAATGTTCAAAAAGAAATGAACAAATTGTGTCCTATCCAGTTTTGACACTGAACAATTTACATCGTTTTTTTACGCAGTGTCACTAATAAAATAAATACATATTTGATTGGTTAATTAATAATAAAAGTTATTTCATCAAGATAATGTCCTTAGTAATATAATGATTCTTTTGTTATGAACGAACAATTTTCATACAATTCGTTAAAAACACAGTAGGTATGAAATTACGTTATAGTTCAGAAAAATTATTTTATAAGAAGGTGTTATATGTTTTACGCATAAATATATATTTTATGCCAAATATTCCTTATCAATTTAAATAGAATGAAATTTTACTCATATCCCTACAAATTTTTATTTGTGATGATACTTTTAAGCAAACGTCAAAAGCGTCAGTAATATAGAATGAAGTAACGATAAGTTGAAAAAGTGAGCTGAATTCCTTAATAAGACAGAAATAGATACAGTAATAATGGAGAGATCATTAACGTAGTAGTCAGGGGAGTAGTAGTAAATTCATTCATTCGTAAGGAACAACAATAATAAGGTTTTTTTTTTTATTTAGAGCGAAATTGGAGAAGTACAACAATTGCATGAATAAATTTATACATGTAAACGTAATATTATCTTGCTTGAAGGAAAATATCTAAGAGCATTTCAATTTATTTAAAGAAAGAATACTCAGTACAAATATAAAAAAACATAAAATTTAATTCATTCACAAAAAAATATTTGTAGTGCTGTCTCTTTTAGATGTAAAATCAGGTCATTGCAGTTGAATGCGCACCTTTGACAAGATGCAATAGATTTAGATCAATAGATCAAGATTACTAACTAGAGATGTCATAAGGAGCTCAGTGCAGGATAATATATTTCCTGTAATCCGTTCAGCGCTATGAACGCGAGCTTCCAAGGCGATGGAGTGCATTATTGATTGAGGGTTTAGTAAAGGCATAGCTGAATTTGGTGCAATCATATCACTTTAAGAAGTTATAAACAAACTTTTTAGATGTGAGAATATACACGACAAATTTTATTAAATCGAAAATATTTCTCTTCATTTTAGACATTACCATAAATACCGTTGCAGAATTTATAATATGTAGGAAAGAAAAATTCTCTGATCAATCTCATACTGAACTTGTATTTCAATGATAAACTATCCTTATAGGTCTAGTTAATTTACACTGTTAAAGTTTTAATTTAATTTAAATCTAGTTTTTAAATAACCTCCAATTCTTAAAAATGACAGTTTATTTAAAATAAAACAGAGTGTCATATGTCAAACGTTGAGTTCAAATCTTAAAAATGTATAAATGTAAAAATGTATATATACTTGGGTTCTACATAATTTTCATGTTTTTTATTACTGTGAAATTATTAAAACTAAAGATTTTTATTATGTCTGTTCCTTTCAAAATGGAGGCACAAATTGCGTTTGCAAGAGAATATAAATTTGTTCTAAATAATTAATAAAGAATTAGAAATATCAAAACCAGCATAGGGTTATTATGATGCGACCTTTTCATGAAGCACACGCATACTTATTGTATTATTAGGAACAGTAACACTCATATAAAATTTACTTTTATGAAAATATCGTAACTCGTTTAACATTTTAAATGATAAGAGATTTTTTTTCAGGATAATTATTTAAAGTTAGTACGAAATTAGACAACCTCCACATTTAAAGTAATTTAATACTTCTAAGACAAAGCTTCCGCTATAGCAATGTTTTAGAGAATCCAATAGCATGTTCATTGCAAAATTGATGAATATTAAATTAATTCTATTCACATATTTTATAAATATAAATTCAAGCAACTTGGTTGAAACATTAATAGTTTCAGAAAGTATTAAACCAATACCGCAGAATATCGAAGAACCCAAGAGAACGTAACGAAAAAGGAAGATAACGGATAGCTAGACGGATCCTCTGGCCTTTTGCATTCTTGCTCTTAAATTAATTAAACTCTTTCTTAGACAAAAGGAACGTATTTTTCCCAGGTTTCAAGTCTCTACAGCCTTTCTATGAAGAGTTCTATGGGAATACGCACAAACAGAATGACTGCCCTTTAAAATTCTGACTAAACCTATAAAGTTCTTCCCTAGATCAAGAGGAACCTTTACACCAAGTTTCAACTCGCAGACGGACGGACAACATTATGATTTCATGAACTTATATTTTAGTCTAACCGGAAATACCAATCAGTTGTTTTATTTGTAATAGTCACTGTATTCATGCTAAGCTCTATACCTGCATGGCTACGTTTAGGCTATTTCGTGAGGCAAAATTTCAAAACTTGGTGAGTATAATTTCTTTAATATACTAAACTTATGCTTAATAATTGGCTTACTAAGAATTTAGATCCACAGTAATTAAGGATATGTCATTAATAAAGTGAATGTAATTTATATACTACAACAAACGCATAAAAAGAGTAAAAGAATGCACGCAATTGAGGAAAAGTTATTACGTCAATATACAGGGTGGTACGGTCAGCATTGTCACCTCGGCAGCTGTCACTATTAAATATATCACTCTAATTTACTGATATTCACGCCAGTACAGTGGCTGTCACAGTGTTTCAACTGCGGCATTGTTGTACTTTATTGTCCTGCATCCAATTCAATAAATTCACTTCAATTAACAGAATTAAGTGCATATATACACTTAAAATTCTTGTGCACTTAAGTGCAAAGAAAAGCAATCTCTGTATTATTTTTTGATAGTATCCTGCTTTGTTATACAATATGAGTGTGCAGGTTAGTGTATTATTTTATAATACTTAACGTACCCTTTTGTACACTGCAAACGATCTATTCTCAGAATATATCTCGTTACAACAAATAGCTAATTAGCTCACAAAGGATCCACATCCAATGTAACAGCTTGCGACTATCACGGGTAGATCGCTTAAAGCGGTATATCCTGAGAGTATTATCTATAGATCGCTATTACTATAGAGAGTACATATAGATCGCTTATAGCGTACAGAGGGTTTAAATGTAACTTCCAATTAAAATCTGTGATATGTTTGCATTGTACTTTCCAAAAAAGATAAAATCTTGAAGTTTGTTCTTATAAAATTAAGTCTGCATACTCAGGTGAAGTGAGAATATCCATATTTTTGAAAATACCCGGTTAACATTTGTCAATGCACAACTGCGACTGATATTTAAAAATAATAATTAATGGAAAACATATTTTTAAACCAAAGTATATCCTTATTATTACGCATCATAAGGATGATGTAAAGGACATTTTCAATTGGATAGTTGATATTTTAAAATTCCTAATTTAAAATTCCTAAAATTGTTCATTTAATAAACAAGTTAACCTAACAACTAGTCGTATACAATTTTCTAAAGCCTTCTTTTTCAGTTATGTCGTGTGTTTTAACTCATGTTTAACTTTCAGATAATATTCTATAGCAATTCAAACAAGTGCTATCAATTAGTTTAACTTGTGATATAAAGACGTTTTGATGTATGACAACAATGACATCACTGAGCTTCTATTGTACTTGCCGCCAAAAATGTGTTGTAAAGCCTTCTCATAGTGAGTGGGCTCACGCTATCTTGAGTCTAACAATCTCTTCGTCCGAAAACTTCATATTCTTCATATAAACGTTGTTTTAATTTTGACGATGGTTGCTTATTTTTTAGAAAAGAAAAGTATGGAATAAGAAATATTATTATTGTACAGTGGTGTAGGCCTAAAGCACACCATTTTAGATATTAGAATCGTCATCTGCAATATTTGAACGTAGGTTAGTGTCACAATACCATCAGTTAGTATTGTTTATTAAATATTATTATTTAAATTTGCATTGAACAGAATAACTGATTGATGAATTCGTTTAATCATTTGATTTTTGGTGTTACATTTAAATTTCTATACTACTTAACTGTTTCAGAATACTTTTTATTCAATAACTACCTATTTACTGTAAGATGGCTTAAATTGTGTTTTATAATGTTGTTTTGCAAATAGTATATCTACGTTTGTATGTGTGTAAATAGAAAAACGGGATTGTTTTGGTAAGTGATTGTGGAAAAATGTTTTAGAAAACTCGACTGATATTCTTTCCCGCACATTTGACATATCTGAAAAGATTGGTTTGGTATAAGGAAAAATATATCAACAATTGGTTGAGGCTCTGCATAATTGGTTATTCCTATACTTGTTTAGAGCGTTTGATTTGTATTCATCACGGAATATTTCAAGTTTTGAGCTTCTTCGTCGGCAACATGTTTTGGATTTCTTCAGACGAACATGACTCCAGATTCCAGGAGCCAAGTCTGCGACAGCGTCACATTTCAGATGCTTCACAAAGAGGAAGGTGAACTGGAGCTAAACTTAGCCTCGACATTGAAACAACCCATTCCAACTCGGATACGTCATATGTACGTGAATTTGCTAGGCAGTTACTGTACAGTACTTAAATGTTATTTTACCACATTTATACAATTAGACATATATTTCACAGTAGTAAAACAAAAAATATTTTTAGATCCAAGTATCTGTAGTTTACAACCTGGAAGAAGAGATCGGTCTACACTTCGTGTATGAGGATTTCTGGTTCGAGTTATTATTTCCAATTATTTCCAACGCCACCGATGGATTTATATTGTCGCCATTATCTACAAAATATGAAAGAAATTTATATTTTACGGTCATTTCAATGTACTCCTATCTAAGTATTTTTGTGCCATAGCTGATTTTGCCTTTTCCCAAATAAAAATATGTGTGTAATTATACATTTTCTTGATGTATATACACAGGTTGCAAGCCCACTTCTGTCAAAAGACAACTAAGATAGGTTTTGTAACAGTATTTAAATTTATAGAAAAAGTTAGATAGTAATCTTTCCATATCTGCATTTTAGTATCGACAATGCAATGTATAATTAATATTTGCTAAAATATACAGATAAAAAGTATATTTTTACTAAAAATGTAATGTTTTTATCTGTACATCTTCTTACTCTGTGCTCAACGGCACTAAAGTTTTAAACATATGGTTGCATTGGCATAACAAGTTTTACAAAGAACAGATTATTACATTTAACAGGATCTTTAAAGTAATATTTCTAAATTTAGTCACTAATATAGAACTTTTTTGAAAATTTAGAGATCAATGGAGCGTAGCCCGGATAATGTTTTAGAATAGGAATACGCCTATTTGTTAATCTGGGAATGTACATTTAAAATTCAGAACAAACGGTCTAATAGTTTTTACACATGGAACAAATCTGCAAAGAAGTACTCTAAAATTAATGAATAAAATGGATGACTTTGTTTTATTTTGCTTATTATACTTGTTTATTATTGGTGCGGACATAAAACAAAACATATTATGTAAAAGTTAAGCGTTCGTTTGATTCTAACAGATTTCAAACATAGCTTATTTTTGACAAAAAGTACACAAATATTATATAAACAGTACGGTTTAGTGCGAAAATTGTGAGTGGACTATAATCTGTTCAGAAATCATGATCTATGGGAAACACCATTTAACATTGTGTCTTTCATTCATGGGTATAAACAAACCTAAAATAGATAAAACCATAGCACAGGACCACTCCACAGTCGTGCCAGTTTTCTGATATTTTGATGAATGTAAATGTTCTTATATACAACGAATTGAATTTATATAATACTAATTGAATAATTCAGTTCATATTACCCGCGTTTCTACGCTCGCTTTTCAATATTTTCCTTCAACACAATAATTGCTAGTAGTGATCAGGTGTCCTCATAAAATCTAAATACACATAGAAATAAAACACTAACAGTTTTTAACATACAATGTAATTTTTCTGTTGAAGAAAAACTTTTTTTACTTTTTGGTTAAGTGGAGGCGACCTAATCAGAGCAGTTATAAGTTTAGGTAGCCCAAAAAAAATTTAAAAGATATCCTCGAAAAGGAACTAGAAGTGGCAGTACAGTAATGTTTACAGCCATAAAAATATCATTAGATGAAACCCTTGCGCGCTCTAGTGACTTCGACTTCAAATACACACTTGACCTTGATGACTATCATAAAGTGTATAAAAACTCATTGTACAATATTTACGTAATTACACTTACTATACATGTGCTCTGCAAAGGTGCCTTCCGTTTAACCGGAACATACCTGCAATATTCGCAACTCTGAATTTGATATCCTTCTCGAACGTAATTAAACTTTAAAGTTATTTGTAAATACCTGGTATGATTTTTTGCCGCTCAAACTTTGAGCGATATAATTAATTCGCATCCTTAAGAAGAAACATCAAGGATAATTAAAACTTTCTCTTCACTTTGTACTGTGATTCTGTTATAAACGTGGCGTAATATTACAAGTATTTTCATGAATACTAAGTTTATTACTCTTATAAAAGGCTCTTCTATGTTGCAAAAGCGAATTGCGTTTTCATTATGTTCTAAACCCTTAATTACTCTTGTTGCCATCAAATTCTGAATTCTGAAAACCTTTATAGTAAAATATTAGTGGTATAGTTACTGGTAGTTGCGTAAAGTTTTATTTACACAGAATGACGGAGAGCATTTGTAACTATAAACATGTGGTTGGCAATTTTTTATAACTATACGAGTGTAATTAAAATATTTATTACATTTTTCTATATTCTTACATTAATACGTAATTTCTAATTTTCAACAGTACCCACTTATAATTTATTTATTATAATCATATTTCGTTTTTTTAATACAAAGCATACAGTTGGCTTTTATTTTAATATTGCATTTTATAATGATGTGTGAGATTTTACTAACCATTAGTGAAGCTTATCATTCTGGACGATATCTCTATACTGAATAGAGCTGCTCGTGATGGTCCACTCTATTTTGGTTGGTTGATTATTTTTGAATAAAAAATTTGAAAAAGTTAATTAAAATCCTTTTTCTGAAGAAAAATAACGTTTTGAAAAGTAACAAGGGAATTTATGTACTCGTATTAAAAGTAATAATTAATGCTATCTTGTAATCAAGCTCATAGAAATTAACGATATGAAACATTTAAAATACAGAGAGTTTTAAAAGTTTAATCCTTTCATTAACCATATGAAAGGATTAAATTTCTCGTATCTGTAATTATGGAACTGCTAGATATGCATTCAATGAAGTTATTTAGAGTTAGTTTGTAAAATTTTACCATTCAGATGAGGTGTCTATCGGCTCTCTTCTATCGTCTACTTCTGCCGACATTATTATGGGGTAATTTGAGGGACAATCTTGGATTTAGCTAAGTTCAAATCAAAATGGTGGTTCAACGTGAATGATACCGCTGTTAAATTTCATTACAGAAAAACTAAACTAAGCGACATTTCCGACGAAATTATTATATTTCTCGTTCGATCTCCCTCACAATGGAATTGGAATAGAAAACCAGCTCCCTTTTGGTTATACAGGGTGTTCATTTGTAAAATTCATACTTGTATTAAAAAGCCTAAGTATGAAAAATTCTGTAAACGGAACGGGAGTGTATAGTACTAATTGGAGGAACAAAAGAAAATATTTTCAAAATGGGGTTGCTCACCCTCATGCCCCCCCGTACCCAGTGCTAAATTTTGAAATGGCAACTAATACCTTGTGAAACCTCAAATTGAAGCTCGTAAAAATGCTGTATTTTCGTAAAAAAAATTTAATCAGCCAGGCCGTTTGGTATCAGCAGCCAATAATGTGATTTCTCACACAACAATTAATTTACAAAATACTGTACTACTGCTAATAGCAACAAAATTACTCACTAAATACTGTTGTAAATTCTTTGTAACTTCAAATCAAATGTTCAAATTGGTAGCCATAGTTGTTCAAGCAAAAAATAACCTATTTTCAAATTCATCCCACTGGTGTCCAAGACTTGAAAAACAGGATCACTGCTGAGTGCAGACGCTTAACCAGAGAAACTTTCAGAAAGGTTAGGCAAGACTAAATAAAGTAAGAAAGAAACATACTAAGAACAAAGTAAATTACAATAGCCAAAAATATATGCTTTTAAAATGTATTTTTGATCTTGGCAACAAGGCGAACTCAAAATTGGTATCGTAATA
Source organism: Homalodisca vitripennis (assembly GCF_021130785.1). Taxonomy (NCBI): domain Eukaryota; kingdom Metazoa; phylum Arthropoda; class Insecta; order Hemiptera; family Cicadellidae; genus Homalodisca; species Homalodisca vitripennis. The sequence goes on along the minus strand of NC_060211.1, from coordinate 43,607,640 downwards.
TAATGATATAATTTACTCGAACCAGCACGGACATAAACATACAGTACATGTGCAACGTTTACTAAATCGAGTGCAAAGGAGCGGCTTACTGCTATTATATAAATAAAATGGAGTTACCGTTTCCTGATTGTTTATTTTGTTATAATAAGTAGTTTTAATTATATTAATCGTGTTTTTGACATGTATTATTTCATATATATGACACATAACATGCTTGGTGAAATATCTGCATTTTGAGTGCTAAAGTGTGTTGGTGTTATATTTTCAATTCAACCTAGCATGTGGTCTGTATGTTATTTTTGTTGTCCACCTAAGGAAGAGATCGAAATTTAGATTTAAACACATAATTTTTACTGTAACAAGAAACAGTAAAACAAACGTCTAGAAAAAATCAAATTTTTATATGTAATTCCTATGACAACGGCCGATATAGAATACGAACATTGTAATTCTATTTATGTACTAAATAATGTCAATTTACATAAATTCATATTCATAAATATTAATTTAATGAAACATTTCCACGAAAGGAAAAAAGGTCATTTGCTGTCAACTATTAGAATTGATTGTAAAGGTATATACTCGTATGTTGGATTTTGATAACAAAGTTTAAGATTCCTCTGAAGCCGAGATGAATCTGCAGAGTTAAACAGCAAGACAGAAGAATGTGAGGCAGAACTGTATCTAAGCTCGTACCATGCAGTATAAACTCCTAGAGTAATAATACCTGTTGTATTGAAGGTAGGAACTGAATGACACATACCTTACGGGTGATACAGCAACAGATGTGATAATTCAAGTAACCTGTTGAGTTATAACTGAGTAGGTAGTTAGTTAGTACTATTAACTCGTCAAGTGTTATTTTGTATTTATGACAGTATTATTACATCCATTATTAAATTATAGTAAAATTATAAATATAAATAGTCGTAACACACACCCGGCAAATGAGTGATCCTGGTTCCCGACAGAAATTTTTTTTTTTCATTTCAATCATAATTAAAATTAAATTATGATTTTGTCGTTTATACAAATTAAAGAAACAAAAATTATGACACTTTAATATTAATTTAACAAACTGACAAAAAATAATAACATCAAATAAAAGCAAAAAATTATAAAACATAAAGTATAAATAAATTGCTTAGTGAAGAAGATAAAGGTTTAATTTAACTTAAAAATAATACAAACAAATGTCACTTAAATCCATAAAATGAATAAATACATATACATATTTATTTATTTTCTCTCCTAATATTTTTTTGTCCACGAGGTACTATGATACTTCAATAACAATTTTGTTAAACCACACATTTTTACGAGTAGCAAATTCATAATCAATGTAGCGGCCATAACACTTTGAGAAGTACACAACAACACAGCGTAAATACAAGTCTACAATAATTATAATTAAATTTTAACAAATATGATTTCTAATCAATTCGATCTCGCCAGGTCCGGTGTTATTAGTGTATAATAATTTTATATAATCATAACATCCTCCAGAAGAACGGTCACTTCTGGCGGGTTAATACCTTCCAGTATCAACAATACTGGGTACAGCAAACACTGATATTTCACAATCGCAAATCTCTTGATATTGGGGTGGGAGGGTGAATCGATGTGTGTAGTCCACTGCATAAGATGACTATTGGTGTTTTGATATCTTCTACACGAGGGAGTACTGTCCTCTGTCCGCTTTGACTTTAGACGCTTGAACAGAGCTGCCTTCCTGTCTTCCAATATGACATGACAGATAATCCACTATGACCTCATGGGATCTCGGTAGAAGGCTACCACTTCCTTCAACCTCACCCATCCCGAACGCACGGCTACTATGGAAGCAAGCTCAAAAGTTCTTTTAAAAGTGAGTGCATTGAGAGTGTTAAGTGTAAAGAGAGACACAAATAAAATTTAAAATTTAAGAACAATTACGTCCGGACATGGAAGTACGGATGAGACATGAGGTAAGGAAGTTTCCATTTGAGGATATATGCCAATTCACCGATGTTGATCTATATTCTTGCCTCGCTTCAATCGAGGAAAAAACTTCCAGCTCCTTCAGAGCTTCTATGGTTGCAGAGGGATCCACGGAAGAAATGGTCACTTTGATAATCGTCACTGGCATCGGGGTAGGAACAAGTTTTAGAGAGAGGAACCATCACGAGAACAAAGAAATAAGCGACTCCTCTAACGCTAACGAGTACGCGAAAATAGGCATTGAGACACAAGACGGCATGATACTTCCCAAGAGGAAACAAAGTGCTTGACTTTGAGAGTGACCCGCGACCAACCCATATCTCCATAACGGCTCCTACGGTACGACTATACACTGAAATGAGAGTGAGGTAAGGGGTTATCTAAAGCCGGGGCGACACTTCCACTACCGCGAGAGCAAATCAGACTGTCATCTCCGACAGTACCCTGTCTGTTCGGGCGTCTAAGGGAGGCTCCTGGACGGCGGGCGAAACAGACGGGAACACGCAATGTCTCTACTAGTGAGAGAAAAGCGTAGTTACATCAGATGACCGGTACAAAGGTCACAGAAAAACCCACCAGTTATTAATTTTAGCGTAGGGAAGCTCTAAATTATTTAAATTGTTACCAAAAAATCTTCTACTGAATATTAAACACTAAAACTTACTCTATTAGATATTCTTTGTTTGAAGGTTATTTTTGACGATGAAAGGATTGAGAAGGAAACAGGATATTTCCGGACATTTGCCATCGTTCAGTGAAACAATAAATCAGTAACACTACGTTTTCGAGATCTGCAATCTGATCTCTTCTTCAAGTAAAGAACTAACCTAATACATAATATTACAAACTTCGTAGTTCTGTTTTAATGATTAGTGTTTTTGTATAGTTTTTTATTAAGTGCATGTTTATAGAGTTAGTGAAGTTGACAAACAACATGTAGGTTGTGATTCCTGACTTAGTCGTGCCACAACGCTTTGGTAAGATTTGTTTATTTTAACCTAGTTTGTAATATTATGTATTAAGTTAGTTCTTTACCTGAAGAAGAGATCAAATTGCAGATCTCGAAACGTAGTGTTACTGATTTATTGTTTCACTGAACGATGGCAAATTTCCCGGAAAAATCCTATTAGATATATTAAAAATTATTGTACAGAGAGGTTTCTCACCATATTGTTTTTAAGTGAATAAAACTATTTATCTATCTTATATTGTAAAATCATTGAGTGTTGAAAGTGCTACGAATGTATTAAAACGTTAAACATTAAAGACTACAATATGCACTGGTGGTTTTTATGCCACCAGTGATGTATAAAACCTAATTACTAATAAAGCATCTTCTGTTTGAGATGAAAGTCTCACATGAAAACCAGTTATTTTTATATGTTGCTACTTTCGATGGTCTGGTGCAACTATAAGAGACACGTCAGCTACTATTTACAGTTCCCAACCATTGACGTGCAAATAAGGTAAACAAATTTGTTAGTATAACAATGGTGAATCTTATATTCTTACTGTGCAAGTTAATTGTAATCTTGGGTTATTTAATTATTCAGATATTTTTTACTTCATACTTCTGAAATGATACCTATATTAATATTTCAAATTACATTATGTTGCATATATATATATATATGTATGTATTGCCAAAACAATTAATGATGAAATAATTAATGTTCCGTAGTGCAGAAATATTCGGTTACAAGTGATCAGGTTAAAGTAGATAATATATATTGTGAATATTGTGAATAATATTGCTTTTAATATTAAACAAACATCGTGCTTCAAGTATAAGAATATTCAGGATATTTGTTTTCGATATACACGAGACACTGAAAACGTGAGGTGTTGGGGTGTTAATATTATATGATAGTCCTCACAATAAACATGAACATCTGGCTATTTAATTAATAAACTCTGACTTGGCTGAAAGCTATTACCAAACATCATATAAAAGCTGATTTTATAGACGAAAGATATAAATTACAACTATTCTCTGGTGTAGCTTTTATACAACGCTGAAATAGAGTAACAAAATGAGAGGCTTTCATTAAATTAAATGAAATAAAACCAACTTTTTCATTTGCAATAGCACCATAGTGTGATAGCCAAACGAACAGATGGCGAACTTCTTTATAAAAATATTATTCAACAAAACGTTATCAGTTTTTAATTTGTTGACACGTGGGAGATACTTGGAAGTGCAAATGGTTACATATAAAAATATGATTAATTTCCCTGCTAATTACTAGGAACCTTGAACTTCTGAATTTGCATGGATGAAGTAACTCTCGTAATAGACTCCGACATCCACGCTGGCTTAACACACATTGAAATCACGTATATATTCTTATATGTACGTTATTTAAGTATCAGAAAACAGGGTGTAATAAGACACTCTCACTATATGATAAAATGTTCAATTATACTTTTTTCGTCTATTTTAATGACTATTAATAGAAATTGGCGTTCTACATTTAGGCTGTAATGTCAATAACTTTATAATACTGTTACGTTTTTACAAACTAAATAATTCTTATGTGGGTTTACAAATAAGCAACACGATTATTAGTTACAATTAATAATGTTTATTAAAGCTAATTTACAATAAGGACAAATAATTACTTTAATTGAAAGAAATTACTATTTACAATAAATTATTACTATTAATTACAACTCCAATAATTACAATTACTATTATTAATATTTGCTAAATGACTAAGATGGCTTCTGCAAAACTAATATTATTTGCAATCACAAATATAGCTAATTAACAAGTGGCTTTACTGTCTCTTCTGCTTAAGTCCAATTTGCTTACGGTTTCCCCGGTGTCGTATCCTTCCACAGGAGTTGTCCAATACTGCGCTGAATCTTCCGGTCGATCCCACGATGCGACGATTCCCACAGCAGTATCTCCGCAGGCACTCACTATCACAGGATCCGTGTCACGACACTCACTACACTGCCTCACTGGTACTCACAAACAACCCTGGCTCCCCAGTAGATGGCCTTATATAACCTTCTAGCATTCTTGCTAGAAGGGTCTATACCGGTGGGCTCTGGAAGGTCTAGAAGATTCCGGAGTCAATGGGCAGTGAGTCTTTTACCAGGAAGACTGCTCTAGACTTTCTATTGTCATCAGCCTATTCAGAAGAAAGGACTGGCCCAGCCATTTATGAGGGTGTTGATGGCTCTCGCAGAAGGATTTATGGCGGTCCCTTACGTCAACAGCCAGGCCGCCACCGCAGCCGCCGCGCGACGGCCAGCTCCGTGACAATACTTACAATGTTCCGTCGTGGTATGAGCCAGAACACGTGAGCGACAGTAACCACTCAGGTAGCTAATAAGGCTAATAACTATGATCATAGTAATTCTGCATGATAGTAAAATTTAAGAAACCAAACTCATTAAATACAGGTTTTATCTATAGGCTTTCAAAATTTTAAAGTTTCTATACTGTTTGACGACCAGTAATTATGTTTTGAAATGCGTTACTTTGTATGTTCTTGAATTCGAATTTCCTGGGTGTGAATTCGTATAATCAGGGATTCAAGTTTGGTTGTTTCCTGTAGTGTGTTTTTCAGAAAAATAATCAACTCGGGTACGATGATGGCAAAAAATAAGATATTGAAATCTGGGTAAACTAAATTGAACCAAGTTTATAATTAAAGAATATTGCAGATAATTTACCCTTTCCATAATGATTTATAGACACTTAATGCAGACCTTAAATATAATTTTTCACATTTCAAAGAATAGTTTAGTTTAGTACTAAACTAAAAATTTGCATATATATTATCAATTAAGTCTAATAAATTTAGCTTTTACGTCATTCTTAAAAAATATGAATTAATATTAAAAATCTTTTGGTCTAATTAAACTTTATAGATAGGTCCAAGATCACTTACAACAATCATATCTGGTTCATTATATCCTGCCTAAATTGTTCTAATAATTTCAAGAAAGTACTTTCAGAAGGTGTACCAATAGCTTGACATTTCATAAAATATCATTATTACAAGAAAATCTGTTTGTCATCCAAATAAAAATTTTACTGGTTTTCATTTCTGATCATAATTCTTAAAAGGGACTCAATGGTACACGATTTTTAATTGCACCTAAAATTGTTGATACATTAACAGATATATATTACACTATTATAACCATTTCCGCAAACTAACTCGAACAATACTTTGCAGCATACTGAAACCAGCAGCTTCCTGGTTATTTATGAGTTAAAGTTTTAACTCCTTAATACATTTAACACCAATTTATCTTTCAAGCACATTGAAATACAACTGAGTTTTCACAGTTTTGTGAATTAAACTTGTACCAAATAATTGTTAAAATTAAGATGTATAGTGGTGAGTTAGAAACCGGTAGTTTAACAATCATTACAGTGATATTACAGTTATCTGGTAAAGCTCAAGAAGCGAGCATTGGTAAAAGGCTATTTTTTAAAATTCAGTAACATAAAATACGTATATTCAAAAATATTTCTATAACTGTGGTGGAAGCAGGTGATTTCAAATAATGTTTCAAACATTTATGATATTTTTTTTCTAAAAAAAAATGATTTAAGTATATAAATTGGTATTTCAGTAGCTCTTAAATATGCCCAGCGTGCTAAATTGCTGTTAAAACCCGTAAGTTTATTACCTGTTATTAATAGTTGTAGCTATAAAAAAGCAATGTCTTAATAACAGTTTCAAAACAATTCATAGACTTCATGTGGATGACATAAATTGACATAAAAACTCAACAAACAACAAACATTGGGTTTGTTTTGGGTCTATGAGTCGCTGAACTATTTTGTATTTTTGATCTCAATATAATACACATACCACATAGAATAAGATTTAGGAAAGGAATAATTTAATTTATTTCTAAGGGTTAGGAATACAGAGACGTATTAAAATATGCGTTTTGATAAAAATCGAATCTGTGGTGTCATAGTTAAAAATATTATGATATAGTTTATTTATTACTAAAAATTTGTTTAATTTCATCATCCAGACTGAAAATAGAAGATAACAGTGTAAAATAAAAACTAACGGGTTAGGAGCGAAACCAATACCATCATGTCCGGTGCCTGTAGTACGTTACCGGCACACCTCCGATCCGCGCTGCTGCTTTACACAACTCAGTACAATTAATGGCTAGGAGGTTATCTGTACGTTTTTCTGGGGTTAGCCATTTGCTCGTTAGTCCGTGTCGCTCTCTTTAGTTTATTTCTGTAAAAAATAGTCCTGTTATTAACAGCCTCTGTTACACGAGGTATCTCTTAAAACGCCTCACTTCCAACTTCTACAACAAAACATTCCAACATAGAGCATGAATTCAATTTACTTTAACGTAATAAGTGATTTATATAATTTTACCTTTAAATAATAATATATTTTATTATTATTACTAATTTTAACATTTACCTATTTGTATAATACACTTTAAAATGTTCGCTAATTATTTATTTGTTTATTAATTTAATCTTCCAAACGGCGAATACCACTTTTACGATAACGAATGACTAAACCGTCTAAATATCAACATTATCCTCAATGTATTGTAATATATTGACAGTAATAATATTTATAAAACAAAATAATATTAGGATAATAACAAGAGAAAACAAATATACGTGATTAAAAAAGAAGAAGTAAATGTCTTATACAAATGGAAACTAAAAATATACAACAACAAGCTAGGTAAGAATAGCAAACATTTACACTAAATATGACAAAGCAACAAAATAAAATGCATCACACAAAATGTAATGGCCACAGAAGTACTCTGTAGTATGTATGTCAATATTAGACACTGCACTGCTGGTGTTAAAGAAAGGATTGGACCAATCTCACCCAAATCATTCCACCAAATATTTCATCCTTCATGTCTTGAACTAGTAGATATATTAAACATGTTTGGATCCAAGAAAGCTGAAAAGGAAATGAAAAACAATTTCCACAACATGGTGATTTGTTGGCTAATTTTTCACGGAAAACACATGAATCCTTTATCCGGGCTTTTAAACGTCAATGAAGGAGTGCACTGCGCCCCTTTAAAAGACAACGGATCAGAACCAAACTTTGATTAATCTCCCGCGGATTGAATCCGTGAGCTCTCGGTCATAGAATTGTAACGTTACCCTTATACTACGGAGAAAGTCTTGTCAAAGTGATTCTATAGGTAGTCCCATGATGATTTAGTGTTAAACAACTGTTGTCTAAGAAGGGGCAACGAACTTTCCTATATTCAGCCTAACCACGATAAATGGAAACTATGTTGGAGTAAATGATGAACTTAATATGACTTATTTAATTTTGTTTAATTTTGAAGTTTTTTACCGTCGTGGGAAATATAAAATCAATGTTACACGTTCCTCAACTGTTAAAAAGAATCTTTTGTATATTCTCCATTCTGAGTTAAATTTAATAAGCTATATAGCAACTATTTTCTTATATTTTTTTCCTATACATGCATAGTTTGGTTCAAGTAGCTAAAATATAAGGAAGGTCAGTTCCAATATCGAACTGTAGCTGGAGACAAGAAGTGTGCCAAGTTGGCAAGACCTGACGAGATACAGTCCGACTGGCGTCTGTGTCAATGGGCTCAACTTGTATTGTGTCGCGGCAAATAAAATACAATCGACCTTTTCCACCGGCACTTAAGGAATAATATGCGCTTTTTCAGTATTATTAGCATCCCCTTTCAAAACGCCTTTCAATTTATAAGAATAAGTTCAAAATAACGTACAACTACGTACTACGTCAATACCGTATGCTGTACTACTAAGTATACCAAGTAAATAAACTAGTATAATAACTTAATAATGATTTATAACGATGAATTTATATGTTTAAATTTCTCTCCCCCTACCCTACAATTATTTCTTATCAAATATGGTGATAATTTGTAAATTTTTATTACATATTAGAAATAATCTTGAGCTAAAATCTGTACCGTTAGTTAGTTAGATTTTATATAATGTAACATTTCACAACCTAGTCAGCCAGTACAATTTAAGATTTTTTTTATCCAATGTTCTGGAACTAAATTATCGGCGGAGTAACTACCTAATTGGCACGCGTATGAATATTTTATTCTAACCCTGTTTAGCAGCCCAACTACGTGACCGATTTGACCTCGCGCGTTGTCGGTAAGTAAAATTTATCTTTCCGTATTATTAAATTAGCCCTTTGATGCCAAACATATAAAATTGAATGTAACGTAAAGTAAAGTTGTACATAGTAAAGTAACTTACCCTTGAAGATCTTTTATTTGCTTGATTAAAATAGACACAAGTTGTGGTGTCGTCCTTCTGACGAGCACATGGTCGTCATAAGTTTTTGTCTCATTAAATAGCTAATACCGTCGCGAATTTGTTTTAGGCGAGCTCACGTATTGTTTGAGTAGATGGCTACCAGTTTCATAACTTCTTCTCCTCTTCTAGTAATTACCGACTAGAAATAACCCTTCTTAGACTACAGCTTCAATGTCTCGTGCCAAGACGCCGACGCCCGGGTTGTGAGTCTACATATTGCGAATGGAAGTAAAATTTTAATGTTTTATAAAGTAAAAACATCGTAGGCATAATTCCATAGAACATTGGATATTTCAGGCCCACTTATCAGATATACATTTTTAGTTCTTGTACTCTAATTGGCAGCAACGTGGCAAGGTATACATTTAATTAACCAACAAAAAGTGGTGCTTGTAAGTTTTCACTGATTAAATTGAACTTATAAGTAAACTTTGCAATTCGAGTATTTATTACTACGACCTCAGAAGTCACCATCCCCATGTGTTATCGTCATTCGGTACAAATTACAGTCTAAAGAAGGGCTTTGGTAAAATATCAGTAACATACAATCAGTTAAAATAAATCACGGCAGCAAGAACATCTTACCGACCACAACCAATATTTTTTATTGATTCCTCTCAATTTTGAACTGTTTCCAAAGTAAAGGTTTTCCAAATATATTTTATTCTTCAGCTCCGCCAGAGCTCGAACTGGAGCTTCTTACCAAGCTAGAATGCTCACGTTTAAAAAAGATCACAGAACTCTTACCTTTTTCAATTAATTAATCTATCAACTTATTTTATATATATATATATATATATATATATATATATATATATATATATATATATATATATATATATTAATCTAAGTACCAATTAAATAGTATGCGTAAATTACGATTAAATTTAGGAAAATTAATTTGAAATAACTACAATACCATTTATTTTATAATTTATTTTAATATATTTCACATTTCCGTTGGATTTACATGCTAGAATTTGTTGTATAAGTATAAAGTTTCGTCATATATTCATCATGTATTTTTATACGTGACTTATCCAATCTTCATTGCTTATATTGATTGTGTTATCTGATTAACCTTTCCATATTTCATTTCTTAGCTTGCTGTTTCAGAACAGTAGCTAACACTTGTTGAAAAAATCTCAAAAAGTCTTTGAGTCTCACAAAAACTAACAGACTCGTTTATGAGATTGTGATCCGTCCACCACTCGTTTGACGACACACAACAGCCTCCCCTATACGTTTCGTTTACGCAACAAAGACGCTTTTAGGTTTTTATATACCGTTTTGTTTTTCCAGAAAACATAAATTTATGCATTTACTTGCTTCATATATGACACGAAATATTTCTATTTAATATTCTTATTCTATTCTAATTTGTGAAACAATACTATTAGTTTTTTCTCGCACATAATAAATGTTGTAAAGAATAAACTATATTATACGTAGGCAAGTAATTTATCTTTGTGTATCTAATATATTCTAAATGTTCCCGCTTTACAGATGATGATGCGTGGCTTGTCATAGAACTCTGATTAACCCAACGCGGCCGGTATAAGTTTAGTTGCTCAAATATTAGCTATGTGTACTGATAAAATGCATTACCAAAAACAAATGTTTAATTTTTTGTCACATTTTTTCGTTGTATTCTTTGATCTTATACAATAATAAATAAAACTAATATCACTTCGAATTTTATTATATTGATCAATCAGGACTGAAGGTTTATGTTTTTCGTTCGAATTCAATAGAAAAAACATCCAGTACAAATGATAGAACCTTTGAAAACTGCTGTGGCTGCGAGAAGTATCACACTTTACGACCTAATATGTCTGCTAGCTGTCACGATTAACTACACTTACATCGAGATGATGCAATCTCCATAACTATCTGTCATACGTACAGTTTTCAGTGTGTCTCATAAGTACAAATTATACAAAAGTATTTACTTGATGGTATTATCCACTCTGTACAAAAAACTCGCAGTAATAAATTAAAAGATTTTCCAGTTTTAAGAAGATTTTCTATCATTCATTCTTTATGGACAATGAGGAATAAAAGATATTTATAAGAATCAAATATAAAACGATAATACATCATCTACATCTGTGAAACGTGCTGACGAATTATTATAATGAGGGCGGAGAGATGAAATCAAATATACTTTAATAAATTTTCTAATATACTATATTACTTCCAACATATTGAACAAACATTATTCATATTATTTTACTATATGGCAGAGTGACGTCGCATTACTAGGAAAACTAGGATTATTATTTAGGGTCTGACTCTTAGTTAATGTTCTATTAATTATGATAGATATCTTGTAAATCTCAAGTTCTTGTAATACAATTACAGTATAACGTCGGTATAGAAAAACTGGTGCCACGCTACAACAAGTGCCTTGACAGTTCCGGCGATTTTGTAGAAAAATAGAGTAAGTTTATAAGTATTTATAAATAAATTTTCATGCTCTTATCTTTTGTTTTTATTGACTTATAACAAAACGTTCTTTACTTTCTGGAAGACCCTCGTAATTTTACTTATAACTACATTAGAAGTCTTAGCGTAATTACTACTGAGAGAAATTTACCAAACTTACATAGCTAATCCAGGATTTCAGAAACGAAAAGATTATGATTTATGCTCTGACACTTGGAACATTATGTTTGTTACGTTTTATTAGGTTATTATTATAATTTAGCTGAAAGAAGCAATTTTACTGTCCAAAAATATGTTTTAAAAATGAATGACTTTGTTACTACACACAGGTCAATCACAACCTCACAATAACTTCGTTACTATTGCAAAGTGACAATCTGATATCATGACGCAAATGTTACACGTCACAGTTGTGGTCTCTGATGTAAATATTGTTATATATTACCACAAACCCGTTACTACCTTACTATAACCTCATGTTACTATTGCTGATTGACAATCTGACATCATGTCGCGGCTGTCAGATGTCACTGTTATCGTATCTGACGTCAGTATTGTCAAATTTAAGCCTTGCCTCTTTATCGGTGAGGTGGCAGCGTTTACTTAGTCATGGAATTTATGCTATTCATTAAATATTATGTATCCTAGTATTAATTTGCGAAAATGTTTTTGTAGTATCACGAAGTTAAATTAAATACATTATCATGTCAAACAAATTTTATTCATAATTTAATTTCCCTTAAAAAATCTTATCCTGTATATGAAATAAAATTAAAATCATACGTAACTTTATTCTCATTGACTCTTTATGTGCACAGTTAATTGCACTACGATGTTTTAGAGTACACTAGAGCACGCGACTGCTCTACACATAAAGTTGCTGTGATGGAGTGTTGATTCAATAGGAATCTTGAATTTAGCTACAGTTCACCTTCCTCTTGGTGCAGCGTCTGGAGTCAAACACTGTCTTAGACTTCTGTCACAGACGAGGCACTAAGAAGACGTAGCTAACTATAGATAAACTCAACATTCACATTGAATCAGCCTGCCCACCATTGTTGTTTAATGTGTAGAAAACTCGCTTGCTCCACCGGGCTTAGAAATCGTACCTAACTTTATGTTTACCTAAAAATATATGGAATCATAAAAATATTTTTTAAACTATAAAATCGGGATTTTATATAAAATAAAAAATGTATAATAAAATATTTTGAAGCATGACGTATCAAATATGCAATTTTGCCCTTAAAAGCCGGAAACTATTGAATTTGTAACTACCGATCATATTCGTTCAGCGGCAATTATAAACAATTTGCATGATTTGTATTCAGCTCGTATACAATACTAGCCATATCCAAATGGATAGTGAATGTGTACGGCTTATGCATTTTAACCGTATTGTAATTGGTAGTAGAGCTGGAATGCTGCAATCATCTGCGGATCATGTTCAGACAAATTGTTTATAACGGTGACTAAATTGGGTCCGTGTAATTTAAAACTGTGGTTAGAATGTATCTGATACAAATTTGGGGCGAGTGGTAGGTAAGTAGCTAAACCGAACAGTCCGGAGTGGAGCCAAATTATGAAAGGAAGTGGTAAAGTAATGCCTTCTAGCATATCTAAGAATTTATGTAGATGGTCTTATTGTGTGCCATAATCGTGACGTTCCACGCTGAGAGTAGGAACTACTTGCAGAATTAGGAAGATACTTATCTACTTATATCCGGTAATATGGTAGTATGTGAGACGTTACCTATGGATTCGTGCCGCTGGGTCATCAGTCACTGCTTGGTATTTCAGGAAACCTCGTTGTTGCAACAAAACGTTGGAAATGGTTACAATAATAATTTCCTTAAAATTCCATTAAGCTAATTTCTTTCTTTGTTGATAATTTTGGGATACATTTGATACAGAATTGTATAAATTCGGCTATTTTCGTCACTGACTTACATTTTAGTAGAATTGTTGTTTTACCAAATGGCAGCAGTCAAGGGCAGGAACCAATACAGGGATTTTTAAACCGTGTTCAAATGTAGAACTAAGTTCTAAAAAATAAAATTTTCATCGGTACTAACTGTATTTCCAAGGTCTGTTTCGCCTCCCTTAAAGAACATACCTTGAGGTTGTGAACCATAAACCGTTATTTTGGCTCTGGCAATGAAAACTTTTATTGTTAACAAAACATTAAACCAAACAGAAACTATGCTCTTCAAGAACTAGAACGAGGAAGTTTAAAAAAAACCAAATCAATACCTAAAGTGAAGTATTTTCCACTTAGATCTATTGTTCTGGAATATAACCTACCCAGAATGTTTACTCGAGCAGAATTCCACTACTGTTACGTCTCTGTTAACACTGTTATCTCTCTGACATATTACAAAGGTTCTTCGTAACAAAAGTTGGCTCAAAGGAAAGCATATTTTAGTCTTTAATTAAGGTGCAATATTTAAAAGGTGCTTGTAAGGAGTTAACTTTACGCTAATGAATTAAAAAAAAACTCTTAGCAGTATACTAATTATTGTTATATTTAGTTGTAATAGATAAAACATTTTGTGTATTAAATTATCCGTAAATGAAGGTAAAATATATTGAAGAATAATTAAACCAATAGGCACATTAAATAGTTTAAGTAACTTTAACGATTGCTGTTTTTTTGTAAGAATCAGATCTTCTACTTTAACTAGAATTAAACAGGCCTAGTTATTTCCACACTTGATGAAGCTATTAGAGGCAAAGATAACGGCAATCGACAAGTCCATGTACTTATCAATGTTGACTGCCCACCAGCGTGGCTGACTCATTCTTTTTTATTATATTAACAATTTATAAATTGTAAGTCAAATTTAGGATTGAACCTTGAAATAAAGTAAACACTATTTTTATTTTAACATTTTCGAAATATACGTTTTAAGAACAGACTCTGACTGTGTACAGGTCATATTTTGCAAAACAATATTAGTTTTACTTTAGAACTGATCATACTTTTTTAGATATTAACGATACAATACAATTGAATACAATAGACTCATTGTTCTACAAATAGTAATATTTAAACATAAACACACAACAACTGAACACATCTAGTATATAGATTTGATAGACACATTTCAAAGCTAAATATTGAACTTCAGTAGGTTTCCTGTATATTGTATGTGACGTAATAAAATAAAATAACCTGTATTTCAATAATACGGTTATCGCTCCCACCTGAGTAAGCGGAAAATGCAATAAAATATACACACAACGCCATTGCGTTATTTCCTCTCCACAGGGACAACATCGTGTAATATACATCATGTTGACTGTGACAATTAATGCACTTAAGAGTCAACTACAGTTAACGGTTAATATATGGGAAATATTTTAATAACACTTACTTATACTTTTAAATTAACTAATTAGTTGTGGTTAGGCATAATGAAGACTTGCCTCAATAATTTCGTAACATAGAGACCGTAAAAATATGTTTATGATATTTGCTCTCACTCAGTTATTCAAGAAATTCAACAATATAGAACTAGAATATAGTATAATACTAAATAGTGGCTTTTACTCCAAGTAGCTTTTGGGTTTGTTTAAACACTTTTCTTTCCTTTTTCTTCTTTTAATCTGTTCTTTATTTCGTATCTATTAATTAATAAATTCCCCAACTGACGAGGAGTATATTATTCCAATCTTCGAAAGCTTGTGTTTTACCTTCTGTAACATATAACAATATAACACTAAGTAAATTTCCATAAATATTTTTATCCTCTCAAATCTTTCATAAAAGGTAAAAAAGTTGAAACAAAGAGTAAAAGTATAATATCTTAAAAAATTCAATCACGATTTTTATGACATAGATCTTTAAGGGCCATGAGTTTCTCAAGTTAAGCAGACACTCACAGCCTAGGTACTGTTAAGTGCTTCCATCTTCAGTACTCAAGAAAGTGCATTTTCAATCTTTTGTTGTAAGTGACACGTTTAGAGGATAGTTTCCAAATACACCATTGATTACGAACGCAGAAATTCCAAAACCACTCGTTTTGTTAGGAAAGTATAGGTTTTATAACAATTAAAATAGTTTTGTTTTCAAGTTGATGGATATTACAAAGGCCCCTTTGATGATACAAACTACTGATGGCGAGAGAAAAGAAGAGACCTGGATTCTGGCCTATCTGAAATTTGCAGGCGTTACTGTATGTTGCCGCGCCCTGTTTCGTAATTCCATTATTGTTTCACTGTTCCATTGCTAGGATAAACAATTCGCAGGGTTGGCTGTGGGGCGAAGCGCCTGAAATTACCGGGCGGCAACACACTAGTACACAGCTGTGCGCCGGCACGGGCCAGGTCTCTTCTTTTCTCTCGCCAACAATAGTTATGGTTTTATAAAAACTAAACTCGTCTTCGGCTCGCTGGGGGCTACGCCCCCAGGCCCCCTTTTGGGTGTTTGCCAATTTCGGAGATAAGAGGGATTTGGTGATTGGTAAAAGTCGGACATGAGGTCATGCCAGGAAATTCCATGGGGGGGAGGTTAATGTTACCGGGGGTTAAGACATCAGGGGGTTTAGTTTATCCTGGAGGTTATCTGCTCATACCAGGAAATTTCCTGGGGGGGGGGGGTAATGTTACGTGGGGTTAATGACACATGGGCTTATTTTAGAAGGTGTTGTGTCTGTGAACATAATAAAAATTCACTTTATCCCTATCTACTATTGACGCTTAGCTAAAGTTCAGCCAATTTCTAATGTTGGGGATATTCATTCGTTAACTGGATTAGTGAGTCAGTCAGTCAGTCAGTTTCACATGCGGCTGTATAGTATATTAGACTATATGAACTTACAGCTGTAAGCATATCTATTTCATTAATAAAAAGTATGCGTTATTTTTAAAAACACACAAATGACAAAGAAAGTTGTCCACAATCCATATTAAACTTTGGTGACATGTAACATCTACCAATTTTGAAAGCATTCCTCTAGGTACAATAATTTTGAGGTTTTCTAGTTAAAATTGTATTAGTTTGTTTTATAATATTAATATTGTATTGAATAAATGCCAGGAATTTGTTGCCAGCATCAATACCAATATATTTTTTTGTGACGTACGGTTTCAAAATCTCCTCCCAATTACGGTGCAATTAACGTACATTAAAGTTTATGGTACTTTGTCTCATTATCAAAGTGCAACTGTAACAAGTTTCTTACACATAAAGTAGCTCTACAGTAACACGGTTTGATTCAATGTGAATAATGAGTTAATATTTAGTTAACTAAAATTGAAAGCCACTTGGTGCAGCCACGTTCGTCTGAAGAGATCCAAACAAGTTGGGGACGAAGAAGTGGTAGAATATAGTAGAAGAAATTACTAATTGTGTCAGCATTAACCTGTTTACATCAATTAGACCTCAGAAATGTAAGATTCCACACAGCACTAAAAGGAAGGTAAAATGAAGCTAAACTTAACATTCCCATGGGAAAAAGTATATTTTCATTTTCAGTCTCATTTGACACTTGAGCTACAACACAGATTATGAGTTTATTTGTCATTGTTATTTACCACTTCCATGGCCAGCGGTGGAGACGTAATAACCCCACATTTGGTTTCATGCATCTTGTGCTTTAAAAATAGGTCTAACCCTTTTGTTGTGCCTTTCATTTAACGCTTTTGAATTGTTTAAAAGTTTTGTATTCAATGGTAAGAGATATTGTATTTAATAATTCGTTTTTTTTACAATTTTTAAATTTACTCAAATAACTGAAATCTTAATAATTTGAGAATGATATTTCAGTGACGACCTTTAGTAAACCAAACATTTTCAAGAGAAGCTAAATCATAACTAAGGTAACGGCCAAAACCTGATGATAGGTATACAGTAACACAGCGGAATGCAAGTCTACAATATTTTAATTATTTCTTTATAAATACAATATCTAATTAATTCAATCAAAATAGGTCAGCGTTGCTATATAGCTTTATATATCTTAACTACTTTTTAAAACGAGCTACTTTTTAAGATTCACGTCTGGCTAGTCAATAACTTCCAGTTGAACCTGCACTGAGTTAAGCAAACACTGATGTGCTATTTATATCTGGCCCAGCCTATTGATGTCCAGGAGGCATCTGCAGATTAATGGGTCTAATTTAGTGCAGAGGATAATTGTTGGAGTTCTGCTAGCATATACATGAATTAGTGCTCTACCCTGCCCGCGTTGACTGGAGAACCTAGAACAGGGCGTCCTCCCGTCTTCCAATATGACTATAAGACATACGAGTATCTCGCTACGACCTCATGGGTTCTAGACAGGAGGCTGCCCCTTCCCCCAACCCATATTAAATATCCGGTCACTCTGTAAACAATGGTCCTTTTAGAAGTGTAATGAAAGGTTTCTCAACATCCTTTACTAAATGAAAAAACTATGAATATCTTATATAGTAAGATCAATAATTTTGAAAGTGCTACTGTATTAAAACGCTAACCAATAAGGACTCATCATTGTACCAGGGTTGTACAAACATCGTAACTAATAATGTACATTCCGTTCGCGATGACAGCCTCACATAAAATCTACTCGTACTGTTTGTTTATATCTACATAATGATAATCATAGACGGTAAGACAAGCACATAAACATTTAGCCTACATTAGAAGAACTACGAAAATACTCGTACTAGTTGTCTTTCCTCACCAATCAGTAAGCAAGCGGTTTAAAACACAAATGTTTTTGCTACTTTAATTGTCTGGTGTAACTATAAGAGATTTTATAAGAGACGTGTCAGCTACTATAGTCCCTACCCATTGCCCATAAAAATAAGCTAAATAACTGTATTTTAATAAAACATTTTAATCATAAGTTGTTACTATCAAGTTATATATGATCTGTGCGTTATTGTTTCTCCAAGGATGAACAAAATGTCATTGGAAGACTATCAATTATTGTGGGACTAGAGAAATGTATTTACGTCTGTCTGTCTGTCGCACTATATCTCTACAACGAACTAACCTATAGACGTGACATGTTGCATGAGCTTTCATCTATATAATATATAGATATTAAAATAACCATGAGAACTATAATGCTGCATGTCACTCAATTAGTAAATATGTTAATATTGGTTTTATGGGTAACCATAACAGCATAAAAATGTAGCGTAAGTAAATATGTAACCAAGCTGAGTACAAGCATATCCGATTTTAACATTTGTTATATTATCACATTTACACTGTTCATAAAGTAAAAACGGACAAATAATAGAGTGAAAGTCAATTGTTAAAAGTAGATAACAAGATCTGGTTTCAGAGCACTTTTTAGTTGTAGTAAACTTGTATTATTTGGTCTATGGGATAGGACCTATTGCGATAAACAAAACTTTTTAAGTATCATATCTTAAAGATATCTTCTGTGGACTTAAAATTTTGCTTAAACCTTTATTTCTTCATTGATAAGTTTAAGATGTATTATATTGCATGTCCAACCATAGAATTTGGCTGAGCATTATTGATGACTATCACACAGGAGGTTGAAACAATTTTAATTTGTCAGTCCGGCGGATGTAAAAATTTAATTTCGGTATGAGTTATGTTTCTCTGATTGATCGTCGGTCATCTCGAAATTCTATGATCTATATGTATGAAAGTATTACATGTAACTTTAGACCTGATACGCAATACTTTACATGCTGTCTTTCAACCTTGTATTTATCTTAAAACTATTGATATCGGATACAGGATAATTCATCCTTTATTAGGTTTCATAGATATTTACTTCAGTGTCAAAGCATTTATTATTTATCATGAAACCATTTAAATAGTTGTCTTAGGCATAATATAACTCATATAGAACATCCACATTATCCTTAAGGTGTCTGACGTTTTAATAGATAAAATTTTAATTATTTTTAAACAACTGTTATTGATACAATGACGAGACATTTTACTAATTTGCTGATTATGCTGTTTATAAATAAAATAATTCCACATGATGTTTAACGTAATAAGTAGACATTTTACTTAAGTATTAAAGTCAAGTGAGGTTATTACAAGAACTCTGGGGCCTTACAACACATTTATCACAAGGTCTTGAGCAGGAGCTAAGTGTCAGACCATAAATCATAATCTTCCTCTTACTAAAATCTTGAAAAGGGTTACAAGGATGATAACTGACATCATTAGAGAACTAGTGCATTTGGATTAATTATCCAGGTATTTTTTGCTTAATATTTCAGACGATATGATTCTTAATATTTCCTTTGTATTATGGAACGTTTAAATTTTTATGCTGAATGTTCATGATGTTCCGTAAAAGAAAAATGCTCGGTTCCGAGCTCCGTTCTATAAGGTTGCCATTGGTATATGTATGGTTTTGGTTAAATTTTACTACAAAAATTCTGTTTTGGGGTTCACCAAATAAGGTTTGGTTGTGAATTATTAGGCTTAGCTATTGTGACAAAATTTATTAGTAGATTCGATCGGCAATACAACACACTCAAATAAACTATAAAATATTTTATTTATATCAAAATTCGGTTACGTTGGGGCCTTTTTAAATAACATCATAGATCAGCAATATACTTTTTGCACATATCAATTTTACTATTACGCATGGAATTTTTATATTATATTATATTTTTTTGTGTTTCTATATTTGTAATGTAATCGTATTTAATTGTTATAATCGTTGATTCTAATGACACATTTTATAGTTTAACATCGCATCAAAAATTATTTCGTTTCACACTATTTCATTCACAAATCAAACCCTCTTTAAAATGTCTAAACATTTACATAATTTAACGTAATTGAAAACAGTAAGTTACTTTTCCAAACTAAGAACATTTATATACAATGTATGAAATGAATACATATGTATTTCAATAGTAAATATTTAATTTGATCTTTAAACATGATAATTTGATTAATCGATTTTAGTTACAGGCACCTTGATCATTTAAAGGGAACATAAAGACGATTGACAAAACCCTGATACTATCTAATTATTCGTTCCTGCAAGTAAATACGAAATTTCTTACCTTAAATATTTTTTACTGGACACTTACATAAGACACTTTAACGCCTAAAGTATTTTATTCCGCACACGAACACTCTCATGCGTACACCCGACTTTTCTTTCCTTTCCTACGCAAAGTATACTTTAGTCTTATGAACTTTTATTAATACTATTGTTCCGAGTTAGTGAAAAATAACAGGAGGTCTCGGAAGCGTGCCCCTCCCAAACTCGGAGCAAATCATAAAAAAAATCACATGCCACTAGTGGGAAGAGACAAAAACGAGACAAGATTTCGAGAGTACAAGAAATATAATTAGTAGGTGGCAAACATTTCCATGCAAAATACAATTTATGCAGCACCACGGTGCACCGTGTAACTTAAGAACTAAATAACAACAGATAAAATTCCAAAATGACAATAACATGATAAATAAATAATATAATAATAACACAATAAATAGAAATTTGGTCTATAAATAACATATATCAGGTACGGCGGTGGTAAATATAAAATTTTTAACAGGTAAATTTTTTATGAACTGAGGGGAGGAAAAGGGTTGTAGAATTTCTAGGCCCACTATTTTTGAAAAGTAATTTTGTTTCAAGTTTGTAGCCGAAATTAAAAAAAAAAATATATTTAAAGCCAATTTTCGAAGGAGGCGGGGGCTTAGTTGCCTCCACGAATCCGAATTAAAGATGAAATCCTCCCCTTCAGGTCATGCAACTAACTAAATAAATACTGGCTAGGTACTGGCCCTCCTCCAGATCTAACATCTGGCAGCGCTCCCTGCACCCCAGTCCTCGCAAGTTCAGTATAAGAAGTAAAAAAACATTTTTTGATCCAACCTTGTTCCAGAAGAAATGAATGGGAGCACTACACTCCGGTTGGATGCCGGTTCCAATAGCGCTGGCAGGGGCGCGGGCATTCAGTTGGCTTCAATGCTGTGGGGCAGACTCGCCGCATCAGTCCCGCTGGACGGCACTCACGGGGACCCTATTAAATCCCAACATAACCAGTAGATATTAAGAAAAATTTTATTGTAACCTGAGAAATAATAATAACTTAATTATGTTTGCCCACAAGGTATATATACATTTTTTTTAAATTTAACAATTAAAAATAACGATCTGTAACTAACAGTACCTTTTAAGTATTGAAAAACTGTTTCCTAAAAATAACTCAAGACACCAAGTATTATAAAATACACTACTTGGTGACAATATTAAATATTACAAACAAAACAAATTTTCAAATATATAAACATTTACTTATAGGCTAGAACAGCCATACTAAATGATTAAGCGTGATAACAATTTACTTGTAACTATAATTCGCTGGATTTTAATCATTCTATTTATAATATTATAATAATTTACATTTTGCTATTAAATATTAATTGTAAGGTAGGCCTAATAATAACTATACAATTTACGAATAATAACAGAACATTATTTCCCAGATAACAATAATTAAATTCTAATCAGTTCACGATACTATAAAGGCAATAATTAAATAATAAAATTGAAATCATGAATGTTGCCACCCAATTTTGCACGCAACACAAACACGAGGTAACAAAAATTTGCAAAGTCTGTACCGTCTTGCTTACACTAAAAAAATCAAAGTGTGTACACAGAATAAATAATTTCCGTTCGCCGAACGGATCAGTTAGAAAGCACGGCGCAAAAATAAAAACTTAACTTGCATAGTAAATAAATTAACAAATTTAGAACGTACGAAAGACAGGATAGAACACTTTGCGACACGAACACGTACACGAGGAACACAAGTTACAAAAATAATATATATAAACTACATATAACTAATCAACGAAAATATGTGTCTGGGTGGGAGAGAAAAACCGCCAACTAATTAAGTAAAGAGAGTGAAAAAGACAATTACCTGCCGAAAGTCGGTGAATTAGCCAGCCATGGAGAACGGGACGAGCAGTGAACAGACAGAAACACAGTAGTAGCTTCTCCGAACGTGTCTGACCGCTCCGAACAGTAGCCGGTGCCGGTGCCGGTGCCGGAGAACAGCTGGTCGGTAAACTAGTCAAGGTCAACCAGCTGACCTCAACCAATCAGTCCAACCAGGCAGAAAATCAATACTCTGACGGAGTGACTCCCCCACCGACTGACAAGAGTGGCCGAGGTGGGAAAAATAATAGACAAAAATAAATTGTCCAAACTGAGCCCCGGCTCACTATAAATATAGATCCCTTAAATGTTATAAGTGATCATGTTCAGTTGGGTTGAATTCAAAATAACAATATTGCTTATAACATGCAAACAGACATCGTCCATTGTGCATAAGGATGTCCAGGATATTTACTTCGATATATCATTAAATAGTGAAATCTGGGACATAATACTAGTAAAGACCTACGATAGGCGTGAACATCTGACTATTGGCTTTAAGCTATTCTGACTTGTTTGAGTGACATTACCAAAATCACATGTTTTTTATATGAAAAAATACAAAAACGATAATTCTCCACTTTGGGTTTTATAGAAAGTTCAACTAGAATAACAATGATAGATCATAATATTAAAAAATATAAAACCAACTTTTTTCACTTTCCATACCACCAGTGCGATAGCCACAAGACCAGATAGCGGTATACTCCTATATACTTAACAATGAAAAAACTTAATTATTAGCCAACCTTTGGCAGGTTACCCAACTGGTGATGCGCTGATCGGTAGAGGCGAGCGATCTCCCTGTAGCCTTCGTAATCATCCGTGGGCTTGGCGCCTAAGGCCGGACGTAGGGTCAGTGTTGGAGTGTTGGCACTGCTTTAAGGCCGCATCTGCACTTAATCCCGCACCACACGTGTTTCGTGGTTATCGCTAAATGAGAAAAAGCGATTCGCCGTCGTCAGCACGCAGACATAATATGGAAAATTTCATAAGAGATTTAAGTTTGGTAATTTTCCGTAGTGTGTCTGCACCAGCAGTTCAGAGGTGATTTATACAAAAAAAAATAAAAACTTGTACCAAATAATTTTTATCATTAAGATATTGTTAAGGGTTTCCTTAAAATGAAATACTTGTTAACAAAGCCAACTAACTGCCACTAATTTATACTGTCACAATACCACTATCATCTATGTTGTCTATCTATTTACACACGGCTTAACACTGAAACATATAGCATGGATAGTTAATCCGTCATGTCTTGAACCAGTAGAGATACATTACGGATTTGTAACACACTAGAGAACTAAATTTGGAACTAATAAAGCTGAAAATGAAAGAAAAAACTAATTTTAACAATATGGTGAATGTTTCCATACAAAACTTAGCGTTAAGAGTATTAGCGTATGGGTTATTTCTCAGTTCTGCGTTTATATTTAACGTGTTGAGCTGATAAGGAAATTAACTAAAACTTATTTGTATACCCCAAAAAAGACGTCTTTGTGAATGAATAACTTTTTTCCTGTACTTAAACATCAATGAAGCGAACTAAGCCCCTTTAAAAGAAAGCGGGCCAAATTCAAACCTTTATTGATCTCCCATGAACTGAAGAGCTCTCGGTTGATCTTTACCCTTAGACTACGGCGAAGGGTAAAGTGTAAAAAGTGACTCTATAAGTAGTCCCACAATCAAAAGTTTGTGTTAAAGAACTGTTATCAAAGAAGGGGAATCAGTTGTGCTGCGTCCAGCCTATACATAGGAACCTTTGTTATAGTATACTTTTAACTTCTTGTGTATATTCTCCGTCCTGAGTTATGTTTTAATAAGTTATTCAACAACAGAGGTTTACTTGTAATTTATTTTATTATATTACATATTTATTCAAGTAGGTGAAATACAGGGTGTCCCATGAAGAAACGGAGAAACTGTCAGGACTTGTTCTTACGGTGAAAATAACGAAAAAAGTTTATATACACATAGGTCCAGAAACGCTTAGTTAGCGTGCTATACAGGGTGAAAAATCTCGCCCAGATTTCAGTGCCACCGTTAAAAGGGAGCCCTATTTAATTATTTTGGGCGTTACCCAGGACGTAAAATTTAATTTATATTATGCAAATTGAACTGAAAAATTGAAGAAAATTGGTACCAGACCTCCAGCTGCAGTAATTTTTAAGATATCTGAAGAAATACGCAAAATTCGGTGTCCAAAAACAAGTTTCATTTAGGTTTCAAGTAGATTAATTTTTTTAAATGTGTAACAAACACGTAAAATTTTTTAACAAAACTTGTAAAGAATTAATTTCTTAAGATAATGATGTAAAATAAGCCAATAAAAATTATACGTAAACTTTAAGAAAATCAATTTTTAATGTGCCAAGTTGGCAAGACCTGACGCGATACAGTCAGACTGGCGTCTGTGTCAATGGGCTCAACTTGTATTGTGTCGTGGCAAATAAAATACAATTGACCACCACTTCAGGAATAATAGGCACTTCTTCAGTATTATTAAAAAACCCAAAGACTCCTTCAACTTCATACGAACAAGTTCAACAAAAAGAACTTAATACGTGGTGTATTACTAAGTATATGAAATAAATAAACTGCAATAATAACCTAATCATTGTATTAACCTAAGTGTTGTATAATAATGTTGTGTTTATATGTAATTTCTCACCTCTTATATTACAATTATTTGATATCGAATATGGCAAAGTTTGATAATTTTGATTAGGAATTGCAACTAAAACTTTTGGTTAGGATTAATCTGCAACTAAAACTGTATTTGTAACAGCTTTAGCTAAACATCAGTAACGTATAATCACGAAAACAAGAATATTTTACCAATTAACACCAATATCTGTTATCAATTTTGATTCCGATCTATTTCTAACTATTTCCTAATTATGGTATCCGAAATAAATGAATAGCTCTTTGTTTGAAAGTTATTTTTGACGAAGGAAGGATTGTGAAGGAAACAGGATTTTTTCGGACATTTGCCATCGTTCAGTGAAACAATAAATCAGTAACACTACGTTTAGAGATCTGCAATCTGATCTATTCTTCAGGTAATAAGTAACCTAATACATAATTACAAACTAGGTTAAAATAAACAAATCATACCAAAGCGTTGTGGAACCCCTAAGTCAGGAATCACAACTACCATGTTGTTTGTCAACTTCACTAACTCTATAAACATGCACTTAATAAAAAAATTATACACAACACCAATCATTAGAACTGAGCAACAGAATACATGTCACAATACGTCTGCATTCGTCTACCAACAACCTACGACTGTATTAGGTTAGTAATTACCTGAAGAAAAGTGTTACTGATTTATTGTTTCACTGAACGATGGCAAATGTCCGGAAATGAATAGCGTGTGTTTATCTCTACAAAAAATGTTTCATCATGGATCCCTTACTTTTTCATTATATTTTGTATGTATAAATTTATTGGGCTCATGATTTATTAGTAACCTGTTTTCCTGTTTATGAACAATTACGATTACATTGAGGGAAACATATTTGAATTATATGTATAATAATTAATTATAAGTGATTATTCAATTTTTATTTAATTTTTTTATTGTGTTGTTTAACTATCCATTGTATATTTTTTCCATAGTTTGCTGTTTCTAAACAGTAGCTAATGCATGTTAAAAAAGCCAATATTTTAAAATAAGCTGACTGAGAAGAGCAGTGAGTCGTACATGAAAGAAGAAAGCAGAGGATTAATTTCTCTGGAGAGTTCATTAACACAGTGAAATCATCAGCGAGTCTCAGAAACACTAACAGCTTTGTTTTGTGAGATTTTATTGCTGTTTGGTCACACACAACAGTTTTACTAGCACGATTCCATCGTTTACAAAATGAAAAGCGTTAAAGTTTTGATGTACCGTTTTATTTTCCAGAACACGTTAGTTTATGAATTTACTTCCTTCGTATATGAAATATATTTTTAATTCCATTTTTTGAGACAATACTATTAGGTTTTTTTCGATTTCACTCATATTACATGTTTTAAAGAATACAATATATTATATGTAGGCTAGTTAATATATGTACATTTGTATATTTGTATATCTAACATATTCAACGTTTTTCCATCTTTCAGAAAGATATTGCATGGCTTGTCATTGATTTTGGTCAGCACCATTTTAGCAGTATACATATAATTTTTTAACTTTTTGCTATATGAATTAATAAAATATATATGAAAAAACAAAAACTGTTATCCTTATTAGGTTTTTGTTGTATTCCTCGATCATATACAATAATAAATAAGAATAATATCACTTCTTATTTGATGATATTACTCAATCAAGGCTAATATTTAATGTTTTTCGTTTATATAAAATTGGGGAAAAAGAGTCCAGAGCTAATGATAGAACATTTAATGCTCTGTGATAAAAGCTACGGAGGCGTGCGGTATCAGACTTCATGACCTAATATGTCTGCTAGCTGGCACAATTAACTACACTTACAGCGAGAAGATGCAATCTTCTTAACTATTTGTCATACTTACAGTTTTCAGTGTGCACCATTAGTAAAAACTATACTAAAGTATTTTATTAATAGTATTATTCCCTCTGCACAAAAATCTCGCTATAATTAAAAGATTTTCACGTTAGAACTTAGGTTTCTATCATTCGTTCTTTCTGGATAATAGGTATTAACAGAATGTTTAAGAGTTTTAAAATTTAAAACAATAATAAATCATCTTTGTCCCCAAAACATGTTGACAGATTAATGTTTGAGGGGAGGGCGGGTTAAATCCCAAATATACTTTGGTAAATTTTCCGTTTCTAATAGACTAAATGTTGTCCTTAGTGGTAATATTGAGAATTGGTTCACTGACTAGACCAGGCTTGTGGAAGAAGTTGTAATGACAGTGACGGACCATTTTGGAATATAATTGGTCATAAGAGAGCGTTAGAAATAATAATTTCAGTGAAACGTTTGTATTTTTCGGCAGTGCTGTCATTACTTGTATTATGATTTATCCTAGTATCAGGGGTGACTCGAGGTCCCTGTTCTATTGAGTTTGGTATATGTTTTGTAAAAATCAAGAGTTCTCGTAATAAAATCACTGAATTTTACATCTAACTACATTGTCTTACCGTAATCTACTGAAACCGGAACTTTTGAACTTACTAGCTATTCCCAGGATTCAGGTGGAAGGTTATGATTTATGATCTGAAATTTAGCTCCTGTTGCAGTCCTTCCGATAATTGTGTTGTAAAGCCCTAAATTGTTGTAATAACCCTACTTGACTTTTACTTTTAAATGAAGCATATGTCTTATCGTAATGTCTTCCATTTATTTACCTTATACGATATAAAATTCTAAATAATACGATCTAATGTTCAATTTAATGTAAACATTGATTATTGATTGATGGGATAATGTCTTATCAGTATATAATAATAAAATTAAAATTGAAGGTGGAATTCTAAATATAAAATAATATGTAAGACCACAAAATAAAACATAAACTGTAAAATAGAAATATCATGCAAGCAATAATATACTGCTGCAACTTAAACTACTTAACTTTTGACTGTAATACGTTTGATTTGAAGAACTTTATAGATACAACATATATATTTGACTTGTTAGATTTTGGAATATAGTTTATTTAAATTAAGAAGTATTTTTTCTACGTAAAATAGAGTTAAATAACTACAATACAACTATGCACTTCTTAACCGTAATTTTGATTTAAATATGAACTACAGTTTTATTTATGTTTCTTAAAAGAACGATGAGACATTGTAAATCTGAATTGAATAATTAATAATAAAACAATAGATAAATACCACAATAGGAGAAAAAATAAATAACAATAGCAACACTGTATTTCATTATCAATATAAGATTGAACATCAATTATATTGTTATTAATAATTAAATTAAGTTTTTGACAGTTGTTTTCATATAATATACACTATTTTCAATTTATAACCATTGACTATTAAGATAGTATAATTATTTATTTCTGAAATTGTTCTGTGAATGCAATTACATATAAAAATTTTTATTTAAATGTTTATGTTATTTGCAGTACGATTTATTTCAAAAAAATGTTATTTTAAATAAATGTACAGATAGTAATTAAGAATAATATTGCCATGAACAGCTTCACTATTAATGAAAATGTTCCATATTTATAGAACAATTCCAAGTTCGAAAATATTTATAACGTGCGGCGATATTATTTTATGCAGTTTTAATTCTTTGTACACAATCAACTAATAACATTTGAACCACACTAATGTAAAGCCTCTAATACCTTCAAAGTTTGGGGAAACATATGTGGTGGTTAACTAAGTCAAAAGGCATTATTAAAATCGATAAACGACGTTAAATATGTTAATCTGAATTTACATAATTATAGATTTTATTCACGCAAATCAAATAAAGTCTCCTCCAGTGACTTCCACTTTGTAAACCCAATCTGAACTTTTTTTATTAAATTTTCTTAAAATATTGAATTAACTTTTTATTTATTTACAATTCAAATATTTACGAGTAGGACGTACTTAATTGATTACATCAGAGTTTGGTTTTTGGCGTTAGTACAATAAAATTATTGTAGACTCTTGGAACAATTGAAAAATTCTTTAAATATTACTAAATGTTAATAAAAATACAACTTTTTCCAAAATGTTTATTTTTTGGACGAGGCCTTTCAAAACCAAAGGTTTCATCTTCAGGCAACTCCACAAATAAATATTTACACATTGTTTGTTACAATTAATATTAAAAATAACATATGGTGTAAAAATGTAAATACAAAAATATAAAAATCTTTACTCTAAACAAGATACTTTATCATTACAAGCTTTAGAACTACATTTGGACATAAGTAAAAACTTATCAACGATCTATCATGAACTTTTTCAAGAAAAATATTGTAATATGCTGGATAGTATTGATTTTAAATACAAAAAGAAACAAGAAAAGTTAGAAAACAAATTTAAATTACTTCTAAATTCCAATGAGCCATTTCTTCATCAAGAAACCAAATTTCCTATCAAAAACCAACAACTAGTGTGTAACTTGTCATCAGAAACATTTACCGAAGATGAAATGAATCTTTTAAACAAAGGTTTAAATTTTAACCTAACAAGTAGAAATGACAGTGAAAATTTAATTGTTGATATAGAAAGTAACATTCAATATTTAGATGAGAGTACAAAGACTGCCATAAGATCCGATATATACTCTACCTTTTCCAAGAATCTAAAAGAAAAACGTTCCTCACATTTACATAACACAAAATACAATAAAACAATAAATCGTCTTAAACAGAAGAATGTATTTTATTTGAAGGCTGACAAAAGTAATACCATTGTCATTATGAATAAAGAAGAATATCATAAAAGAGTTAAACAACAAATTTTAAAACACTGGACAATATAATATCCTTCAAAAAATCCAATCCAAAAGTACACTAAATCAGTATCAGAAACCTTAAAAAAACTGTAAAAATTTAATTAAACAACCAATTATATAGAAAAACTCATAGTTCCTAATCCTACCATTCCAAAATTACACTGTCTCCCAAAAATACACAAACCTGGGAATGGAATGCGACCAATAGTGTCATGTATAAACTCCCCAACATATTTTCTGTCTCAATGGTTGTCGAAAAATCTTCAAACTATGGAAAGTTTTCCTTCATTTTCCATCAAGAACAGATACGATTTTATAGAATCAATTAAAGACATTGTTCTATATGAAGATGAATATCTCGTTTCTTTTGATGTAACATCGCTTTATCATAATGTTCCAATTAAGGATACAATTAAAATAATTACAGATTGGTTAACTTCTCAAAATTTACAAAAGGAAATAATTGATGAATATTCCCGTATGATACATTTATGTATGAATCAGAGCACATTCCAATATAGAGAATCTTATTATACCCAAATTGATGGTACGGCGATGGGAAATCCTCTCTCATGTTTTATTGCCAATATTTTTATGAGCTATTTTGAAACTACAGCCAAATCTAAAATGACATATTTCCCAAGAAAATGGATACGATACGTCGATGATATTTTTGCAATATTTAATAAAAATGAAAACATACAAGATCTTATCACAACTCTACATTCGTTTTACCCTACTATTAAATTTACGTATGAAATTGAACAAAACAATAGTATCCCATTTTTAGGACGTATTAGTTATTAGAAATGAAACAAAATTTGAATTTGATATCTACAGAAAACCAACTCATACAGATAGGTTCACCATCAATGAATCTAACCATCCATCTGCACAAAAAAGAGCAACATTTAATTCAATGATTTATAGACTGTTAAATACACCACTTTCAACAGAAAACTACAAGAAAGAACTAAATTATATCAAATCTATTGCTATGTTCAATGGTTACACTACACAACTCATTGACAATATACTAAAAAAAGCTTTTAAAAAGAAAATGTATAAAAGATAAGACAACTTTAAGACCACCTCAAGACACAAAACATGAATTTATTTGCACAACATACAGCACTTTTTCAAACAAAATATGCAAAACTTTTAAAAAGCATACAAATAAAACTGTCACTCACAGAACAAGCAACAAATTATCCCAAATTTTAGGAAACCCTGAGGACAAAATTTCAAATGATAGTAAATCGGGAATTTATGAAATTGGATGCAATGACTGTGACAAAATTTATATTGGACAAACTAAAAGAACAATAAAAACAAGATTCAAAGAGCATTTATCACATACAAAATATGGAAGAGTTGACAAATCTGCTGTAGCCAAGCACTGCATTGAATCAGGACACAGAACATCAATTACAAATCTAAAATTAATAAAAGAAATAACAAAAACCAATGAACTTGAATGCTTGGGAAACACTATTCATAAACAGAAATAAAGAAAAACTCATGAACAATGAAGAGGGCCCTATTGAAAATTCCAATCTTCTTTCTTCTCAATTTATTCAAAAATTAAACTCTAGTCAAATATAATTTTTCATACTGGCTGAAAATATTTCCAAAATTTTTGTAATTACATTTTTACACCATATGTTATTTTAATATTAATTGTAACAAACAATGTGTAAATATTTATTTGTGGAGTTGCCTGAAGATGAAACCTTTGGTTTTTGAAAGGCCTCGTCCAAAAAATAAACAATTTGGAAAAAGTTGTGTTTTTATTAACATTTACAATAAATATGTTTTTTCCGGAAATGTACCGATACAAAAATCTTAGGTTTAATGTATGTGATTAAATTGGAACGGTATATTTTGCGATAAACTTCCATAGAACAATTATTATATAGGGCCAATATAGAAAAAAATTCGTTTGTGGTAAATAATCTCACTTTGGCAATCCAGACTTATTTCCGTTATCTGCGATATCGGGATCTTTTATAAGGAAAACCGGTTTATCGCAACAGTCATTAACTGTGGGTCGCCCACCACTTCCTCGCTCTCTAAAACTACTTTGCTAAACAGTTTTACTGTTTTAATATCGTTTATTTCCTACTGGTGATTAGAATCACCGTTGCTATTATTTTGTCAACTTTTGTAATAACCGTTAAGGCGTAGTCTCTATCATACATTAGTCTGTATTAATGCAGAACTGAAATTTCTTTTACATGTTAACGATACAATACAATTAAATACAAAGGACTGTTTTACAAATAGTAATATTTAAACATCAACATACAACAACTGAATATGTAGCATATAGATTTTATATACACATACTCCAAAGCTGCACATTGAAAGTTTGTAGGTAATCTGAATACAGTATACAACGTTATAGACTAAAATAACCTGTATTCAATAACACAGTTATCGCTCCCAATTGGGTAAGCTGAAGATGCAACGAAATATTCACATAATCCCATTGACTCTCTACAGGGACAATATCGTGTAATAAAAATCTTGGTGACTATGGCAATTAATATACTTAAGACTAATAAGTATAGAAACTTAATTATACTTATAGTCCACGTTTATTTTAAAGGAAAAAATTGTAATAATACTTATTCATACTTTTAAATTAATATTAATATTCAGTACTTCGTGAACTAGTTGAAATTACACTTTAGGAGTTTGTAGCATGATAAAGACTTTCGTCGTTCATTTCATACCTCTATCCTTTGATAAAATAAATATATAAACTTCCTTTATTTAATGTTCGTTTTGAAAACGGAGGGATTATACAAGTATCTTTTCCGGTTTTTGCTATCTCTCAGTAACTCAATAAAGTCACCAATTCAGAATTATAATATAGTATAATACTAAAGATTATGTATAATCAACCCAAAAGTCCTCAATTCCCTATATCTCTATCTTTCTATAGTCCTAAATCTCCCATTACCGCTTTGGATAGTAACAATTAGTGAAGAAATATAAATATTGCATTATTTTCATTAAACGTTTTATGTCCTACAATTCTAATTATATAAATCAGGACTTTATGTAAAATAAACATTAAAAATTGCTAATTTTCATTAAATGACATAAAATTATTTTATTTTCTAATGAAAATAAAATTTTTTATTTCTCACATTACGTTGAAAATTATATTTAGAACTCGCAATAAATACTTCTCATCATAAATCAATAAAGATACACCTAGAGAGGTTATGAAGTAATTTTCAATAACTATAAACAAAGAAAGATATATTAGTCGAGGTTTTTTGTCAATGGGCAAGACAATGTAGGTATGAGATAATTAGTCCTATAGAGCAGCCGCTAGCGCTCAGCTTCAATGCAATTCTGCATTTTATGTAGTATTGTCTTGCTGTAGAAATCATTCTAATACAACTACTGTACCAATACTTCTATTATTATTACACGTTGCTTTTGATTTTAAATTCCCTTCGCTTTTCAGGGATAAATATTAAAGACGGGTAACTGATTCGAAGCGTAAATACTTACTAACTTTATGCCTTTTAAAGAACTACAATCACAGATATATGTACGGATATTCATGCGATTCATACGTGATTTTAATTCATCCATAGCTACTTTTCTAAGATGGCATAAATTACATTTTTACCACTCTTCTGCTCTTGGGAGAATATCTAAATAAATTTGCATTAATTTCAGAATAAGATGCTATTTTTTTAAATAAGTAATAATCTTAAT
Source organism: Homalodisca vitripennis (assembly GCF_021130785.1). Taxonomy (NCBI): domain Eukaryota; kingdom Metazoa; phylum Arthropoda; class Insecta; order Hemiptera; family Cicadellidae; genus Homalodisca; species Homalodisca vitripennis. Next base: position 43,573,846 of record NC_060211.1, on the reverse strand, counting down.
AGCTTTAAATTTAAATACATGGATTTTTCAATCAGTGACTTATAAATCTAAGATTTTAATATTATTAAACAGATTTTAGTAAAGTACTCTTTTTTCCTTTCAGACCAAGTTTCTCAGACTATTCGTGACTTCCTTATAACATCCTTAATCACAATCAGAACTTTATGTTCAGTACATGTTTCTAAGGGTATTATTTTTATATATTTAATTGGAAGCCTTACTTTTTTCAATAACTTGTTCACTACTGCCACATACCCATCAGAGATCTTTATAATGTTATAATTAGTTATATTTCTTATGTACCACAGTCACTCAATCTACTTCAGCAATATGACCTACGACCTACTGCTCTACGTAGACTGGAAAACATATATATATATATATATATATATATATATATATATATATATATATATATATATATATATATGTTATATATATAGTGTAGACCTCTGCATCACCGCCAGACGCTTCCCGCCATCTTGGAAGTCCTCCTCTACGGTGCTGATACACAAGAAGGACAACCCTGGCGACATCAATAACTGGCGTCCCATCGCCCTCTCCAACACTGCGGGGAAGCTCCTCTGCAGTCTCCTGGCGGATCGTCTCTCCAGGTGGGCCTCCGAGAACAACATCATTTCTGGGGCTCAGAAGGGGTTCACCCCAGCGGAGGGCTGCCTGGAGCACAACTTCATCCTCCAGGAACTCCTCGATGACGCGAGGCGGCGTGGGAATGAGCTCTGCGTGGCGTGGTTGGACCTCGCCAACGCCTTCGGCAGTGTCCCCCACTCCGCCCTCCTCGCCGCGCTCCGTTCTGCGGGGCTCTCACAGGACCAGCTGCGCTTCATCGAGGACTTGTACCAGGGGAGCTCTACTTCCATCCGCCACTCCAGAGGATCGACTGACCCCATCGCCTTTGGAGCTGGAGTTCGCCAGGGCTGCCCACTCTCCCCCATCCTCTTCAACTTGGTGATGGAGTACCTGATCCGGCCTCTCACTGCACTGGAGGACCAGCATGGAGCAGTACTCCACGGCACCAGCGTCAGCGTCCTGGCATACGCCGATGACCGGAGGGCGTCTCTTCAGGCACTGCTAGGACGTCGTCGTCCCAGCTGCGACGTGGGTTGGAATCCGGTTCAAGCCCACCAAGTGTGCCACGCTCCATGTTGCCCGGAGGACTACTAGACCGTCAGTCTTCCGGATCTACGGTGCGCCGCTTCGGGTCCTCGGCGAGGGGGATTCCTACCAACACCTTGGAGTCCCCACCGGGATGAAGGTGGATCAAACCCCGGTCGCCACCATTGCCAGGTTGGAAGCTGAGACTGAGGCCGTCCTTCAGAGTGTGCTAGCGCCTTGGCAGAAGCTGCACGCCTTGCGGACCTTCATCGTTCCGCAGCTGGAGTTCAACCTCAAGACCGCGCGGATCCGCAAGACTGCACTTAGGAGCCTGGACAGTAAGATCAAGTGTGGTGTGAAGAAGATCTTCAACGTCCCTTCACGCGCCAGTGCCGAGTTGGTCTATCTTCCACCTTCCTGCGGCGGGGCTGGACTCGTCCCGCTGGCTGACCTCTCGGACCTGGCCGCCATCAACCACACGTTCAGGCTCCTCACCTCACCGGATGCCAGGGTGGCCTCGATTGCGCTGGAGGGATTGGCGGCCTCTGCGGGCCAGAGGAGTGCCGCCCGCGCTGGGAATGGAGTTCCTTGTGGGATACCTCAACGGCGACATCCCCGGGAACTCCAATGTCGCCACCACTTTTTCTGCCACGCGGGCGGCTTTGAATAGGCTGAAGAAACGCCTGCCTGACCTGCGCTGGGGTTGGTGTGCCGGCAGGGCAACATTCCAAATCACGATCCCTGGGGATAGGGCCCTCAGGATCGTTGACAGGGGCTCCCGTCACACGCTGTCCGCCAATCTGCGCTCCTCGCTGCAGCAGCACTTCAGGGCCATCCTTTCCGCGAAACCCGACCAGGGAAGGGTGGCCAGGGTCACCACCACCTGCGCCACTGCCAACCACATGCTGCACGAGGGACGCTACACACGCTTTGCGGACTGGCGGTTTGTTCACCGGGCCAGGCTGAATGTTCTCTCTCTCAAACGGCTGTCGACGCTGGGGAGTCAACGATCGGCGTTGTAGGCGGTGTGGTCAACACGATGAGACCACCGCCCACGTGCTCTGCCCACTGCACCTCCATCCTCGCTACTGGCATCACGCGAAGGCACAACGCCGTCCAGGATCTCCTCGTCGCTGCCATCAGACCTAGGAGGGAGTTGAGGTCCGCGTGAACCAGCGGGTGCCCCTGCAAGCGCTGCTCCAAGGCCGAGACGATTTCCCGGAGGAGATGGTGCGTTGCCGTCCGGATGTGGTGATGATCGACGCCCACAACAAGATTATCAAGATCGTCGACATCGCCACTCCGTATGAGGACGGCTGGCGGGCCATCGAGGCTGCGCGGGAGAGGAAGCTGGACACCTATGGACCGCTCGCCCGGATGCTGACGGCCGGAGGCTACAGGACTTCCGTGGACGCCTTCGTCGTCGGCTCCCTGGGTGCGTGGGACAGTGCCCAACTGGGGGACCCTGGCGCGTCTCGGGATCCACCGGAGATACGGCACATCCCTCTCCCGCCGCTGCGTCTCCGAGGCCATTCGCTGGAGCCGGGACATATATGTCACCCATGAATCCGGCGTCCAGCAGTGGCAAGACTGATCATCCATGTGTTTTTTATTTGTTTATTTTATTTACTTATTGCATGTTATTTATTATATTATATTGACTATTTTAACTATCGCATGTTATTTAGTATATATTAACTATTTTAATTATTGTTACTGTTGTTGCATGTTATTTAGTATTTTAGTAATTTATTGACACTATATTGACACTCTCTCCCACCTCCTAAGACACGACAATGCTATTATTATTTAGATTAAGATATTTGGATATTGTATTAACCACATTAGAAATAAGACACTAGTTATATAAGATGGAAAATAAAGGCAAAAAATAGAAGCCCCAAATATATATATATACTACACTAGCCACGCCGCGCCACGCCGACTTGTCAATATTATTAGGTTCTGTAAATATAAATACGTTATCTTGAATATATTGAGATGTTTATGTTGTGGAATGGTAAAAATAATTGAAAATTAAGATTGCTTAAAAACTTTAAATTAACAAATTATCTTATATTGGTAGCATTAGGTCTGGAGTTTATTGACTAAGAATGCAGCGAAGTCTATTACTCGAAGTTATAAAAATGTCATTTCTGTTTGTCTGTCTGTCCGTATACTAATTGACATATAGATTTAGAGTTCTCGATGAGCCCTGATATATATTTGAGGAACACCACCGTGTTCAATGTTGGTGCATGTCACTCCGTGGGATTTGGCTTATCTTTAGTGACAACGAAAATATCATAATAAATAAATTTGTAAAGAAACTCAATACACCCATAGGATATTCAAACTTGTGACATATTAACACATACGGCCTAACTATGCCAACACATACATATACTTTATAATTATTTCTTTTTTATACTTTTATCACTTAAAAGTTGTATATAACCAATGTATTTAATATAAATGTCAATATATCATGCAACAAGATAGATGTGCATGTAAAAAAATATTTCATATGTTGGACTTTAAATTTGGCATAAGAAACTTCATCTCTGTAAATAATAAGTTTTAAGATGCATCATTTTTGCGTTAACTTCTTATAACTGTGAACTTTGAAGTGACCATGAACGTATTGCAACCGTTTCCAGAAACATTGTATCTAATAGTGATAACCAAGTAAATCTCATTTGTTATTGTATTATTTTAACGTAGCGTTTAGTAATAGTATGCTAAAGCACCAACACAATTAAATTAGGTGTATCTTCCGTTTAAATTTGGATTTTAATTGGATGTGTTGACATGAAAGATAATTTCATATTTAAAACTCAAACCCCAATTGGGAAATTATTTCAATCATGACAACTACTGACAAATTATTTTTTGTATACAATTTAGAAAAAGAAACATTTAGGACCTTGCCTTACAATTAACCCTAATATACAGTATCAAGCACTTGGAAACAAAAATATTGATTGATAGTTAGTTTTGAAGTAAATAATTATAAGCCCTTGTGTTTTATAATTAACGTGAAGTACCGGCACGCTGCAGGAGAACAGGTTTGCGGCGTCTGTTAACAAGGTTTAGCAGTAAGTGATTTATGACTCTCACAACAAGGTGTTAAGTGCCGACGTCTAGCACGCGCTGTGTCTTTTAACTTGTCTCTAAGGTTCGGTTCACACAAGTGAGAGTCTAATCGTAGTAACTCGAATACAAAGGAATTAAAGTTTGAAATATTAAGGAAAGATATATTTAATTACCATACTACATGCAGTTTTAATAAGTTAAAAGAACTAAAAAAGCTGAGTCCGCATTATAATCACTGTTTCCGAGTTATTGAATTTTAATACTTTAGTTTACTTTCAAAGTGCCAAAAACCTATATTCTATTTCTTTACTATTGACTTAAAAGCTGAAAGTTATTTTTCGTAAATTATTTCCTGAAAATGTTTAAACGCAGAAATTAACATACTAAATTTTAATGAAACCCGATATTGTTTTTTTACTAGTAAGCTTTGTTAGTTAACTTTCCATCTGCAATATCTATACTTTATGATAAGAGAGTATACGCTCTGCACATTCAGATCCACCCTCATGTATCAACGCCAATAAATCGGCATAAGGTATATTACAAATAATAAACTTATGTACTAAAATGTTTAGGGAAGAACTCGCATGATGACTAGGAGCAAAAAAATTTAGTACTTCAAAATTTTTGGATATTTGCTGTCTTTATATATCTCAATAATAGAGCACCCTATTAAGGGTTGTGATGTGGGTTATAAAAACATTAAGGCATAAAGTTGAACAAGCACAAGTAAAAAACTAAAGAAAATATAGCGATAAAATTACTAAAGTACAGGAAACTAAAAACAGAAAGTTAGATGTTTGTGAAAAATACCAAATATATCCAGAACTGTCAGCGTGAGGACACAACATAAGATGAGATACTGGGAAAACAAATAATGGCACTTTCTGTAAAATTTTAACTTAAATATAGGCACTTCCTGTGGAATGATACCTGAAATGTAGGCACATCCTATGGAGTGTTAACTGAAATATAAGCACTTCCTGTGGAATGTTAACGGAAAACATAACAACATAATGGCGATGGTTGCAAGAGGATGTAAAGAGCAGACACCTTTTGCCTTCTGCTTTTGTTCTTAATGTCAAAGTGTACTCAAGAGTGTGTGTACTTGGAATTTTGTTGGTTAATTAGTCGGGATACTTAAAAACTTAAGTAATGTATTAAAATACGTTTGTATTTTATTAGTGTTTTGAAGTAAAAAATTAACATCTTAAAAATGTTTCGATGTTTTAAAAAAAAAAAAACTAACAAAAACTAATTATGATAATTATAGTCTCTTCAATAATGTAAAACTAAAAAAATGAAATTAAATAAAATTGCCAACAAAGTATATTTTTTAACAAAATTTAAACTCTTCTTATTTCTAAAGGCCGAGATATTAGATCTAAGGTATGAAATCTCTTCAGATTGAACATACTGCAATATGTTTCAAATCTGCCGAGAGAGTACTGCACACAATATCATTGCAATGTGAGTGCTATATACTAGAGCTATGCATAACTTACGAGAGCAATCTTCTCACCTCCTACTCAACGAGCTTCTACGTGGTTTTACTTGGTTATTTGTTGTATTGAATTAATAATCTTTTGCAGTAACGTAAAATTAGGACGATACATTTTCAAACACACAAAATTGTACTTTCAAATTGTAGTTTTTTATTCTATGTATATTAATATTTTCACGTTTAGCAATCTCTTTTTCGGCAAGAAACTTAAAAAAATAATTATGGTTGTATACACGTGCGTGCGCGCGCGCGTGCTTGTGTGTTGTGGGGGGGGGAGGGGAGGAGAACGGACTTGATCTCTAAAACGGTTAGAACATCAATTACCAACTAATCACTTGAACCTTACAAAAGAACCCCTTGTTAAGTTAGTAACATGATATTTAAAGTACAAGATGTTAAATTATTTAGGATAACTCTAAAAATATTTAGTTTTCAGTAATTTAATTTTTGCTATTTATTTATTGATTTCTGTTCTACCTACCAGTTTGGTTATGAAATAAGTTTGGCCACTTCACAGCAGAGGAGGCTGGGTAAACAGTAACTTTCTTACTCTAAATTTCAAGGTTTATAAATACATATCCACAGTCATAATTAAAACTCCGATGTTTCAAACTAATTCTATGTCGTTTTATCGCATTTAATACATTTCAAGAATTTATATACGCAATTATATAATTATCTTAAGATCATTTAACTGATCAATAGCTATTACTCATGACACGAAAACAAGTAAGGAATAGAAAAATATGTATACAATTACTACAAATATTTCTTTTAAAATCCACACACAGATTCATTCAATTGTGCTGCATCTCCTAACTAACCTCTTAAACTTAAAGGAACTGTTTCGACTAATTTCGGATATGTGATAGGTAATACCTTAATCATTTGAGTGGCTAGAAAAAATTGAAATCTATCTCTCCATCTGTTTGCAAATCAGCACGATATCTCTGGAACAAACTCAAACTATTCACTTTTGCAATAGGCTTAATTTCTATAAAGTTTTAGACTTCCATTTCAAACAACTCTTAATTAAGAAATTGAAAAAATTAGAAATGTTTAGTCCATAGAATTTTATTTTACAAGACAATTTAGTTCTGTAATCCATGTATACCTAGCACATTAAATTTATTGAAGCACTTAAAACAAACTTACAAATAAATTTTTAAAGAATATTTCAAAGGTTAGCATCATTAATACCAATACTAATTAAATCTTCAATTACTTTTTGTATTTCAGAATTATTAGCTTTTAGAGTTATTATAAAAGTTATTATAAAATCACAATGAACTCTAGTTCCTGCAACGTTTAGTGAAGCTAATTTCATCAAGCAAAACTGCAAGTAATAATTGTAATACCTCTGTCGAAATTCAGTCACGTTTTTAATTACATAGCTCGTTAAGGGCTGTGGGCTTCTCAAGTTAAGCACACCACTCAAAGGCTGGTATTGTTAAGTGCTTCTCTCTTCAGTACTCAAGAAAGAGCATTTACAAATTCTGTCGACAGTGTCACTTTTGAAGGATGGTTTCTACATACACCACTGATTACGAACGCAAATGTCAATGGAACCACAAATTTAAAAACAACTTGTGTTGTTAGGAAAGTTAAAAGTTTTCTAAATACAAAATCGATTTTTAAACAGTTTCCGAAAGAATACTGCGGCAGGTGGTCGTGCTGGTAGACTGTGAAGTCTCTGCAGGCAAGGCCGGACAAAGTCCTGAAGATGAGTGCACAGAAGACTGGACTCGTGACTGGACAGTTTTAGCAATCGCACAGCTCAGAACCTTCTTTCCATGCTTGTTTAGATGGAGTCCGTGGCGTGTGTAGTGTTTTCTGTAGAGGATGAAGTTCAACTCGACATACGTCAATTTAAGTTTACCCTTGTATTCTCGGATGACTTTTGCTATTGCCAGGTTAGCATAGAAGATTGCATCGTTAAGATGGTTTAAATCATAACGATAAGGAACACTGTTAATTAATATATTCGTATCTGTTTGCAGTGTCAACAGATCTTTAAGTCCATGAACGATTGAAAGCTGACTAGGGTCATGGTCACTAAAGTTGTTTGTGCCGGCTAACAATATCACACAGTCATCTTTGCATAAGTCTTTGACAAAAGGTTTACCCTCAGAGATGATTTCCTTTAACTTAGCTCCCGGCTTAGAGTACACAAAAACATCGTAATCTCCAACAAGGTCTTGAATGTAGGGATGTATATCCTTCCCCTGGCTGTCCGTCAACACTACGATTTTTTTACAGTGTTTTGGATCACATGTCTCACGTGTTACAGATGGTGGTGGGGCATTTTCAGATCGATGGACTTGCGCTTTGGTAGTAACCTTACAGTCCTGACGATCCTTTTGCGCTGGGGAATTTTCTCTGTCCAAAGAAGAAAAACTGATTTGATGTTTCAAGTGTAAATCGTTTTGGGGATCCATTTTGTTGTCTGAATGTTCTTCTTGGGCGTTAGAAAGATCGACTTATTTTCATATACCCTTGTAGTTCATATACTTGAATATATATTTATATATATGAAATTATTTCGGAAGGAGCTGACACACGGATGGTTTGGGAGGTATAATATAACCTCTAATAACAGAAGCTCTGAAATATTTCTAAAGGAAATTGTTAAGATTTCATCCTCCGTGAAGGTGATCTAGCTTAAGAACTAAGCATGTTCCAGTCTCACAATTTTAACGGGTGGGGGGCTTGAGCCTCCTGAGCTCTCCCTTTATATAATCCCATTTATCAGTCCATGTAGGATGCTTAATCGGTTCGTTTGTAACTTTAACTGAGTCAAAATATTTCATTTGAACTGGAAGTACGCTAATTAAATTTCTCTTTTAACAAACTCCAAAAAAATACTCATAGTGGTTCATCACCGAATGAGCATTGTGAGCAAAGCAAAAGCAATTCGCTTCTCGAACTATTGTGAATTGAAAACTGTCGTTATCACCAGGAATGTCAATACAAACGTTTCTACCCAAACGCTACTCAATGAAAACCTCACAGGTAGAGAGACGCCTAGTTTTGTAGTAACTTCAGTAGCCACAACTTTGTGCAGTTCTCTACGAATCGAAACACGGGCGGAAACACCTGAAGATTACAACTTTTCTTTTTCTGGGACATGATTCCAAGAAACCACTCGAATCTATAATAGATAAGAAAGCAGTACTGATGGGTTTTTGCAGGAACCAAAAATAAAGTCATTTTTGGGGGGGGGGGGTGGGGGGGGGGGGGGGTGGGGGGGGGGGGGGGTGGGGGGGGGGGGGGGTGGGGGGGGGGGGGGGTGGGGGGGGGGGGGGGTGGGGGGGTCTACAATGCTGACGAATATTTATCATTTACTGGGAGACCGCTGAAATGGAGACAGCAGAATGATGATAGTGGGAATAAATTGGATTATGATTGGTATTTACTATTGTTTTTTTTTCTAAGTTTAAAAGTGAAATTGTCTTTAAAAAACGGCGATATTTTAAAGAACTTGCCGCTGACCATGAGTTACAGTATTTTTACTGGAAATAAATAACTTGATTGATTATTTGATTCGTTGAAATAAAAATGTCGTTAATAACGAGATCGTAGAGTCCAATTAAGATTGCTTTATTATTTTTTCAGCAGAATAGACTGATTCTTCGTATTCCCTTTCATGGTATATTTGTGACGGAACCTATAAAGTTGACACTGTTAGGCGTAGTATATGAGAAAAATGGATTCTTTTATTTTGTGCTCGGTGATATTTGTAAAATACGTAAATTTGGTTATTGTATGACAGGCAAGATATGTATAAGAATGCATCTTAAAAATCTTAAAAAAAACAGACATTACGCAAGAAATTTAAAGGAATTTTACATCTCTTTGAAGATTGTTGTTTCACTTACGTCTTTATCTCGCTTTATACCTTGATAACGTTATTATGTCAGCTCAGTGACTTACATAAACATTCATGTCTCAAGAACACAGAACTCATGATAGGATGCCAAGGATTGAAATTTATCCTTTTCCTAAGTTGCAAAAAAATTTCGGAGGAAACTTCTTTACAAGTATAGGTATAAACATTTTAATCATTGGATGACAAGAGGCATAGTTCAATGTTAGAACCGTGTTCTTTAGTCGTTTTTAAAAACTTTTATTTTTTACTGTATTTTTGTCACAACCATGTACCTGTCAGGTTACTTATATCAATTGAAGTATTTCGTTAATATATTTGTAGTCTACTTGGCGTAAATTGGTTTACTAAGTAAATGATGACCAGTTAATCCCTAATATTAGGAAACTCTGGTATGTAGGACTTAGTGATGACGTATTACAAGTCGGCTGGCCGTGACGTATTATACTCCCATTAACTAACAATCTCGCCGACATGATTATCACGAGCAAACCTGACTGGAACATCCTCTGGTACAGCAGGATATGCGTGGCCTGAGTCCTGTAGGCGGGGATAAGTCTGTAATCAGTGGATGGAATAGAGTAATTATCGTAATTTGTCCCGGGGTTTAGTTATAACTTGGCTATATAACTTATAAATATAAGTTCTGAGGGAATAGATGTACTCAATATGCTATTCATGTACGAATTGGTAAACTAGGAAAGTAATAATTAACTCAGTGCATTTTGCAAGAATTAGTGTAGAACATTTAGAAATTTATTGTGTCAGTGAAAAGTCGCCGCTAGAGTACAGCGCAAGAAAAATCAAATAAATCATTAAATAAATGAAGTTCTAACAATGTTATCAAAACTATAGTTATAATACATTTCAGGTTAAATGTTTATTGTATCATGTTTAAAGCACTGATGAAGTTTTCAAATATATTATGTTAAATTAAGAGTATTTTTATAAAGTTTTGCTGAAAGTATATTTTGTATTTTTAATATGGAAGGCGATAAATTTCATGAATCTTTTTTCCTATAAATGAGGAGCCCTAGTATACGCAGTTCTTTTTTAATTAATCTTCAGTTGCTTATAAATATTCTATACTATGTTTTAGTGTTTATAGTCACTGTTCGTCACTCACGAATATTTAAAGTATTAAAGAAATCAAACAATTTCTCATAAAAGTAAAATATATAAAGTCTATAATCGATTATCAGAAATGCCAACTGATATTAACAAACAACCACACGTTACCACTTTACATGGAGTTACGTTATGTTTACACTCATTCCTATTAAAACCTTCCAACGATTAGAAAACATTATTGTTTTGTATTTGTACTTTGACAACATATGATTTAATTGCATTCATTTTATTTTAGCAATGTATAATCAATTAGTTTAGAAACGACACTTGTTAAGTTTCAGTTTAGTCCATTAATTACGTAGATCATGAAAAGTTAGGGAATTTCTAAAATTTCCCATCGTGTTATGTTAAAAATGATTTATTGGTTTCGGGGATTGGAATCCACTCTTCTCTTGTGGTGTAAAAATGTTAATACATAATTCTGAAGCTTGATATCTATATGGAAAACTTTTAGTTTGATGGTGGTGAACATTCCTTCATGAGAATTTTCTAAACGTAGGCGTATGATTTTACTTCGATATTATGGGTAACCATGATATCACTAGCAATAAATATATAATATATTCTTAAAAGTAATATATGAGTTACACACTATATATTAACAAATGTAGCCTAACTAACCAAAACATCCACCGCTTTATAGTAACTATATTTTTGTTATAAGCACAATACTCTAGAGATGACACCATGCAATGTTACCCTAGAAAGCCAATAAGCACTCTCACAACATTCGGTCGGAGGCCACGGGGAAGTGGCAGTTAAGCTCGTTAGGCAAATGTAAACAAAGTGCTGCCTAGGCCATTCTGGTCCTAATATTGCGTTACCTATTCATGAGGTTGCGTACAGTCCACTGCTGAATTGTGGTCTCAAAGCGATTCAGTGGGTTTTAACTTACATCAGGATGAGCACTTTCCACACCACCTTTGCGTATCGTACTTCTACAATTGTACAAGCTCATAAGTCTCGTCAGTGGCCACCCCTGTCGTTTATAGATGGTTTGATCCATTGATATAAAGATCTGTGTATATTATTGAGAACTACGTTTTAGGTCATCAAAACATTTTGGGAGGCGTATTTAAAAAGAATAATTCTCTTTTTCCTCTTTTGATGTCGTTAATTAAAAATGTGAAAATAGGTACACTTTTCTTATAAACTTCCTCAAATCTCAAGTTTCGTGCAAAATACTTTTAAATATATGAAATCCCTATTTAATCCTGCAATCTTGGAACGGTTATAGATAAGGGTTTGTGGCAAAATATATCCTTTTTATTCCATAATAACAATATGTCTTATGTACGGGGTAGCTTAAAACAACTTTAAATTAGTATTTAGCCATGCAGGACCTTCGAAACATTGTTTATACGCCAAAAGTTAGGTCTCTTCACCCTAAAAATATGCATTTAAATCGGTCAGGCCGTCTAGAAATAACAGTAATGGCCACTGGCGTGTTTATATATATATATATATATATATATATATATATATACGTAAGTAACTGCTCCCTTTCTGACGATTTCTATACGAAAGCGCTACCTTTCTGACGATCCTGGCCCATTCTGACGCTCATCAGAATAGGACATGGCAGTTATTAATTTATAAACGGAACTACGTATCCACGATTTTTATTATATGTTTTATGTTGTTTAATGACTTTGAACTATTTCTATGTTTTTACTTTATTCTTCAAAAGTAATAAGACTCTTTTATCCCTGAATAATTACGTCATGTTTTTCAGTTCTTGGACATAAGAGAAAATAAAGTATTGTATTGAGTTGCACAATTATTCTTCAATGCATTGCATTAAAATTAGTAGATACACAATAAATACAAGCTATGTTTTCTTAGCTTACAAAGACCTACTGTTTCATTCTTCTTATAGATACACCTCCTCCCCTACAGCTCATAAGTAGTAAACACATGTAAACAAAGTTATTTGGATAAATTTATTATTGATAAACAATCGAAATTGGGGAATGAAAATGTCACTTCTGACCATCCCCACACTTACCGTGATTAAGTTTGGGATTTTTTATGAAGCCTATTTTAAATGTAAGAAATATCGAATTCGATAAAAATGCATACACCTACAAGGTATTTGACTGAGCGCCATTTAAGCTTAACTTTCATCATTATATCTCGAGAGCTGATTGAGCTCCAAACTTGGAATTTTAGATATTTTTATGCCATTCAGTGTTACTGGCAAAATTGATTTATGCCTGTCTGTTTGTCTTTCGCAAAGATATTTTGAAAACGAAATAAATGTCTTATAGACTTTAAATGATGTATGAAGCTTCATTTCTAAATAGAGATCACATTGTTACTCTTACAAAATCTTACAGGGAATTTGGCTGAGCGACAGCAGTCTCATGTAGCCCAGGTCTTTTTAGTACAGGTCTTACAGTCTAAACCAGCACTTAGGACATTGAGGCCGCGTGCAGGTAGTTGCGTCCTTCAGCTGCAGGCGCGTTTTGTAATTCAAATTGCTTATACCTATGAAATAGGTTTTTTCATACACTGTTAAGGTTTGATTTGTATAAATGCACTTTGAAAGTATTCATTGATTAAGTTAGCTTATAACGTTTTACCATTGAAAAATATGATATATTACCACATCTCTTTAGTCAACAAACCTCATATATATCGATTATCTGAAAGTGTAAATTAAAAACTATTATTAGAAGTTGTGAACCAGTAGTTTATAACCTAATAAACAATACATATATAATATATCTTTACAGTAAATGCGATTAAGACTTCAATGTCCGAGTGTTCATAGTTTACATTTAGTTTAAATAATCTATATATCCTAATGGTCAAAATGATGCAATGATAAAACTATTGATAGCATAAATCATAAATATATTTGAACTTTCATATTTACTTTTTATTTTATAAACTCCAATGAGTAGTTTTATAGTACCCATCGATACCTAGACCTATAGTGTTGCCGCATTTTTACCAGTCCTGTTTTGCACGTGATTATATAAATAGTCTAAATATTCGATTTCTTGTATCTTTGGATACTTATAGCCTTTAAACCACTTTAATCATACAATTTTAGGCTTAAAAAATACAACTGCAGTAGGAATGGTCAAACATATTTACAGCGTTTATATCTTTGTACTGCGAGATACCTGTATACGGAAATTGTTAATATACATACTTAGGTCCCATTAAGGTGGTGCAATAAGGCTGTTGGTATTATGATACCCCTGATGCTATTTCTAAATGCAGAAATATTTGTTATTTGTCTAAAAGTGGTAGGAATGTGAAGCATAATTTTGGACAATATAACATGGCCCACAGAAAAACTCTTGAAAATAAAAATAAGAACCTTTACAGAAGGCTATAAATAAAAAATAACTAGATAGTGAAATTTCTATTTATAATAATGTCATCTCCTTATGTCATAAATTAATAACGGTCACTCCCTGAAGCTTGTCTTATTTGCGTAGGCTACTATAACAATTTTTCATGTTTATGTTCAGCGGTTTATTTGGGACATTACAGAATTGTTTACATTTTGAACTTTCCATACCTGCAATTCCTAGTGGACTGATTAAAAATATTTTTATAAAACTGTCACTTTGAAAAAATTATTCCACTTTTCAAATTTATTTAATTTTTTGTACACAGTTAAACAGAATTGTACATTAAAATATTGTAAGGTGATCCTACTATCGGTACTTTGTAGGTCAATACTATCCTTCAATGAAATAATTTGGCTAGATCTTTCTAATTATGTTGCCGTCACCCATAATCCCCTTTAAACGAGTAGAAATGGTATATTTTTTTGAAACACCTCTGTTTACGTGTAGCCTACAGGAAGGCACTACTATGATGCATCTATATAAAACTTTCCCTACTATGACCATTCTATTCTTAAAGGTGGATTAGCATTTGATGTTTGAGTATGGTTCCTTGTAGTGTTTAAAATATATTGGGTACTTTGGGATTATATCAACCACACCAGTATGAAGAACACAAAAATATAAATTTATAGAAACAAACATGATAGAATGGAAATACAACTCTTCAACGCTTACACTTTTTTCAATGAACTTAGAACGTCATAAAACGATGTAGTTGAGTAACAGAACTAACATTCCATGAATCAACAAGCATTTATTTCCAGTTATTGTGATCGGTATTGTTGTCGCTGTTATCTTATCTTTCTTGAGAATCCCGATTACGGCAGGCCGCGCGGCATCACATGATTATTTAAGTTTTTTACACGGTACATAATTGCCTTTCCATTACAATTCAATTTATATTTCTGATCAGCCCCTCTAGAATTTGATATTTTACAGATAGGTACTATCTCGAGGGATGTTTTTCTTTCGTTGAGGCACTCGCATTTTGGGTGGCGGAGTGTAATCAAGAATAAAAACAAGTTTTGTGTGTTTTTTTTTCAATTAAGAGTTTAGTTCTTGTTTGGTAATGTTTGTTTTTGTTGAATTTTTGTGTTTGGAGAAATGTAGGTGTAAAACACAGAAGTACAACAAAGCGACGCACCAGCAGCTGAACGGGCGGCGAGACTCTGCAATCACGTTATCTACTAGACCGCTCAACTTTGACCTCTGTCTGAGGATAGGGAGGGGTTTGCGATAAGACAATTCCTGTTTTATATGGACGAAACATTGTTCTACGCTAATCTAGTAATCAGTAGAAGCAAGATGTCAAATAACGATTCATGTCTGGGTGTGGTCGTTATAATCCCAAAGTACCATTTATATTGTTATGTAAATTGATATTATAAATAGTTTTTATAGGCATCATTGGACTAGTGTAGAAGAGATCAGATATAGGTTTTCAATGTCTGTACTTAATTACTATTATAAAGACTATTGCAAAAGAAAGTCTATAGCTAACCTACAATCAATATTGCTTAGGTTTACTTTTAAAACTAACTGTCTTTAGCGAGAAATGCCTCGGTATTGATTGATAATAGCTCAAAAGGTTATGAATTTGTATAAACAAAACTGTATAAGAGAATTTATTTAATGGTTTAAGACAACTTATTTTATAGTATGTTATCATTGGTAAAAAGGCAGAATTTTCCCAGTGAAAATTGTTATCTTTAAGAAGACTGAAGTAACTGCAGATTATGATAGTGTTACCAATATATCTAAGCAGCTCAGTGGCAGTGCACTAGTCTTACAATCTGTAAAGCCCAGGTTTAAATATATCAGTAGTAATATATTTTGCCTCCAGTAAAAACTAAAATTAATTTTTATTTAATAGAATATTAATACGAAGATTAATATAAACAGTTAACTTTTAAATATTACCATTATTGGACTTTTGAATAAAATCGAATAAAAACCTATTCTATAAAAAAAATTTATTTTAAAAATAACTTCATTAAATGAATTAATTTTAAAATAGAAACTCAAGATTGAAATAAGATAGCTAATGTCACATGACAAAGGAGGGACATTCTCAGAATATCCTCCCACCAAGATGGAATTATAGATGTTTATATACATTCCCCAATTGGTACCTTATTTTTATTGATATTATAAAATATTAGATGAGTATATTGGAAGACACATCAACAATTCTTTTGTTTTCAATACTATTATCAGTTATGTGGGTTGAAAATCATTGATAGATTACACTTATTTCTTAGAACATTTGATTATGGCAAACACAGGCATTTTAATTGTCCCAATTAATTTTGTTCAATTGATGGACAGCTTTGGAGGTGCACATTGGGATGTTCTTATCTGTCACATGTGCTACTTTTTACGTATATGACTCATCAGATAGATACCATTATATATTCACAATCTAAAATTGTAATGAATAAATTGTGTGACTCTATGGGGATGATTAAATCTTAAATTAGTTTTACCTTAATAAATGGAGGTAGACAAATCAACAACTTTGATTGCGGCCTGTATGTCATCTTTGCTATCGACAAGATTTTAAGAGAATTTCCAGTGGTAATATATATAGACATAAACTATATTGAAACATGAAATTTGGGATGGATGGAATTAATTTAAAAAAAGCGCTCACTATTAGCCTACATCGTTAATAATTGTACTGCATTTTCAAACAGTAAAATTTACACTCTCCTTAATGAATTTACAAACAACCATGTCTATAATGAAAAATGTGGAAATAAGATTGGTAAGATGAAAATTGATCTACAAAATGAATCTGTGTAGGGTCATATATCTGTACTAAATCATAAAATTAAGTACTTAGAGAAAGAATTTAAGTTTTAAAAGATCTTATATATGAACAACTACAAATAGATGACTCAACTAAAGTGTTATTTGTTAATAAACAGAAAAATATGTCACAAAATTTCTTATAAAAACTGAAACAAGGATTACACCAGTAAATAAGCTAACTGTGGTCACTCATAGGTAGGGATATGGCAAAAGTTTTTGATGGAGAATTATCAAGTGGTTTTTCAACATTTGATTATGTACTTCCTGGTGCTGCTTGACAGGCAGTAATTGGTGCTTTAAAGACCAATCCATAAATTAATAAACATTCAATAATATCTTGCTAGTTGGAGGCTCAAGTGATGTTGCAAACATTACTGACTATCAATACAGATATTTTGTTGAAGGTTTGATCAATATGATGGAAGATCAGGTGAAAGGACTTCAACACACAAGTATAATATTGGTCACTATGCTATACTGATATCATATTGTTAATATAAAATGAAATTATTAGATCAACTAACTTCAAAACAGAAAATATCTTTTATCATTTTAATAATGTATACGTATATTTGGAATCTTAAATATTTGGTGTCTTCAAAGATACCGTCATATGAATCAGGGGTTCCACATCTGTAGAAGAGGAAAACAACATGTAAGTTATCTATTTGATTCATATAATTATTGAAGAAGCAACTCAGTTTGGAAAAGATTGTAGTGGGAAATAAATATATAAATAACAGAAAACATTGGAGTAATTGAGAAAAATATAAAAACATTTTCAAAAAATATGTGTTAACATTTACTCCCTGCATTTCTGCAGCTTTTAGTTGTGAAAGACAAATTAGTCAAATGGTGGCAGAGAAATTTAAAAAGGAATTTGTAAGGTTCTGCTCTGATGATCTTTCTAATACACATTTAATGTTCCTGGAAACATCGTGTAGAAGAATATCAGCATAGTCATAGTATTCTGTAATATGTACAAGGTACAAAGAATAGCGTCACTACAATGAAACTAAATACTAATATTTAGTAACTTAAATCACATAGTAACTTACAGTAAGTCATATATTTTTAGTAAGTCTTTAAATCAGGGATTCTCAACCCCATTCCTATAAACTATGTGAGTGTTATGAGTTTTATATAAGTTTTAAACTGATTTTCTGTGGCCAAATTGATGTTTTTGAAAAATGTCTTTATGTACTTATGAGAATATAAGTAACGGCTGTAAACAAATGGTAGGATATTGTCATTTATCACATAGGTATTAGTCAAATACCCTTCTTTTTTGTTCAAAAACATTAAAGCTTTCATTGAAAAACTACTCCAACGCAATTAAATTATAAATTAATTTCTAATCAATCAAATGATTAGCACAAACTTTCTTTCTCTGCAAATTCTTGTTAAAAACTACAATATATTCAATCTTAACATTATGTTTCTTGAAATCAAAACATGAAGACCACATGATTATCTGGTCTTGCTGAAACTTTATGCAAGTATGTATTATAATATTTTTATGAAAAACTTCAGATTTTTAAGATAAAATCCATTTTATCCCAGTTTTACTTAATAAAATGTTTTTAAAAAGAACCTTACAAGTTTAGATGAAATATGTTGAACTCATAAGCTATTAAATAGTTTAAAATATATTATATTGATTTAAAGGTCCATCTGAGGTTTCTTTAACTTTAAGGATTTAGATTCTGAATTATTAAATTAATATTGAATTAAAAATTTACTAAAATTAAAGAATGCTTCTTTATCATTGAATATCTTGTTTATTCAGTCCTAAATGTTAAGATTACACCTCACCTATCACAAAAAATTAATATAATGTATAAATATAATTCTTATTCTTTTAAAAGTTCTTTTAAAACAACATTTGTGTTTGTTTATTCATGGGTTATACATTCTGAATAATTTTACCATTAAAGTACTATCTGCATGTTTAGAATGATTTTGGAAGTAAAACCTCTTTTCATCACACCAACCTGATCAGGTGTAGAATCTGCCCTTCATCAGGGATCAACAAATTTTATCTTGCGAATGAGATAATACACTCATATAAGAATATCATTGAAGGCAAATCATAGTAATAAAAATATATACTATACCAAACCGTCCAAAAAATTAATCTCGCCACATCAAGTCAGGAACTTCTTCATTGGCTCCAACACATGTCCAGTACCTATAGCTCAAAATGATAGCAGTGTAGAGATATACAACTATGAATGTCGAAAGGAAGTCACTCAGGAAATCTTAATCAAGTAATAAGTATCCCATGACATTTATTATCTCCAGGAGTAAGGGATTCCAATAAATATTTAAGTCTGGTTTAATATATTAATTTAATTATACAATACAAATTTACCTCTTTTAAAATAACTATGTATTAAACATTTCTCTCCAGTTTAAATTTGAAGTTAGGTTACAATCAATTATAAAAGAATAATCAGTTATAAAACAGACACTTTTTTTCAAAATTAATATAAAATCATTGTGTATAATTACATAATTAAATTACAGATACAACTAAATGTAGCAATGTACATAACAATCATATATCTTTTCTTATAAATAAGTTCTACTATGGTGTACTTAAGCACAATATAATAATAATTAGTCAATCTATTAATTAAAAATTATTCTATATTCAAATATTAATAGTATTTATTGTATATTATAAAACTTATTACATAATGTGTCATAAGTTCTGTAAAATGATTTGAAATTTTGTAGTTGCCAATTAAAATTTGCTGTCAAGAAACAGAAGTTTCCACAACTATTCAAGAAGATGTGAACACGAATAAAGATTAGTGAAAATTGAATACAATGTATCCAGACTAATTTATTATACACGTTGCTGTATAAAGTCATCTCAACATTAAACCATCCAAAGGATTTCACAGATTATCTTTTTGATTTCTTAAACCAATAGTATGTGTAGTGCTTACTAAAAAAATAAACATAGTTTTATTTAGATCCCTTAAGATAAATAATTTAAATTTAAGTTCATTGCACTTAACCTTGTTAACAAAGTCTGTTTTGGCAGTCAAATCCGTGTTTATTGTTTTAATGTTTGCCGGGGGCATTCTAGCTGTTTGTTACCCTGGCTTTCTTATATTTATTAGGTACTCGTCTCATGGCACAATGAAGGTGTTAAATATATTGTATAATTAGTATTATAAATACTTTATTTCAACAGAGGATATTTTATTGTGGTGTTATGTATATTATGAAATTTTCCCTTAAAACATATGAATTCCCAATAAAACACAGACTAGTATTATCGGTGTGTTGATTTATTTAAATATTGGTCTAGCTAAGAAATAATACAAATATACTTAAAGTAGAAATATTTGCAGTTAAAGATGAAAATTATATGAATAACTAAATTTTACTGTAAATTGAATATTTATTAGGAGTGAACTGAGATATATCATGAGATTATAACAATCAAATTCATTAATATATTCTTATAAAGAGCCGAAAACGTTTGAAAATATATTTTCCACCAACAAGCTTTAATGAGTATTTCTCATATCTCATAAGTTGTCTTAAGCCTTAAATAAGTCACGTGAAGTAATCGACTGAAATGTAAATTTTATTTACTATCCCTTCCAATGCCATTCAAAATGTAAATGTATTCAAATACTAAAAATACATGTTGTACATAAAATTGAAGGTAAAACATTTGAATGTAGAACTTTTCATATATCAAGCCAAGTCATGTTGTGTATCGTTTTTACTTTAAAAAACATTTTAGAGAAACAAAATTATAACAAATTGTTTCAAAATTATATAAAGCGTTTTTTTTACGGGAGAGGATTTGTCCTTATGCCTTTAACGTCAAACTCTGTGTAAATTTTTGAAACAGTTTCTTTAGCAAAGACTGACATATTTAGTCAGCATGATAAAAACGGGTGATAACCTTTGCAGTAAAAGTCACAAGTCCTATAGTCTAGGTATGTACCTACACTCGTGGTCAGATAACTTAAACTGCGCCAGCTTGTGAAATTATGACCAGCAATCCTGCGGTCTACACCTCGTACACCTTGTAGCCAGTGTTGCCCTTCGCCTGGCGGTCAGTTTTACGTGTCCAATAGGCGGGATTTCAACGACTCGCTTGTAGGTCTAGTGGAAGTGCATACCTGTGGCCTACCAATCAACAATAACACAGACCCAGTTTTAAAACTGTAACCGGATTTAGTACTAGAGGCAGGACGTGAGTTGGATGACTATTTGGCTGACATTAATATGTTTCCAGACTTTTGGATCCAATCGGTTTATTTTAAACAAAACTAGTTTTGGCATTAGGATATGACACATTTTTTACTCATACTATAAGTTTATTGTAAATAAAAAGTTTATGATACCTATAGCATATGAAGTCATTGGTATGTATCAAAAGGAGGAAAACGTATACATTTGCTATGAAACTAATTTATTTTACATTTATGTTAATGACCTCATTGAAATCTTGTAAATTTTCAATGCTATTTGAAGTGAAACGCTTCTAGATATAAAATTAGTAAAATATAATAAACTGGAACCGACATTTTTATAAGTAATACAGTATAAGCCTACTACTATATAAACTGAAATCTACTTTGGAACCAAATAATAAATAATTTAGAAGATTTTAACCAAAAATAAATCCCAAAACACGCTGTGATACAAATCTAAAAATTAGTACTTTAATCGAAAGTAAATCACAAATATCAGTGTTAAAAACATAGTCTTATTCCAAATTTTGTAACGATTAAATAAAACGAAATTTCGTTAAAACCCGTAACATCACCATGCAGTGTTTGGGATAGGATCTTTTATGAACTTTTATGTAATATAAATACTAAAACACAATTGGAAAACAATTGGAACTACATAAACTTGGTTTATGAATAGAAAAGAATTATACAATTAAGACTCACACTGTGCATTTTGAACAACCACATTGTAGCATACATGTTAAAAAAAATAGGACATTTCAGTATATTATTTCATTTCTACATAAAGGTTAAATCTTTACAAAATTTATATTACAACTACAAGTTACAATATTTGATTCTTAACATTTAAAAAAAATACAATATAAAACTTAATTGTTTCTTGTATCATAAAATCATTTAAGATATGCTTAACAAATTTAGTTAATGATATATATGGACTAATCCTAATGAATATGTATCTATAAATTAACTTTGGAATCAAACAATACATAATATAGAAGCAATTACTTGTATACAAATCCCAAATACGCTGTCATAGAAATATAAAAGTATGACTTAAATTGAACATAGATTACAAATATAATGGGTAAAAGCAGCCTAAATTTTTTGTATTTATTATCTGTTTAAGAGATTAAAAAAGATAATAAATAAAAAGTCTTGTTACCTTAGTAACATGTGTGGTGATTCGGATGGATACTTCCATAATAACTGTTTTAATTTATATAATCCATATGTGAAAATAAATATAATATGACCAAACATGGTAAATAAACAGAAAAATTATTACACGTTATGTATGACTCCTATTGTGTATTTTGTACAACAACAATATATAAAAAATACAATGAAAATTAAATTTCTTTTACGAAATATAAAAAATTCCAACATAGTATTTTTTGGAACCAAACAACAAAAGAAAAACATTACTGTAATAATCATACATTATGTTTACTTTGCATACATCAAACATATAAAAATTAAACAGACTATTTTATTTCTACGTGAATAGGAAATCTTTGCAAAAATATGTTTTACAACTACAAGTTATCACCAGTTTTTCATGTAACCAATCTCATATTAATTACGGCTAATTAGATGTCAGAAATGCGTAAATTATATTAAGCTATACTACATAAATCACAAATTGCAATGTATAAAAGAATGTGGTATTACAGAAAGTACTGTAACACAGTCTGAAGAACAATATTTGACTCTTGAGATTATTTTTTGTTAAGCTGAGTGATAAGCAGTTAAGCTTATTATAAAAGGGGTATAACAACGAATAAGCAACAAATTTAATAAGTTGTTGACTACAAACACAAATGTAGAAATCGTCCACGTGATTGATTTGAAACTCTTTACTATTGCTGCAAAGTAAGTAAAATTTAGATCTCTTTTATAAAAATCGTATCTGTAATTTTTATTTGTGAGAAATAAAGTTTCTTTCTTTCTTTGTTTCACAATCTTTCTCATTCACAAAACAACTATAACATTGTAGATGAGGTAGTTTCATTGTAAGTAAATTATGCCTAAAATATATTGAATTATATATAATAATAATAATACTAACTTTATTTTCCACCATTTACAAACAAATACAAAACAATATACATTCTTTGGAAATACACTGACCAAAAACCGGTAGCTGGTCAGCGTAACAAAAAACAAAACAATGTACAAAAATAAAATAAAAAGAGTCCTTTCCTAATAAAAAATAATATTCCTGCCAAAAAGCTGCTCTACATGACGTCTGCATCTGATTAAAACGTCCAGAGGCATATGATGAGATACAGTACACATTTATACACACATACATATAGTATACATAAATATAAAATACAATAGACAAAGTTGCCATTCACTAACCTAAATTCACAATAAATCTAATATATTAATTAAAAGTTTGGCTAATACCAATTACAAGGAAAAATAACAAAAGTTTTAATAATGGTAAAATAAAATAAATTCTGAATTTAGTGTACTATTTGAAAAAATTAAAAATTGTATATTCAGCTCAAAACATTTGTTAAATCACCAATATTAAGATGTGTCAAAAGTCAAGCTTTCAGCATTTATAGACACATATCCTGTATTGACCACCATAAATTTTACCAGATTATGTTATAGATTAAAACAAAAAATGTTTGCCATATAATGTATAGCCCTGTCTAGCTTAGTTTTCTGTCTGTCCATATTGGGGGTTTTTATTTGTAATAGTTTATATCTCAGTGATGGTTTGTGATATCAAACTGAAACTATATACGTTTAATGGTCTAAACCGTCACATCTTAACACTTTGAGTGCCACAGCGTCGCCAATTTTGACTTTCCGTATTTCGATAATATTTTATATAGTACAAGATTATTTTGGCCAAATAACCAGACAGCTGTATTAAATAGGTTCCCAACTATCAATAAATATGAGTTTTATGTTGTTTCTCTACTATTTATCTGTGAAACTTAGTTGTTTGGGTACTTATCAAGAAGCCACTATTTTTGGACGAGTTTTCCTTACCGGGGACAAAACAAATTACAGTAAACAACTAACTTTATTTAACCAATTTTGGAATTTACAAGTTATTACGACAGTCAATGAAATCAAAAACTATAAGAACAAAGTTTCATTATTCGAAAATGTCAGGTCATTCGTGTGTGTCTATTTGGAGACGATTTGGAGATAGGAAGTATAACTCATCGAGTATTATTCGATTCGTTAAGGAAGAAGGAACGTATAATGAAGTTTATTTTGATATCTGATAAGGAAAAACTCGTCCAAAAATAGTGGGCTGTGATAATACCGAAGTGCCTGTGTGATGACTCAGTCTTCCAGTCACACGACGTAGCGGACGAGTACCGTGTTGCGTAACGGCTATTCTTGTTGTTTATGTGCCGATAACCAAGCATTTGAGTAAATCCAAAATAAAATAGTAACTTATACTGTATTTTAATGTATTTCTCTACAAAAGTAATGTAGTGTTGTGTCCAAGCGAAAAACGTGAATTTTCACTGTAAATATTATTAGAGTTATTATTTAGTAAACGTAAACTTTTATGTAAATATGTTAGCAAGTATTTGATTAGCAACATTTAACAATCATATTTATTTGTGTTATATTGATGTTTTATTAGATTTATTGGGAAAACTACATCATTACTAAGTAATTTCTAAACTCTGACAAATGAAGTACAGTTTATAAAATGTCGGTACCGGGCAGCATTTTGTTAATACATATAATGCCATGTTTTAAAAATACTAGAATAAGATATTACACGTGGGTTTTTATTTTGAATTATATGGCCTCTATCATGGTATAAAGAAAAACTCTTAAAAATACCGTACACACTCAAATTAGGTCGAAACTTAACTTTTTATACAAAAGTAAAAAACTTTTTTATAAATACTGAAATTTTTATAAATCATATTTTATTTCTAACGATATGTATCATATTCTGCATTTAATAAAAAAAACAACAACAAAAATTATGGAAATCTGTTTGGTAGTTATTTTACAACAGCTTTTTCCCCCAAAAGTTTACAAATATGCGAAAAACAGTGTGGCACTTTATGCATATGCCTTCGGAATACACCCGTGGCACTCAAAGGGTTAAATATTCTTTAGTAATACATTACATTTAGTAATATTGACCACGTAACAAAAACTGTGGTATTTTAACAATTTCAAGGCCTCAAAGCAAGTTCTATTTAGACTGCATTTTGGTGTTGCATTGAACGTTACTCAACGAAGAATTACAAAAATACTTTTGACTTTTCAAATAAACCATAATTAATTTATTTAGACCGTTAGAAAATAAACAAAGGAAGAGCAAACATAAGTTGTTTAATTGTGAGTGAGTAATCTTTTACCAATACAATTACATTCTTCACATATGCAGTGTAAGTTTAAGGCTCTGATCAATGAAATCATCCATATTTTAGCATGGTCTTGTAAATAAGCTGATTTCATTTAAATTTTAGAGCTGAGATAATAGGTAAAGAGTAAACTATTTGCCCTTATTATTTGTTTACCATCCAAAACTATTTATTACTTAACACCTTTTCCCAAGAATAGTTAGACCATTAAACAAACAGAGCTTCAGTTCAATATCTCAAACCGCCACTGATATATAAATTATTACGAAAAACAATAAACGGAAAGAAATATAGCTAGTTTAGATAGGGGATTTTATATGTTACAATGGTCCCTGAATATTGAAATAGTTTTAAGTAAATTACCTACTATGGAAATTGAAAAATTTTGTCACATTTCTGTCTGTTTCAATTACATATACTGGTATACTAGCTTGGGCCATTTACCTTGTTTAATTTATCTATAATGGCAACAATAAAAATGCTTCTTCACGTGATTCACTTCAAATAAGAGCCTGTGGCAATTTTTTTCAACTTTTGAACCTCTTAACAATTAATTGTAAAATAATATTTAGTTAAACATGTCTACTTCCAATTAAAAATTATATTATATCGTAAGCGTTTTCACTAAGTTTTCCATTATTACAAAGTACAAGTGAGATGTCACATTGTTGGGGCTATACATTCAAATGGAATTTTGCAAATAGTTATACAGTATGTATTTTAATGGTACTCATATCAACTGACTTCCGGACCCCAAAATTTTATCTCTTCAAACTAAAAGTCCAATCCATTGAAAAATAATATGGCTATGACATACTTGTTATTCAATAGGTAATTGCGGGCAAAGCTACGAGTAAATGCTAGTTAATAAATATGTATATACATATTTTTGAAATAGGAATAAATATATACATATTTTAGATGTTATTATTAGAATATAAATAAGTTCAACTAAGGCGTAATGTATGCAAACTTACCTGAACCCTTTTTTCCTTTTATATCTTGACCAACATACATGTCTCTAACTTTCGGAGCCTTATAACAATCTTCACGAAAGAGCCCCTTTCGATACTTTTCTGTAAATAAACCATCATATTAAAAAATGATCATAGCTGTTAAATCAGTGATAAATTAGATTAAGCATACATCAGTATTTTATAGTAACAGAATAACCGTGATTTGCTATGCTATTTGCTTATTTTACTTATTTTATTGTCTACCCGCTACTGCTTTGTATTAAATACTATAATAAATAATCGTTCATTAACTTTTGTAAGTAAAAGTCCTAAAATTTCCCTGTACATCACATATTTTGCTACTCTCATATTGCAGAATCACAAGACTGTCAGGAGACATATGGAGGAGAATGTCAGGAGAGCCCCTTTATTATTATAAATATTGATTTTTCTTTTCTTTTTGAGGTAAGGTTATAAGTTTGTTGTTAATTTAGTATGGTTTAAATATTTCAATAGATTCAATTACTTTAAATTATCTTTTGTATTTCAAACACTATGGACAATGTTTTTGGGTAAAAACATAAAATATGTACAATATTTAAATTCTAACTAATGTCATATTTAATTACATTAAGAACAATCATATCAAAGTTACTAATTAGATAAATTTCTTTCTAATTTAACACGTGCTTTGTGAAGCACGTTAAATGTATAAATGCATTAAATAAAATTATTGAATAAAGACTTTTTGAACTTGAAAGTCATACTAATGGTCATACATCTGTCGTTAGTACAGTTTTAACACTTTACGAGAAAAAAAACATTTAAAATCATATTACTTAAACTTTTCACCTTTTCGTCTTTTATATTAAGCCTTAACTATTACCATTTGCTCATTATTTAATTCATCATAATTATTTCTTGTATTTTTTATTAGCACGTTGTATTTGTATTTATCAAGGATTGCAATGAACATATAGACAGTTAATAAATATATAAGGTTATCAAAACTTCCACCATTAAAGTTGTATAATATTTGTGATATAAATATTATATATAATATAATAGTATTCTGCACATTTTGTTGGTGCCACCCCACTTTAAGGAGAATCCCCTATATTTTTCATGTTTTAGAAACTTTTTCAATTGAAATGTCACAAGCTAAATCCTATATGTTATCCATAGAACAAAAATTCCTTATATTGTTTTGTATGTTTAAAAAAATAATTGTGAGAGTTTATTATTGCTTAGCGGATCTAAATTATAATTTCACCTAGTAATAAACTGTCGTGATTGTAGTAAAAGATTTTCCTTATTTCCGGAGGTAAATATTGTATTCACTTATTTTGCACTGCTATGTTGCAGTTTTAGACAGTACAACAATAATAATTGCTATTTGTTGTTAGTCGAGCCTTTATATTCCTGTATGAGAAATAACATTAGTAACAATAACCTTAAACTCACAACGAATATAAATACCGAGGTATATAGTTTGATACAAAGATAGAGACATGTATGTAAACTACAAAGAACAGACTTAAATTTTAAGGGTGTTCCACATGTGTATAATATGTAAAATTAACCATTATGTTATGGATGCCTATAAATTAACTGGACTTATAACCATCCATGGTAATAGATGTTTGGTAATTTTGTTGTATTACAATCACTAGTACTCTCAACAACATATTTTAAGTTTTTTTTTATTTTATACTAGGAAAGCAAATTTGTAATAATAATTAGTAAAGATAGGAAATGAATATTTCTGTCATACAAATTTAGTTATTAAACAAATATAAATGGCAAATATAAAGTTCTTAAACCATGTTTTGTATTAATATCTTTAGTTTAAGTTCAGCAATATAGTGTCTCAGCAATATCTTTGTCTGGAAATATTTTGAGTTTTTAATACTTTTCTAGGGTTTTAATTGCGTTCATATATTTATACGTTATATACCTAGAAATCTAAACTAAAATTTATAATTTCTGTTTTCTATCTTATTATTTGTAAAACTAAATTAGTTTTAGTAAATATGATTAGTAAAACATAGGAAATGAATAATTCTGTTTAAAAAATGTTTAATAGTTAATAAATATTAATCGGGCGATAATTCTTTACACTGTTTAGTTTCAATAAAATTCACATTGTAATAACAAAAACAAATATTTTAAATTTTTAAGCTTTTCAAACAAAAATTTAATACTAATAGCTTTATTTTTTTACTAAGCAATAGAGTAATATAGGGCCTTAGCAAAATATTTATGGCTGTAAGTATTTTGAGTTATTAATATTTGTCTAAGGCCTTAGTTTATAGGAGCATATTTATATATTTATATTTATAAACCTACAACTCTAGACTAAAAATGTATAACTTTACGTTAAACTAAATAGATTTCGTTAAAAACGTTTTGCTGACTAATTCTTTCCGGTGATAACAGAACTAACTGCTAAGGTACTCCAAATCAATGGTTTTAAACTTACTCAAATCAGGAGTATGAGGCTGATCCCTGAAGCCGCTTGGATCGTAGTCAGGGTCGCTGTCTGTATCGTCTATAGCTGATGACATTTCATCTTCACTTTCTTCTTGTTCAAGAAGCTGGCGAACAGTAGCTTCATTGACTGGAGACCTCGATGGCTTTTTCTTATTTACTTTGATAATTCTAACCAATTTTATAACCGTAAAATCGACAGAAAAAGCACTTATAGCAGGTGTAACGCACTCCCAACATTTTAAAACTTAGATCAAACACATTTACATCTTAGATCACTAATAACTGTTTTTAAATGCTGTCTCATAACAAAAACATAGAAAGTTAACTATATAGTCGGATGTTCCACCACTACCCCACTATGTATTACCA
Source organism: Homalodisca vitripennis (assembly GCF_021130785.1). Lineage (NCBI taxonomy): Eukaryota > Metazoa > Arthropoda > Insecta > Hemiptera > Cicadellidae > Homalodisca > Homalodisca vitripennis. The sequence goes on along the minus strand of NC_060211.1, from coordinate 43,544,508 downwards.
TAACGAATAACGCGTAATGATGGACCCCAACGACCAACACCCCACGACCATACCACTGACTGAAGGAACTAGGCATACAGCAGCCACCTAGCGCGAACCTTGGAGCGGATAGTATCGTGTCTGCATCACAGTCCCCCTCCCCCCACCTCGTCACTCGCGACGTGACCACGTGTACTATCAGTAACCAAGAATACACGGCGACACCGTTGATTAGTATGACTGTCTGTTTTATCACCGAAACTCGCTAGCATATCTCTATCTCTGTAATAATTATGGCCTGTTTAAGTTTTCATAAAAAGTTAAGTATTGTTTTTTAAATATTGGGAGAGTAAAAAAGGACTGTTTTGCTATAAAACATATTAAATTTAAAAATTAGCCTATATTATAATTTGAAATATAGTAATATTTTTGTACAAATAAAGAAATGCAGGAAATTGTGGAAATACAAAGGTGGAATCTAGATTGAACTGCAGATAGGGAGTTATTCCTTCTTTTCAGCTTATCATTCAAAAAGAAATAAACATTAGTTTCCTCACGGGGACTAGGGTAGTGAGATATCGCATATTCTCATTTATTTGTTTTTCAAAAACCATTAATGGGCGATTGCATAGCTACGGTGTTACATTTGTACAACCTTATGTGCTTTTATACAATCATAAAAAGGTAGATTAAATTGATTTTAAAGTGTATCAAAATACTTCCTAATATATATTTAAGATATTTAATTTTATACATAATTTACTGTATTAGCAGTAGAAAAACATGAAAAATTTCTATTACGAGTGATACAAAACCTATGTTTCTGAAGAGAGCCAATGTCTGGGTAAGTACTTTGGAAGTCCCAATAGGGATTCAGTTTACAGACTGGTAGCTATGTTGATTGTAGCCACTTTGGAAAATGTTAAATCTAATGCACTTTTTCGACTTTATTTTTAGTCCTATAATTCTGAGATATGTTTCATATTAAAGATATAAATGTATTTTACGCATCCAAAGGCTTTGTAGTTTTTTCGGTAGGTTTGTCAGGTTTTTGCGAAATTATTTGCAGATAAAATTAATTTGTATTTATTAACAGACATAGAACAAATCAAGTAGGCAAATAACACCCTTTCTTAAAAACAAATAAAATAGCATGTCGTGTATAGTCTGTAAATATATAATTACTCTGCAATATTAGGACCATTCTTGAGGTACGAAAAAGAAGTAATTTCTATTGTATATGCCAATAATAAGTGTACGATCAAATATGCTTCATAAATAATTAATCCCTTATATGGTACTTGCAGTTAACAGTTTCATTTTTTAAATCAGGGACACAATGAGCACATTATTTTTAAGTGGCAGTCCAAACACCTGTATAAATGTGTATAAATTATTATACTGATTATTCTTGGCCTTGACAGGGGATTAAATACAAAAACTATCTACAGTTTAAGCCAAGTCCATAAATATATTTATTAATGGAGTTATAAGTGATTTTTTATAACCAGTGGGGCGTAGCCCGCAGGGATGTTCGAAATAGGAATAGACCTAGGAGTTAATCAGAGACTAAGAATATCCATGTAAAATTTCAGTTCAATTGGTCCAGTACCTTTCACGTGATTGAACAACGCAAACACAAATACAAAAATATACGCTATTAGATTTTTATATAATAACATAGTATAATGTATTTTTTTTATAAATCATCCTGAAGTGATTAGAAATAAGTTTTTGGGATACTAACAACATATGTGAACAAGAAATAAAGTAATAATGTAGAATAATGTAGAAATGCGTTAAATAAATATTTGTACATAACAACATTAATATAAATCTGATATTTCACAAATATTAACCATCACGTAACCACACATATATATGACAGCCAGTCTAAACGTATATTATTTGAAGAACAGCGTCGTCAGGTGTACACTTCCAAAACCCCTCGCAGATCGGAAGTTCCTTTTGATAAAGAACTTCCGGTGAGTTGCGAACTTAGCAGATTCTCATGGGAAGTAAACAATCCGTACTAATCTTAAATTTATTTCCTGTATTGTACTCACAAATAGGAAATAAAGATTTAGTTAGTTTTTAAATATAATTAAAGGTATTAGTTCTATATCATACCATGGTTATGAAATACAATTTAAATTTAGTAGAGCTGTGTACTTGTCACATGTAGCATAGATTACTATTATTCATATTGATACATAATTACCGTTCTTATTAGTCCATATAAAATGTAACTAAAATTGTTTAAATTCCTATGAGGTATGAGTAAAATGTTGAAATCAACACATGAGAGGTCACATGAAGGCCATTTGTTCACTTTTTATATTTTTAAATTTTAATTCAATAGGAAACCCTTATAAAAATCATGTGACTGATTTAACTGTGTCTCAGAATATGTTTATATTTTTTACAGTAGATTCTGTAGTAGTTTAAGAATGGAAATTAATGAAACAAAATATAATTTTTATTCTAAAAAAATTAATGAAACAAGGGGAGACTCATCTCTTCAATGGAGAATTCTAAATACCTATAAGAACTCCGTTGACATAGTGGAACTAGATAACGGAGTATTCTTATCTGATCCGTCTTTAGTAGCTGACACAATTAACAATTATTTGTTCGAAGAATTATAATTATATATACAGTCAAGTCAATATGAAAATTGTGTCAATGAGCTAAAACGTAACACCTAGGCTGACGTCCTTTTTTACTTTTCCTACAAATGAAAATGAAGTGTTGCACGTAATTATGAAAAACAAAACATCTTCAGGTTTTGATAATATAAGTGTAGCATTAATCGAACTTATTGCACACATAATATCGAGAGCAGCGAGTCGTGTTGGTCAAACTGTCAGCGCACCACTGCCCGTCAAAACAAGGGTGCCGCAAGGCTTTCTCTGCCACTTTATTCTTGATTTTTATTAACGATGTATTAGAGAAAAATTTTAATGCGAAGATCAGTGCATTCGCTGATGACATAGCGTTTTTATACTGGCAAACAAATAGCATACACAATTGTTACGGAACCAAATTAATGAAGATCTTTCAATTTTGAAACATTGGTGTAAATTAAATAAAATGTTAGTAAACGTTGAAACAACAAAGTATGTAAAACTCGATTTTAAAGATTTTAACTTTTATTCTGATTTCAAATTTCATGAATTAAGTTATACGGATAACATAGGAGACTTATGTAACTGTAAATATATTACAAAGGAAGACAATTTTAAATTTCTTGGAATACTTTTTGATTCAAAATTAACATGGGAAAATCATATAACAGTCTTGCAAAATAAACTTAAATCCACTATAAGAAAATTTTATTTTTTGCGAAATGTCTGTGATGACTGATTGTTACGAATTCTGTATTTTGCTCTGGTAGAGTCAAGCCTTCAGTATGGAGTTGTTTGCTGGGGAGGGACGTATAAATATTTAATAGAGAGGTTAAGAGTTATACACAATCATTTTATGAGAATAATTACGCACAAAAGAATACGAGAGAGCTCCTTTCCTATTCGCATTCAATTAAAAATTCTACACTGCAACATTTGTTTATTTTTAAAACTCTTAGGCTGTTTTACACTAGAAGTGGTAATTTAGGAACAACGGGCTTAAATTATCCTACCAGAAGCACAGACCGGCGAATGTTCAGAACGCCTAAAGTCAACAAGTCAATACTAAAGCATTCTTTTCTTAACCTCTTAACGCCCACTGTGCCAAATTTGTCACATACCCATTTTATGCATGTAGTATAGTGTCAGAATGAAAATTACAACCTTAAATGCCCATTGTGACACATATGGAACTATTTTCAATAATTTACTGTACTGTGCTGTTGCCTGGTGGCAGTTATGTGAACTACAGCCAGTGAGCAGATCTACCATACACAGTAAACACCAATTCTTCATAACCTCTAAGTCTTCATACCTGTATTTAGCAGAAAAAAAGTAAGTACCCTTTTTATAAAATATGGTCTAGTTTACATAGTTAACTGAAAGTGTGTTACAGTAGTTTTAGTTCATAAAATATGTCTAGTTTATGTTTTATGATGCTTTTTAGGTTTGTGCCAAATTTGTCACATTGGGCACAACTGTAAAAACTGCAGTTTTTCAGTTCGTCCCAAAAATGGCACATTGGGCATTAAAGTCAACCTACAAGCTTTTTGTACAACAATGTTTATTTTTGTCAGATGTCACATTGTCGACTAAGAAGACATAACAACACAACTTCGCTTTTACCCCCCGATGACAGTGAAGACAGTTTGGTGGATGACTCAGATGAGGATCCAGATTACACCCCTGGCCGTGACAAAAAGAACAAGTTAGCCTTATTTTGTAAGTTTATTTATACCATTAATTCCATAATTAACTTAGTTAGGCTCATACTTACTAATCTAAATTTATATTCAATACTAATAGGCTATGTTCTGTTTATTATGTCTTTTCTTGTTATGACAGCACCATTTTTAATGCACACGGTTAGGATAATTCAGATTATGTTACACTAGGCTGTATAGAAAATTGTTTCAGCGGTGCTGTTATATACTAGTAAAGACCTCAATATGTTATTTATTTTAGTGTGAAATACATACTTTTTTGTGGTTTGAAAAAAAGCAAGGCAACAGCGAGTTTGTTTTGTTTCAGTGAACAATGCAGCGAGCTCCAGTGATGTCACAGATGAAGACGAAGAGAACATCCCTTCAACGTCTACAGCCACAAAAAAGAAGATTCCAAAAAAACCAGCACCTGCTTGGAATGAAGTGAATCCAGATAACAGTGAGAAACCTTCTCCGCCAATGCTAGAATTAAGTAACGAACATGTACTTCAGTCTCCAGTTGACTACTTCAAAGATTTTTTTGACAATGACCTTTTAACTTTGATTGCTACTCAGTCAAACTTGTATAGTGTCCAAAAAAATCCGAATAAACCCTTGAATACCTCAGAGAAGGAAGTAGAGCAGTTTATAGGCATTTGCATCTACATGAGCATTTATGGTCTACCTAGGAGTAGGATGTATTGGAATGGAAATACACGAGTAGAAAAGGTTGCACATGTTATGTCACGTAACAGATGGGAGGAACTGAAGGCCAACTTGCACTTCAATAACAATGATCACATGCCATTACAGAATGATCCAAACAAAGATAGGCTATTTAAAATCCGCCCACTAGTTGATGCTCTTCAAAACAAATTCAAAAACATTCCTATTGAGGAACAAATGCTCTGTGTTGATGAACAGATTGTGCCCTTCAAAGGCACATCTTTACTAAAAACAGTACAACCCGATGAAACCCCACAAGTGGGGATACAAACTGTTTGTACTTTGTGACAGCAAGGGTCTGATTCACAATTTTGAGATCTACACTGGTCGCATACTACCTGCTACTTCCCTACCTGACATTGGAGCTAGTTCAAATGTTGTTTTACGACTGGTTGAACACTTGCCTCGTAATGAAAACAAATTCTTAATCTATTTTGATAACTGGTACTCATCACCAGCTCTCTTAGTGACTCTAGCAAATATTGGTTTCCAATCCCTCGGGACCATTCGACTAGGACGATTTCCAGGCTTGTTGTTTTCATCTGACCAAGAAATGAAAAAGAAAGGCCGTGGGTCCTATGAGGAAAAAGAGGCAACAATTGATGGGGTAAAAATTAGGGCTGTAAAATGGTTAGACAATCGAGGGGTGTCTCTTGCGTCAACTTTTGAGTCTGCTTGCCCTATCAACACTGTGCAACGCTTTGACTCTAAAGGTCGTGAGCAGATTGATGTCACTTGCCCTAAAATCGTTACAACATACAATAAGTTCATGGGGGGAGTGGACCTTCTAGATGGACTTATCAGCTACTACCGAATTAATCTAAGATCTCGGAAGTTTTATTTGAGGTTTTTTCTTCCACTTTGTTGACGTAAGTATTGTCAATGGATGGCTTCTCTTCAGACGAGACTGTCAACATAATGGAATTGCTAAGCAGGGAGTAATGGATTTGCTAGCTTTCCGGTGTGAGGTGGCCGAGTCTCTTTGTAACTTAGGAGCTGACCCAATAAAAAGAGGAAGGCCATCAACAGACAGGGTAGAGAACGAATTTTCAAAGAAAAAGAAGAAAGGTCCATGTGTCAATATCCCTATACCAGATGTTAGAAAAGATGGAGTTGGACATTGGCCATCTGTTGTCGAAGATAGGCAGAGATGCAAGCATCCCTTCTGCAAGCAGAAATCATCCATTATGTGTGAAAAGTGTAAAGTTCACCTCTGCCTAAACAAAGGAAAGAACTGTTTTGTGGATTTCCACTTGTAAGGTGCTCCTTATACTGTGTAGTAATGTGTTTTACTTATAATTCTAAATATACTGTAATTATGAAGCAATATACTATTAGTTTTTTCTTATGTCCTGTTTACTTTCTCTAAAGTGCACTATTTTCTCTATTGCCCTATGTGCCAGATTTGGCACTTACCCAAAATTTGGTTAAATAGTAAATTTAAAAATCTGAAAAAAATTACAGGTCATCTAAGTACCATTTAAAGTAACTTTTAGCATAAAATATTTTTTTTTATATACTGCATCATGTAGTGGGCATTAAGAGGTTAACAATGGCCCAAATATTTTTAATAAATTGCCTTATAACATTAAAATGTGTGTGAATGTTAGATAATTTTGTAGTAAATTAAGAACGTTGTTGTTATTACAAGAAAACTGTGACTCATTTTACAAGAAATAATTTCCCCCTATAGTTATAATTTTAGTTATTATATAAATCATGTGTACAAATAAATTAGTATTTAATTAACATAAAGAAATATGTAAATAGCAAAGAATCATGTATTTTACTTGTGTATATTTAACATAATTTCTAGTTTCTAGTTGAGAAGGAAGGGTTATTGAGATATATTTTTTAGTTTTTAAGATAAAGATTGTAACAAGGAAAGTTTTTTTAGTTCTGTTGGTGATTCATGCAGTCCATTATTAATCTTGTAGTGCAGGCGCCACGGGTAGCAGCCCGGCTAATATCTTAAAGAATCTATAGACTGGACTCTGATAAAAAACCTGTTTTATTTTGTTATCTACTGACCACACTACTTGCAAAAGTGGTCAGTCAATTCCGAGTTATTATAATTATGTATTGATGTACATTTTATGTCGGAATAAATTCATTATTCATTCATTATTCGTTATTAATATATTCATATACTACTTTAAATTATCTATAAATAACTGTGCTAATAAAAAACATATTAAAAGTTCTATACAATTTACTGTAATACTTAGATTATGTAGGAGGTTATGCGAGAAAAAATACTTTTTCGTTTAAATAAAAATATCTATTAGTAGGCTACTTCAAAAGAAAATAAGTATAATAAAATAACAACTTGTTAAATGTAGCCTAAATTGAATTTATTATAAGTGAGTGATTGTAAATTTCTGTATCAGACAAAATTGCTGAATTGGTAAACACAATTTGTATTAATTTGAAAACAAAATGAGTTAAGGACTAACATATCTTGTAAAGATGTATATGAGAGAAAATCATTTGAGTTCTCTAGCTGCTGATATTGTTAATCATAACATTACTACAGATATTTGAAATTGTGGCAAGCTGCCACGGGTGCGATCTGTTGCGTGCAATCATTACTTTGGTAATTTAATTTAGAGAACAGTACACGGGTATCGGTAAGAACATTTTGGTTGAAATGTATATAAATTCTTCGCCCAAGATCTTGTTGTGAATTCAACGTTTAACTGTATAATATATACCTGAAAATGGCCAAAAAGATAACTGTAAATACGAATAATTTCACATAATTTACTTTAGCTTAAACAAGTAAGACAATTAATTAATATGGTTAAATGTTTCAAAGTTTGGTGCGAACTCGATATTTACTTGTATACACTACCTGAAAATAGCCATTCACAAAAAAATGGATTGCTGAAGTGAGCAGTGTAAAGAATCCTAGTAGCGTGCTTTCAGCAAAATTATAGTGTGTATAATTGTATACTCTATGTATTGTATAATCGTATATTAATTGCATATTGTATTTGTACCTGAAAATCGTCATAGAAATGGACGGAGCTGTAAGTATGAACAATATCAATGTGAATAAATACTTTTTATCTGGCAAATTAAGACAATTGGATCGTTCCTTTCACTTTACCTGAGTGGTATATGACATTCAGGTATATAATCCCCAGCAATGTCTAGTACAAAGGGAAAGAATAAAAACTTTCCAGGAAATGAACCAAGTAATGGTAATGTTAACCACACTACTTATCAGAATGAAAGACATCCCTTTGAGGTCTAGTTTTATATGCTTAGCAATATTAAGTATAATCATCATTACATAATATAATGTAAAGTAACTTTTTGTGTTTGTCTGTTTGTGCATCTGTATTTTCTAAACTACTCAACGGATTTGATACGATTTTCACTGTCGGCTTCGTTACAAAATAGGGGGGATTTTAGGTATGATACATCAATTATTGAAAGTTGAAAAAAGTTTGTATGGTGCGAAAATTGATATTTTTAGCTCTTTAATTGTTATTACTGACTAAACCTTACGACTTGTAACAAAATAATGTACTAAGAAAGTGTACCTTTCAAAAAAGCCTACAAAAAATTCTGCGGTAGCATATATCTATATCCAACAATGGCAATGTGCCATTTCTCGCTCTCCCTCGCTCGAAGCGTGGGAAGTATGCGACAGAGACTGGTTGTTAATGTATCCATCATCGCTTTGAATGGCTAATTGTAATGATTTGTAATGTAATGCAATATTTTTAACACGTTCATATCTCTATTTCATAAGAGTGTTATTATTTTTTTAAGAGAAGTACAACACGTTTAGTTTGCAGATTTTACTAGTTTAAAAACCTTTTATTTCATTCGATGTTATTGTTACACTTTTCAGTAAGCTTCTACCAAAATTTTAAAAGTGAGGTTTTTATGATGTGTATTACAAATTTTTTCAGGAAACAGAGTTAAATTATCGATGACAAAAGTTATTATATTAATTTTTATAAATGTTTAGATTTTAATTTCTATTTTTTCACTGTCACCTGGACTTTTAAGCAATTTCCGTTATTGAAAAAAAAGAATACAATGTGATAGTAATGAAGAGGGGAGTGTTAAGACATTATGTCTAAAGACTAAAACTATTGTATACAATTCTCTCACGGTCCGATACCTCAGACTATCCGGAAGACCTCGCGGAAGAAAAATTTTATTGAAATTCAGAAGAAAAATAACTGTATAATATCTCAGTCTTGATTCCATCCAAATATACCAACTTTAAAAACCCTGTCGGTGGTGAACAATGTGGAAAGCCTTAATTGCCTAAAAATAGAATTAAATTTTGCTCATTTTGACTTAACGGAAGCCATTTTCGAAGACATAAAGAAACAGCGGAGATTGTGGAGATTGATGAAACCCAAATTTATATGCATATATTAGCCTACGTTATTGGTTTCAAGAAAGAGGGACAGTACAGTAATTAACTAAGTTAGTGTGGTGTAATAGAACAATGCAGATTAGATTGTACGTTATGGAGAAATATAAAATTTTATCAAATATTTTGAAGAATTTTGAGTTATTGAGTTTGAAGCTTTCAAGATTAAACTATAATTTTTTTGTATGAATAGGGTTAATAATCTTCACATCTGTTGTGAGGACACCCTGATGAGTTGAACAAGAAAGTAAAGATAGGAGATAGCTCAAAATACATCTTTTGATAAATAAAGAAGAGAATTAAAAAAGTTCAGTTGTGGTGCTTCAAACGCTCGTTTCTTGGTATACTGGACGAAGGTTTAGCCTGATCAACTTAACAAAGTTATATTTGCTTAGTGGCGCGCCAACACAAAATTCGTCAATTACCAAGGTAACGGAGTGTGTCCGTCCCGACCTTGAACAGATAGATAACGTGGTAGTTGTTATCTGTTGCAATGAAGTAGGCGACTGTATGACGACAGCTGAAGTTCAAAGTTCGTCATTCCACCTAGCGCTGGGAGTGATGAGTCACGAATTAAAAGTTGAGATTAGGACATCATGGACTGTTTAGCGGAGTGCAGAGTTCAAGACAGATAACCGAGTTCAGCTCTGTGGGAGGATTACTGTGATTTTTCTAAATTTTTGAAGAGGGTTCTGGTTTTCGTTCCGGATTGTACGTCAGGTAGACTGCACGTTAGATGTCAACTAAGATGGGTTTTATATTGGCCTTTAAATTTATAGTAAAATTTAAATTGTAACATTTTGTTTTATATCTAATACTTAATATTTGACACGAATATACAGTTAAAAGTTCATTAACAATGACGCTATGCGTTTTTTTTCTTTATAAACAGAAAAATATTGTTAAAATTTTAGAACATTTTGAGCTAGTTGGAATTGGTACATTAATTCAGAAGCACAGTCCAGCGAAATTTCATTTGCATAGTTCTTGCCGACTGGCCGACAGTTTCAAAGGGGGTTTTGTTCAGTGTCAAATTCTGGCCATCTTATGTTTCAGGGCATTGTAAGGTAGATGAATACTTACGTAATAGCTGAAATCTAAAACAGCGTAAAAAAATATCTGTTTTTCCTTAGAGAATGTACTTACTATATAGTGTTAAAAAATTGAACATAATAAACAATGTTTACACAGAAACAGTTAATTACAATTACATGCTCCTTTAAATATTTCACACTTTTACTGAACAAGATGGGATTTTTCGCTATTTTAAATACCAGTGAGGAGTAGCTCGGATGGATTTCGAAATAAAGGCCTATATTCATCCCCGGGACCGTAAAAATGTCCATGTAAAATTTCAGTACATTTCGCTGAATAGTTTACGCGTGAAACCTAAACAAACAAACAATAGCACTTTCGCATTTATAATATTAATTAGGATGTACTAAAGTTGTTTTCGATAACGAAATTCTGCAAAAAATTCTTGAAGATCGTGCATGATATCCCGTTGAGTTTCAATTCGCCCATCTGATGATGACGAAGAATATCGTTTAAAATAGATGATACTTTTCTAGGTTGCCTTCAAAGGGTTGCGACTGATAACCATATCATTTATGGAACGGTCGGATTTTACTCTGGAAATGCGGTTTTATGTTCAAACTTTTATAAATTATAATTATTCTTCAATTCAGTTGCGCTCATGTCTGCAAAACATAATCAAATTGAATTCATTGTTTGTTTTTTATAATTTTATGGTGTAACAATTTTTGGCTTTTATAAACTGATATTTTTTGTGGATTAACGGGAACGCTCTGTTAAAATGTTTCTCAACATCAGTTTTATTGAAAACACTGTTCCAATATTTGGATGCAATATTTTTCTTAAGTTTTATTTGGTTGTCTCTAGAAAAACTTTTACTTTTTTTTGTTAACCATGTTTTCTACTAAGAAACTGGTAAATAAAAGCATTCACCGTGATCAGGCAAACTAAATTGGACAGTTTTGTAAATTTGTTACGTAAAAGACATTATGAAAAATGTTATAAATACGGTGCCTCCTCTTTTAAATCTCAGGTTGATACCTGTAATAGTTTGTCGACTGTAACAAAAAAAGATATCGAATTAGAGTATTTGTTTGACGAGTAACAACATTAAAATCTCCAAATATAATAGATAGGTTTTTGTTGGTTTATATTTGTGAAACAATAATTATTTAATTATTATGAAAGTTATTTGCCGATCGTTAACATGTGTTTGTGCCGCACTTTGTGTATGAAAACCTGTAATTATATAACTAAAAATAACAACATTTCGGGCTTTGTAAATATTGAAGTAAATTAAATTTAATATTTTCTGCCTATGTTTGTTCATACCGGCCCGCGCTCCGTGTGTATAACACGTCTGTGAGTGGATGTCAATCGCTTGACTGTTAACAAAACACGATTGCTTATTTCATGTGTAATGATTAAATGTGTAGTTGTATATGCAGTAAATATATAGTCTATAAAAATATATGTTGGTGTAAATGCCAATTCCTTTTTATTATGGATGAAATGGTTTTAAATTAAAAAAATTACGCACATTACATATTATTTAAATAGTAAATATACGCTCCCATTTTCAAATTGATGCTGGAAACACAATCAAATTGCTTTTCTTGACCTAAGCAAAACTTTTGACTACTTAGACCAGATATTAATTGTGGCACTACTAAATAAATTAGGTTTTAATAAAAATAACTCTGTTACAAATTTTTACCACCTTAAAGTGATTCAGAAGTAGAGTAGCGTCAAGGATAAATCTAACAAAAGTGCTTGAGATTTAAAAATTAGTATTTTATTGTTGGTGTTTTCATTTTAATGAATAACCAATAGTCCCCACTGTACTTAAGAAGAATATCACACCGTGCAGCAATATACGAGTTGTTCCGAAAGACAATGTAATTTTAAAGTTGTGTTCCTGCCCTCTCAGATAGTCTCATTTATCACTTCACGTGATGGAGTACAGGATTGATTATTTACTAAATTAATTATTGAAACTTTATATAGTACCGTATAAAAGCCTTCGTGTCTGGATAATGCCTACATTAATATTCAAGCCTTTGAGACAGTACCATGTGCGTAGCTTATTACATTACAAGATGTAGCCTGTGCATTAAATTTTGTGTATTAAACTCGTACAATAAACGTTTCTGAAAATGGTCAGTGACATGAATATTGTCATATAAATAAATAGTGTCATTTGTATTTCGAATTTAACAAGCAGCAAGTAAGACCACTTACATTGTTTGATTAACCGTAAGTAAATACCGTTTAAGTATATGCCTACAACTAAATACTATTTTAAAACTTATTTTAAGTTATTATGATTTAACAGCAGTAAGTGTTTTAAAAATCATCAACGCTATTCTTTTACTCTATTAAAATATATGTACATCAGAAAAGTGTAGTTATTTAATGGAGTTTAAATGATACGTGGATATTTATCAATTTATAACTAATAAGTGACAATTTAGTAGTAGTGTGAATTGGATACTGGGGAAACTAATGCCCCATTCTGTTCCAGAAGTGATCAATATCACATGTTAGGAATTGTATTGCTAATTCCAGAGCTACAGGTTTCATATAAAGCTAGATTAGCCTGAGAAGCGTACATACAAAAGATCCCAAAAGATCGTCATACAATAGAGTTTCGTAACTAACAAATTTGGCTGCAAATATTCACATGTTTGATAAGACTCAATGATTAATGTTTTGTTTACAACATTTTTCAAATTTATCAAATAAGTATTTTTTACAAAACAAATTATCTAGGTGTTTCATTTTGATAGTACAAACAGTTCGCAAATTGCTATGTACATTGTTTTAGTATACGACAAAAATTTGTCCCGAAATATCGTGTTCACTGAAGCAAGTTATACGAGCTCTTGTTTAGTATCCTTTTGTATAAGTATATTGCCTCCTACCATTTTCATAGTAAATAAAATAATGTAAACACAAATTATTAATAACAGTATAAACAACTTAATATCAAGTAAAAGGATATTGTAATAAATGGCTACAGGTAATGTTTTAATGTGATTCAGGTAGTGTTAATGATAGTTAGGTACGTTTATTATCATACCAATGTGAGATACTCGCGGCACGGTGCGGGGCGGGCCGGGTGCAACATGTCTAAAAATGTACTTCGCTTTATCTGCACCTTCATTTGTTTTTGAGAAAAGCATTGCAGTATACATATAAATATATCTAACCCTGTAGCATTGCTAATTGATGGAGACAATAAAAAAAAACGTTTTTTGACTATATTATATATACTTTACATGCATATTGTTTACACAAACACATCTACATTAATGTTAATTACATGACTTCAGTAATAAATCATTCTTATAATAGTGAAGAAGTTAAAATAATTTATAGATATCAAATATATTCCTTCTTACAATAAAAGATACATAAGTTCTTTTTATTTGGAGATGACAAAAAATATCTGGCCTCATAGATTGATACGCACAAGGAAAGCCAGTTAGTAATATATATATATTGCCTATCTAATTAGTATATTTAGTCCCCGGTGTGTAGAGTATTATTATACAGTTCATAAAAATAGGTGCTAATAATCGGTTTTGTAAGGGTTAAGGAAAACTAATTAATTTTTAGTACACCTTTCTTCAAGACAAATACAACAAATACTGTGCGACAAGTACTGTTTTTTTTTTTACTGTTATTACTTTTTGATTAATGATGTATTAAAATGGAAAAAACTTAAATTTTTAACACAAAGCTGTGTTTTCTCCATAATTTTGATTGTCACAATCCACAAAATAAAATATATTTGTCTTTCACTCTAATACATGAATGAATATTGCCCAAGTAGTAAAAATTGTTTCAGAGATGATATTGGAGTATGTTTTAATGTGGTAGACGTTTGAAGTGACATTTTTAGCGTGTGAGAGAGATCGCCGGGACCTGGCTCCGTCTTTAGAAGACCAAACTATAACCTAGTCACAAGAGTATATTTTAGTGGTACATAAATAAACTTCAGAATTTTATGAAGACAGCAGTACCGATTACTTGATGAATTGAGTATAAAAATATTTTTAACGAATTTCTAAGAGAACAAATACAATTAAATCAAATAGTACACTGCTACTTTAGAATCTGCCAGATGTAGTGTTCAGGAAGGTCGAAGGAGAGAGAGAGAGAGATAAACAGATGGGACAGATAACTTCCGGGAACTTGGAGTGGAGGTGGGAATGGGCCAGCGGGCTGCTTATCGCAGAAAACAGGAAACGATGATGCTCATGCGATCTCGCGGTCAGAGTCTGCTATACTGTTGCAAGTTCAATTTTAAAGATGCGTTAAGAATTGCGGCCGCATTCTTAATGATAAATATCTATCTACGTAGTAAGAGAATGTTTACATATAAACACTACAATAGGTAGGTTAGAAATCTAGAATACCTAACATTCCTGTCGTATGACATTATTTATTTATTGGCGTATGTATACTACACGCTCTGTGAATAACGCAACAGGCTAAATCAATGTCTACGTGATGTTTGATGACGGATCACTTTTGTTTAACATCAAATCTCACTATTAGGTGTTATGTACACAAACCGATTCGTACACAAACCAAGTATTCAGTCGGATCAACAGAATGCTCACGTACGCTGCTTTATAAAATTCAAAAGAAATAACCGTATTTAACGAAGCTCCCTGAGGTGTGGCCTTTAAAATAGTTTTCACCCTTCAGTTCTGCCTCCTACGGCCTCAAACACATTCAGTATGAATTATAACTACGTTAAGGCGTTCATTGTCAAATAAACCATATCATATATAAGGCAATGTCCAATATTAAAATCTGTGAATTTGCTTGGTCTTCTGCATTTATGTTACAGATTTGACTTCTTTGTAGTATACGAGTTTTATTAAAAGTGCTGATGACTAGTTTCAATCATATATATTTGAGTTCATATCAAATGTAATATAATCATATATAACATTGAGTTTAATCCAAAAAAAAACTATTATATCAAGATTTGTAAAAAGACTTTCATAACAAATAACAGTCCAATTCCAGATAGGTGTCAACCTCTCAAAACATGTTTAATATTAAGATATTAAACACATCGTTGTTAAGACATTAGTCATAGAGTATCTATAACATGGTTTTTGTATAATCCATATTAACACTCTTGTCAGCTAAAGTAACTAGGTGACAGGTTTTTGTCTCTACCCAATTCGAGTTCTTGGGTAATTTATTTCATCCTAAAAGCTTTGGCCTTCTCTATTTAATTAAAATTGTACCTTTATCTTAGAATAAACCATAAAAAACACAATGCGAAATTTCGTTAAATTCACGAGTGTATACTGTATATAATTTTCCCGTAATAGTGTTCTGAAAATTGTTTTCGTGGGTTTCACCTCAAGATAGTCTGGGGCTCAATAACTAGACATTTTAGCAATTATTAAAAAAGTTAGACAAACTCAGTATCCACTTGGTTTTACAGCTTTAAAACCAGGACACAACATGTATTTAAAGCTCTTGCTACAGTAAAGTGTTTTAGCGAGTCGTTTTTGGTATTTATAGTTTAAAGTTTTAAATAACAGTATTAATTTAGGTGAGAAATAATTTTGTACATACTTGATCCCTTTCTGACGACTCAGAACAAATTATACATTCACGCTACCATTCTGAGGAGCCACTCATCAGAATAGGACAATCCTCAGAATTGGGTCGTTTGCGTATCTATATATATATATATATATATATATATATATATATAATATTCGTAAGTTATTTAAGTTAAGTGCTAAATTAAGAGGTTTTTAATCCATTGAAAAAAGTGAGACGAGGGTTTCTTATAATACCAATCCATTATTCAAAAGTACAATAAAACAGTGGCAGCACCTTCGTGAATGAGGAAGGTAAATAAATACGTAGTACACAAAAACCCTGTTTAATATTTTTAATAGACTTCTAGCATCCACATCTGAAATATAATGATTTATTTTACGTGTGTCTCTCACGTACATTACAACGCAGTTACAGTACTATATGAAAAGTTAAAACAAATAAATAGTAGTAGCATAGAATTTGTATCGGAATATCTCTACCATAAACATAACTGAATGTGTTGTACCTCTGTGACCCACATACATTACAACGAATCTGCATTATCTTTGTGGACAACTATGCTGTATAATTAGGAAATAACAAGTTGGTTTCGTTAGGTATCTCGTGAGATAAAGAAGTTTGCTTAGAATTTGTATCGGAATATCTTCCACCATAAACATAACTGAATGTGTTGTACCTCTGTGACCCACATACATTACAACGAATCTGCATTATCTTTGTGGACAACTATGCTGTATAATTAGGAAATATCAAACTTGGTTTCGTTAGGTATCTCGTGAGATAAAGAAAGTTGCTTAGAATTTGTATCGGAATATCTCCACCATAAACATAACTGAATGTGTTGTACCTCTGTGACCCACATACATTACAACGAATCTGCATTATCTTTGTGGACAAACTATGCTGTATAATTAGGAAATATCAACTTGGTTTCGTTAGGTATCTCGTGAGATAAAGAAGTTTGCTTAGAATTTGTATCGGAATATCTCCACCATAAACATAACTGAATGTGTTTGTACCTCTGTGACCCACATACATTACAACGAATATGCATTATCTTTGTGGACAACTATGCTGTATAATTAGGAAAATAATCAACTTGGTTTCGTTAGGTATCTCGTGAGATAAAGAAAGTTGCTTAGTATTTGTATCGGACGTGCGAATATATTCATCTGAAACGTATCTGAATGCCCTCACCTCTCAGAAGTAAGAGGATTTCGTTTACTGTTATATTTAATACACAAACAAACAAAGTGTATAATTAGTTAAAAAACGGATAACACTAAAAATATAATGTTCATACTCTTTTTAGATTGGTTGGTGGAGAATATTTTTTAATTTTCTTGTTCTATATTTTTTACTATATGAGATACAAAACTATAATACTGCGTAAAAAGTAAATAACCACATTATTTAATTTTAGATTATCATGATATCGACATAATAAATAACTAACAGAAAATATGGGAACCTTTTTTCCCTGATATGAGCAAAGGTTTTTTTTACATAAAAATGATTTACAGTTTCGATTTTAAATCAGAACAATAGAACAAAAAGTGAAAATGAAAGTAAAAAACAAATTTCAACAACATGATGAATTTTTCCATACAAAACTTAACATTTTTCATGTATGGCAATTAGCGTATGGTTAATCTTTAGTTCTGCGGTTTATATTTAACGTGTTGAGCTGATAACTACGGCGAAGGGTAAAGTGTAAAAAGTTGACTCTATAGGTAGTCCTACAATCAAAAGTTTGTGTTAAAAACAACTGTTATCAAAGAAGGGGAATCAGTTTGTGCTGCGTCCAGCCTATACATAGGAACCTTTGTTATAGTATACTTTTAACTTCTTGTGTATATTCTCCATCCTGCGTTATGTTTTAATAAGTTATTCAACAACAGAGGTTTACTTGTAATTTATTTTATTATATTACATATTTATTCAAGTAAGGTGAAATACAGGGTGTCCCATGAAGAAACGGAGAAACTTGTCAGGACTTGTTCTTACGGTGAAAAATAACGAAAAAAGTTCATATACACATAGGTCCAGAAAACGCTTAGTTAGCGTGCTATATAGGGTGAAAGATTTCGCCCAGATTTCAGTGCCACCGTTAAAAGGGAGCCCTATTTAATTATTATTTTGGGCGTTATTACCCCGGACGTAAAATTTAATTTATATTATGCAAATTGAACTGAAAGATTGAATAAAATTGGTAACCAGACCTCTAGCTGCAGTAATTTTTAAGATATCTGAAGAAAATACGCAAAATTCGGTGTCCAAAAAACAAGTTTCATTTAGGTTTCAAGTAGATTAACTTTGTTAAATGAGTAACAAACAAGTAAAATTCTTTAACAAAACTTGTAAAAGAATTAATTTCTTAAGATAATGATGTAAAGTAAGCCAGTAAAAATTTATACGTAAACTTTAAGAGAAAATCAATTTTTAATTGTGCCAAGTCGACAAGACCTGGACGCGATTACAGTCCGACTGGCGTCTGTGTCAATGGGCTCAACTTGTATTGTGTCGTGGCAAATAAAATACAATTGACCACCACTTCTGAGGAATAATAGGCACTTCTTTCAGTATTATTAAAAAACCCAAAATCTCCTTCAACTTCATACGAACAAGTTCAACAAAAAGAACTTAATATAACTGTGGTGTAGTACTAAGTATACCAAATAAATAAAATTGCAATAATAACCTAATCATTGTATTAACCTAAGTGTTGTATAATAATGTTGTGTTTTATATGTAATTTTCTCACCTCGTTATGTTACAATTATTTGATATCAAATATGGCAAAAGTTTGATAATTTTGATTAGGATGGTGCAACTAAACCTTTTGGTTATGATTAATCTGCAACTGTAACTGTCTTTGTAAACAGCTTTAACTAAACATCAGTAAACGTATAATCAGTTATAAGTAAATGACGAAAGCAAGAAACATTTTACCAATCACCACCAATATCTGTTATCAATTTTTGATTCCAATCTATTTCTAACTATTTCCTAAATATGGTATCCAAAATAAATGAATAGCGTGTGTTTATCTCTACAAAAAACTTTTCATCATGGATCCCTTACTTTTTCATTATATTTTGTATGTTATAAATTTATTGGGCTCCTGATTTAATAGTAACCTGTTCTCCTGTTTATGAACAATTACGATTACATTGAGGGAAACATATTTGAATTATATGTATAGTAATTAATTATAAGTGATTTTATTAAATTTTCTTATTAAATTTAATAATTGTGTTATTTTATTATCCATTGTATATTTTTTCCATAGTTTGCTGTTTCTAAACAGTAGCTAATGCATGTTAAAAAAAGCCAATATTTTAAAATAAGCTGACTGAGAAGAGTAGTGAGTAGTATATGAAAGAAGAAAGCAGAGGATTAATTTCTCTGGGAGGGTTCATTAACACAGTGAAATCATCAGCGAGTCTCAGAAAACACTAACAGCTTTGTTTGTGAGATTTTATTGCTGTTTGGGTGACACACACAACAGTTTTACTAGCACGATTCCATCGTTTACAAAATGAAAAGCGTTAAAAGTTTTGATGTACCGTTTTATTTTCCAGAACACGTTAGTTCATGAATTTACTTGCTATGAAATATATTTTTAATTCCATTTTTTGAGACAATACTATTACGATTTTTCGATTTCACTCATATTACATGTTTTGAAGAATACAATATATTATATGTAGGCTAGTCAATATATGTACATTTTTATATTTGTATATCTAACATATTCAACGTTTTTCCATCTTTCAGAAAGATGTTGCATGGCTTGTCATTGAATTTTGGTCAGCACAATTTTAGCAGTATATATATATATACTATATATATATAATTTTTTAACTATTTGCTATATGAATTAATAAAATATATCTGAAAAAACAAAAACTGTTATCCTTATTAGGTTTTGTTGTATTCCTCGATCATATACAATAATAAATAAGAATAATATCACTTCTTATTTGATGATATTACTCAATCTGGGCTAATATTTAATGTTTTTCGTTTAAATCAAATAGGAAAAAAAGAGTCCAGAGCTAATGATAGAACATTTTAATGCTCTGTGATAAAAGCTGTGGAGGCGTGAGAGGTATCAGACTTCATGAGCCTAGCTGGCACAATTAACTACACTTACAGCAAGAAGATGCAATCTTCTTAACTATTTGTCATGCTTACAGTTTTCAGTGTGCAACCATTAGTAAAAACTATACTAAAGTATTTTATTAATAGTATTATTCCCTCTGCACAAAAATCTCGCTATAATTAAAAGATTTTCACATTAGAATTTAGGTTTCCATCATTCTTTCTTTCTGTATAATATGTAATGAACAGAATGTTTAAGAGTTTTAAAATTTAAAACAATAATAAATCATCTTTGTCCCCAAAACGTGTTGACAGATTAATGTTTGAGGGGGGGGGGGTTAAATCCCAAATATACTTTGGTAAATTTCTTTGGTAAATTTTCCGTTTTCTGATAGACCAAATGTTGTCCTTAGTGGTAATATTGAGAATTGGTTCAATGACTAGACCAGGCTTGTGGAACAAGTTGTATTTACAATGACGGGATCATTTTGGAATATAATTGGTCATAAGAAAGCGTTAGAAATAATCATTTCAGTGAAACGTTTGTATTTTTTCGGCAGTGCTGTCGAATTACTAGGTAGACTTGTATTATGATTTATCCTAGTATCAGGGGTGACTCGAGGTCCCTGTTCTATTGAGTATGGTATATGTTTTGTAAAAATCAAGAGTTTCTCGTAATAAAATCACTGAATTTTACGTCAAACTACATTAGTCTTACCGTAATCTACTGAACCGGAACTTTTTGAACTTACTAGCTATTCTCAGGATTCAGGTGGAAGGTTATGATTTATGATCTGAAATTTAGCTCCTGTTGCAGTCCTTCCGATAAATGTGTTGTAAAGCCCTAAATTGTTGTAATAACCCTACTTGACTTTTACTTTTAAATGAAGCATATGTCTTATCGTAATGTCTTCCATTTATTTACCCTATACGATATAAAATTCTAAATAATACGATCTAATGTTCAATTTAATGTAAACATTGATTATTGATTGATGGGATAATGTCTTATCAGTATATAATAATAAAATTAAAATTGAAGGTGGAATTCTAAATATAAAATAATATGTAAGACCACAAAGTAAAACATATCCTGTAAAATAGAAATATCATGTAAGCAATAATATACTGCTGCAACTTAAACTACTTAACTTTTGACTGTAATACGTTTGATTTGAAGAACTTTATAGATACAACATATATATTTGACTTGCTAGATTTTGGAATATAGTTTATTTAAATTAAGAAGTATTTTTTCTACGTAAAATAGAGTTAAAATAACTACAATACAACTATGCACTTCTTAACCGTAATTTTGATTTAAATATGAACTACAGTTTTATTTATGTTTCTTAAACGAACGATGAGACATTGTAAAGCTGAATTGAATAATTAATAATAAAACAATAGATAATTACCACAATAAACGAAAAAATAAATAACAATAGCAACACTGTATTTCATTATCAATATAAGATTGAACATGAATTATATTGTTATTAATAATTAAATAAAGTTTTTTACAGTTGTTTTCATATAATATACACTATTTTCAATTCATAACCATTGACTATTAAGATAGTTAAATAATTATTTTATTTCTAAAATTGTTTCAAAAGAATGCAATTACATATAAAAAATTTTTATTTAAATATTTATGTTATTTGCAGTACGATTTATTTTAAAATAAATGTTATTTTAAATAAATGTACAGATAGTAATTAAGAATAATATTGCCATTAACAGCTACACTATTAATGAAAATGTTCCATATTTATGGAACAATTCCAAGTTCAAAAATATTTATAACGTTCGGCGATATTATTTTATGCAGTTTTAATTCTTTGTACACAATCAACTAATAACTTTTGAACCACACTAATGTAAAAGCCTCTAATCTCCTATACCTTCAAAGTTTGGGGAAACATACTTGGTGGTTAACCAAGTCAAAGGCATTATTAAAATCGATACACGACGTTAAATATGTTAATCTGAATTTACATAATTATAGATTTTATTCACGCAAATCAATAAAGTCTCCTCCAGTGACTTCCACTTTGTAAACCCGATCTGAACTTTTTGTATTACATTTTCTTAAAATATTTATTTAACTTTTTATTTATTTACAATTCCAATATTTACGAGTTGGAGGTATTTAATTGATTACATCAGAGTTTGGCTTTTTGGAGTTAGTATAATAAATATGTTTTTTTTTCCGGAAATGTACCGATACAAAATCTTAGATATAATGTATGTGATTAAATTGGAACGGTATATTTTGCGATAACTTCCATAGACCAATTATTATATAGGGCAATATAGAAAAAAAATCGTTTGTGGTAGATAATCTCACTTTGGCAATCCAGACTTATTTCCGTTATCTGTGATATCGGGATCTCTTATGAGAAACCGGTTTATCGCAAAACAGTCATTAACTGTGGGTCGCCCCACCACTTCCTCGCTCTCTAAAACTACTTTGCTAACAATTTTACTGTTTTAATATCGTCTATTTCCTACTGCTGATTAGAATCACCGTTGCTATTATTTAGTCCACTTTTGTAATAACTGTTAAGGCGTAGTCTCTATCATACATTAGTCTGTATTAATGCAGAACTGAAATTTCTTTTACATGTTAACGATACAATACAATTAAATACAAAGGACTGTTTTACAAATAGTAATATTTAAACATCAACATACAACAACTGAATATGTAGCATATAGATTTTATACACATACTCCAAAGCTGCACATTGAAGTTTGTAGGTAATCTGAATGCAGTATACATAAAACGTTATAGACTAAAATAACCTGTATTCAATAACACAGTTATCGCTCCCAATTTGGTAAGCTGAAGATGCAATGAAATATTCACACAATCCCATTGACTCTCTACAGGGACAATATCGTGTAATAAAAATCTTGGTGACTAGGGCAATTAATATAATTAAGAGTCAATTATAGTCCACGTTTATTTTAAAGGAAAAAATTGTAATAATACTTATTCATACTTTCAAATTAATATTAATATTCAGTACTTCGTGAACTAGTTGAAATTACACTTTAGGAGTTGTAGCATGATAAAGACTTTCGTCGTTCATTTCATACCTCTATCCTTTGATAAAATAAATATAAAGACTTCCTTTATTTAAAGTTCGTTTTGAAAACGGAGGGATTGTACAAGTATTTTTTCCGGTTTTTGCTATCTCTCAGTAATTAAATAAATTCACCAATTCAGAATTAGAATATAGTATAATACTAAAGATTGTGTATAATCAACCCAAAAGTCCTCAATTCCCTATATCTCTATTTTTCTATAGTCCTAAATCTCCTATTACCGCTTTGGATACTAAAAATTAGTGAAGAAATATAAATATTGCATTATTTTCATTAAACGTTTTATGTCCTACAATTCTAATTGTATAAATCAGGACTGTTTTACGCAAAATAAACTTTACAAATTGCTAATTTTCATTAAATGACAAAAATTATTTTATTTATTATGAAATTTAAAATGTTTTATTTCTTACATTACGTTGAAAATTATATTTAGAACTCGCAATAAATATTTCTCATCATAAATCAATACAGATACACCTAGAGAGGTTATGAAGTAATTTTCAATAACTGTAAACAAAGAAAGATATTAGTTGAGGTTTTTTTGTCAATGGGCAAGACAATCTAAGTATGAGATAATTAGTGCTATAGAGCAGCCGCCAGCGCTCAGCTTCAATGCAATTCTGCATTTTATATAGTATTGTCTTGCTGTAGAAATCATTTAATACAACTACTGTACCAATACTTCTGTTATATTACACGTTGCTTTTGATTTCAAATTCCCTTTGTTTTTAAGGGATAAATTTTAAAGACGGGTAACTGATTCGACGCGTAAATACTTACTAACTTTATGCCTTTAAAAGAACTACAATCACAGATATATGTACGGATATCATAAAATTCATACCTGATTTTAATTCATCCAACAGTTACTTTTCTAAGATGGCATAGGATAAATACATTTTACCACTCTTCTGCTCTTGGGAGAATATCTAAACAATTTTGCATTAATTTCAGAATCAGATGCCATTTTTTTAAAATACGTAATAATCTTAATAGCTTTAAAATTAAATATTAACGGTTGGATTTTTCAATCAGTGACTTATAAATCTAAGATTTTAATATTATTCAACAGATATTAGTAAAGTACTCTTTTTTCCCTTCAGAACTTTATCAGACTATTCATGACTTCCTTAATCACAATCACAACTTTATGTTTAGTACATGTTTCGAAGGGTATTATTTTTCCTATATTAAATTGGAAGCCTTACTTTTTTCAATAACTTGTTCACTACTGCCATATACCCATCAGAGATCTTTATAATGTTATAATCAATTATATTTCTTATGTACCACAGTCATTCAATCTACTTCAGCAATATGACCTACTGCTCTACGTAGACTGGAAAACACACATATATATATATATATATATATATATATATATATATATATATGTGTGTAATTAGGCTCCCTATTATGCTCTCTTTGAAGAACTGTCAACACCTATCATATTATTCATATTTAAACTTATACCCTTTCTTATTTATTGATTTTGACATTATTAGATTAAAACATTTAGCATTCAAAGATAATCATCGTTTATGGAGCACATGAACAAAACAGATAAAACTCCCGTTAAAGTGAGAAACTGTGATTAACTCTTTGTCTGCTCTTTAATTTAGTGTTGTAGCCTATTCTGTAATCAGCTGTTAAGGTTCGCATTGACGCGTAGATAATTAAACACCAGCTACAGCTGTTACACAAGTCACTGCCGCGCCGCGCCGACTTGTGAATATTATTTGGTTCTGTAAATTTAAATACGTTATATTGAATATATTGAGATTTTTATGTTGTGGAATTGTAAAATAATTTTTAAAAAATATTGCTTAAAAACTTTAAATTAACAAATTATCTTATATTGGTAGCATTAGGACTAGAGTTTATTGACTAAGAATGCAGCGAAGTCTATTACTCGAAAGTTATAAAAATGTTATTTCTGTCTGTCTGTCTGTCTGTCTGCCTGCTAATTGACATATAGATTTAGAGTTCTCGATGATCCTTGATATATAATTGAGGAACACCGTGTTCAATGTTGGTGCATGTCACTCCATGGGATTTGGCTGATCTTTAGTGAATACTTTCACATTGGTAACCATAGTGGCAACGAAAATAGCATAATAAATAAATTTGTAAAGAAACTCAATACACCCATAGGATATTCAAACTTGTGACATATTAACACATACGGCCTAACTATGCCAACACATACATTATACTTTATAATGATTTCTTGTTTATACTTTTATCACTTAAAAAGTTGTATATAACCAATTTATTTTAATATAAATGTCAATATATCATGCAACAAGATAGATGTGGATGTAAAAAATATTTCATACGTTGACTTTAAATTTTGCATAAGAAACTTCATCTCTGTAAATAATAAGTTCTAAGATGCATCATTTTTGTGTTAACTTCTTATATCTGTGAACTTTGAAGTGACCATGAACGTATTGCAACCGTTTTCCAGAAACATTATATCTAATAGTGATAACCAAGTAAATCAAATTTTTTTTTGTATTATTTTAACGTAGCGTTTAGTAATAGTATGCTAAAGCACCAACACAATGAAATTAGGTGTATCTCCGTTTAAATTTAGATTTTAATTGGATGTGTTGAAACGTAAGAGTTATTTCATTTTTTAAACTCAAACCTCAATTGGGAAATTATTTCAATTATGACAACTACTGAAAAATTACTTTTTTTGTATAAAATTTAGAAAAAGAAACATTTAGGACCTTCCCTTAAATTAATCCTAATATACAGTATCGAGCACTTGGAAACGAAAATATTGATTGATAGTTAGTTTTAAAGTAAATAATTATAAGTCCTTGTGTTTTATAATTAACGTGAAGTACCGGCACGCTGCAGGAGAACAGGTTTTCGGAGTCTGTTAACAGGGTTTAGCAGTAAGTGATTTATGACTCTCACAACAAGGTGTTAAGTGCCGGCGTCTAGCACGCGCTGTGTCTTTTAACTTGTCTTTAAGGTTCGGATCACACAAGTGAGAGTCTAATCGTAGTAACTCGAATACAAAGGAATTAAAGTTTGAAATATTAAGGAAAGATATAATTAATTACCATACTACATGCAGTTTTAATAAGTTAAAAGCACTGACAAAGCTGAGTCCGCATTATAATCACAGTTTCCGAGTAATAAATTTTAATACTTTAATTTGCTTTCAAAATGCCAAAAACATATATTCTATTTCTTTACTATTGACTTAAAAGCTGAAAGTTATTTTTCGTAAATTATTTCCTGAAAATGTTTAAATGAAGAAATTAACATACTAAATTTTAATAAAACCCAATATTGTTTTTTTACTAGTAAGCTTTGTTAGTTAACTTTCCATCTGCACATTAAGATCCACCCTCATGTATCAATGCCAATAAATCGGCATAAGGTATATTACAAATAATAAACGTATGTACTAAAATGGTTTAGGGAAGAACTCGCCTGATGACTAGGAGCAAAAAATTTAGTACGTCAAAGTTTTTGGATATTTGCCGTCACTATATATCTCAATAATAGAGCATCCTATTAAGGGTTGTGATGTGGGTATAAAAACATTAAGGCATAACGTTGAACAAGCACAAGTAAAAAAACTAAAGAAAGTATAGCGATAAAATTACTAAAGTACAGGAAACTAAAAACAGAAAGTTAGTTGTTTGTGAAAAATACCAAATATATCCAGAACTGTCAGCGTGAGGACACAACATAATAAGATACTGGGGAAACAAATAATGGCACTTTCTGTAAAATTTGTTAAAATTTTATTAAGTTATTAAATATAGTCACTTCCTGTAGAATGTTACCTGAAATGTAGGCACATCCTATGAAGTGTTAACTGAAATATAAGCACTTCCTGTGGAATGTTAACGGAAACATAACAACATAATGGCGATGGTTGCAAGAGGATGTAAAGAGCAGACACCTTTTGCCTTCTGCTTTTGTTCTTAATGTCAAGGTGTACTCAAGAGTGTGTACTTGAATTTTGTATTAGTCGGAATACTTAACACTTAAGTAATGTATTAAAATACGTTTGTATTTTATTAGTGTTTTGAAGTAAAAAATTAACATCTTAAAAATGTTTCGATGTTTAAAAAAAACGAACAAAAACTAATTATGATATTTATAGTCTCTTCAATAATGTAAACTAAAAAAATTAAATAAAATAAAATTGCCAACAAAGTATATTTTTAACAAAATGTAAACTCTTCTTATTTCTAAAGGCCGAGATATTAGACTAAGGTATGAAATCTCTTCAGATTGAACATACTGCAATATGTTTCAATCTGCCGAGAGAGTACTGCACACAATATTATTGCAATGTGATTGCTGTATACTAGAGCTATGTATAACTTACGAGAGCAATCTTCTCACCTCTTTCACAACGAGCTTCTACGTGGTTTTATTTGGTATTTGTTGTATTGAATTAATAATCTTTGCAGTAACGTAAAGTTAGGACGATACATTCACAAACACACAAAATTGTACTTTAAAATTGTAGTTTTTTATTCTATGTATATTAATATTTTCACGTTTAACAATCTCTTTTTCGGCAAGAAACTTAAAAAATAATTATTAGTGTATATATGTGCGTGCGCGCGCGCGTGCTTGTGTGTGTGGTGGGGGGGGAGGGGAGAACAGACTTGATCTCAAAAATGGTTAGAAAATCAATTACCAACTAATCACTTGAAACTTATAAAAGAACCCCTTGTTAAGTTAGTAACATGATATTTAAAGTACAAGAAGGTGAATTATTTCGAATAACTCTAAAAATATTTAGTTTTCAGTAATTTAATTTTTGCTATTTATTTATTGATTTCTGTTCTACCTACCAGTTTGGTTATGAAATAAGTTTTGCCACTTCACAGCAGAGGAGGCTGGGTAAACAGTAGGGTTTCTTACTCTATATTTCAAGGTTTATAAATACATATCCACAGTCATAATTAAAACTCCGATGTTTTCCAATAAATTATATGTTGTTTTATCGCATTTAATACATTTCAAGAAACTATATACGCAATTATGTAATTATCTTAAGATCTTTAACTCATCAATAGCTGTTACTCATGACACGAAAACAAGTAAGGAATAGAAAAATATGTATACATTTACTACAAACGTTTCTTTTAAATCCACACACAGATTCATTCAATTGTGCTGCGTCTCCTAACTAAACTCTTAAACATAAAGGAACTGTTTCGACTAATTTCGGATATGTAATAAGGTAATAACGTAATCATTTGAGTTTCACTTTTGCAATAGGCTTAATTTCTATAAAGTTTTTAGACTTCCATTTCAAACAACTACTAATTAAGAAATGAAAAAAATTAGAAATGTTTAGTCCATAGAATTTTATTTTACAAGACAATTTAGTTCTGTAATTAAAATCCATGGATACCTAGCACATTAAATTTATTGAAGCCCTTAAACAAACTTACAAATAAATTTTTAAAGATTTCAAAGGTTAGCATCATTAATACCAATACTAATTAAATCTTAAATTACTTTGTGTATTTCAGAATTATTAGCTTTTAGAGTTATAATAAAAGTTGCATAAATTATCACAATGAACTCTAGTTCCTGCAACGTTTAGTGAAGCTAATTTCATCAGGCAAAACTGCAAGTAATAACTGTAATACCTCTGTCGAAATTCAGTCACGTTTTTAATTACATAGCTCGTTAAGAGCTGTGGGCTTCTCAAGTTAAGCACACACTCAAAGGCTGGTATTGTTAAGTGCTTCTCTCTTCAGTACTCAAGAAAGAGCATTTACAAATTCTGTCGTCAGTGTCACTTTTGAAGGATGGTTTCTACATACACCACTGATTACGAACGTAAATGTCAATGAAACCACAACTTGTGTTTTGGGAAAGTTATAAGTTTTCTAAATACTACATTAATTGTTAAACATTTTCCGAAATAATATTAAAGCTAGGATTTTACATGTTTTACATTTGATGAATAGGTTATACATTACAAAGACCCCCATTGATACAACCTTAAACAAGTTATTACTTATGAAAAGTAAACTTAGGGCAGTTAATCTATCTATATATTTAATCAATCGTAAAAATAAAAAAGCAAACGACAAAGGAATAAATATCCACAGTCTTCCTTTGGTGACATTAACATCTTACCTATTTTGAAACTATTCCTGTAACTAAAATAACTTTGGGGTTTTCTAGTAATTAATTTAGTTTTGTTATACATAAGGTGAGGATGTACAATATTAATATTTATTTATATTTATTTTGAAAAAATACATAAACTAATATGTTTGTATTAGTTCAAAACTAGATGCTTATAAGCTTAATCATAACAAATGAGGTTAGATCTTAATCAACGATAGATTGTAACCGCCTTTTAAGGAAAAGGGTGAAATGTCAGAGAAAAACAGATAATTTCGATAGCCACAAATTCCCCATCGCAAGTACTATGAACAGACTAGACTATATTTAAGAACGAATATAAATGTTATTAATGAGATAAATGAGATGTTAGCGAGAAACTCAACACTCACATTGATTCAACCCCTTCCACTATAGCAACGTTATGTGCAGAAAACTTGGTAGGATTCTTTTTTATGATACACAATTGTTGAGACAATGTTGCTGTTGAAATTGTCATTGATGAGACAATGAGACTACCAGTTCACCTATTTATAGGAGTCTGTGATATCGAATCGACGTAAATGTTTCGTTTCGAGCTTCTTCGTCATCGACTTTCTTTTGATCTCTTCAGAGGAACATGACTCCAGGAGTTAAGACTGAGACAGCGTCAGATACGGTGAACTGGAGCGTAACTCAAAATTCAAATGAATCGATCCTTCCTACCACAGCTGCGTTATGGGTTTGATGCGTATGTAGCACACACAAAAATGTGTTATCCCAATACAATGACTACTACTTCATACAATAAAATAAGGTAAAATTTTTGTGATTTTTATTGCACAAACCTTCGTTTACTCATTTTGTGTAGTGGTGCAACCTTACAGTAAAGTACTTTCTGAAATTAGCCTTCATCAGCTATTTTCTTAATCAAATGATTTTATCCCGTTCCTGATGGAAAAAATGCTCACCAGAGAAAACATAGACGCCAACATATTGTCTGAACACACTTAGCAGTTCAACAACAAAATACTGTTTAAAGCTCTATTAAAGGAATTTGTATCTTGTATCTGTATAAGGCTCTTTTTGTATCTGAATTATTTTACTCTGTATATGAGTTGATGTTATACCGCTGGTACTAAATTTCGTAACTAAGTACCGATACTGAAGTCATGTATGAATGAGAGAAAGAATGTAATTTAATGTATGTATGCTTGCAATAAATTAATTTTAGAATAATGAACTTCAAGCTTTTTAGCTTTATTTATTAACGTTTTCAAATGCAATGTAAAATTTTTTGAAAGCCTTAAATAATATATTATTATTGATTGCTTATCATTAGTATGTCATATAATTTTTTAAATATATGAAACCGGTTGCAATGAAATACTTGAAATTCGATTCACAAAGGAAGCAAAATTTAGATACACCTTGAAATTGTTGGATCAGTGTACCTCTTTTTTATTTAATGAAACTTTTGACACATCACTCATACATGATTTTAGACGTAAGTGTTCTAACTAAGTAACCTGTTACGTATTGGTAATATTAAATGTTGAACATAAAATATCAAACAATTATACTATTTCTTCATTTTAAAGAACCGGTTTCCACTCAGTAGCGCACTGTGGTAACATGTTTAGTTAAGGAATTTTAAATATTTAGTAACCATAAGTACCTAATTCTAGCAGTCGGTAATGACAGATTCTTTCTGTAAGTATATTTGAATGGTTACTACATGTGGCAAGAACATAAAAATAGAACTAAAGAGTGTCCACATGAGTCCATAAGAATTATTTACATGTTACAAAAAAAAACCAACACAATCAACCATGCCATGAAATTTAGCATGCTTATCGTTCTAAATTATAATACATCCAAACAAACCTCAGGATCATAAGATATCAAATAAACACATTATATTGTGTGGATAGGCATGGAACGAGAACCAATTGGCTTTGTATAAGCTCACATCCTAGTTTTACTTGTTATAGAAATCAATCGGTAGCCAGTTACGTTACTTCCCGTGGGGGGTAAAATTGGAGGTTATCAAAAGGGTTTAAAATAGATTTCTAAAATTAGATTTTCTTAACTGTATAGACCTACACCTAAAACAACCCTTAGACACATAGTGAAGGTTCAACGTCAGACTACGAATCAAAGAGATTAAAAGTCACCACCTTCGGGGAAAATAGTTGTCTTTATAGGGTTTTGATTTACAAATAATTTTCATTGCAGATTTTTATTGGTGAATCAGTGGAAATTGGCTCTTGTCTCTTTGATTCTAATTTGTCGAAGAATTTAGTTTCATAAAAGTTATAAATTCCTATTCATCAGGCCTTCTGAATCCAACCAAAACTTATATACTGTTCCCTTTATATTTATCTCTTGGCCAGGTGAGTTATAGAGTGTGTCGGCTCAATGGCTGAAATTGAGTTGTTCGTATGCCTCCAGCGCGTCAACGGCGATCCACCTGCTATCCTCTTCAATATATCGCTACACAGGCTTGATTTTTAGAACCCTCTCTAAAAAATACGACCATCCTAACTTTAGACAGTTATGAAGGCAATGTTTTATTTCGAAAATTCAATCATGAGGAATAATTATAGTAGAATTATTTTGGTTTGTTTATTTACATTATTTTGTTATTGTGGTGTTTGATGGTGTTTTACGTAAAAGGTTATAATCATATATGTGCTTATTAAAACTTGAATAACACATGTTTTCCTTGCTTATTGAATCAATGCAACATGTATATAAATTTTCTATTTAAAGGTTAATATTCTACATAAAAATAAATCATTTAACAAAGGTTCGTAAACTGCATGTAGACTTTGATAAGTTAATTATTTCATTTTACTTATAAGTCTATGTTAGTGAGTTATTGTTAACTCATAACTAATATAAACAGAGTTTTAAATTTCCATTTGTCTTTTATTGCTCAAGTTAAAACTCTTTACCATAAAAGGTAACTAATAATAAATGGATCCTAAATTGTATTGCTATAGAGTGGTGTTGAACTATTGCACATCATGTATCATAAGTAAGAAACGTATGGAAATTTAAGACATGAGTTCTTAATCGAAATATTCTAGTTTAAAGATGATTACTAAACACAATAAGCTATGCTAAAGACTTCAACTAACATATTATGCTCCACATTGAACATTTAATTCATAAAGCTGCCTCACTGAAAAAAAGCAACATCTTAGAGTCACCATTGAACAATAATCTGAGATAATTTAAGTTAGTTATACGTTGTGTGGTATAATTATTTCGTTATGGTGTTTACAATGTATTTAAGCTAGCCACTTACAATACAATTAGAAATAACAAAAGTCTGGATTTGATTTAGGACTAAAGTAGGTGACTAACAGGGTGGAAATAACTGCCGGACCTAATCCTGCACATGTTTATGTGTGTGTGTGTGTGTGTGTGTGTGTGTGTGTGTGTGTGTGTGTGTGTGTGTGTGTGTGTGTGTGTGTGTGTGTGTGTGTGTGTGTGTGTGTGTGTGTGTGTGTGTGTTGTGTGTGTGTGTGTGTGTGTGTGTAAACTTACCTTGGCCCACACGCAATTCCTATTTGCTATTACTATGAACATAGGGACTCTCGTGATGATATAGGGACCTCGTGATGAGTCGAGGAAGTGTTCAATAAAGTGGTCAGGATTAGCTATATTGGGCTTCTGTGAGATCCCTTGTACTTATAATTTAAATATATAAAAAACGAAGTGACCTGCAGACTTTAAATATGGCATAACGCATAATTACTATGTATGAAAAACTGAGTTCGATGGCTCAATTTAGTTAAGCGTTATTTAATATTCTGTAATTGGTCTTGTGCGTAACTATGATAACAACGAGATAACATCAGGAATAACAAACTGAGTATAAACATCAAGTATATGCGATATTAGATCATCAATTCCTTAACTTTTCAAGCCTAGCTTGCATTGTGTCACTGTTCAACATCAGTTGCATGAAAGATTGCATGGACATTATAAATTGCTAATTTATAGAACGATGTATTCCTGTTGGGTAAATAGTGAATAGCGTAATGACGCGATCTGTGGTAATCTTGTTATAGAATTAACAGCAAACTCCGAAAATGTCAGTGACTATAAAGGATTCCTTCCCTTTCAAGATTTCAAGATCTTTATTCGTAAATGCAAAATACATTTTTACATTACATGTAAAAATACTAAAACTATATCTAACTTAACAAATCTCTTACACAGTAAAAACATTTATCAAGAAAGTGTGTCTTTAGTTTTTTTTTTAATAAACGTAGATTTTGCTCATTTTTAATATTCAATGGCAATGCATTGAAAGATTTTGCACCCAAGTGGTATGGACCCCTCTCAAATGCGCTAGTACTATGTGCAGCCACAGATATCAGCCCTCTTGATCTGGTCGGATACTGATGGTAGTATCCATTGCTTACAAAAAGCTTTGGATTTCCCTTAACAAAAGAGCATAGCTCGTACCCCACCAGACCCGCCAGAGTAAGTATTTTTAATTCACCGAAAAGAGGTTTACAAGTTTCGAATCTCCTACATCCTGAGATGATTCGCAAACACCATTTCTGGAGGACAAATACTCTATTAAAATTTACTACACTGGATGGACCCCAGAACATTAACCCGTACCTCAAAATCGATTGAACGTGAGAAAAATATACTGTTCGTAGAACATCTTGGCTACAGACCTTGGCGAGACGGCTGAGAGCAAATCCCATGGTTCGAAGCCTTTTGCAGACATGTTCCACGTGGCCGCCCCATGTGAGCCTATTATCGATATATAAACACAGAAATTTAACTGAGATTTCTTGCTTGGCTTCCTCGCTTCCTAGTTTGATAAGACCCTGGATATTAAACTGGTTTGTGTTCCCTAGATGAAACTGGATGATATTAGTTTTGCTGATGTTTAATTTAAGTTTATTTAAATTGAACCACTGATTTAAACTTTGCAACTAGATGTTTGAATTCGATATAGCCAAATGTGGGGATTTATTGGAAACAAGAAAAGAACAATCATCAGCAAACATCGTAACTTTGAGGTCTGTTGAAATTTTTGGAAGATCGTTTACATAAATGAGAAATAATACAGGACCAAGAATAGAGCCTTGAGGAACACCACAAGTAATGGCTCTATATGATGAGAAAACTTTATTTTGGCCATCATGGATTTGGACGGTTTGATTCCTATCAGACAAATACGACTTCATGAATTGAAAAGAGTGACCTCTAACTCCACATTTCTCTAGTTTTCCAAGGAGAATATTATGATCAACGGAATCAAACGCTTTGCTTAAATCACAGAAAACACCAAGGGAATGAAGTCTATTGTCCAAAGAAAGCGATAGTTCGTTTATAAAATTGAAGATAGCTGATGTAGTGGATTTCCCTTGGTGGAAGCCATGCTGCTGAGTAGAGAGAATGTTGTTGATTTCTAGGAAAGCCACAAGTTTTTGACAGACTATTGATTCAAGAACTTTTGAGAAGGACGATAGAATTGAAATCGGTCTATAGTTTTCTGGTAGTTGTTTACTGTGAGATTTTTAGACTGGAATGATTTTACTGATTTTTAAGAGGTTTGGAAATATACCTGAAGATAAACTGGAATTACAAATGTGAGAGAATACAACACTTATAGAAGGAAAAATTTTCTTTAACACTGTGCAAGGAATCTCATCCACTCCAGCGGCATTTGTACTCCTCAGCCGTCTCACCGCCGTCTCAACCTCTGAAACTGACACCTCAGAAAGATACATGCTATTCAAGCGTGCGGTGATACCATCCCCAGGGTTGTAAGCCCCACTAGGCTGTGATAGGGATTGCCGCCCCAGTCCTGAAAAAAAGCTGTTAAAATACTCTGCAACATCATTGCAATTCCTTATTCGTTTGTCATTGACTCTTAGTTCAATATTTTTCTTATCTTTTTGTGGCCTCAATTTCAAGGTATCATTGACTGTTTTCCAAATTGATTTTGAACGATTTTTTGAATCTATGAATAGATTATCATGAAAAGATCGCTTTGCTTTGTCAACCTCAATTTTGTACTCACGTTTCCTCTCATTAATTGTTTGTTCGATTTCAGGTGTCCGTGATAAGGAGAGTAAAAAACGAATGTTCTCATGGTCACGTTTTAAATCCGGAGCTATCCATCTATGTGGCTGTTTCTTTCTAACATTGGTTTTTTTGTTTTAAGCGGGAAAGCTATATCAAAATAATACTTAAAAATTCTTGAGAATGTAGCGAATTTTTCATTTGTGTCAGTAGCATCATAAACTTTGTCTCATCTCTCCACCTGCATTAAATTTGTAAATGTAGCAAAAGCATTGTCTGTAAAATAACGTTTTTTTATTTTAATGTGTTTTTTAAATGGCACACCTGGTGAAATATTAAAATATACTACTTGAGCTCTATGGTCTGAAAAAGATATGTCAAGATTTTTTATCAGCAAGATTTGATTAGAGTCCATATTAGTCACAATATTGTCAATAATACTGCTACCAGTGGATGCTATTCTTGTGAAATCTTTTATAAGAGCTACAAATCTATATAAATGAAACAGTTCATTAACATTTACACACTCTTGATTAGTCAGATTGTGAAAGGGTATATTAAAATCTCCACATAAAATTGTGCTATAACTAGAAGACTCAAGATAAAAAATAATTAATTTAGTCTATTTTTAAAAATTGAAAAATTACCAGTTGGAGGTCTGTAGATAACAACTAAATTAATTCTAAGAAAAGAGATTGATACACCTGTCAACTCTATATGTGATTCCACACTCAAGCTTTTTACATTTTCCATAATTTCTGTGCACAGAAAAGTTTTTGAAAAAATTGCAACGCCTCCACCAACATGGTTCTTCTATTTTCAAAAGAAACTAATTTATAACTATGAAAAAAAGCATTATTTAAGTTATCATAATGTAACCATGTTTCAGAGATGCAAACTATATCGGGATTCGTGTCGTCCAAAAAAAACATTTATTTGATCAATTGTATTACAAATACTCCGAGCATTAAAATGGATTAAGCTAAAATTTTCATTCTGCTTTTTATAAGAAACGCATTTTTTTGTGAAGATGAAGTCAAGTTTAGATTGTTAAGTACAGATTGTCTAAAAAAGAAAAGTTTTTTTCATTATTAAGCTGGTTACACGATGAGTATTTTTTTTGTTAGAGTAAGAGAGCTATTCACATGTACAGGGCTTAGCCCAAGAGGAGGAAAGTCCACAAGCGAATCTATTGACACCGTAGCAGAAGAGTCGGAGACCATCGGCAGCGGCAGGGTGGTAGGGGGCGGTCCCACTGGGTCGGGGCCGGGGCAGGGCTCTATGCGGTCGAGATCCACAGTCTCTCTGCGGCAGGTGGTCGTGCTGGTAGACTTTGAAGCCTCTGCAGGCAAGGCCGGACAAAGTCCTGAAGATGAGTGCACAGAAGACTGGACTCGTGACTGGACAGTTTTAGCAACCGCACAGCTCAGAACCTTCTTTCCATGCTTGTTTAGATGGAGTCCGTGGCGTGTGTAGTGTTTTCTGTAGAGGATGAAGTTCAACTCGACATACGTCAATTTAAGTTTACCCTTGTATTCTCGGATGACTTTTGCTATTGCCAGGTTAGCATAGAAGATTGCATCGTTAAGATGGTTTAAATCATAACGATAAGGAACACTGTTAATTAATATATTCGTATCTGTTTGCAGTGTCAACAGATCTTTAAGTCCATGAACGATTGAAAGCTGACTAGGGTCATGGTCACTAAAGTTGTTTGTGCCGGCTAACAATATCACACAGTCATCTTTGCATAAGTCTTTGACAAAAGGTTTACCCTCAGAGATGATTTCCTTTAACTTAGCTCCCGGCTTAGAGTACACAAAAACATCGTAATCTCCAACAAGGTCTTGAATGTAGGGATGTATATCCTTCCCCTGGCTGTCCGTCAACACTACAATTTTTTTACAGTGTTTTGGATCACATGTCTCACGTGTTACAGATGGTGGTGGGGCATTTTCAGATCGATCGACTTGCGCTTTGGTAGTAACCTTACAGTCCTGACGATCCTTTTGCGCTGGGGAATTTTCTCTGTCCAAAGAAGAAAACTGATTTGATGTTTCAAGTGTAAATCGTTTTGGGGATCCATTTTGTTGTCTGAATGTTCTTCTTGGCGTTAGAAAGATCGACTTATTTTCATATACCCTTGTAGTTCATATACTTGAATATATATTTATATATAGGAAATTATTTCGGAAGGAGCTGACACACGGAGTTGTTTGGGAGGTATAATATAACCTCTAATAACAGAAGCTCTGAAATATTTCTAAAGGAAATTGTTAAGATTTCATCCTCCGTGAAGGTGATCTAGCTTAAGAACTAAGCATGTTCCAGTCTCACAATTTTAACGGGTGGGGGCTTGGGCCTCCTGAGCTCTCCCTTTATATAATCCCATTTTATCAGTCCATGTAGGATGCTTAATCGGTTCGTTTGTACTTTAACTGAGTCAAAATATTTCATTGAACTGGGAAGTACTCTAATTAAATTTCTCTTTTACAAACTACAAAAAAATACTCATAGTGGTTCATCACCGAAAGAGCATTGTGAGCAAAGCAAAAGCAATTCGCTTCTCGAACTATTGTGAATTTAAAACTGTCGTTATCACCAGGAATGTCAATACAAACGTTTCTACCCAAACGCTACTCAATGAAACCTCACAGGTAGAGAGACGCCTAGTTTTGTAGTAACGTCAGTAGCCACAACTTTGTGCAGTTCTCTACGAATCGAAACACGGGCGGAAACACCTGAAGATTACAACTTTTCTTTTTCTGGGACATGATTCCAAGAAACCACTCAAATTATAATAGATAAGAACGCAGTACTGATGGGTTTTGCAGAACAAAAATAAAGTCATTGATCGACTTTTGTCTTATTATGAAGAAGATTACTGGTATTAATCACTTAAACAGTGTAGACTAATCGGATTTGCTTCAAACTTGTTTATTTTACGTTTTGTCATAACCATCATGGTTAACTACTGGTTAATATTGTCCTTTAACCTTTTTATTAACAAACTTTGCTTCTATTTGACTCAAAACGACTAGTTTTTCTTGTAACAAAGAGGAGTCTATGCACCTAGTTTCCAAAACCTAGTATATTTTCTATCAAGTCGTTGTCTCGTCTAAAGACGGACAGGCAATGACAAGATTTTAAGAAGGATCTGTCGAGTTCTAATAAGGCAATAAAAAGTATAGGACTCATTTTCTTAAAGGTATACAACAAAGATTTTTTTCTTGGAATATAATATGTTATACCTTTTCATGTGATTATATACAATGAAGGCATTGTAACGAAGAGGGGGAACCACTCTCTCCTTATAAATTGAGAAACATAATTGGGTAATTTTATTTCATAGGTTTTTATTGATATTGAAATAGGTTATTCAAAATTAAATGTTTAATGAATACTAGTAGTTTGTCTTTTGATTACCTAATAGTTTGGTTATTTATAAAATGTGTGAGAGAAGTATTTGAATACAAAATAATTTATGGAAAAAGTATTGGCTCCATGAGCTTTCTTGCCCAGCTAATGGAAAATCCAGGCTTACGGCACGGCGTCTAAGGTTTTAGAATTATTTGATAATAATAATTCTTTAGTTTTAATTATTTTAATTAAGATTATTGATTACAACGGACGAAGTTTTAAAGTCCAGAGGAACGGACCATTATGGTCCTTTACGTTTAATTAGATTTACGATCAACTTTCAGAAATAGGTTTGTTCAGTAATAATGTAATAAAATGTTTACTAGCACTTTACTACGAGTTTGTTGATGGCACTGCAATAACTATATTTCTTTGCCAAATACCACAAATAAATTACACAATTATTTCATCTTTAGTTGCTCGTTTTCATTTCTATGTTTTTATACTAGTAATTTGTAATAATTAACATTAATTTACCGGAAAAAATGATAACTGTATCTAAAATACAACCTGAGGAGATAATAGTTTGCATCATTGTTGCCTACATGGACATTATTAATTTTAGCGTTTATATTATAAATAAGGAAAGCCAAATTTCAGGAATGAAGAAAATGAGAGCTAGTATGTAAATAAAAAAGTATCTGTATAGACACGAAAACCGAAGTTAACAGTCGTCTGTACTGGAAGCCGACTTAAATGTGTATCCTTATAACACCAATGATAAAGCTGATGAGCTATTTACGGGGTTTTGTTAATTCTGGTACATTTAATTTGTATGTATCTGAATGCTTTTAGTTTTTCGATATTTTTATTAGTTATTTAAACAGTTCTTATGGAGAAACACTTACGGTCGTTTTACTATAACCTGCCTTTATGCAGAAAAACAAATATAGCTATGTGTGTTTGTGTGTGTGTGTGTGTTTTAGTGTGTGTATTAACGCTCTTATATTTGATCATATTCTTATGGGAGATTGTTCCTTTAAAAAAACATTTAAAACTTATTTAAACACTTTTTAGTTTTAGTAAAATTTAAACTGTTTGTAAAGTGTTTACTTTTAAATCTGAAACAATGAAGTACACAGACGTAAATTTTTTTTGAATTAGCAAATAAAATATTGAAAAACTAAAATAAAAATATATATATTTATTGTATGTTACTATATACATGCTATATCTACCGATGACAATAATTTTAGTATATAAATGTTTAGAGAAAGTGAAGATAAATTCAATATTTCATTGTTGATATGAAATAGCTTGCAATTGTAGAAGAATACAAAAAAAATCATTTCATATGTATAGATTCTCACGCTCAACATAGGGTTTAATAGGACGGTCTTTACAAAAGTAAGCAGTGGAGCGCAACACGACAGATATCGTTCAGCTCAGTTTGGCCATTCTGTCGAGGCAATTGCTTTTTCCGCAATGTTCTCCCGGTATTTATACCAACAACACGGCTCATTGTATGTGGAGATTACCCGGGCCATGGCTACCTTTAAAGATTTAAAATGTTCACTCTGTTTTGTTCATGCCTTGAAAACACTGTCTGAACATTGAGAGTCTCCATAGACATTGTTACAATCTTATTATTGTTTAAAATAGTTGTCTTAAAATATAAACGATAACTGCCTGCCTTGATTATGGAAATTGATCATTAAAGTTCCAATCTTTAATATGGATGTTTTATTCCAAATGTAAACATTGTAAATGGCATGACATGATGAATCAGTGTAGTAAAATAAATCTGTCTTTATTGAGAACAAAGAATTATATCTTGTTTACCAATGACTCTGACCCAAAATAAATATAAAATAAATCTAGTTCTTAAGATTACATTGTAGTTAGCGTATCACCATCAGGATTTCTGAAGATAAAGCTCCGTGCGATGAACTCTACTTCAAAAATATTCGGTAGGATTTTGCCAGTTTAACCAAAGGGTATATTTAGGTACATTGGCAAAGGCTCGCCTCATAATTATCGTCCTCGTCTCATATATTGGTCGCAGTGTCCTGACATCAGTTCCACATATGAGGTCTTTTCTTATATTGACCCTTCAAAAATCTGGAAATGTTAGGTTTTATTAAAGTTCTAAATGTAAGGAAAGCATTGAATTTGAATGCCACTCAAAATAATCCTTTATAATGGATATATACAAAAGTCACTTATTGTATATATATATAAACATATAATACTACGTGAGACGTTT
The DNA here is from genome assembly GCF_021130785.1 of Homalodisca vitripennis. Classification (NCBI taxonomy): domain Eukaryota; kingdom Metazoa; phylum Arthropoda; class Insecta; order Hemiptera; family Cicadellidae; genus Homalodisca; species Homalodisca vitripennis. Next base: position 43,503,399 of record NC_060211.1, on the reverse strand, counting down.
TTAGTATTTTATATGTGAAAATGATTTAAGAAAAAATCCACAAGTATTTCTGGCCATATTCCTTACCTTGAGTAATAGAGCTAAACTTCAAAGGAACTATATGATATTGGAAGTATATTGTTTAATAATTGTTAATTATAACCTTTTTAAGTAATATTCTATTGTGGATTTATTGAATAAATACTCGCAATATACTGATATAAAAATTGCACGAATTTATCAGAATGTTTAAAAAATTTTTAACAACGCAAAATTTATGCATTGAAATTGATAGTTTTTAATCAAAACAATTAAAATTTAGTTAAATGGCATGGTATAGTAAATGGTTTCGCACACAAAGATGGTTGGATTGTGGGTGTTTTCTTACAATCTTTTTCTTCTTTGTTCGAAACACAGTGTTACATTACTTCTTAGTCAGTACATTGTTCTAATGATCAATATGGTTAATATGGCATTTAGAGTGTTTTGGTTTACAGAATTTTGGTAAGTAAGTCATACATGTTTATTGTGAATTGAGGTTATCACTTTGTTTCGTATACCTTTTACTCTGCATTGAACTTGCTAATTACCTGTTGTAAGAATATATTTAAATTCGTTCAAAAATTTTAGGGAATTTACTTTCATAATCTAATAAAAGTTTTATAACATTGAAATGGGTACTATATTGAATTTTCCCGATAGATAGATCTAATAGTGTATTTTTTAAGGTTAGTACAAAAGTATATAAACTTCAAGAAGTATCAACTATAAAGTATTCCAAATATTCTGGATGTCTAAAAACAAGCAATTCCTAATAGAACCTTAAATTAGTAAAATAATTTACAACAAAAATCTATTTGAATGATTCAAAATCATTCTACATAAATAAAAATATATTTAAAATAAAAAGTATTTAACAACAAAGAAAGCCCTATTAAAAATGTAACCTTTCTCTGTTCTTAATTAATAAAAAATACAATATTATAGAGCTCCTGTAAATATTCCACATTAGGTAAACAATTTAAAATTTTTCGTATTTACACTATATGACATTATTATATTATTATTAATAAAAAATATGCAAATAGTTATTTCTAGTGACGGCTGATGATGAAATATTTGGTTCTAATGGCCTCGTCCAAAAAATAAGAATAACTTACATCAAACTAATGGCGTCGCAAACGGCTAAAATACTGGATTTAATTTACATGTTCGTTATTAAAGGGGGCTTTATTTTTAATCTCCATTTCTTATTAAGCTTAAATTTATTCAATACTATAAATGTTCTTACAGAAGGTGACAACCCTATCCCCTCATTATAAATGAAAAAATATAATATTTAAACTACAAACCTAACAATGTTTTAATAAGGACAGTACGTATGTAAAGCCATGGATTTGATATTGAAATTTAAAGAGAGGCTGTAAGTTTTTTACAGGAATAAAGCATGATTCACAGTGCTCTTGAACTGTAATGAATGATTTTGAAAAGATAACTATAGTGATTTTATCATATTTACTACATCACAATTTTATTTACTTGTATCATTGACGTTGATTTTATAATTTTTATTCATTTTACTCTATGAATAATCCACGTTTAATAATATACAACAATTATTTATTTTGCTATTTTATTGTTGCCATCATGGTTAACCGTAAATCCAGTGTAAAAATATTTGCTAACGCTCAGCCAAATCCCATGGAGTGAAGTGTACCATCTCGAACTAAGTGTCTCGAACTAATATATAAATAAAGCTTCATGCAAAAGTTAAGTATATAAGCCAGTTTGTTTTTAAGATATCTTGTGGACAGACACATTGGCATACAGAAGGACAGACAATCGGACGGACAGACAGACATAAAAATAAAACTTTTCCAGCCCCACGAGCATTAGGCTTTGCTAAATCTCAGAACATTAATATAAAAATTGATTGTGCTCGTATAATTAATAGAAGTGTTATTAACCTAATATTATTCTAAACCTAAATTATTCCAATAAACTCCTAAACAAAGTAAAATCTAATAACAATTACAGCTAAAACTTTATGTTTCTGCTGATACCATAAACATTTGTTTTAAATTAGAAGGTTATTATTTATATTCCTTTTTAAAATTACTTCGCCTATATTAGATATTATGATTTATAACAATAAATCTGCAAGTTTAACAAATATTTGTATAAATTCTCTGGTCTCGTTGTAAGTGCAGTTAACTGTTACATCTAGATGACTTACTAGGTCATGAAGTTTGATAATACTCGCGGCCACAGCAGTTATTACACCACATTAAAGTTGCTTTTGTCGTTAACGATTACTTTTTATTATTTATTCGTATATTGTAACCTACTGAATATTTGTAGTTTTGATCATAAATTGTGCAAGTGAATTGTACTCAACGAATTATAATGCACGATAGGAAAATATGATGAAGATTTCTTAATTATACCAGGTGTTAAATTATAGTTTAGTAATTATAAATTGAATCTATAAGAAATATGTGAGTGCTGGATTTTACAATAATCATACTTACCAAGAATGTGTCTGGGTTTCTCCAAAACAATGATAAATTCTCTTATACTTGTCTTTTCCAATATTTTGAATTTTCCACTTGAATATTTCAGATGGTAACTTTAATCGAAATTAATTCATTCTCAGATAACGAAACCTTAGTTCTATGTGACTAGAAAGTAGGCCAATGTCAAAAGTTTGGCTGTAACTAAACAATTTCACACGCCACTAGACAATAATTTCCCATTAAGAACCCAATTAAGGAAAATTTTAAATCAATTACACTGATTATATTACATCATCTATGAGTAAATTTCCATCGTAACGAAATAAAATAACTTAGCCACTACGTATGTAGAGTATGGAACTATAGAACATGTAGAAACTTTGGAACAAATAATACAAAAAACTTCTTGTTTAGCAAATTGGTAAGATGGGTCACTATAGTAATAACATCAGATAGAAAGTCCATAAATATCTTTGTTGGTTACCTCATAACAAATCGGTGAAAGTACAGTACAATTTTTAAGCAAATAAAAATAAAATTCAACAGAAAGTGCTAAATATAATAATTTCCTGTTTTGTGGAACTCAATTATCCCTATATGTATCGGACGTATACTCTCTGTAGTACCCATACCAATTTGCTGTAGGTCTTTATTAAAAACTATATCTTCTTTCGGAAAATATAAATAATAGGTAATATGGATTGAATTTATTGGAAAACACAAAAATCTTTAAATATTTGCAGTTTTGTCCATAATTATTATTAATTAAAATTTGATTAGTCAATAACGTAATTTTGAAACACTAAATGCATAACATTTTAAAATGTCAATAAATTAAAAACTGCTTTCATCTAATGATGTTAACGGATTTTTTAATCGCATTAGCTGAACACATTTAATGTATGGTTAACATATTTGATTATGAATGCATAAAATAAAATTATGTTTCAAAGGGAAGTGGCCACAGTTGTGTTCTTTGTACCAATTTACATTTTTTTGAATAAGTGGTAGAACATGGCAGTTGGCTGTTGCGTAGTTTTGTGGATAAAGGTGGTCATCGAAAGATAACCAAATCAAGCAACGTTACGTATTCAATCTGCTGACCATTATTTGGAAATCACTCTTAAACCATTGGTCCCGGGTTAGTTGTTAGATTTGGTTTCTACTTCTGTATTGTAGTCATTTATATCTGACTTATAATGAATAAGTTCAAGTAGTGAACGCCTGTTGGTTATGTAGTCTGCAGGCGGATGTGTGCAAGACCTTCTGAAAGTTCTATTTAGAAGATTTTAGAACTAAACTGTGGGTTGGAAAATAGATTTTCATGAAATATTCCTAAAGTTATATTTACCGTTCATTAGCCTGAAAATTACCATAGAATCCTAGACATTTCCAATACAGAATCCAATCCCGTTTTTATTAGTTTTAGAGTTCAGCTACCCACGATGGCTGATCGAAATATTACAAAGTATGAGGATGCGTACCAGACTTAAAGGAAGTTGCATGCAAAACTTTAGGTACACAACTCTTTTCATTCTCGAGATAAATAGCGGACACACAGAAAATAAGACATCAAAGAAAGTCTTTACAGCCACAGAAGACGGTAGAGAAATGTTAGCTTACTGAGTAATAGGCTTCAAAGATGATCAGCCAAATCCCATGGATAGACAAATACATGCATAATCAAACTCATGTTTAATATAGAAATGAAGTTTCATCCATAATTTAAAGTTTATATGTCAGTATGTTCTCGTGATATTGTGCGTAGACAAAACTTAAAACGAAAGTTTCGTAATGTTTATCCAATAAAGAGGTAACATTTTTGACAAGTAGCAATGAACACTATTCCTGTATTTTATCTGGATTGATTTTTCAATTTGTAATAAGTTAGCCATAGTGTATTGTGCCATGGTCGATGCTAACTTTTGTCGTTGCAAGGATGAAACATTACAGGCATGGCATTTATGGCTCTTTAAAATATATTTTATATCTGAATTATCTTACTATCATGCAAAAAGAGGCTATTCAATCTTTATCCGCTTAGTAATAATGCAAAATACATTCACAAAATTAATTTAAAACCAAGCTTTATTTTTTTCGTTAGCAGGAAAGCCATTAGAAAAATGTTGCCCTTTTGACGGTAACAATGAAAGGGTTTCGAAAGAAAATAATTTTAGTGTATTATAAACGTCCTACTGCTAAACAATGAAATCATCCCAATCTCTTTAAAGGATAGGGTTGTTTCGTATAATCAAACAGCTTTAAAATCTCTCAAACTCAATGAGGCTGTTAGTATTTCTGAGACTCCCTGATGCTTCTACTGTGTTAATGAACCCTCCAGGGAAATTAATGTTCTGCTTTCTTCTTTTCTCAGAGACTAACTACTCGTTTAATACACGTCATTGAAATATTCTTTTTTATTACTTTCAAGAGACATCGTCATATTATTTTAATGCAAGGTAGGTAAATGGCAATGACACAGAATTGTTATTAAACAATATTATATAGCTTTTGCGATTGATGAATAGAAAATGAAATTTGTTTAGTAAGATGTTTAGGTAAATGGATATATAGGGTACAAGGTCAATACCTCATTCTGTTTCTAGCATAAAAAAAACTAAAATTCATAAACCTTATAGTTTAAAGTACAACTAACATTGAATCTATGCCAAAGCTGTCTATAAATATTTTAATTTTCTTTTCCATATTTCTTAGAGTAGGAGAGAAATATCTGTAAAATAACTAATTTTCTTTAAAGTTAAGTATGTTGACCCTTATAACTGAGGTTGGTGTAATTTTTAAAGTGTCTGAAGAAAAAAATGTGACATTTCCGTGAGAACATTAAACTTATAGGTATCAAAGTAGACTGCAGAATTTATTAAGTTAATTTCACAATAATAATCTGTCACATAATCAATAACCAAACTAAAATTTAACTCATACTTTCTCTGATCAGAATGGAAGACCATACACCTCGTGTTTCTCATATTATCTACAGGAACTGCGGAAAAAGTTTCCTTTATGCATTCTAATTTACTACAGTTATTAATTTCTTTTATTGATATCCTATGAGTTCTTGCTTTAACTGCTTATAAATAATAGGAACACAAAAGATAATAAAAATGCCAGAAATGAGTGTTGTCACTATTCACAAATACCAAAAGTATATTCAAATAAAAGTTTTCATGTTCACACAGTTATTGGGGAGAAACCAGAATGAATTATTAGATTGAAATTTCATTAATCATTTTGAAATCTCATACACGCATTGCTATGGCTAACATTTTATTATATGTGATTACGTATTTGCAAACCGCAACGTTTAAACTTTATTGAGATCTAATTATGCGAAGATTTCCCAAACAGAGATATCAACAACTTTCCTCTTATATGGGGTAGTAAACTCTGCAAAACCATAAGCAACCATATATATATATATATATATATATATATATATATATCTTACTTAACCTATGCTCGTGCCATACGGACCTAACCTTTAAATTGATTATTGGTTCTTTACTTTACTTACTATCTTACAAAACCTATGTTCGTACAATACGGACCTAACGTTTAAATTGTGTGCTAGTAGTTCTTTACTTTACTTAATATCTTACTTAATCTATGTTCGTGCAATACGGACCTAACCTTTAAATTGTTTATTGGTTTTTTACTTTACTTACTATCTTACAAAACCTATGTTCGTACAATACGGACCTAACGTTTAAATTGTGTGCTAGTAGTTCTTTACTTTACTTAATATCTTACTTAATCTATGTTCGTGCAATACGGACCTAACCTTTAAATTGATTATTGGTTCTTTACTTTACTTACTATCTTACAAAACCTATGTTCGTACAATACGGACCTAACGTTTAAATTGTGTGCTAGTAGTTCATTACTTTACTTAATATCTTACTTAATCTATGTTCGTGCAATACGGACCTAACCTTTAAATTGTTTATTGGTTTTTTACTTTACTTACTATCTTACTTAATCTATGTTCGTGCAATACGAACCTAACCTTTGAATTGGTTATTGGTTCTTTACTTTACTCACTATCTTACTTAACCTATGTTCGTGCAATACGGACCTAACCTGTAAATTGGTTATTGGGTTATTGGTATTATTGGCTCTTTATATTTCTTTCCATCTTACTTAATCTATGTTCGTGTAATACGGACCTAACCTTTAAATTTGGTATTAGTGTTTCTTTACTTTACTTACTATCTTACTTAATCTATGATCGTGCAATACGGACCTAACCTTTAAATTGATTATTGGTTCTTTACTTTACTTACTATCTTACAAAACCTATGTTCGTACAATACGGACCTAACGTTTAAATTGTGTGCTAGTAGTTCTTTACTTTACTTAATATCTTACTTAATCTATGTTCGTGCAATACGGACCTAACCTTTAAATTGTTTATTGGTTTTTTACTTTACTTACTATCTTACAAAACCTATGTTCGTACAATACGGACCTAACGTTTAAATTGTGTGCTAGTAGTTCTTTACTTTACTTAATATCTTACTTAATCTATGTTCGTGCAATACGGACCTAACCTTTAAATTGATTATTGGTTCTTTACTTTACTTACTATCTTACAAAACCTATGTTCGTACAATACGGACCTAACGTTTAAATTGTGTGCTAGTAGTTCATTACTTTACTTAATATCTTACTTAATCTATGTTCGTGCAATACGGACCTAACCTTTAAATTGTTTATTGGTTTTTTACTTTACTTACTATCTTACTTAATCTATGTTCGTGCAATACGAACCTAACCTTTGAATTGGTTATTGGTTCTTTACTTTACTCACTATCTTACTTAAACCTATGTTCGTGCAATACGGACCTAACCTGTAAATTGGTTATTGGTTATTGGTATTATTGGCTCTTTATATTTCTTTCCATCTTACTTAATCTATGTTCGTGTAATACGGACCTAACCTTTAAATTTGGTATTAGTGTTTTCTTTACTTTACTTACTATCTTACTTAATCTATGATCGTGCAATACGGACCTAACCTTTAAATTGATTATTGGTTCTTTACTTTACTTACTATCTTACAAAACCTATGTTCGTACAATACGGACCTAACGTTTAAATTGTGTGCTAGTAGTTCTTTACTTTACTTAATATCTTACTTAATCTATGTTCGTGCAATACGGACCTAACCTTTTAAATTGTTTATTGGTTTTTTACTTTACTTACTATCTTACAAAACCTATGTTCGTACAATACGGACCTAACGTTTAAATTGTGTGCTAGTAGTTCTTTACTTTACTTAATATCTTACTTAATCTATGTTCGTGCAATACGGACCTAACCTTTAAATTGATTATTGGTTCTTTACTTTACTTACTATCTTACAAAACCTATGTTCGTACAATACGGACCTAACGTTTAAATTGTGTGCTAGTAGTTCATTACTTTACTTAATATCTTACTTAATCTATGTTCGTGCAATACGGACCTAACCTTTAAATTGTTTATTGGTTTTTTACTTTACTTACTATCTTACTTAATCTATGTTCGTGCAATACGAACCTAACCTTTGAATTGGTTATTGGTTCTTTACTTTACTCACTATCTTACTTAACCTATGTTCGTGCAATACGGACCTAACCTGTAAATTGGTTATTGGTTATTGGTATTATTGGCTCTTTATATTTCTTTCCATCTTACTTAATCTATGTTCGTGTAATACGGACCTAACCTTTAAATTTGGTATTAGTGTTTCTTTACTTTACTTACTATCTTACTTAATCTATGATCGTGCAATACGGACATAACCTTTATTTAGGTTATTGGTATTATTGGTTTTACTTTACTTACTATCTTACTTAATCTATGTTCGTGCAATACGGACTTAACAAATATATTATTTCTCTGGGTCTCTATCTGAACCCAACTGACATACATAATCCAAAAGAATAAAATTTAGACCCCTGGATCGAATCCCCGCTTGATTGGGCTCATCTAGGGTATGCGATACGTGTCATTCTTAACAGTAAATGCTTGTTGTTGAGTAAAGACACGTCACAAGCTACGTGGACTGGAAGTTTTCATCATCAGTGGCATGAAATCGTAAAGCACCTTTAATCAATGTTAGTTTTATGTGTTGTTAGTGTTTTGTTATGTGAGTAGTTTGTATGTGTTTTGATCTTATACATATTTAACGCTGAGCATTTATCATTTTGCTTTGATATTCATTGAACTTTTCGACTAAATGTTTAGTAAAAAATATTTGAGATAAAAAAAGATTTCAGAAGCAGCGACTTAGATAGATCGCAGCTAAACAAACACATTTAACGAAAACATATTTTATTGAACACATTTAAAAAATTATATAAAAAAATTATTATTGTAATAGCAATACCAAACAAAGGACCAGTTCTAATAGGTTAGTAACTTTACAAGTTCAAATCAAATGTTCGAAGTGCCGCCCTTCTGTCTCAATTCACTTTCTGAGTCGTTGCACATCCGCTCTTTGTACCCTGATTAAAACGTCTTCGCCAATTGAGCTGCACTCGTTGCGTATCCTTTCATGCATGTCTTCGGGAGTTGTAGGGGGCGTGCGGTACACCTTATCCTTATCCTGTGGGGAGCCATAAAGGTTAAATTTCTTTACTGAATCTATCCTGGTCGAAGAGTCACTTATATTTCAAAATTAATCGTATATATCGTTATAGACGACATATTAAGATCTGTGGAACACAAACATGGAACTTCTAACGGTTTAATAAGAAATTTCGATCGATAGTACAGATCATGTAGTTATATAACAGTCTCTTAACTTAAACAATTGCAAAATTATAGTCACGTACATTAATGCAGCATTCTTATCTGAGTTTGAAGTAAATAATTGTTCATAAAGATTACAGCAATTTCAAATATGGGTTGTTTATGCTCATCTACCGATGGTGTGATGTATTTTCAATAAAACATACAGAAGGTAACAGAATTTTGGAATGAAACCATTTCAGTTAACTGCAATACACCTGAGAATATATTTTTTAATAAGAATTGACGGTATGCATATAGTAGTGTTTAGATTAATATTTTAAAGTGTTACGATATTACCTAAAAGTGTTATCTAAAACAAGATCAATGTACAAATAATTAAAATAAGTGTTACTACTATAATCTGCAAAAATAATTATGAAGCCAAACAGCAAACATAGACAGAGGAATTTGGCAGAGCTTCCTTATCACGTCCGTTATCTGATTGACACCACACACGGATATGCAGACATAAGTGAATCCGACTTTATATCTCAATGCAACCGTACCGTCAAATTTTCACAGGCATAAAATTCTGTCTGCTAATATATACACAGTCTTGTTAACAGTACTGCAGTGAATGAACATTACTAATATTTGAATTTACTTCACTTTATTATGTCTTAAATCATTACAAGAATTAGGGGATAGCATTTGTATACTTACAAGGTACTTCCTAAAAATAAACTTTTTTAAATCTCTAGAGACCACACTATACAGCCAATACAAAGTTTTCGTACATCCAAGTTCTAATTGTAAGAAGAAAATAAAAATTAAACTCAGGAATAAATTATTCGTGAGATGTTATTGAAGATTGCCTTTTCCTTGCTTGTTTGGAAGTAGTTAGTAGTTCTAAGATTGATCCAAATATTTAACCATTTCCATAAGGCATACATAACGATTCTTGCTCCTCTCAACACTCTTGAAGCTTAAGAGATTACATGATGGAAAACACTTTATACTGTACAAAAATAATAATATGACATATTATTAAATTTATAACATATACAATGCGATTTAAAACAACTTATGAGAAATTTAAAAAAATTGTTGCACTATACAGTTATTATATCTGTCCAAAAGTAGTGTTCAAGGGTTTACATGCTCAAGTGAGAAGAACGACAGAACAAAGCAATATATGAGGCTCTGTTATTATGGCATTTGAAGGGTTGAGACGCTTTTCTCAGACAATCAACTGCGAGACAAACAACACAAGAAACAACCTTAATATCTGACGTCACTCCACACCAGAATGTCGTCTCCCACTCTAAGTGACTGAACACTGAACATGAGAGCTGTTATTTTTCCTCGGTTTGTTCTAAGAACAATAAGTCTTCTTATTCTTCTTCCTAAAATTATGTCTTTAGTTATTGTCTTGTAAACAGCTGCGGCTCTTCTAAGTATAAAAATCAGCCAAAATAAGTCCTCATAGAAACCTTGAGAGATACACAAACTAATAATACAATTAAATATGTAGGCTAGTAGATAAAGAAAATTTAATCTATTCATAGTCAGGATTTAGAAATTTTTATCTATCTCTTACTACATCTTTCAATTCCAAAGAGAGAGGGAGGGTAACCCGTCATCTCATAATGTCAGGAATGACGTCACTGGGTTTAAGTTTTTGAAATATCAACATCAGTAAGTGTTGCCAATATCCGCTTAAAATATTCATATAGTTATACAAGCTAGTTAAGTATGATGTTTGTTTTTATTCTTAGCAGTAGAGGACAGCTCGCTTCAAGTGGCTGTATTAAGGTATTTCTTGCCTCGCATCTCTCCTATGTTAATTTAGCCTACTTTTATGTGTTTATTTTAGGCTACCTTGATATACTGTCTCTCAAAAACTACTTCACACTACAGTTCTTATTATGCTTTTATTTGGGAAGTAAACCTTATTTTTACCGAATGAGTTTTTGTCCCTTTGAAAGTTTCCTTTTATAAAAAACATTTGAAAGTTTGTTTTTATATAAAAAACATTTTCAAAACGTCAATAACATCTTCTTATTTTTATAATATTAAAATACAAAATAATTACTAAACAACTAGTAGAACTTTGAAGTTCCATAGGTTGAAAACTGCATAGAAAAAGATGCATTATGTATTAAATAGTTAACTTTAGTAGACTGAGAAAATGATAAAGCAATTACCTTTATACACAAATTCAAAGTATAAAAAAACATGTTTTACACTTACTGAATTTGTACTGATATATAATAGTTTTAATCCGAAATGAAAATAGATTTATAAAATAAGTAGATTGTTCATGATTTTTAAGGTACGCAAATATTTCGCTACTCGGTTACTTCGTTGAGTAGGTAAAATAGAAGTACCATATTTTTCATTTTCCGTGTAAAGATTTTTTGTTGCAGAAAGCTACCGTTTTAATAGTTATTGTACAGGTTTTAAGTTTTATACTCACTTTTATTGGCTATCTGAATTTGTTTATTTCCAAAACTTTCATATTTGAAGTATATAAGGAGTAAAAGCATGACACAATAAAACTTACATTATCTTAACCGACATACAAAATAGCATAGTGTAATATTAGAAATTATTATAAGTAATATTAAGTATGTGTATCGTCGAGTAAGGAGTGTAAACATTATATACTATTCACCGTAAAATACGAACATAACTTATATAAATAATTAAATTTGTTTGTTTTTGCAACAGGTATGAGTGTAGCCTAAACTGGAATGATTATAAAATCAATTTGAATTTGCAAGATGTAATTGTTTTTATATTCAATTGAGTACGTACATATATTTTGCAGTTGGTTTTTATCAATCATTGTTTTGATGATATTTACATCACTGTAGATATATCCGAAGAAGATCCTACATAAACATTCAAAAAATCTACTTTAGTCCCCTGCATAAATGTTGCTAAAAGGACAGTTTTCAAAGTCAATCTATTATATATTCACAACCTGAGTGACAACTAACTGATGGCTCTTCCATGTTTGAATTTGCTGCTAACTGATGGACCCTTAAATATCGAATGAGGCTTTTAGATGAAAAAAAAAATTATATTGATATTTTAACTTGATGTTTTGTATTCTAACGCAGTTTAGTGCATTTTAGATTTATTTTTATTACATTTGGAATTGTTATAAGATAATTACTAATTTAAATAATCGCTTGATATTACTGAAAAGCTAAGCATATATTGTGCGTTGATAGGGTAGTTTAATCAAGGCACCATTTGGACAATCTAAATATGAAAAACGTCAATAAAATTGAGGGAAAATTATACTTAAATTTTTTAATTAAAAATTATGTATTTAGGTTTATTTAATGAACACCATATTCAATATTACGGTTAACTCCAATTTTTGTAGTAGAATATCCTGAGTCAATAATATTTAGATACATGTACAAAAAATGTTAGGTACATTTAAGTAGATAATCATGTCCATTAATATAAGCTAGTATTCAGACTATTCAAAACAATAAAAGACCTTCATTGACCTTTAAAATTTAATTACCGTAATACGTAACAATAATTTAAATTAAGGGGCAAATCTAATAATAAGATAAGTCTCATAAGCTGTGATATAAATGATAATAAAACGAACATTAATTCTTTTAGTTTACTCCAGGTTTCACTTCTGGTGGGTCATTTGTAAGCTGGTTTTCCATGAGCTTAATAAAGGCGTTTTACTAAAAACGAAATTTCGCTGGTTTTTATGGAGATCGAAATGAAAGGGCATCGAGAGTTAAAAATAACTTTTTTGTCTCAATTGCTCAAAAAAGTCTATTTTTCGTTGCTCTTAAAGCTTTAAAATCGAACGACAGAAAATTAATAATAGTTATATTGCTATTAACTAGACATTTTTAGAGTTTGTGTACGGCCAGTTGACGCAGGTTTAATCATTTAATTGCCCTCCTAATGTTTAGTGATGAGACGAAAAATGTGATTTGAGACAAAATTATCATTTCATATTTTGTCATTGTATTATGACAGCGTGACCATATGTTTCATTAATTAAACCAGCTTTCTCGATTTGTTAACATTTATAGAGTGAAAACATAAGAAAAGGTACAAAACTTCTTATTTCAGCTTCGTAGCCACAAGGCAAACCTAATTAATAATATAAACTTTTTATATAAAACCTTTATATATATATAAACTATATAATATAAACTTATATATATATATATATATATATATATATATATATATATATATATATATATATATATATAATTAACTAGTTGAATTCAATTTTTAAAATACCATAGGGCCCTATCGTATTACATCAAGTCACTAAACAACCAATTACTAACTCTGATTTTTTTGATTTTGTCTAAAATGGCTTAATATACTTTGAGTGTTATTGAAATCGTATGTGCTATTCCATCAAATACACGGAATATTGCACAGAAATCGCGGGTGAACATGCTGGTATGTGCTAGTATTTATATATTAAATCAAAATGCTAGTCTATGTTAATGAACATGATCATCTAGTTAATTGCAATCGAATAACTTTTTTAAACAATAACAATATGCATTATTCAACGTTGAAAATAATGTATGTGATATATGCCATAAAATTGTCTACGTACGAATATTTATGATAATGTTTCATAAGGAATAATTAAAGATATAGAAAAAATTGAATCAATTCCAGGTAATGTATTTACAGAATTTTTTTGCTAAAAAGAAAAGTACCGTAATGGTAAAACTTAATAATGTAGAAGGACTGTCTGAAACAAAACTACTGTTGTACTCCAAGGCATGTCAGGATGTTATCAGAGCAAGATAACGTTAAATGAGGAAACAATGAGCAAAAAAAAGTTAAATAATGTTACTGATGTAATGCAGCTGCCAAATAAATAGAGAAGTTTCCCCTGATTGTTCTACAATAATTTTCTCGCTTAACAAATATTAAAATAATTTGTCACTATTATAATTACAAGTCTCGTTTATCATTGTGTTATGGTGTTTATTCCATATAAATAATTTATGAAGTATTCCTGCAAAACTCAGGTTTGGTTTTTTTCAGGACAGTGAATTACGTTAATAGGCTCTTTAAATTAATAATACTTGTTTGCTATAGTACTTATATTCTTTAGATATACTTATATTACTTTATATTTTAGACGATATTTTTCGCAACTTTAGAAACGCAGTAAGCCGTAGCTAAGAGATTTTCGTTATAGGAATAGGCTTCTTGAATAGGCCGGTATATTAACCAAGGACCCTAATAATGTCCATGTAAAATTTTAGTAATATCGGTCCAGTAGGTTTTTACGTGATTGAGTAGCATACACATGAACACAAAGACATGCAGCGTTAAATTGTATATAATAGTATAGATTAAGCTCTAAAGGCGGTGTTGCGTGGTGGAAATTATGTGAGGAATTCTACTGATCTGTAACTACATATTTATCATATTATAATTATTCCGTTTTAATCGTCTTCTAGTCACCCTCTTCAGATAACTATTATCTTGATCCATTCTCCACAGTGATTTAATTACTTCCGAGGTTAATGATCAAAATTGCTGGCAGATACTCCAGTTCTCACGGCGTGTAATATAAGCTCCATTCTAATGATCCTTACACACCATTAAAAAAATGTACCGTTTGTATCTAATAGAAGATATTCTATGGTTCAACACGGAAAAGGTATCAGAGACTGTGTTTTATCTTACGTATGCTTCAGATCAATTCGCCGTTCAATTAAAGATCGCGTGTGAAGTTGGAGGTCACACTGTTATTTTTGGACGCTATGTGGGACATATCATTAAACAAAGAGATAAATTCAAGCACGTAGATTGAGATTAGTAAATTATACATTCTCTGATATAAACCATGTATACAGTTTACGTTAACGTTTACTGTTCGTGTTACATTTCCAGGCGATGATTTCTTTGGAAGTTACATGGATCCTGACTGGAAGTCACATGGAAATTGTTCAGAAGATGGACCTAGAAGTTTGCTTTGACGGATTTTCTCCTATCACTATCTCCATCATACACATAAAGTACACGTACATAGATTTTTGCTTTGGGAAAACACCTCTTTGAAGTTCATGTAAAAGTTCTTCCTTCAGTAGTGAAGTATGATGAAGTGCAGATGTGGGAGTTTCTTCAAATTACCATGAAGTCTGTTTCAAATTTTAATAATAATCCAACAATACAAATAAGTATGTATCCGTTTAATATAGTTTTCACACGTAAAGCAAAAATATCTGTATCTCGATACAGTGTATACTAAACTTCTCATATAATAGTCACGAGGAAATATATTCTATGATTTTATTCTATGTATTAATCAATTAAAAAAACCAAAGGTTCGTGTAAGGTACATCTCGATATGCTCTGTAATAAAAGCAGTTACTTCAGCATTGACACATGTCTTATTCTAACAAACATTTCATCAGATTAATGATGGTAAATTTGTGCTTACAAACTTCGATAGTTTATTTGAAGTACGTAAAAATAAAAATAAGTAGATATTTAACTTGTCTGTCTGTTTTTTTTTGTAGATGCAGGTGAACAATAACGTACAATATATATATATATATATATATATATGTGTGTGTGTGTGTGTATGTATGTATGTATGTATGTATAAAATATAAAGAATATTTCCCTATAGTTCTTAAAATATGTATAATAATTTTTAAAAGTTGAAAATTACTAGGAATCTTTAAGGTCAAAGTATGAGAAAAATATAACAATGCTTTAGAACATATGTAATAGAATGAGGTTAATAATATTAGAACGTTTATAAAAATCATTCATTGAAAATTGGGGAAAAGATGTAGTATTTGGTTATAGGAGTGACAAAATAAGCCTTTGGGAAAAAGTCACTTACCAAACACACCAAGGCGAGCAAGACCATTTAACAGGCACTCGCGGTTTGAAGCCATAACTCCGTGGCTCAGTCATGGCGGGTAAATTGTTTTACAGCTCCAGAAACTTTGTGCCTTTCGTGGAAACTGTTGTATTGTTTGGAGCTATAACTCCGGCACTACTGGAAGTTGCTAACTATTGGCGGTTAATTCTTTTACAGCTTCTGAAACTTTGTGCCTTTCGTGAAAACTGCTGTATTGCTTGGAGCTATAACTCCAGCACCGCTGGATGTAGCTCAGTATTGGCGGGTAATTGTTTTACAGTTTCAGAAACTTTGTGCTTTTCGTGGCAACTGTTGTATTTTTTGCAGCTATAACCCCGCTACCGCTGGACGTAGCTCAGTATTGGCGGGTAATTGATTTACAGCTTCCTACAGCTTATTGTTTTACAGTTCTACTAATTATGTGCCTTACGTTGTATGTACTTCATTTCATTATTTGGAAAACAGGCTGTTTGAATAAATAATCATGTTTGAAATTTTAAATACGTCAAAAGTCATATTGGTGTTAGCATTTGATTGACTAAATGGAAAAAAAATAATATATTGAACATATTTGTAATACTTACAAAATAAGTTTGTAATTTTAACTGTTAAATATTATAACCACGTGATTAATAAATAGCAGTTAACAAAACATTGATAGTTGATAAGTGTACTTAATGGGTTGGCGCTAATCAATACCTTAAGTCTAGTCGTTATTATTTATCCTATCGGAATGCATTCCATATCAAAATGTTTGTCTGAAAAGTAACCCTCTTTTTATTATTTTTTATGATTCTTTAAATCACCTGTTTAAAAGATTATTACGACCGTTATTTAAAAATACGAGATTATACTTTTAACTAAAATTTTTTTAAAATTCTTAATTAGCCTAATAATTTTGTTGAGTGTTAATGTTATGTGTTTTTATATTTACAATTGTCTATATATATATACAGGGTGTTCTGAAAAAAGGTGCCCATAAGTCAGGGCGTGATTCCTCACATCAAAATAAGAAAAAAAGGTCTAATTAACATAGGTCCGAAAATGCTTAGTTACCAAGTTATACAAGGTGAAAGATTTCGTCTGAATTTCAGTTCCCCTGCTGCAACGAAGCCCTACGGGTATTTGGTGGCTGTTAATTAAGATGTACAATTTAGCGTACTTTATGTAAAATGAACTGAAAAATTGAATAAAACCGTTTCCAGACCTGTAGCTACAGTAATTTTTAAGATATGTGACGAAATACGCGAAACTTGGTCCCGAAAAACAAGTTACATTTAGGTTTGAAGCAGATTTACTATGTTAAATGTACAATAAACACAAAATATTTTTTCACGGTACTTGTAGAAAATTTAATTTCGAAGAGAAAGATGTAAAATAAGTCTATAATAGACAAACGCAAACTTTAAAAAATAATCCTTAATTACATACAAAACGCATGAAAAATAGACAAAATCTGTTAAGCTCTCTACAAATGTAATATTGAAATTAAAACAGCTGTTTTATTAAAATATTTGATTTGAGAAACAAAATAATTTCTATTTAAAACATATGTTTTAACAATGTAACATTGTTTATAATAATTTAAATAAACATTACAAGCAGCTATTTTTCCATTGCTCATTAAGTGCGTGTGTTGATCTGTACTTTAATACAAGTTAGTGCGAGTGCCGTTGAAGTTAATTTTTGATAGCTAATAATATCTTATTCATCATGGCAGGTAATATGAATATTATGTACACTAATGGTGAAATGGCAGACATGCATTTAATGTACGGTCTTGCACATTGCAACAGTCGTCAGGCTAGACGACTCTATCAAGAACATTTTCCTCATAGACAGTTACCGACTCATAAAATGTTTTCTTCCATTCATAGAAGGCTAAGCAAGACGGGAACCTTTAAATATGGAAAAGTTGGTAGATCAGGACGGCCACGTACAACGTGTACAGCTGAATTGGAGGAGGGCGTGTTGGACGAAATAGAGAATCATCCTGGAAGAAGTACTAGAGAACTAGCCTTGGATTTCGGTGTTAGTAATTCAATTGTCTGGAAGATTTTACACGAGCAGCAGTTGCATTCTTATCACTATCAAAGGGTCCAGGCTCTTTTGCCTCGAGATTACTTTCCTCGTGTTCACCTATGCCAATGGCTTATCCAAAGGTGCAGAAATCCACATTTTTTAAATTAAATTATCTTTACTGATGAAGCAAAATTTTCAAGAATGGCTATTCTTAACACCCACAATACTCACATGTGGGCAATTGCAAATCCACGTGCTATTTCAGAGAACCGTCACCAATATCAGTTTTCTATAAACGTATGGGCTGCTATTCTGGATGATAAAATTTTTATTAGTTTTTTACCTGATACGCTCAATGGTGAAAATAATTTACATTTCTTGACGACTAATCTGAATGAGTTACTCGAAGATGTGCCACTATACACACGCAACAACATGTGGTTCATGCAGGATGGAGCTCCAGCTCATTACACATTACAAGTAAGAGAATTTTTAAATGAAGCATATCCAAACAGATGGATTGGTCGAGGAGCCCCAGTAGCATGGCCTGCAAGGTCACCTGACCTCAATCCTCTAGACTTTTTCTTATGGGGACATTTAAAGACGCTAGTCTACGACTCGCCTGTGGATACCATAGAAGAGTTGCGAATAAGGATTGTTAACGGGATTCAAAGGATACGTGAGACACCTGGGATCTTCGAAAGAGTTCGGCAGTCTATGAGAAGACGGCTGGATGCTTGTATTTTGAATGAGGGGAAACATTTCGAACATCTACTGTGACGTGGTTAGTTTTTTAGGACAAGTGTAACTTTTTTGTTGAATGATAATTCAGATAACTTTTTTATGTATGATAATATATGATTGTTAAAAATATTTACTTGATAAAAAATAATAGTAACTCATTAATTTGTTTTAATAAAACAGCTGTTTTAATTTCAATATTACATTTGTAGAGAGCTTAACACATTTTGTCTATTTTTCATGCGTTTTGTATGTAATTAAGGATTATTTTTTAAAGTTTGCGTTTGTCTATTATAGACTTATTTTACATCTTTCTCTTCGAAATTAAATTTTCTGCAAGTACCGTGAAAAAATATTTTGTGTTTATTGTACATTTAACATAGTAAATCTGCTTCAAACCTAAATGTAACTTGTTTTTCGGGACCAAGTTTCGCGTATTTCGTCACATATCTTAAAAATTACTGTAGCTACAGGTCTGGAAACGGTTTTATTCAATTTTTCAGTTCATTTTACATAAAGTACGCTAAATTGTACATCTTAATTAACAGCCAACAAATACCCGTAGGGCTTCGTTGCAGCAGGGGAACTGAAATTCAGACGAAATCTTTCACCCTGTATAACTTGGTAACTAAGCATTTTCGGACCTATGTTAATTAGACCTTTTTTTCTTATTTTGATGTGAGGAATCACGCCCTGACTTATGGGCACCTTTTTTCAGAACACCCTGTATATATATATTTAGTAATATTATTCTCGATTGTTGGGCATAACATTTATATTTCAACGTACCGGAGGAGTGAGCTTATTATATTCTCATATATCAACCAAAGTAAATTGCAAACATTGTACCACGTGTTTCCCTGTTTTCACAAGCCATGCGTGGAATCGTATGTCCATTCTAATATAGAAGATATTGCATAGTAAAGTTAAGCATTGCTTATGAACAATCTTTTCAATTTTTAACCAAAGCGAATTGCAAACAATGTCTCTCGTTTTTTTCTATTATCACGAGGCATGTGTGAATTCATATGTTTATTCTAATAGAAGATACTGCATAGCAAAGTTATGCATTACTTATGAACAATCTTCTCAGTTACCAACCAAAGTGAATTACAAACAGAGTCTCACGGATTCTGTTTTCACGAGATATGTAAGATCGGTATTCATACAATATTACATAACTCGCGAGAGAAATATTTTTCTGGGAAACTCTCCTCTGACTGTATCTGCAACTATAAGTCTGCGTCATTTCTTTATTCATGTGTGCCTTAGATATATTGTCGAACGTTTCACAATACGTAGTAATTTAATAAAAAGATGTTATAGTACACCATACCGAGTGTGCCGAACCAGGCTGTGCTGAGGTCTCATGCAAAGTATCACGCTTATGCTTATTTCATTCTCGAGACAGTTTCATGTTCTGGAGACAGATAGACAGACAAAAAATCATATTTAAAATCACCCAGACAGGCAAAAGAGAAATTGGGCCAAACATGTCATAGTCATATGCTTCAAGTAATTAAGTTCAGCCAAATTCATGATTGTATATCCACCATCGTAAACCTTTTGTCTATATAGAAATTAAGTTTCATGCTAAAGTCTAAAGTGAAATCTTTCTCGCCAGATGATAAATTTACATTTCTGTTCATTCTGGCATATAAAAGTTCCTCTGAGCTTCTGAGACGCAAGAGTGTACTGAAACTTATATTTTCACATTAACTTTCAACTCAAATTGTTTCTCATTTTTCTCTATGTATACAAATTGCGCATTATTTTCTATATCTGTAAAAATAATATGATTGTATCGATTTTATTTACAGGTCTATTTATTCTGCATTTTCTTGGAGCCGTTGTAGTTACCTACGTAAAAAAATCAACGTAAAATGTTTGTTAATGTGATGTCATGCACCATTATCGAACTTAGTATTGCTAATATATAAATGAAGCTTGACGTCCAACATGTCAAATCTATAAATTAGTTCGTTTTTTACATATCCTGTAGAAGGACGGAAAGATAGGAATGAAAATTTTCCATCTCCGCAATTTATAAGCTTTCAGTGAAACTTTTCCCATCCTTGGAGAACTAATAATCCAATAGATCACATATAACTTGCGTAGTAACAATAAAGATTAATGTTTGCTCTATCCAAACATTTATTGTACATTTTTAAGTGCAAAGGTTGGAGACTATTAATAGCTGATGGTGAGTCTGTTATGAAATCTTTTATAATAGACTATTGAAGTAGCACAAAGATTTGTGTTTTACACAACTTGTTCACTTAGTGATGCCATAGCAACACTCCTATCCCGTACGGTAGGAAAGACTAGCACGAATATTTTCGAAGATTAGGCTAAATCTGTATGCGCTTATCTTAACACCTATGATTAATAACCTGCCATTTGATAAATGTCACCAAAAAAGGAAAAAATTGTAGATTTCATGTGATGCTGTCATCCCGAACGGAAGATGCTTGTACTATTATTAGTGCATTAGTTATGATGTTTGTATAACACAGGCGGCATGATGAGTCCCTATTGGTTAGCGTATGATTAGCATACGAAGCACTTTCAAAAATAAATGATTTTACTATACAAGATTCAATACTTTTTTTAGGACAAGATGTTAAGAAATCTCTCATTGCACTTACCTGTAAAAGGACCGTTAGACTTGCTTCCAAAGTGACCGTGTAGTCAGAATGGTTGAGGTAGTGGGAAGAAGCCGTATCCTGTCGAGAACCCATGAGGTCATAGTGAGGTATGTCTTAGTGATGTCGCCTTGACCCCCAATATCTATCAATACCTCGACACCACAGGCTTACCCTGATATAAGTGATACCCGTATGCTGTATCCATTGTATTAAAAAACGTTTAACTCAATTGATTACATGACTTTCGACAAAACAAGTGTTATATGAAAGTCACAACAGTATGATTGTGCTATTCGAAAATCACAAGAGGAAGAAACCAAATGTGGGGTCTTTACGTCTCCACCGCTGGCCATGGAAATGGTAAATAACGATGACAAATAAACTCAATTCTGTAGCATGCCACTGTAAACTGTGGGGCTTGTGTTTTAGCGGTGTGATAAATCAAGGGCTCCCAGTTACGAATGAAGCGAACGTGACGTCTATACATCTCCTTTCCATCCTTCCCTCAGTCGCAGCCACGATCACATTATGTCAAAAATTCTTTATAACTCATATAATTTACTCTCCTATATAATCTGTTATACATGGCTATATATACTGATGTTACACAACAACGAAAGCTTACAAAGCTAGTACTAATCAGCTTATAAAAAATTCCGGGATTTTGTGGTATTACATTCGAAGTTCGATTTGAAAAGAAACAACTAATCGTATATGTATCCAAACATAAAATTGAATCTGTAACGATAACCAATTCAATATGTTGGCTGAACCAAAAAAAAACTGTTTGGTCTTGAATCGGGTTTTGGGCATATAAAAAAAACGATGGTTTCACATTGATAACAAGAGAAATTACCATAACAACGAGTGTACTCATACAACAGTAAGTTCGCCTTATTTGGGAGGGGATTTTAAACCGTCTGATCTGACATGAAAAAGTATCTTTGTTCATTTGTTTAATTTTATTGACCAACGGGTACAGCTATAGTGGTCCGTGGACAAAACAAAATCTTATTATTTATTTATGTATTTTTATTTATTTATAAATTAATATTATTTATTTAGATAGTAAAACAAGCAACATAAGTAATTTGGTGGATTACTGGATTGTTAAACTAAGAATATAGTAAATTAAATAAATATCCTTATCAATTAATCTACACGATTTTAACGTTTGCACTCCAAGCAAGCATACATGGTTTTGAACTCTACTTATTTTCAGATTTTTAAACAAAACTTTTGTGACTATCTAGTATACAAGAGGTATTTTAAAATACCTTTCATGGTTATGTGACTTTTTTTGTACTTTTTAAGTTGTAATCAATCTGAATCTTCTTAACTTGAAAAATTCTTCATGCCTTGTTTTATTTGTTACTTTTATTGTTTCGTTATTATTTTTAGAAGTATTTACAACTTCATAATATATTTATCAATGCTGTCAAATATAAAATAACAATCAAAGATTTAGCAGTATTAACTTTGTACTAGCTCAGTTACTAACTCAACAAGTTATTATTAAAGTGTTGTCATATGACTGTAAGGAATGTGTGATTTCGTTCCTACCTACAATACAACTGGTATTACTCTAGGTTTATACACTGCAGAGTACGAGCTTAGATATAGTTCCACCTCACATTCTTAAGTGCTGTTAAACTATATACTCTGTAGATTCCTCTCTGCGTCAGTGGAATTTTGAACAATCTAGGATCCAGCAAATAAGCATTTACAATTTAAAATATTTGACTTACTAATTGCTAGTTATAAGAATTATGGAAAAAATAGTTTCGTTTTCATTATGAATAAGTGTAATAGAACACAGCAAATAATAATTTTTGCGCTAATTGAAGTCTTTTATTGAACAAGTATTTATTATTACAAATTATGTGAATTGTTATTATTATATGTTTTTTTTTGTTTCAGCTAACATATTGAATTGGTTATCGTTAAAGATACAATTTGATGTTTGTTATCCACCTAAGTAAGAGATTGAAATTTATATATTGATAAACAGTTTTACTGTTTCTTGTTGCACGTTAAGAAAAATCTAATTTTAATATGTAATTATTAAGACAACGGCATATACAGTATTCGAAAATTCAGAGTGCAATATATATAAATTAGATTTTTTCTTAACGTGAATCACGAAACGGTAAAACTGTTTATCAATATATAAATTTCAATCCCTTATTTAGGTGGATGACAAACATATTGTACAGACCACACGCTGGGTTAAACTGGAAAAATAACACAAGCTGTTGTGACACTCAAAGTGCAGATATTTCACCAAACATGTTGTGTAATATATATATAAAACAGTGTATGTCAAACACACACTTTATATAATTAACTTTATAATTATATAATTATAAATAAGTGTATATATTTATTATAAACTGAACTAAGGACGGCAGGTCACAACATGTCTGCTCGCTCCAGTTCCTCATTGATAAGGGAACAGCGGCTAAGAGTAAATAAAGGCCATAAAGGCAGAAGCAACATAGCTAATCATGAAATGGAGATTGCTATTTATTAGTACGTAACCTTATTACTGGAAGCATCTATGATATAATATGATGAAGCCTTTTTGTGACGTATGAGTTTTTAAACTTAATTAGGCTTACATTTGTTACTTGTAATTTTAGTGATCAAGGTTAAGTGATTAATATACCTTATTTATTGTAACCTTTTATTTTATTAAATTAAAGAATTAAAAATTTTACTATAAAAAGTTTAATCCTTATTTTCTGTGGACTTGAATACAATATACACTCATACACTCAAATATTACTTGAAATACAAATAATTGCTTATTAATTAGGAAACTTAATCTTTATTCATAAAAGTTATTTTAAATAACTTTAACAAAATCCTTATTCATTTATAAATCAACCGAACCAAACTAACTTAAACTAGTATACGTGAGGCCAGTCACATGCTTGCTGGAACATTTTAAATATTACATTTTAAAACTAGAAAATTCCCTGTTTACAAATCGACAAAATACTAAGTGTAACATTACATGACTGAAAAGCTAATTAACGAAAAATACTAAAGGGAAGATTAAAGATATCTCCTGTGTTCCTTAATAACTTACGCACATATCAACAAGTAATACGAGAAGTTCATCTACTTGGAATTTAAAAAAGTATTTGATCCGTTGATTTCCATTTACAAAGTATTTCCATGGTTACTATACACTTAAAGTTTCACAACCATTATTTTAATATGGGGGGAAATGTTCCTATTGTTTGTTTTTAGCTATTATTTTAGAATTATAGTTGGATTTCAGAGTCGTTACAAGTAAATAAATATGTAATGGAATTTAAAATTGTAAAGGATAATTCTTACGCTAAATGAGGCTTTGGCTCTAGCATTATTTTAGGAATTAAAATTAAATTTTATATCAACTTTAATGAAACTGCATAAGGTAGGAATATGCTAGACAAAGTATCCTGTAAAAAGCCTTGTTGCAAATGAAATGAGACGCATCTCATTAATGGACTTGCATTATCGTCTAACTCGAAATTGCGAAAGTAGAAATGTAATTTCATTCAAAGTGTAATTGTACAGCTCAAATCGTTTTACAGATATCCCCCATAGTAATAGGCTTCGCTAACGCTCAGTAAAACTTCATACGGCACAAAAAAAATTTAAATCTAATGTAGTTTTATATTAAATTTTTTATTTAAAATCTTTCCTTTAACACTGTGTGTATGCTCTGTAGTTTACAATGCGATTAGCAAATAGTTAATAAGCAAGTACTGTTTATATGTTGATATGTTGCATTTATATAAAACACTTTAATACATGAATAGAGAAATAAAAACATATAATTTCAATTTTTTAATTACACTCGTCTAGTAATAAAGCCATACTTTTACTTAAAAGCACATTCCGAAGTGCTTTGTGGCGTTCTGTGTAGATGAAATCTATTACAAACATTAATTAGTAATTGCATCATTTCCCTGTTACTATAAAGTTTATTAAATTCAGGATATGATGGCAACATAAACAACAAAATGTTTATAACAAAAATAAAACGCAATTCCTGATGCAATCTTTAGAACAGCCTTTCATAAATGTAATAAACTTAGTATTCATGAAAATACTTGTAATAGTGCGCTACGTTTATAACAGAATCACAGTTCAAATTGAAGAGAAAGTTTTAATTATCCTTGATGTTTCTTCTTAAGGATGTAAATTAATTACAGCGCACAAAGTTTGAGCGGCAAAGATCCATACCTGGTATTGGATTTTTTAAATTTTAGTTGCTATATTCAAGAAGGATATAAAAATTCAGTGTTGCAAATATTTCAGGTACGGTTGGATTACAGGGAGGCTACCCATTAATAGCTGCAGCTGTTATGGTTATGTGAATTTATTGTAAATATTCTAGAATATATTTTCTATTCACTTTATGAATTTGCTGCAGCTTATTCATAAAGTCGAGGATGTTATCTGCCAGAGGCTCGCTCCTAGTAGGTCAAAGTCATCGATCTGTGCGTGTTTTAATCTAGCGGTAGTGTTATTTTTATGGCTTTAGATATTACTGTCTTGTACCACTGCTAGATCTTTTTACTAGGATTCTGAAATTGCTTTGCTTTTCTAAACTTGTAACAGTCGCAGCGTGTTCTGAATGGAGGGCCTGCGTTTAATCAAAAAGTGCCATATTGTGTCTTTAAAACAAGATACGTTATACGTCAACTGTTAGCTGTTTATTTCCACGTGTATTTAGATTTTCTGAGTACATAAGTAATTATTGTATTTAAGGAAAATATGTTGAGGTGAGTGTAGAAACGCAGGTAACACAACTGAATTATTCAATTAATACTATATCATTTCAGTTAATTGTATATAAGAGAATATATAATCATCAAATACCAGAAAACTGTCATAAGGATGGTCGAGGCTATGGAGTGGCTCTGTTCTATTAATTTTACTACTGTATGTTTGTTTATAGGACTTAATAGTCTTAACCTTACCAATTGAATGTGTTTTTCTTTGTGTTAAATAAAGACATTTTTCATTTCATTTATGTTTGTTTATTCCCACGAAGGATAGACTATGTCAAATACTGTCATATGTCAGAACCTCTGACAATATTTTAGTCCATTCTCAAATTTCACAATTAGCCCGTAAGGAGCATCAAATATTTTAGGACTGTTTGCCAGAAATAGGCCATGTTTGGAAATCGTAACAACTATATTAATTATTCAACTTCATTTTTTATGTAAATACCAACAATAAATACCATTAGCATAACATTAGTTTTAGTTTATGAGCCTTATTTCATTATTAAGATTAGTTTTTTTAAGAGGTTAAATGTAAGAAAGGACCATTTGGTCCTAACTTCGCCTCAATAAAAAAGTGTTTTTTTTAGCAATTATCTCAGAATAACAATATCAAATCATTATTTAATATATAATATTTAAGTAATAGTGCATGTATAGCTGATGAATAGAATAGTTTACATGTTAGTTCAATCACAGTACTTCGTAATGTTTTTGTGCGTAAAAATACTGGACCGATCATTCTGCAGTTTTATATGAACATTCTTAGGGCCCCTGGTTAAGCACAGGCGTATTCCCACAATATATTAAGTCAATAATCATTGATTTACTTTGATTACAATACCTTTTCAAATTTTTAAACGTAAAAACATATAATTTTTAACCAAAGCACAAAACACGCAAGTCAGACACAGTCTAGATAAGTTCATAAGAAATTCAAGTTTTTGGTATCTTCAATAGGCATTACCTCTTATCTAGATCAAAATCTTAGAATACGTAAGATTTTAGATCAAGTACTGCCGAGAGATCTAATTTAAGGATTAATAGCTTGCGATTAATAGTACGTTTATCTAGGACTTTAATTAGTGTATTTGTAAAGTAATAAACGCAATGTTTATTAGATACATGTTTATTAAATTCAACTAAATTCCGAATTTTCAGATCTGACATAGTGAATTCATAAAAAACAAAAGTTTAATCACCAAATAGACCGTAACAGTACAATAATTGCCCAAGTACGATCCCCATGGAACACCGTACTTCAATTATTCTGAGGATGATAAAATTGAAATTAAAAGGACTACATAAGTATAGGTTTACACCTAATCATAACAGTGGCTTTCCATGTACTCCACATTAACACAATATTTTAATAACTATTCTGTGAATAACACAAACCAAACTAGTCGAAGAATCATAGGAAAATTGATTGTCCAGAGCCTCAATCGATATTTGATCAATCTTTCCCTACACCAAACCGACTTTTTGGTAAATGTGAGGCCTGCGAAAAAGGGATATCAGTCCGATGTTTTAAACTTTTTCCACATTCACTTACTAAAGCAATTTAATTTATTTGCACATAAAACAAAACGTGGATATACTATTTACAATACAATACGATACATTAAGGACGTCTTAAAGTGTATATATAGTTTTTGAAAGAAAAGTTTTAAACCAGTTATAGTAATTTTACAATTCTAATTTGACACCAAAACAAAATAATTTTTTTGCGGATATCATTCAATTATTCTATGCAAATTTAATGAACAATACTCACTAATGTAATTTGAGTATAAAATTCATTCAAATTTAGCAGATAGAGTTAGAATGCGTATACCAGTGTTCGTTTTGCACTGTAGATGAATATTTCTTTTTCTGGTCTTCTCCTTTGCCAAAATAAGTAACCTCCAGCAATAACTAAAACAACGTATGAAGAATATTATGATGTTGTTAGGTGAAGAGGTTGTGTTAGACTCAAGAGAGTGTGAAACCACTCACTATAAAAAGGCTTTACAGCACGTGTTTGTGCTGTAATACAGTTTTGACATATATCAAAACGCCTTTTATATTACAGGTTAACTAACTGATAGCACTTGCTTGAATTGCTATAACATGTTATCTTAATTTTAAACATAGCTAAACAAAGTAAAAGATTGTAGAAACTGGGAACTTTATAACATATTACATAAAATTACACAAGGTGTTAGTTTATTTATTAAATTAACACCCATTAGGTACGAAAAATCTGAATACTATAAATTTAAATATTTTGAAATGGGAACAATTTGTAATGGTAAATAATTAATAGCAGTAATTATCTGATACTTGATAACTGATACTGTTACTTAAATGGAACTGTTTCTTTATATTATCAGTAATTAGGATATACTTTGGTATAACCTAATATTTTCCAATAATCATAATTTTGTTAATTTGTGTTTGTGGATTTGAAACTTTAATTATATACAGATTTTCACTTTACATGAATATGCAGACGTAGTTTTAATGACAACACACTTCAAGTGTTTGTATCTTTTTGGACTGTACAAGACAAACAGAAAACAAATTTCAATTTCGAGGTTAAATTTACTCTCAATACTCTCAGAATACACTCCTGTAAGCGAGATGTATAGTCTCAGAATACACCGCTATAAGCGATCTACTAGTATTACCCTATATATAGTATATAAAGAGTTACGTGATTGGGTTGTAACCCTTTACTAGCTAAGTAACTATTATTAGAATACATCTATTCTGAGAATATATAGATTGCTTGTTGCCTACAAAAAGTTAAATTAAGCTTTAGACAAACATACAGTCATCTTAATACACTCATCTTGTATATCAAAACAGGATATGATTAATTTAAATGCATTCATTGAGCCGATATAGGACTACAGCGTAAAACAATGCCGCAGTTGAAACATTGTGACAGCCACTGTACTGGCGTGGATATCAGTAAATTAGGGTGATATATTCAATAGTTACAGCTGCCGAGGTGGCAATGCTGACCGTACCACCCTGTATATTGCGGTAATATCTTTTACTCAAATACATGCATTCTTTTACTCTTGTTCATGTGTTTATTGTAGTATATCAATTACCTTAGTTTTACTAATTAATTATTGTCAATCACCGAAAATCTAAATTCTTTGAAAGGAAATGAAGAGATAAAATATATGATTATATACTAAAAGGTTATATTCATTAATTTTTAAAATATAACTTTAGGCAATTGCCGTAACTTAGGTACAAAATGCATAGTCCTTAACATGAATAAAATTGCGATCAAAGCTACTAAGCTGGGATTTATTGTTGCGTACATTCAGCAACAGTATTTATGCTACTGAATGACAACTGGATGTTATTACCAGTAGGACTAAAAGTTATTTAAATCGTATCATTGTTCGTCTTTATGATAACTCTTGTCAGAAGGGTCCTAGTCACTTGACACTTGGTATGTGGGTTGGTCTTGACCCAAGGTAATAAACGATTGATTGTGGGGCCATAAGGTTACAGGGCAGTCTTTCTACTGTCGGTCTGCCCTTTGATGACATGGCTCTTCATAGAAAGTTCCTAGAGGCTTCAAACTTGATATAGGAAAACCCCAATTGTTTGTGGTGTCAGAAGGTTAAAGGGCCGTCCTTCTGTGTACGTCTCCCCGTATATACTACAATTCTTCAGGAAGTTCCTAGAGACTTCAAACTTGGTACAAGGATTCATCTTGATCAAAGGAAACACTATTTTGTGTAGGGTCAGAAGGTAAAGGGCCGTTCTTCTCTGTACGTCTGCCTGTCGATACTATATAACTCTTCACGGAAAGGTCCAAGAGACTTGCAACTTGGTACATGACTTTCTCATGTCCAAGGAAGATTCTTTATTGATTTTATCGTAAAAAAATAAAAGGCCAATGCCCCCAGCTGTCTGTCTTTTTCGTTACATACTTTCGGGTCATTCGATACTCCGATGTATTCGATTATAATTTTTTGGAACTATCCATATTTTTAGACAACTTAAGTTCAGTATGTGAATTGACACTTCTAAACTTTGTGAATGAAACGTATTTACCTGATACGTGTTTTCCAATCAATACGCTATTAGGTACCGAAAATAAATACTGTTTCAGCGTTAGCTTTGTAATTCTTGGAAATTAATGAAGTACTTTAAAAGTGGAAGTTATTTACTTCTGTACGCTTTTAAATTTGTGTCCTTTTTTAAATTTTTGGGATACTGTTACGAAAAATAAAATAATCACGCGTGGTCTGGATTAAAAGGTCGTATCATGATAATCCCATGGTGGTTTTGATGGCTCTATTAGTTTATTAAGTATTAACGACAAATTTTATCCTCTTTTAACAAAATTTACGGCACTATTTCGGAAGGAACAGGGATAATAAAAATGGTTGTAATATTTTCACAGTAATAAAAACCATAAAACTATGAACAACATTACCTTCGTTTACATTAAATTTTAAATTTTCAAGATTTGAAGTCAGTTTTTGACATCAGACACTTTATTCTTTTAACCTCTAATTTTAAAGAGTGGGAAATTATTCAAAAAAATACTTTGGAGAGGATTTAGTGGACAAAATTTATAGAACAAGCCTTAACAGGAAATTAATAATGTCACTTGTGATCTTAATTAAACTCTTATAGTTTAGATACTTACTTACTCTTACTAATTAGATACTAAGCGGACTATCAATGAAATACAAATCCAGTATGGAAGAGCTTTTTTATGGTCTCCAAATTAAAATTCTGCAACAGTATTTGTGCTAATACTCGTATTTAAAATCAAGCTTAAATTTTAGAATTAAGAAATAATGTCTATTTACTTATAATGAAAACACGTTTGAGTTAGCTTCAGATCCTTCCTCTTATGTGCAGCATGAGAAAGCTGATGCTTTTGCAGACTTGACTCCTGAAATCTGAAGTCATGTTCGTCAGAAATCATTTAAAAACAGTTGGTGACGAAGAACGAAGAAGCTCAAAACGAAACCCCCCGCATCGTTTCGACATCAGAGACAGCTAGATTACAAAAAGTAGTGCAATCTAGTTGAAAAGGTATTTTCATTGTCTCACTAGGTGCACGATATCTAGTTAAGAATCTTAATCAATTTATCCTTCATATACTGCACTTTTTCAAAGATGTTTATTGAACCGGAGTGCTTATACTTTAACTTAATTAATTAACATATACTTTTCTGTGTGAAAAAATTATAATTTATCTTTTTTATACTTTAATTAGGTATTCTTTGTTGAAAATATTTAATATCATTTATCAAGTATGTTAATATTATATTTACTTAGAATAATAAATTTATCCATTCAACTCTTGTACTACTCCAATTTCTCGCTAATTTAAAAACGTTATTATTGTTGTTAGTTGCGAATTTCTAATATCTAAGGGGAAAACACTATTTTCTACTCTTTTTACTTAAAGGTCACTTCAATCTTTTTCTTTATTTGTAAAAGAACTGCATTTTATGTTTTGAATGTTTTCTTTTTTTAGTATATGTGTTGTAAATAATTAAGATGGAATTAAATATTGTTTCCAAACAAGTTAATACATTTACTTGGAATTAAACATTAATTTACACCTTCCTCATGTTGTGCGGCTCCAGTTTCTCAAATATTCTTATTATTTTCTTCCTTACGCACTTTTAATATACCATTTTTTCAATGAAATGAAAGTTTGAGTGGCATATAAAAATCATACCACTAAGCAAATTAAATTATAATGAATGAAGGTGTTAGTGTTTGTACTACTCCTCCGAATACCAAGGTTTTGAACTTGCAATTATCACTTCAGTCTCTTCTTTCTTGTTAAGGTGAAATGAAATGAAATATTTCTTTATTTGAGGCGAAATTAGGGCCTCATGACCCTTTCTTACATTTAACCTCATGTAGAAACTAGAACAAAATATTCTTATTTTAAAATAATAATAAAACTAAATATTTTATTGTAAACATTTTCAATATGAACAACAAAAAGTACAACTTTATTTAAGAATATAAAATAAAAAAAATATCTGGCCAGACTGTGAGGTCTCTGAATTCAACGTTACGTTATTTACTATATTTACTGACTCTTATAATGTTTACTTCAATACTTCAACACAAATGAATGGCTGTAAAAATATAAATTCTATTAAACCGTATAAGAACAAATTTTTCGAAGTAAGTTATATATATGCATTAAACATATTGTACTTTATATCAATTAATTTTTGGACCTAAATTAGTCCCATATCTACTGACAGCTTTTTACGAAATGTCTACAATTTGTTTTATAACATTAGAACTGATACATTAAATTGAATTACTTTAAAAATAATTTTGATGTCGCAACTTGTAATATTATTAATCAATTTAATATATATTTATTTTATTAGTGACAAACAACGTATATTTAAATTTAACGACAATAGGATTGGACAGTAACTTGTTTGTCTATTTACGTTTTTATTAAAATTTCACTAAATTTGAATGTTATTGTTTAAAACGTAGTGTATTTAATATTTTAGTTTTTACCACCACTAGTCCTTTGATCTCTGTTTTGAAATTTTCTGTACCCCTTCTAAAAATACAATTTTTTATACATATGATTTAAAACTTTTATCCCTTTCTCTCATCTTAGTTTTTAATCTCCCCATTAATACCTGGGCACTACTGTAAAAAGAAGGAAAGGGAACATGAGTAAGGTAGAATGGAAAGACAAAAATGGAGAAAGGAAGAAGAAAAAGAGAGAGAGATAGATAGATTTAAAAATTTACAATTATTTCAAGTTTTATTGGTATGGGTTTAAAATTACTTTAAGGTACTTTATTCAAGAAAACTGTGATTTATTTATGTTTAACAATTTTACAAATAATTAAATTTAATATCAAATGTACTACCTTTAAAAAAAATCTACCTTCTCTATCCATTTAGCTTTTAAATACGACATAATGACATAATACATAAATCACTGAGTATGGAATAATATATCGAGATGTTGTATCTAACAACAATGGTAGCACAAAGCTGTAAGGGAGCTTTGTTATTGTTTCACCAGAAAGGCCAGAACGTTTTCTCAAACAATCAACTGAGAAAACAAACAACAAAAGAAATAACCTTAATATCCAACATCATTTATTATTTCTTAATCTTTTCATCTTCAGTGTCACTTACTTATAGATTTGTTTTATTTATTTGAATGAAGATAATTATTTTTATTTCTTTTCCCATCATTATTTTATGTTTCAGTATAGTTAAATAGATTTATATACCCCTCCAAATATCATTTATATTAGATTTATATTTATAAACTCTTTTTTTAGTGCAAAATTTATCAATTTCATTGCCCTCATCTATACGTTAGAGCGACAATTATTGTTTTTATTCATAATACATTTTTTATTTTCACTAAAATCTTACGTGCCCTTGTCTTTTGTTTTACAACTAACTACACTATTAATAAGTATTTATAAATTTCGAAGACAAATTTCTGACTCCTGACTTTATACATCCATACTAAATTATGAAGCAGATTTGTTTCTTTACTATGGTTAGTGATGGATATATAGCTCTTAAAGTTTTACGTTTATTAATGATAAACCTATTTTTGAATACTTTTATATATCACCCACTTTTTCTCTACTTAAATTTGCTACCAGTTCTTGTTTTAAAAGAGTACTGGTACCAGCTTTTAAAGGAAACTGGTACTTATTACTTTGTTTCTAGTTAAAAAGCGGATTTTTACTAGTGACAACGTAGGAGCTCCCCACATTATGTTGTGGAGCAATCTTCACTGAGGTTGCATCCAGACAAAATAGAAATTCTTCCGCCTAATGAAGCAAAAGGTTGCATTAATGCTTAGGCAAATCCGTTGGATAGACTTGCGCAATCATAGAACTCATTCTCGTCTTTTTATGGATTTCATTTCATTCAAAAATTATTTGTTCGTTCCAGATGGATCGTATGGAAAGAGAGATGAAGGAGGAACATTTTAGTCCCTCGATTGACGGGCTTCGCTAATACTCAGCCAATAAAATATAACTACACAAAAGCATAGCAATTTTAAGTGTCATGAAACATAAATCACCAAAAAATATACAATACACAATGTGATAATCCTAAAAAGGCGTTTTTCCTTAACGAGCATAGTATTGTCTATAAAAATGATAATCTTGTTAAATAAATACTTTTTTATATTTATTAGAATAATTAAAATTGTAGGAACTACATAATCAGTGTTAAATTACGTACAGCTTAACAAAAACTTTTTTAGTTTATAAATCTAAGTCAAGAATTATTTAGATAGGATATAAAGCGTAAAAAGGCAATTGTTAAGAAAGGAAGGAGAGACAAATGAATCTAAACAAAAACGGTACAAAATCTTCAAACAATAATACGAATGTAATGAACTAGTTTTTTTTACTATGAAATGAAAAACTCTGATTGAATTACTACTACTAGACAAAGAAAAGGCAATAGTTCTATTCCTTCTGGCAAGTAATTGTACAATCAGTTCATTGCAGTTGAACGCAGAACTTTAACGAGATCTTGTGGGTCAAGTGAGTGACTGACAAAATAATTCTAACAGTGAGATATTTGGTAACACTGAAGATTACAACTTTAATGAATCATTAGGTTCTCACAATGAATGGAGAATATATTTTTGACGGCAGACCATAAAAAAAAAAAAAAAAAAAAAAAAAAAAAAAAAAACACACACACACACGGCAAGAATGACAATCCCTTTTAACAGATTTCATTTATGTCCTCGTAATCAGACGTAATTCCATAGAACTTAGCTGCACCTTTACTCAACTCTCAATCAACAATCCACTCCCAAAATCCTTTTGAAGCACTGCAAGGATCACTGGAAAATATATTTTCCTCAACTCAGTTCCTTATGGTATATCTAGTTAGTAATCTTCCATTGATTTAAATCTATTGCAATCTCGTCAAATATGTGTATTCAAGAACTTATTTCTCATGGAAAAGGAACATTACTATTTTCTTGTTTTTTAAATTAAATAATACTTTAATTTCTTACTTTCTTTGTGAAATAATTGGATTTTATCATTTAAATATATTCCTTGTTATAATATTATTATAACAAGGAATATATGTTGAACTGATTTGATTTTATTTGATTTGAGATGATCTTAAAATTGTTTCAAGTAAGATAATATATTTACATGGAATATAAAGTACATTTTATACTTCCAAACGTAGTGCTGTCCCAATTCTTCAAACAAATCTCATTACTTTCTTCCATACGCGCATATCTTATATTCTCAATATATAATAAGGTTTTTGTGGAATATAGAAATCCTACCATCAAACAGCTTCTAAATTAAATTATTCTGACTAAAGGTGTTAATATTTTCTACCATTTCCTACTATCTATATATACCTACTACTACGTTAATTTTTGAATCGACCTGCTCGTTTCCGAAAGGAATTGGGTATACGAGGGTGGCGATGAGATAACAGGCACCGAAGTTTGAGAACACACGATGAGGAACAGGCAGGAACAATAGCTGCTAGAGAGCAGAGGATGTTGGACGGCCAAGCCATAAGAACCTGTGTGAGGCGGTAACATGGGGTGTTAAATCTCTACCTGACCGAGTTCTTCACCAGTCCTGGAAACTTTAGAGCGTACCTGTTTTTTTTGAGATGGGTATGCTAGAAAGCTCAAGTGCTCCTATAACGACGATGCTAAACTACGCATTCGTTTCATACACACGGCGGATAACCAAAAGATTAACTTGAGATTGCCATAGGCGAACTCTGACCAGACACCATTCCGGAAAATAGTCTCTGTAAGACAGACTTGGAATACTGTCCTTGCTTACAAAGAGTGCTGAAAACCAATTAGAAGACAGGCAAAACATCCTGGTGTTCTTAACATATATCCTGATACTGTAGGAGGACATCTGTTGGCTCTGTAGGCACCCTCGTGCAGTATTACGGAAAGCAGTTCCGAGAGGGAGTGATGCATGCGCCGGTGGGATTTTAGTACATCCGAGTGCCACTCATCAGCGGAATACACTAACAGTGCGTTATAATTTTCCTAATCGTCACTATTTCTTCCTTTCATTGCGAAAATAATTTCTATGCTAAAAATATATTATAGATATCTTAAAAAAATTCCCTTTAAGTAACATAATAATATAAATTTAGATGTAATACAAAATGTATTTATAACGATTATTGTGCTATTACAATTTGTAACAAATAAATCAAATCGTACTACTTTCTTTCTTACGCCTCTTATAATACCTCAATACCTCAATAAGATTAATGTTTAAGTGGAATATAAAAAATACTAATATCAAACAGTGTCTAAATGAAATTCTAACGAATGAAGCTGTTACTTCAGTCCCCTCTGTCTTGTTAAGGTGCTGAACTCACTTCATTTCAAATCAACGTTACTTTATTTACGGTATTTAATGACGCCTTTAATGTATATTCAAATATTTTCGCAGAAGTAAATAGGGGTAAGAGTATAAAGTTTTCTTGAATTTTACTGGAATAATTTTGCAAAGAAAATTTATAAAGATGCTTTTATACACATCGTTATAAATTAATCTTATGGCCTTTAACGTAATTCCACATGTACTGACAGTATTCGACAATGGGTTTATTTTATAACATCAGAATGAATATCATTAAACCTAAAACCATTTTTTCACAATACTTTTTATGACGCAACTGTTCCTATTAACCAATCAATAAAATTTACATTTATTCTATTATTGAAACCACATAAATAAGAATATAAATTGTTCAATGATACAATTTGAAAAAAAAAACAAAAAAAAAAAAACAAAAAAAAAAACACGGCAAGAATGACATTACTTAAATTGCAGATACTGAATTCACTTGCAGTCTCAAGAAGAGGTATATTTTAATATTAATTTTCTTTTTCGTCGTTGATTACTCAGAATATTAATGATCAGTTGATCAGTTTCTTGTTGGTTGACACCGAAACCAACTGTTCAATCCAGTAATTTATACTTGTTAAGACTCCTAAAAAAGTATCCATGATCGGGTAAAAACACAAACTTTATAAGTCTTTTGTAATGATCTATTACAATTATTTTTCTAGTATTTTCAGTATAATATATAATTACACTAGTTTTATACAACTCATAATTTTTTATCGAGCTACAATTTAAGTAAAATAAAAGTTGTAGATATCCATTAGTAAAGTGGTGAATATTTCCTTTGTGGTACTGGATTACATAACATAAATTATTTATATTATTTATGCAATAACGAAATATACATAAATTCAATTTATGATGAATTACTTTTATTCTGCTCTATATTTTAAGTTTTCTTAAATTGCGCTCTTGTGTATGATTTTGTCTTTTACACTAAAAAAATGAGCATATTGTGACGCGACATGTTCTGACAAGTTTGACTCGTCTGTGAAAAATTTTTCACACTACTTTCTGTTAAAATTAGTTGTTTCTTACATGTGAAGAAACTTTTATTAATTCTAAAAGTATTAAAGAAAGTAAGAATCAATCAAGTATGTATTGGCAGAAAGTCTAGCGGATCTTGTCTAAGCTTTTTGTGATATCAGAATGAGAGAATGTAAGGTATTTTAACATGAAAACTAAGATTGATTGAATGCCTGAAAATCAAAACGTAATCTGGAGTAAGAATTTTTAAGTCATTAGATGAACTTGAAATTACAATAAGATGCCAAAAAATGAAAACGTAAGCTGGAGTATGAAGTTTGAAGTCATTACAGTAATATGCCTGAAAATCAATAAGTAAAATGGAGTATGAAGTTTTTAAGTCATTAAATGAACTTGAAATTACAGTAAAATGTCTGAAAATCTAAATGTAAGCTGGAGTATGAAGTTTTAAGTCATTAGATGAACTCAAAATTACAATAAGACGCATGAAAATCAAAACTTTAGGTACAGTATCAAGTTTTCAGTTATTAAACGAACTCGACATCAGTAAGACGTCTTAGAATAGAAAATATAACTATATTATGTTCCATAAGGTCATCAGATCAAATTGACTTTACAGTAAATGTTGTAGGACGCATGAAAAAATATTTACGTTCAGTCATTTATTACTTGACAGCATTGCCTACTTTGCGGACCAGTCCCAGCGCACTGTACTCGTTGTTTTCTCTTACAGCATTGTTAATTTTGTTTCATAAAAGCAACCGAAATATTTTTATTTTGATGTCTTAGCATTATGTAATAAAGGAGATCCGAAAAGTTCAAGATATTAAGTAAATAAAACGTCTAGTTTCAAAAAATATATTTCAAAATGTAATTTTAACATTTTCTACATTGACTACAGAAGAAAAAAGGTTCTACTAACCCAGATAAGGTTTATTGTAAGTAGTTTTATTTAATGAATATATAAATAATAAAAGTATGTATTATCATTTTTACAATTTAAAAATGTTACATATATTTAACCCTTTTAACCCTGACGTCCTATATATAGGACCATTGAGTTATTGCCAAAAATACTGAGGTCCTATATGTAGGACGTCCTTCATCACTGCTAAAAATACCGACGTCCTTTATATAGGACCTTCACTTTTTTATTTATTGGTATTTTAATTTTGCCTAGGTCTAACCAATTTTATATCAGCTGTTAGGTAATGAAATTATAAACAAGGAAATATATAATTTGTAAGTCTTTGAAGACTTTTCTTGGTAGCAGACTGCTTTGAAAGCTGCTTTGTCATCTGTCAGCTGGCTACATGACCTACCTGACTGTCCAGCTGGTGAACAAACTAGATTGCAGTTTAGTTTTGTTTATGATGTGAGTTGGCTATGTAAACTGTAAACATACCAGTAAATATGGCTCATGACAATGTTAGTGATATAATTGAACATGTAATCGCTAATTCAGACAACCTAGACCTACCTGATATTCAAGAAAATGTAAATGATGATAATTTAGTACACCCTGTAAATAATGATGACAATGATGATTGGACTGTTTGTGATGAAACAAATGACCCAGGCTACGACCATAATAATATTCAATTCTTTGAGACACCCGGGCCAAAGCATTGCCCTCCTCATAATTCAAAACCCATTGATTATTTCTCATAATTTTTTACAGTAAATTTTCTTACCACATTTGTAAATGAAACAAACTGATATGCTAGGGAGTACATTAGTAAACATGACACATTAGCTCCAAATCCAAGTGCAAGAATGTGGAAAAACGTCACTTTGCCGGAAATGAAAGCGTTTATTGCTGCTCTCTTGAACATGGGACTCAATCCTAAACCCATAATAAAGATGTACTGGTCTACTACAGATTCCCAACATATTTACCGTAAATTATGTAAATATGTAAATAGATATGAACTCTAATTTTTCTAGTTATTTTATGATTTATAAACATACATTTTTTATTGCAATAGTCAATTTGTGTTATTTACTATAAAAGTGCATCAAAGACACAGAAACCACTATTGACATGTAAAATGAAAAAATTGTTGATTTTACCACAATTTGGAAAAATTCATCGTTCTTCCCAGTTTTTGAAGGTAGGTGTCTGAATTTTTGTAGGTGGACTTAGAAATACATTGTGATGATTATGAATATAATTTTGATTAATGAAATGTGTTCATGAAAACTAGTTTCTATGCTTCAAAATTTAAAAAAATTTACAAAATATTTTTTACATTACTTATTTATTTTTTTGTAAATTTTTATTACTTTTAATTTTGCGTTTAAGTATTTTTTTGTAAAATAATTTTATTTTGTAAGAAAATAAAAAAAGAATTATGATCCTGTGTCATACAATAAAGATGTTATGATTTTTTGAAAAAAATATCTACAAAAACGCGAATTTTGGCCCAGTATTTTTCGCAGTCCCTTACAATATACGTCTAGTATTTTTCAGTATGCCCAAAAAATTTTTGGCAGGGTTAAAAGGGTTAAGAGATATACAAAATTCTATTTATTTATTTAACATTTTACAATAGGTACATTTAAATGTTTGTGACTAATTAACTCCAACTGTGAACATTTATGCCAGGGTTTTTTAGCATACATTATAAGGAACAAAACATAATTACTAATACCCTTGAGATGCACTACAGGCTTCAAGATTGCTATACAATAGACATTGATGAGTAGGTTACTTTTGTTATTTTAACCGTAATGTTGAATGTACAAATGTTTCCACAAGACGTAAGTTAGCCCTTTAATCTTCCCCGCAATGTTATTGTATAATTAGATGTTCAGTTGTGTGTCAGAAACTGTTAAGACACAATTCATCAGATATGCTTTCCGGTTTTATCGATTTTGTTGTTTAAACTAAACGTTATTAACATTTCAAAATGTAAACAGACTTATAATACACTAACAATGTGCAAGCTGGTAGACAATATTTATTTTCAAGATTATAAACTTCTAAGATAAATATATGTATTAACTTGAAAATAGTAATTATTGTTTTATTATATTTTTTTGGTTATTATTATATTCATTATTCATTTAGTTCTTAGTGAAAATAAACTGAGGACATGAAAACTAAAAGGCAGTATATTTACACAATATGCATTTAAATTGTTCCTCTTATTTATAAAGTCTTAATAGCGTTACCATAACAATTTTTAAGCCACTTATAAAGAGTA
Organism: Homalodisca vitripennis; assembly: GCF_021130785.1. Taxonomy (NCBI): domain Eukaryota; kingdom Metazoa; phylum Arthropoda; class Insecta; order Hemiptera; family Cicadellidae; genus Homalodisca; species Homalodisca vitripennis. Next base: position 43,462,420 of record NC_060211.1, on the reverse strand, counting down.
TTTTCGTACAAAAGTCTACTTTGAATATCGAATAAAATGTGTAAATAGTAAACTAATAGGTAGACTCCTTTCGTTACTTCGTGATAAAACAATCCAACGTGAAAAGCTTGAAATAATATTAACATATTATTAATATTATTTTAATATTTTTGATACAACCTTAAATTATAGTATCCACAAATCTACAATTTATTTGACAACTGTAAATTTCGTTGCGAAAAGTGAACCAATAATTTAACATAGTTTTAAGTTATTTATAATTTTAAGAAAAATGACTCTGACTGTAAATATTTACATTAAAACTTGTTTAAATTTTAGGCTTGACCACTCAAGTTTGAAATTTCAATTGATTATTTTCTACCAGTATTAAATAGCAACATTTCATCATCTGTACTCAATTACAATATTCTTTCAAACCATAATTTGGTAGAATTCGGTTATTTTAGTACATGTTTTCGAAATATTTGAAGTATATATATATATATATATATATATATATATATATATATATATATATATATATATATATATATAATGTATTGTATCAGTATCATAAAATATTATTTCTAAATTAAAGCATAAAGTGTTAATTATAAAAAAATTGTCTTATATAATACAAAAATATGCGTATTTCTTGGCCAGAAATAGTTGTTTCAAGTAAACATTATTGTATGACTTCCTCCAAAGGACTTCAGAAATAATATTTGTCTAAGCACGATACATGTAGGAAACCACATGTATCCTACATGTGGATACTAACTTTGTGTTATCACCATCTTGTTTCTGCCGTGATGATCTAACATTTATACTAATCGATACTATTTGAATCCAGTGCAGAATTATTGTGACCTGTTTATTTAAATTAGATATTATTTAGTTTTTAATGGAAAAGACGTTTTTTCTACTTCCTCATTAAATTTATTTAAAAAGCGCTTTCGCCGGTTAAGGCATCATCAGTTTGAATTCATTACTGATGAAGGCATTCAAACTGATGATGCCTTAATCGGCGAAAGCGCTTTATAATTAAATTTAATCTGGAAGCAGAAAAAATGTCTTTTCCATTAAAACCTACAGACTTCTCCAAGAATACAAAGCAGAAAATTATTATTTACTGTTTATTGGAGTTGAGGCACCACATGGTTTTTGTGATTCTTGAGTGTCACAACAATCTGATATGATTTGTTTATTCAGCTTAGATTGTAGTCATGTGTTAGGATAGCAAGGCATCTGAAGCAGAGATCACATTTCAGATCTCAAAACGTAGTGTTACTGATTTGTAGTATCACTGAACTACGGAAAATGTTTGGAAAATCCTGTTTCTATCCCGTCCCTCCATCATCAAAACCAAAGTTTAAGTAACATTTTTTATAATAGAATGTGCAATACCGAAATATGAAAAAGTAAAGAAACATATAAGGGTATGTAACGACGCCAAACAACCAACAAAACCAAATGATTTATATTTATAATGATTTATGTTGTGTTTATGTCCAATCACAATAATAGCGTGCTTCCACAGTTACGCAATATTTTACAAACTATTCCGTAATCAACATAATAAAACACTCTGTTCAGGTATTGGAAAACAATCATTTGTCCAGGCCACCGATTTTCTGTGTAGAGTACCGATAGTTGATCGATATTTTCTAACAACAAACTAATCTGTTGAGAGAAGTCTGCTGAAATTAATATTACTTAAATTTTCTGAAGCAAAACAAATTGCATTCATTCAAATATAGGAGATGAACATGGCGTACTTAAAATAGTTATACTACTGTTGACTAATATTTTATACCACGCTTTCTTGTTCTCAAAATAAACAGTCTTCATCTACAATAAATTAAGACAACGTATAAAGATTATGAAGTTGTCAGATGAAGAGGTTGTGTTATACTCAAGAGAGCGTGAGAACACTCAGTATGACAAGGCTTTACAGCACATTTCTTATCTGGCATCTTGGCGGCAAGTATTAAATAATATAAGCTAAGTGTTGTCACATATCAAAACATCTTTGTTTATCAAAACTTTACTAGATTATAGCATTTGTTCGAATTGCTGTAACATATTTTAAGAATAAACATAATTTTCTATGTAGGAACATTGAAATTGATTCTTTTTTTAATATTGCATTAGTGATCTTTTAATAATTTCACTTATTGAGTTCAAATATAATGGGTATATTGAAATATTTAAGCATTTTTTAAATGTATACAATATAATCCAATAACACTCCTCATTATCAGTAAATAGAATATACGAGGATATATGTATCTAGTAAGTCTATGTGTGTGTGTGTGTGTGTGTGTGTGTGTGTGTGTTTGTGTGTGTTTGTGTGTTAAACCTAACTCGTACGTTGTTTTAAACCAATTGTGTTCAAACAATTCTAATTTTTAAATAGTTAGGATTATATTTGTGAATTAAAATCTCTAATAATTGAAAAAACCCCATCTATATGTTTTTTTCATTCACTTTACTTTATGGACATAATGTATGACACCATGTTAAGAATGTTTATTCCCATGTTGAAATGAAGAAAACCAATAGATCAATCTTTTAAATTTAAACTAAAACACTACACGCGATCTATATATACTATCAGAATACACCACTAAAGCTGTTTACTCCAATAAATACAAGGTGTCTAAGACAACCCATCGGACAACCCAGTTATATAAGAATAAAGGTATGAGCTAGAACCACGTAATAAATTCCAAACTCAAGAAATAAGCTATCGGGAGTCTGATATTTTTTACTTTTGAACATTCTATATATAGCAAACAAAGTGTTAACAGATGCTCGTAAGCTGTGGAATTCGATGTTAATTAGATTCTACTTCGAAATAACTACTTGTATTGTTTGGGTATATATTCTGAAAGTATATCGATCGTATAGTATACAGCAACGAGAGTATAGCGTACAAAGGATTAAATTAATTTTTGGACAGTAATAAGCTCACATGCACACGATTTGTATGCCATATCAGGATATGATTAAAGAAATTAATCCAGATAAAGGATTGCTTGACGTTTTGTGAATTAAAATGTATTTATTGAGATTGATGGACACCAACAAACTTAAACAATGCCGCAGTTGAAACATTGTGAAAACCACTGTATTTGGCGTGATTATCAGTAAATAAGGGTGATAGTATATTTAACAGTGACAGCTGCCGAGGTGACAACGCTGACCAACCCATCGTGTATACCGTAGTAATAAACTTTGCTCAATGCATTGTTGCAATGAATTCTTTTAGTTTTATTGATATGTCTGTAGTTGTATAGTTATTACTTTCAGTTTACCAACAAATTACCTTTAATCACGGCATATATAAATTTTTAATAAGGCATTGTAGAAATTAAATATATAATAAATATACTGAAAAATTTGAATTCACTAAACTTAAAAATATCAGTGGACCCATTAAACGAACTTATCTTAAAAATAAGTTTATCGAAGTTCATAGTTCGTAACTTAAATAAAATTGATAGTTTTTAGTAAACCGGCAACTGATTAGTATTAACGGTTGGACTATAATATACATCATGGTATTTCGCCAGAGGTTAGTACAACTTTGGGATATGGTATTAGATACAGAAACAAGCAAAAAAAGCTCATATGAACATATTTCCTCTCCCGCTTCGTTCAGTGTATGTCTGCCCAAATGTGTTCTTATTTAAATAATCATATTTTATAAGCCGTTTGAGCGAATAACATTCTGGTCACAAATTCTAAATTCTTTAACAGTACTTAAACCAATATTTTGAATGAAGTATAACCTTATCCTTTTAACAGATTTCATTTATATCTTCGTAATCAGACATAATTCCATAAAACTTAGCTGCACCTTTACTCAACTCTCAATGAACAATCCACTCCAAGTCCTTTTGAAGCGCTGCAAGGATCCCTGGAAAATATATTGTGCTCAGCTCAGTTCCTTATGACATATCTAGTTAGTAATCTACCATTGATTTGAATCTAATGCATCTCTTCAAAGGTGTGTATTCAAGAACTTATTTCTTATGTAAAAGGAACGGCACTATTTTCTTGTTTTTTAAATTAAATAATACTTCAATTTCTTCCTTTCTTTGTGAAATAATTGGATTTTATCATTTAAATATATTCCTTGTTATATATCATTTAGATGATCTTAGAATTGTTTCAAATAAGATAATATATTTACATGGAATATAAAGTACATTTATAATTCCAAATGTTGTTCTGTCCCAATTCTTCAAACAAATCGCATTACTTTCTTCCATACGCGCATATCTTATATTCTCAATATATAATAAGGTTTTAGTGGAATATTGAAATCCTACCATCAAACAGCTTCTAAATTAAATTCTTCTGACTAAAGATGTTAATATTTCTACCATTTCCCTAACTACTACGTTAATTATCGAATCGACCTGCTCGTTTCCGAAAGGAATTGGGTATACGAGGGTGGCGATGAGATAACAGGCACCGAGGTTTGATAACACACGATGAGGAACAGGCAGGAACAATAGCTGCTAGAGGAGCAGAGAATTTTGGACGGCCAAGCCATAAGAACCTGTGTGAGGCGGTAACATGGGGTGTTAAATCTCTACCTGACCGAGTTCTTCACCAGTCCTGGAAACTTTAGAGCGTACCTGTTTTTGAGATGGGTATGCTTGAAAGCTCAAGTGCTCCTATACGACGATGCTAACTACGCATTCGTTCCATACACACGGCGGAAAACCAAAAGATTAACTCGAGATTGCCATAGGCGAACTCTGACCAGACACCATTCCGGAAAATAGTCTCTGTAAGACAGACTTGGAATACTGTCTTTGCTTACAAAGAGTGCTGAAAACCGATTAGAAGACAGGCAAAACATCCCTGGTGTTCTTAACATATATCCTGATACTGTAGGAGACATCTGTTGGCTCTGTAGGCACCCTCGTGTAGTATTACGGAAAGCAGTTCCGAGAGGGAGTGATGCCTGCGCCGGTGGGATTTTTAGTAGATCCGAGTGCCACTCATCAGCGGAATACGCTAAAACCGCATTATAATTTTCCTCATCGTCACTATTTCTTCCTTTCTTTGCGAAATAATTATAGTTTATGTGTTTAAAGCTTTTTGTTGCGTGTGTTCAATGTTAAAAATATTATAGATATCTTAAAAAAATTCCCTTTAAGTAACATAATTATATAATTAGATGTAATACAAAATGTATTTATATGATTATTGTGCTATTAAAATTTGTAAAAAATAAATCAATCGTACTACTTTCTTTCTTACGCTCTTATAATACCTCAATAAAATTAATGTTTAAGTGGAATATAAAAATACTAATATCAAACAGTGTCTAAATGAAATTCTAATGAATGAAGCTGTTACTTCAGTCTCCTCTGTCTTGTTAAGGTGCTGAGCTCACTTCATTTCAAATCAACGTTACTTTATTTACGGTATTTAATGACGCCTTTAATGTATATTCAAATATATTCGCAAAAGTAAATAGGGGTAAGAGTACAAAGTTTTCTTGAATTTTACTGAATGCTTTATACACATCTTTATAAATTAATCTTATGGCCTTTAACGTAATTCCACATGTACTGACAGTATTTGAAAATGGTTTATTTATAACACCAGAAATCATTAAATCTAAAACAATTTTTGATAATACTTTTTATGACGCAACTGTTCCTATTAACCAATCAATAAAATTTACATTTATTCTATTATTGAAACCACATAAATAAGAATATAAATTGTTCAATGACACAATTTGATCGGGAAATTAGTTTTTCTCTTTGCCAACATTTCGTGATTTTTTTTAACTTTGACTGAATTTGGTTATAACGTTTCTAAATAAACATTACTTGTTTCCACAAATGGTTTAAAACTTTATCCCTTTCTCCCATCATAATTTTTTAGTCTTCATCAATTCCAGGGCACGATTGTGAAATTAAGAGAGAAGGGAGACGATTTGAGTAGATTGGGGAAACAAAAATAGTGGAGTGAAGAGAGAGAGAGAGAGACAGTTTAAAAAACGTAAAATACTTTCAGGTTTTATCGATATGGGTTTTTACACATAATGTACTTTTCAAGCCTAACTGTATTTGTTTTTATGATAAACAATTTTACAAAAATTCAAATTTATTATTAAATATATTAAATCTTTTTCAAACTAAGTCCCTACCTAGATATTAGTTGTAATGACAGTAAGGAAAGTTTCTACGATGTTGTTAAACCTGACCTGTTGTTAAGTAATTCAGAGAGCAGACACGAGTTAATAAATTATGTAAGATAGAAGTGGTACTTAATTATTGAGTTCAAAAATTTATATTTGTTACTGACAAGACAGGAGTACGCCATTCACCATTTTATTTTAACAAGTATCGCTGAGGTACATTTAGCCAAAATAGAAATGCGCCACCGTCTTGAACAAAAGGCTCCAATGACGCTCAACCAAATCCAATGGAGAGACATGCTCATCATAGAACTCATTCTTGTCTGTTATCAGTTTTTTCTCGGGATATCTTGCGGAAAAACACACAGAAATTAAATGTTCTAATCCCTTACTTTTTTCTAATGCTCATCCAAGAAACTGTAACTAAACTTAAGCAAAGTAATCTGTAATGAAAAAATACCTGCAATGTAATATGAAACATAGATACAAAACTTAAGAACCCTAAAATTATCTTTTCTCCTAACGTCAAAAAACGCTATCCTTGTTACAAAATATTACTGTTATATTTATTAATATGTTAAAATCTAAGAAAAAAAATTAATAACAATTCTTAAAATCAGATGCTTTTAAAAAAATAACTCAGTTGAGAAGTTGCTAGCCCATTATAAATGATTTCATCCATCTGATAATATTGTAAAGAAAGATAACATATACAGGAAACGAAGTAATATTAATTATTAATTAGGTTAGTTATTTGCCTGAAGAAGAGATCAGATTACATATCTCGAAACGTAGTGTTACTGATTTTTTTGTTTCACTGAACGATGGCAAATGTCCGGAAAATCCTGTTTCATTCACAATCTAGATTGTTGAATCGCCTATTATCCGGATCATAATATCGTATTTTATCCTTATGGATCATGAAGTTCTAGAGGGTGACGTAAACTTGGAATTTGCAACAAATAGTCCTATAAAATAGTCTTGTTGGTACAAACATTTATTCAATAAGTATCTAGGATACGTTCGTTAACCAGCTTGATGTTCTATTTTGTTCTAATGTGGCAGCTGTTTAATTTTGTGCATCTTTTTATGCTATTAGAGAAAACTTCATTTTTTAGTTAAAATTATCAAAGTTCTTACGACATTTCCTTTTTTCTTCCGACTGAGAAGAAAGGGGCGTTTTGAATATAAGATAGTTCGCAGATAAACAACTCCTTTATAAATATGGAGTGGTATAAATTTAGTTTTAGGCTGTATCCGTACCACCTCACACAAGTTCTCTATAAAACTCAGGGTGGATACTTTTAAAGTCTTAGATCACCTATGATATGTATATGTGACATACTATGTAAACTGGTAACTAATAAGGAGATACCATTCGTTCAAATCATAAATATTATTCAGACTATCATCTTTTGATAGACATTAAAAATATATTCATATATAAGTTTTAGATGAAGCAATTTAAATTTGTAGTTCTATATGAATACTAAGTATTAGTTCTTTGCCACTTGAACTTTGTGCGTTGTCTAATTAATTTGAACCACAAAGACGAAATGTCAAGGGCAATTAAAACTTTTCCTTCTCTTTGAACTGTGATTTTATCATAACCTTGTAGTAATATGATTACCGCAAACTCTAATTTTATCTGTATTTTTGAAAATATTTTTTAGTTTTCTACAAGGACATAAGCAGGTACATTTTTTCTTGGTTTGTTCTGAATTTATTTTTATTTTTTGCAAAATATGAATACACTTAAATCTGTTGCTAAAAGGGATTTTATGTAATACCTGCCATATTTATATTAATATATCTGAAATAAATCTTTCACATTGCTTTTGGATTATTGTGTGGGAAGTGGTTGTTTTTTTCTAATATATAAGCGCTGTATTAATTCTAAAATTATTAAACAAACTAATATTTCAACAAGTATGATCACAAGATTGTGGCAGTAAGTCACAAGTAAGTGACAGAAAGTATAACGAACCTTTTCTAAACTTTTTGGAGATATGTACTAGTATAGGTCAGAGAGTGGACACAAGACGCTATCAAATCAAAATGTTAGCTGCAGTATGCTCCGCCTTATGGTACCTGCCTTCGTACTCGATAACCAGTTAGCAGCATCTAAAATCTTTAATTTAATTTAGTCTTCGTTTTTATAAACTACTATGTTGAAAGGTATTAAAATAACTGTTATGAAAAGCATAACATTTAGATATTAAAATAATATATAAATTAAAAAGTGGTTTTAAGATTTCAACAAAGCCATTTTAAAAATAAACCCTAACAAGTTTTATTCAAATATATCTCACGATCACGAGAATATTATTGATTTCTTGAATCATAAAATTTGCAAACATATCCCAATACTAAATCCTCATAGTATACAAAATTATTAACTTTGAAGTATAAGTTTTAAATTACTCCTTATGTACATTTAAGTATATCTCGCTACCTACAATACAGTACACAGAGTACATAATTAATACATGCGTTTAGATACTATTTTTTTCCAAAATGTACTTATGTGGCTAAACCATAAGTGTAAGTACTGTACTTCTTGCAGTTCTTATTTTACGTTTGCGATGTTTATAAGAAACAGGTTGTACTGTTATCAATGCAGCAAAATTATCTTCTGCAACAAGGATTACTACCATCATTTTATTCATTAATTTATTGTTGAATTCCGTAAGAAAATCCTAACTTTTGCCGTTGTTACATGGCATACAAAATATCTTTCAAACACAATAGTTTTAATTGTAACGGCAGTTAGGCAAGATTAGATTCCAGTTGAGAATACCACTAAGCAGTAAGGAATCTCCAGACTACCGAGTTTAACAGCAGGACTCGGGAATGTTATGCGGAACTATAACTAAGTTTGTACTGTGAAGCATATGGAGCTAAAACTCCAAGAATAAACTATACCGGTCTCTACCATTTGTTAGTACAGAAATCTCTCTTACATTCCTTCAAAGTGATAACAAATTACTGGCTGTTAAATTGAATTCCACACATAAAGTTGAAAACTGCAATAAATTTTACATTATAAATAGCCATCAGCATGAAGAATTAGTACTTGAGCCGATTAAGGAGTTTATTGAGAGAACGTTTTGAAATTTTAAGGTCAATTAACACCGTGTTCCCGAAGCAGTTACAGTCCATATTGGAAGACATACTTTAATACAACGTCTGAATCTAAAATGTTAAGATCTGCTAGAGTTACTCTAAGATACTCTTAAAGAAAGATTATTTACATTAAAATATTCAATACAAGTATGGTTTTAAAATCTTACATTTCAGTTAAAGAGTGTTTTCGAACAGAGCGACCCTAATACGTTCTTTCCAATATGTTAATTTAGTTCAGAAATGCTAGTTTATTGTATCATGATTTATTGCCATCATTGTTTTATTTTTAAATATCTAGAATTAAGTAAGACGTAAAAATTCCTTGTTAAAAGTTATCGGCCTAAAAGGAACGGAGCCAAAGAATAAAAGCCATTCAACCACACACACACACACACACACACACACACACACACACACACACACACACACACACACACACACACACACACACATATATATATATATATATATATATATATATATATATATATACAGGGTGAATATAAAGTCAGGACCCCCCCCCTCTACTTTTTCTATAGGTAATATAAGGAGATATCCTTTGGGTAGTGGTGTGCAATATGGAAAGGAAGTTTCATTTTATGATATTGAAAATTTTTTTTGTCCCCCAAAAATTCGAAATTTTGGGGGCAACCCAAAACTTTCAAATGTAAACCCCTATCAAGTGACCCTCATTTTAAAGAGCATGAAAAAACTTAAATAGTGGTGAAAACCAGAGATCGCTATCTCTTTTCCAACAACATAGCCAATAAAAATTGTAATTAAGTCTTTTACACCTAAAAGTATTTTGTTTGGGTTACAGTTTCCGTCTGCGTGGAAACAGGTTTATTGTTTGTTTGTGTTCTCAATGAGTGAGGCATGCAATGGACGAAGAATCCAATATTAGAAAGTAAACTGATAAGGAGTTTATTGTCAATGAGTAACTGGGCTTTCCCGGTTCGAAGTACAGTTAGTACAGAACTAGTCCATTCCTTGTTTCAATCTTGTGAGAACAGGTAAGCAGTATGAGTCAGCTGATGCATTATTATTTTTATATTAGACAGTAGAGCTGACACCAACAGCTGATCATGCTGTTGGAACTTTGTCACTTTCGTATCTTTATTATTATTAAACATAGTTACGACAATGAGAGTTAGGGCATTAAATAGAGGGCGTTTTAAATAGAATAATTGCAATATATTGTACTCAATTTTCATAAAAATGTCAGTTGGAACCTTGTCAAAGCCGAGGTAGCGAGTAGTTATTATCTTAGTAGATCATTATTATCCAGTGATATTGTGTGGTTACTATTCCGTGAAGTATTTTTGAGAAGGTTTTATGTGTTTTTAGTGTTATTTACAGATAATTTATTTAGTTGCACTTTCACATTTGTAAGTTTTAAATAATATTATCTAATTAATACTGATTACGAGTATAAATGGCACGTAGTCACGAAGACAAAGTAGAAATGATATTTACTTTCGGGATTTTGAATGAAAATTATCATGAGACAGAAAGGCGGTTTAATTTGGCACACCTGATAGACCTGTGATAAGGAAATACTTAAGAACTTTAGTAAATAAATTCCGAGAATTTCGTTCCATCAGAGATGCCCCACGCTCAGGTCGGCCTCCTTTAGGCGGTGACAAACAGTTTGAAATTGTTGCACAATTTGTTGAAGATCCGCAGTAGTCCACCAGATTAGTAGCAAATCTTTGTGATGTTTCCCAAATGTCTGTGGTAAAGTTACTGAAAAACATAAATTTCACGCCTATAAAAATTAAGCTTATCCATGAGTTAAACGAAGACGATCCAGACCGTCGTCTACAATTTTGTGAAGAAATTGAAGCACTAATTTCTGCTCATCCATTGTTTGTTCGAAAACGTTTGTGTTTAGTGATGAATTGCAGTTTTTTTCGTCAATGGAGATGTGAACAAACACAACTGCAGATACTGGGACACAAAAATCCCCATGTTTTCCGTGAATCTCACACCCAGTACCCAGAAAAAAGTTAATGATTTGGGCCAGGATTTTTGGGAATCACATTATAGGACCATTTTTTTATTAATGGAAATCTCAATGGTCAACTGTATTTGGAAATGTTACAAGAATCAATTTTTCCTGCAATAAATACTGTTTATTAGGGAGAATCAACATGAATTTTGAAGAAGAAAATCGTTCATTTCCAGCAAGATGGTCCCCCATCACATTATCATCGTGCTGTACGACATTTCCTGGAACTCAGCTACGTGGTCAGTGGATTGGTAGGCGTGGTGTAATAGAATGGCCTGCACGGTCTCCGGACCTTACACCCGTGGACTTTTTTCTATGGGGTCACATAAAATCCGCAATTTACAAAACACCAGTAGCATACCTTTGAAGATTTAAGAAAACAGGATTATTAATTCTTGTAACCAAATACCACCTCAGACTTTCCAAAACGTCAGAGAGGCAATTCACCCTACGCTAATCTCACTGCCAAATAGTAGGGGGCTTCAGTTTGAACATTTGATTTGACTTCGTGACGTGGTGAGTTATTAAAATTGTTTTGGTAATACTGGCTATTATTTCAGATTAGGAAAGAGATAGCAATCTCTGGTTTTCACCAATATTTAAGTTTTTTCATGGTCTTTAAAATGAGGGGTCACTTGATAGGGGTTTACATTTGAAATTTTTTGGGTTGCCCCCAAAATTTCGCATTTTTGGGGGACAAAAAATATTTTCAATATCATAAAAATGAAACTTCCTATCCATACTGCACCACTACCCAAAGGATATCTTCTTATATTACCTATAGAAAAAAATAGAGGGGGGGGGTCCTGACTTTATATTCACCCTGTATATATACAGTATATATATATATATATATATATATATATATATATATATATATATATATAAATACATTATGAAACAGAGTAGTTTAAGACTGTTTTTTTACTACGTGGGTATCTTTGGCCAAACCCGTTTTCCCCACTACTATCAGAGGTTGGAAACTCCGAAGCAGGTAACATCCTGTCCAATGAGCTTCCCTCACTGGCTGGGGGCAATCCTATAAGCAAGGAACTGAAAAGGGCTTGAAAATTTTATAAGCTGGAAGTTTCCGTAGGTTGGGATATCAGTGGCTGGGAGTTTTCATAGGCCATAATCTTCTGGAACTGGAAGCACGGTAACTCTCGTAGCACAGGTATTACCAAAGGACGTTAAATCGGGCCCAAAAGGTTCAAGAGGACTAAATCTATTAGGTTATGGAAATTTCTATTAAATTGAAATATTTTAAATGGGCTATTTATAGAGTTCCTAAAGCGGAATATCCAATCACGACTAAAACGGAAAATAATAATTTGCCTCATTCATTTATTAATTAGTTTTGGTAAACCCATGGAAAAGTTTCGGTAGTAATTTGTGTAGTAAAACCGTTATATATATATAACAGTTAACAATACAATTGAGTTTTATCTTATTTATAGTGTTTTATTACCTCATACAATAAACTTAGTAAGTGTGGAATGTGGATAGGGTCCGGAGAGTATTCAAAAATGGAATAATTTTAGCAAACCCTACATAGGCTAGATCCAATAACCTTGGTAGTTGCACTATAGAGGATATCCATGCCAGAGTTTTCTCTCCAAAAGTAAATTAGACAAGTATATTTCTGATTACGAAAAATCTAGTAAAAATGGTGTAGAATGTATGGTTGTCAGTTTCAAGAATTTTGAACGTCAGGTGCTAATTTCAGCGAGTTCTAAGTTTTGTCAACTTTTTTAATTAAATCTTTTAAACATTTGTAATTTACCTAAAATGTAATATTTTGTGTGTTTTTCATCTTTCCCGAAATTAATACAAGACATATTTTTATTAAAAGATTTTAAATTTAAATTTTAGGAAATAAGTAAACTAGAATGATAAGAAGCAATTAAAATTTCTACAAAAATAATTCAAATATTAATAAAACTTAACCTATAAGTGTGTGTTTTTTATTAAATTGTAACAAGTCTTTTTTACAAATCTACATGTGGATCATAAAGTTACTGGGCTGAGCGTTAGCGATACCTATTACTAGTTAGTAACAAGAAGAAAATTCAAAACTCCGACCTTTTTGTTTCTGAGAAAAGTGCAATTTCGTTAAAATAATGAAGCATAGGGATCCATATTAGAAATATTTAAAAGCGTTCAAAGGTTTATTATTGTTTACTCTTAGATATCCGAGACCTGTTTCAATTTGTTGCACGAAACGTGTCGATATATTTTCATGACTACACAGTTGAATAAAACTAGAGAGACAAGAATGAAGTAACGGAGAGACAAAGCTAAAAACTGATAGGAGTCATATCAAGCTGTCAATTTCTTGTACCTGATCTTGACACATTCCCCGCCGTTAATCATATAACAGAGCAATCTCAAGCCCCGACAGTACAAATTGTTTGGACGCAGTTTTCTACCTAATACTTACACTAATAACGAAGTAGGGCAGGGATGACACTAAACTATATAAATTATTATATTTATACTAATGTTTGTTCCTGTACAAGCTACGCTTAACCATAATATTAATTAGCTTAAAATTCTTTTCAATAATATCTTAGAGTGGCAATCAATGCAGACGTAGACATGAAATACAATAATAACTAAATATATCTATTCATCCTAATTATCATACATTTGTAAATATATAATATCAAATTAAAACTCTTTAAATCCTGTCAATAAGAATTTTTCAAAATTTTATAAATTCATAGAGCATTAAATGTGTAAAGACGAAGTATTAATAACAAATAACACCTTATAAAACATTTCTAACTACTAAATTACATTTCTTAGCTGATAACTGGTGACAATATTTTCTAGTTTTTATCAATGAGCAACTCAATTCCTACTAAACCCTTTAGCAAATACAATTTAATGCTTTAAGAGATCTACTGTTGGCCTTATTTTAAAGCTTTTACTCTCTATCACTGCTTCGTTTCGATTAGCTTAAATGTTCGCTGCGTGTGGAATGTTATATCTCATTACTCTCAGCCAATTAGGTCCATGATTAAATTTAAATTTGTTATACTTGTTATACATTTATATCAGTCTCCTTTTTTTATTTATGTTTTCCTTTTTTATCCAGAATGGCTTTTCCAAAGTCTATGGACTATCTATAATCACCATTTTTATGGGTCTTCTAGTATCAATAGATTCTGGAAAAATATAATTTGTATAAAACTGTCCTACGTCAACATTTCGACAAGCTGGTCATTCTTCTCTATTTTGGTATCAACTTTTGTTAAAAAAAGCTAACCTTTTGTTCGCCAAATTACTCAATACAACATATAAAAGACAATACATTCTTTTTGTGATATATAGTTGGCCTTAAATTTTATGACAGTAGTTTATTTTTTTATTAGGCTAGGCTTCTTTTCGATTACATGTTGTCAGATGTTACAAAAAGTTTTTCATCCTAAATTAATAAACTATCGAGTACGTATAGTTAATTGTGGTTAATAAAAATCCCAAAATTAAAATATTCAATTAAAAAATTTAATTTCCTGAAGTGTACCTGTTGGAAAATAAATATTAATTTATCTACCATCTTCATTTATGTAATAAACAGATTTAGCAACGTAAAGTTGAGAAACCAGGTTATGAACTCAATCTTCGTTGCATGCGAAGCAGATAGGGTTGCTCTCCACTCTATATTTAGCTGTAAAAAAACAAATGAACGAAATAATTAAAAGCATTATTATTTCGAGCATTAATCCCCAACAGCGTAAAAAATATGCCCTCATGGGACAAGTAAACATATCATAGAGGACTGTAATGAAAAAGTAACTAAACCAACATTCCTATTTCACGCTGGTTGGTTCTAATCAATGTGACACGTCCGGTAGTAAATTGAAGAGAGGTATTTCATGTCCCGATAATACCCACATAAACTGACATCATCGCGGTCCGATCACGTGGCTCAAAACATAATTGACATACGTCATCAAAGTGTCGACTGAACTGTTTCCAATTAAACAACCCCTTTCATTTGAACACATTTTTTGCCTTTGATGTTGTGGGTTATTTGCACGGATTTACAAAATAAAAATAAATCTACATTTTTAGTTTTTTCTATATGTTACAAGCTGTTATTTACTTATAGTCTTAAGAAAAAATTACTGGGAAGAAACTGATAATAATAGTTATATTGTTACTGACAAGACTACCAACAATAATAACTAAACAGTGGAGCAGCTATTGCTTGGTAGCCGCACTGCATCTGCCATTGGCCCAGATGAAACGGCGCACAGTGTGCAAAACTACTCAATACTTAGAAAAATATATTGCACTGTATAAACATTCGAAATATAACGAGAATATATTTTTGGATGGAACAATGCAATTTCAATCAGGTCTTTTTAAAAACTTAAAAGTCTTAAGTTAAACTCTATTAGATTTATTATTATGCATGACATTATAAAGCAGTAGTTGTTATCCATTTTCAACAATGAAACTTAATATTGAAACTGATTCCAGTTAATAGTAAAACATTGTTATAATTGCTAAGTTAGTAACAGTTCTAATAAACTGTTTTCCCTTAACATATTTAGGTTTTACTTCTACAAATAAAGTTTTTACAGTTTTCTTTTTTACTCTTTTAAATATGTACTAATTATATTTAGGATTCATATTGTTTCTTGAAAAGAGACTTATGCTTAAAAATAACAAAGATAATTAATTTTTAAACGGAACACAAACAAATTTCGGCTGGAGTGTCGTGAGCTACGTCGAGCGCACACTGACCTCGACTTTCTCAACATAAACGATTGGTCGTCCAGGTTTTTTACCGTTATGCTGCGCTATCAAGTTACACAGGAATTACATGGATAGTATACGATTCTCACGCATGCCATTAACATACAGAAACAATAATTATTTATAATTGTAAATATAGCAAGTAAATATGTGAACGTAAAATTCGTTAATAAGTTAATTACCACTTTATCGAGTTGGTTTTTGTAGGTTGGATTTATATCACTATCAAATATTTACTAGTAATAATAAATGTACATGTACAATGATTGCAAAATGATTCTGTTTTTTTAGTATAATATGTAAATATATATAAACAATAATACAAAATATATATATATATATATGTGTGTGTGTGTGTGTGTGTGTGTGTGTGTGTGTGTGTGTGTGTGTGTGTGTGTGTGTGTGTGTGCGCGCATGTGCGTACATACACACACGTTAATAAATATATGTATTTAAATGTGCATAATGATATAAGTGTTACAAACGTTATCACTACTATATCCCTAGTTAGATTTAAATTTTGTTACATAATCTGACTTAAATATGTATTTCAAAATCAAGACATAAAAGTGATAAAAAGTATAAATAAGATAATAAACTAAATCAATACTCAGGCCTCAAGCTATTACATTGAAACAATCTTCATTCTTAGTTAAAACATATTCAAAAGACTGTCGGGAGTTTTTGCGTTGCATTTGGCCTTTCAGTTCACAATGCTGCGGCAAACTTCGCTTTGATGTAAACAGAGATAAATGTTGCTCTCAATGATAAATTAAAACAAAGAGCACCCTCGGCCATATTCATTCATTGCTGCTCAAATCAGACGCAGAAGAACGCGTTCATGATACTACATACCAGTCCTACGTTTTTATAAAAAGCTTTAGTCAGTTATACGTACTTAAAAGAAAACATCTAGGTTTCTTGTACTTAATATTTTTATTTTAAATATGAAAAAGAGGAGGGCCGTTTTTTAGTCTCACTCTACTGGTCCTCATATGGTACTGGTATGTGTGAAAATGGCATATGATCCGCCTAAGGCCCGTTTGACTTGGCAGCTCAGCGGAACGGTAAGAACCTAGAAGACCATTCCTTAATGTTGGGAAAGTCGTGGTCGGAGCCCACGCATCATTTTATATTCTGTTTATAGATATTATCTTTAAACAATTCTATTTATAAGCATGATGTGAATACTATTGAATATATCTAAAGATAATACAAACAAATGTCCCTGACAAAAAAACATGAAAGCTAACAGCCAGAGAAAATTATATATATATATATATATATATATATATATATATATATATATATATATAGTGAGGAAAATGTTGCTGAAAATCTGAAAATAAGAAAAGTACCTACTATTATTGCATTTAATTTCTAATGACTACCATAACCTTAGGAGGAGCAATTAACCGATAAGTGCAAGGATATTTATGCTCGCTGGGAGTGCAAGAGTTGAAATCGCGTACCTTAGTTGGTAGGAGATTAGGTGATTACATTACATAAGTTATATAACATATTAAATTATATTTACTACATACTTTGTGTGAAAACTAAACTATCCACATATCGGTTCTAGCTTTATCAATGAAGCAATATGAATTTACCCTTTAATGAGCTAATTGATAATATTATTTTTTCCAACTGATGGTTTAAAATACCGCCTCAAATAAGACGCACCTAACGTACATCCAATTTTTATGGTACTTTATTTCATTAGCAAAGTGCAACTGAAACACATAAAGCAGATACTACGACAATGGTTGATTCAATGGGAATTTTGAGTTTAGCCCATGTTTATTTCCCACTTAGTGCAGAGTTTGGAATCTAACGGTGTCACAGAATTGATTCCTGAAAGCTGGAGTCATGTTCGTCTTAAGAGTTACAAACAAGTCGGTGATGAAGGAGCTTAAAATGAATTTTTTACATAAATTCAACATCAGAAAACCCGGTTTCTAGAAAAAGTACTAAGAGGAAGGTGATCTGGAGCTCATTCATAACTCAAAATTCACATAAAAAAAGTTTAGTTTATTCATAGTCTCATTTGACATCTGACCTACAACATTAGATAATCCCTTTTTAATAAGATGAAGATTATGACCATTTAATATTTTTTTTCTCTAGCTGAAATGTTAGTTATTTGTTATCGTTACAGCATATATGTGGTGTTTAAATACACTTACCATTGGTTGCTTGCTTTTATATTTAAACATTGGAATATCCAAAAATCTCAGAGTAATTTTTATTTATTAATCTTTGTGAAGTTTTGCGCTTGTGGAACATCAAAATTTAAAGTCTCCTGTTATTATTATATATAACATGTATAATGTTATATGTTATATATAATATCAGAAAGCAAATTTGATTAATTATAAAGAATTTTCGTTACAATGTTATCGTGGCTGCGACTGAGTGAAGGATGCTGGAAGATGTACAGACGTCACGTTCGCTACATTCGTAACTGGGAGCCCTTGATTTATCTCAACGCCAAAACACAAGCCCCACAGTTTAGAGTGGAATATCATAGAGATGAGTTTATTTGTCATTTTTATTTACCACTTCCATGGCCAGAGGTGGAGACGCAATGGCCCCACATTTGGTTTCATGCATCTTGTGCTTTTAAAATAGTCTAACCTTTCGTTGTGCCCTATATGAATAGCGCTTTTGTTTTGTCAAAGTCATTTAATCAACAGAGCTAAATACTGTTTGTAATAGTTAGGTTTAAGTTTAGAATAATTACATGTATTTGTAGGAGACCAATTAAAATTAAAATGTCAGCTTTTTTGAGAACAATATTCGCTTTTAGTAAGCATTTTTAGGAGACAAAAAATCACAATCAAGTCTCCATAACTTTTTGTGAAATATACAATAAAACAGCGGAAATAAAACTTTAAAATTGCATCTTTACAAATGCTATTTCTAATTAATTAAATCCAACCGTTATTAGAAGTATTTTACATGTTAATAACAGTTTTTAAACATCCTCCACTTCTGGCTGGTTAATACCTTCTAGTTTAATGTACACTGGGTACAGCAAACACTGAGCGTAACTTATATCCGGGTAAACCAATGGGTGTCTCGAAGAGGCATCCCGCAACGTCCAGATACTGTGGTGGAAGGTTGGATCGATGAGTCTAATCTACTGGTAAGGGTGACTGTTGATATTCTGCCAGTACATGAGGGAGTGTTGTTCACCTTTACTGCACCTGTTGTAATAGAGCGTCCTCCCTGTCATCCAAGGTGACGATTATGACCTCATGGGTTCTCGACGGGAGGATACCCCTCCCCTAACCTCACCCATCCTGAAAATCCGACCACGCTGGAAGCATGCTCCAAGGTCCTTTTAAAATTAAGTGTAATTAGAGGCTTCCCATCATCTTTTCCTAAGTGTAAAAACTATTTACATCTTATATATTAAAATCATTGAATTTCAAAATCACTATAAGTGTATTAAATCGCTAACCAATAAAATGTCTTAATGTGAAAACCTCATGACTAATACTGCACCTTCTATTTGAGATGAAAGTGACACATGAAATCTACACGTTGCATTTTTGTTTACATCTACCTAATGGTAATCAAAGACAGTGAAATTATTTTTATTACTTACACACTGCTATGGAACTTAGTTTAATTAAAAAAATATAAATGAAATATTAATTGATAAAGATCATTCCTTAAAATTTAATTTCTGTATTGAAAAGAGTAAGATCTATCATATTGCATGTCTAACCATGGAATTTCGTTGAGCGTCATTGAATACTATAACTCCGTAGGATGAGATAATTTTAATTTGTCAGCCAGGATGATGTAAACATTTCATTTTTTTATGATTTATTTCTATTTGATGGCCGGACATGATATTAGCTATAGGGATGTAAATTTTACATACTATCTTAACGAATCCTATCACTCGACACACGTAGTGTGGCGTACTGCTACCTTGTATTTACCTTGAAAGTATTGATATTGGATGAGAAATGTTCATCCTTTTTAAGCTTTTTAAGCGTCTAAGTATTAATTATGCTTCATTAAACCTATTAAATAGTTACTCTAAGTAAGATTTGTTTATCAAATTGATAATGTTTTGACATTCAATAAGATTTTCCTAAGAAGTCGTGATTAAATAGGCAGAATCCATCTTGTATAGAACACCCAAATTGACTAAAGTGTCAGGCGTAAAATGGTAATTATTTGACAACAATTCGTATCGATGAAATACGAACACAATCTAATCATGATGTTCATAAATAATTTTAAATAATTTCATATTATGTTTGAAATAGTTAAGTAGAAAATTGTCTTAGGATTAAAAGGTGTGGTTATTACAAGAACTCTGGAATTTTTTGCAACACATTTATCACAAGTTCTAGAGCAGAAGCTAAGTGTCGGACCATAAATCATAATCTTCCTCCTCCTTAAAATCTTTGAGCGTTGCAATGATAATAACCGATGCCATCCTAGGGCTAGAGGATTTTTGATTAGTTATTCAGTCATTGTTTTGCTTGATACTTCAGACGATATGATATTTTACATTTAAATTAAAACTCGCGATTTCAACGAGTGAGATCTCAGGCAGAGTCTTGCAACATTACCCCTTATACTTCGATTGAAGGTCTTGTCAAAAGTCATTCTATAACTAGTTCCGTAGTCATGAATTTTTTACACCATAGACGGTAACTATTTAGAGTAACTTGTTAATTCCATAGGACTTATTTTATAATTTGAAAGTTTACTATACCTACGTGGGATAACAAAATATCAAATAAATGTTTCAAGTTTATCTAGAGATAAAGCAAACCTTGTGTATATCCCTCCGTCCTGCATTGAACAACTACAGTTTATTTACATTTTCTTTCATACACTTATACAGTTTTATTCAAGCAGCTACATTATTGGGAAGGTCAGTGCCAATATCGAACTGTTGCTGTTGCCAAGTGGGCAAGACCTGACGCAATACAGTCTGACTGGCGTCTGTGTCAATGGGTTCTGGTTGTATTGTGTCGCGACAAATAAAATACAATCGACCATTTCCACCGGCACTTCAGGAATAATAAGGACTTCTTCAGTATTATTAGAACACCCGGCTAAAACATCTTCACATTTATAAGAATAAGTTCAACAAAAGCAACTTATAACTATGTACTACGTAAATACCGTAGTACGTGGTATAATGCTAAAAAGTATACTAAATAAATAAATCGGAATAATAACTCTCTCAATGTTGAGTTTATAAGTCGCTTAAATTTCTCACCTCTTATGTTACTATTATTATTTCAATGTTATTGTGGAAGTATAGTAAATTGAAATTGTCCATATTGTATGTGAACTAATAACTATTAGTTTCCTGCACTAAAGATCTATCCGCTGACAAATAATTTATCTTGTTATTTTTAAAGTTAACTTTAAGTTTTAGGGTTAACTAACGAACGTTTTAAGTGAATCAGTATTACTGATTACTATTGACTCAACTATTATTGACTACTACTAATTAATGAAAAATACAAGAAACGAAACGATCAAAAAGTAACGACAAAATGTGCATTTACGACTTTTTGAAACTAATGAAAAATGACTCTGAGAGGTATAGGAGAGAGAGGGTCATGGCGGGGATGTCAATATCACACTTGTGGTCTCTAAAGTCAATATTGTCAGATATTACATACATATCAATCACTACTTCACCATTATTTCATGTTACTGTTGCTGAGTGACAATCTGACATCGTATTGCGGTTGTCAGATGTCACAGTTGTGGACTCTGACGTCATTATTTACTAAATTCATGAGAAGTAAACATTAAATGTTTATCCGTGAAATGCTTACTTACTCATGGAACTTATGCTATTCATCAAACGTTATGTAACGTGGTACTAATATTGTTAAGAGAAATTTGCGGATGTGTTTCTGTAAGCATCATTAAGCTAAATAAATAAAGTGTGTATTTTAAAGACATAGTATTAGAATATAATTTTTCTTTTAAACAACTTAAGTTTAAAAACATCCCAAATCAGGTAAAGTGTTATTGTACTCAAAACCATTATTCTGGAATAAAACTCATCCAGAATGTTTACACGGGCAGAAGTCCCTTACTGTTACGACTCTGTTAACACTGTTATGTCTCTGACATTTTAGAAGGTTCTTCGTAACAAACGCTGGTTTAAGGAAATTCACATTTTAGTCTTTAATTAAGGTGCAATAGTTTAAAGGTGCTTTCATGGAGATAAATTTTAGCTAGTGAAGTTTTAAAGACTCTTTCTTAGCAGTATAATAAGATCGGGCTTTTATAAATAGAACATTTTGTGCATCGAATTATTTGTAAAAGTATATTATGTTTTTCGTATATTTATATCTTGGAAGATTTACTTTTTGTCCATATGTTGCACAATACTCGCACATAAACCTTCATAATGTCATATGGAATTGTATTTCCTGTTCAGCACAGGCACTCAGTATACTTCTTCTATATCACAGAATGCTCTACGTTGGTTGGTAAACAACATTACTGTATAGGTAATTAGGCTATCTATTATGTCCTCTTTGATTAAGATTTTAAGACCTAATATATTATTTATATTCACAACAATACTCTTTCTTATTCATTAATTTGATATTATTAGATTAAAACATTTAACATTTTGAATATAAAGATTATCAACGTTTATGGAGAACGTGTAAAAACAGATGTAACTCCCGTTAGATTGATAGATAAACTGAAACAGCTCTTTGTTTGTTCTTTAGTGTACTGTTGTGCTCTACTCTGTAATCGGCTGTTAAGGTTCGCTTTGACGCGTAGATAATTAAACACCAGCCACAGATGTTACAAAAGCCACGCCGCCTTGTCATATTATTGGGGTTTGTTAAAAATAAATATATTATATTGGTTTTTCATGTTGTGAAATTGTAAAATTGGTGAAAAATAAATTGGTTGTTTAAAGATTCCAATGAAAATAGTAAATGTCCTGTGATATCTCGTGAATTAGTGCAAAAATGGTTTAACCACGTTATGGGATTTAGCCACGTTTTTAATTACAAACCTCATAGAGGTGTTGTTGCTCTCAAATAGGCTTAGTACAGACAATGTGAGTCTTTTAAATTATTAGTTGATAAAATTAAGTTTACAGAAGATAATTATTTGAGTGTTTATGTAGTTAAAGGATATGAAAATTAAATTAAAATTATTTTAATTTTGAAGTTAAATATTTTAATATTAAATATATAGTACGTTTTTGTCTACTAAAATGAATACATTAATGAATAGGTTAATGGTATCTAGAAAAAACTAACAAAACCATAAGATCATTATGCTGTTTATCTAAATGTTTATACAAACTGGCTTAACATTATTTTGGTCAGGGAATCACTAAAAAATGTTTACACTATTCCGAATCAACCTAAAAAAGGAAATTTAATTTTACATGAGCCTGCATTTCTACATGAACAACACTGATTTCGATGATGGTGCATGTCAATCCACATAATTTGGCTAACCTTTAGTGGATATTCTCACGTTGGTCTTACGGTTAACCACGATGGTAACGAATAAAATCAGAATAAATAAACTGGTAAATATACTCAATACACTCTAGGAGATTTAAACAAGTGACATACAAATGTAGCCTAATAAACTCATCATATACAACAAGATCTTATAGTGACTAGGTGTGTAGACTCTTATTTTTTTAAAACTTATATGTAAACCAAGATAAAAATAAATTTCTTTGTATCCTGTAGATATCTAGAGAAAGATTTTATACGTAAACTTGAAATTTGCAGAAAATTTATTAATATAAAGATGCATCAAATCATATTTTTTTTCAAAGGATATCTAGAGTATGAAATGAAATTTAGATTCGCTGTTTTGCATGCAAGGAAGTCTGTTATGCCTTATGATGTGGTTGGAGGCCTTATTTTTTGGAAACTGAATGCTAAAATTAATTATTTGAACCGTTTTCTGAAAACTGAAATCAAATATTAATACAGAAATAGATCATATAATATTTCGTGTTATAATCACTGTGTGCTAACACACTAACACAATTAACTAAGTATATATTCAGTTTAAATTCGATTTTGAGCTTATACATTTTATTTAATATGAAATCTTATCTTTTTTATAAAACTCAAATCTCCATTTAAAAATTAATTAACTGATTACAACAAATGACTGACTAAATTATTTAAAGATGATGCACAAAAGTACAAACTGTCTTACAATAAACTCTGAGATACGGTATCGATTTATTGGAAAAAATATAGTTATTTCTGGTTCAAAAATAAAAGAAAAAAAGAACATAATCGCGATAGTAGTGGGAGCAGGTAAACACCCTTTTCTTCCCGTTTATGTTCATTTTTTTAAAATTAATCAATCAAGACCCTTAACTATTTCAGTAATACATTACGTTATGCGTGTACATTATTCATGTTTACACGTAAAAATAGCTATCATCAAAAACTTTTGATTTGTTATAAAACAGCTAACAAAAACGAATAATTATAATGTGCCTATTTGCAATAATATAAACGTAGAAGTTATTGCAATTAACAACACCAACGAAATAAATGGTTAATCAAAAGCTGAGATATACTTATTTATAAAGACCGAGATATTAGACTCAAGTGTGAAATCTCTGGATATACTGCAATATGTTTCAATCTGCCGAGAGAGAACTGCACACAATATCATTGCAATGTGAGTGCTGTATACTAGAGCTATGCATAACTTACTAGAGCAATCTTCTCACCTCTTTCTCAAAGATCTCCAAACATGGTCTTATTTGTTTATTGTTTCACTGAATTAATGAGCTTTTTAATACGTGCAATAGGACGATAGGACTGTTCTACCAATAATTAAGGTTATGAAATAAGTTTTGCCACTTCCCGGAAAAAGAAGGTGGGTAAACAGTTATTTTCTTACACTAAACTCCAAGGTTTATAAATGCATATTCACAGTTATCAATGAAACTCTGAAGTTACCAAGAAAATTGTACGTGATAGTTTCGCATTTAATCTATATTTTCCATAAACTACTAGTATGTACCCAATTATATAACAATCTTAATACCATTTACTGATAGATAGCTATCACTCATGAAACGAAGAGAAATGCTAAAGTAAGATATTTAATTAATGAAATAATACTCAAAAATACAATAAAATACTATTTGCATAGACCACATTCTTATTCAATAAATTGCGCTGCGTCTGTCTTTGTATTAGCACTATTTCTAGAGAATGAACTAAAATATAAACTTAAGCAATAAAAAGAATGTATAATACCCCTGGTATGATACAGATTATTATTGCAGGGGATTAAAAATTACATTATTACAATTTGGTGCACTACATAGAGAAAGTCTACTTTTATCCCTGATTCATAGAAAGTTCTTCACAAAAGTAAGCAGTGGAGCGCAACACAAGAGATATCGTTCCCACTCAGTTTGACCATTCTGTCGAGGCCATTGCGTTTCCGCAATGTTTTCCCGGTATTTATACCGTCAACGGCCCATTGCATGTAGAGATTACCTGGACCGTGGCGTCTTTTAATGACTAAACAATATATCCACACTACTTTTAATCGTTCCTGAAAAAAGCGGTTTGTCTGAACATTGAGAGAGTTTATGCATATTTTATTCAGTCATATGATTTTGTGAAAATAGTTTTCTATAAATATATATGTTGAGTGCTTGATATTGATAACTAAATATCTAATCATTAATATGAATGTTTTATTCAACCTTGTTAATGCCATGACTTGTGGAACCAACATAATAAAATGAAAATTTATTTATTGAGAATATATGATTATGCTCTCTGTACTAATGAACCTTGACCCAAAATAAATACGAAATATGTATAATTTTTGATAAAAATGTATTAAGCCCATCGCTATGAAGATTTATAAAAATAAGCAATAATTGTATACTTGGAAAAGACTTGCCTAATAATTCCAAGAGGAGTAAAAGGTTTTACATCACGTACTTTAGTTTCGATTTAGTATTTATTAACATATTTAATAATATTTACTACATCCTTGTTATAACAATTAAATAGACCTAGAAATACTTATTTTATTTCTAGTATTAACCAATATGATCATGTTTTGTTCACATATATATTACTATTAATTTACTCGATGGTAAACCAACTTGAATCATTACCAGCAATAATTTATCAGCAAAATTGTTATTACAATTTTTTATTTTAGACTTTCTTCTTAGTGCAGCGTCTTGAATCTGAAGTAATGTTCGTCTGAAGAGATCCAAAGTTGTCAGTAACGAAGAAGCGAACTCTTTCGTTTCGACATCATAGACATTAGGGTTTAGACTCTGCACTAGGAGGAAGGTGAACTGGAACTAAACTAAACATGTTTATTTTCATAACCTTATTTGACACTTGTGCTACAACATAAAAACTTATTTTATTCAGATAAATATTAAGATCATATATTATTGCTGCATCTAAGATATTTGCATTAGCCATCGTTATATAAAACAATCCGTGTTTACATACGTTTCGTGTTTGTTTTCAAATTTAATATAGAATGTAATATCCCAAAGTCCCAGTATTGTTTTATAAGTCGATAACTACTCGCATTATTAACGTTTGTGCCTATGTAACATTAGTATTTATATAGTCCCCTGACAATTTATAATATTGGAGAGTAAATAAGATAAATTATAAAGAGTTCTCGTAACAATATTAGCGTAGTTGCTACTGAGGGAAGGATTGAAGGGAGATGTACAGACGTCACGTTCGCTACATTCGTAACTGGGAGCCCTTGATTTATCACACCACCAAAACACAAGCCCTACAGTTTAGAGTGGCATATCACAGAGATGAGTTTATTTGTCATCGTTGTTTACCACTTCTATAGCCAGTGGTGGATACGCCCTGACCCCATATTTTTTCATGCATTTTGTGCATTTCAAATAGTCTAACCCTTGGTTGTATCTTTAACGTAACTCTTTTGTTTCGTCACAAGTCATGTAACGTGGTTTTCAATGTCATGGTTTAAGGCTAAGATTTTGAAAGGAGGCGTCAGTGCATTAAAATTATGGAAAAGTGATAGGGAATCACGGATTTACAAGCAGTTATCGTAATTCTGACGCGTCAGTTTGACTATTGCATGGTTCTTGACACTTACATGTTAATTAGGGTAGTATATTACTGTTTGTCGGACCTGTAAACATACTAAGTGGGACGAACAAGGTATATCTTGTTGCAGTAGGTGTAACATCTGCCAGTTCACAGCATATGTAACAGTCAGCATAGTAACAGAAGATGACTGTTGGAATTCTGCTAGTCTGAACTTGAGGGAGTTCTCTTCCCTACCCGCTTTGACTGAAGAATCTCGAAATGGCCATCTCCCCGTCTTCCAAGGTGACATGACTGAGATAAAGTCCGCTATGACCTCATGGGTACGTGGCAGGAGGCGGTTTCATCCCCCGAACTCATCCATCCTGATAATCCGGCCATTCTTGAAGCAAGGTTAAAGATCCATTTAAAGTTAAGTGTAATGAAACGATTCTCAATATGTTGTACTAAGTGATAAAAAATCATTATAACTTTTTAGAAGGATCATTAAATTTTGAAGTTGCTACGAGTATATTGAATCACTCACCAATAAAGAACCCGCATGCCACCAGTGTTGTATACACCTTATAACGAATAATGCATAATGCAAAGTATCTCGATAACGAATTGAGATATATACTTGAAATTCTGCATAAGGTTCACTTGTACCGGGTGTCCCAAATTCCCACCCCCCTTCTAACTTTCGAACGGAATTACACAAACCAATATCCTTTAGGAGGTAGTTATATAATGACCAATTATGAGTTTTGCGCTACATAAAAACTTAGCCCCTTAACCCAAAATGGGGGGTTGGGGGGTCAAGTCATTTTTTAAATGCAAACCCCCATCATAAATCTGATGTAGTATGGTAAGTCTGATATTGATACGTAGTTTGGTGTACTCCTACCTTCTATTTATCTTGAAAGTATTGATATTGGAAACAGGAATTTATATCCTATACTACGTTTACAAATATTTACTTGAGTACCAAGATATTAATTATATCCCATTAAACCACTTAAGTGCCGTACTATGTAAGATTTGTTTATTACGCTATTAGTATTCAATAATGATTTTTCTAAGACTCGTCAACCATTGGCAGAATCAACCTCACATAGAACGGCCACATTAATAAATGTGTCTGATGCTGAAATAAATACAATGTTAGTTATTGGAAAATGTATTGATACAAAGAAAAAATTATTTAATAACGTAATACTTTTATAGTATTAAATGATGTTTAACGTAATTAAGTAGACACTTGACTTTGGACTAAAAGTAAAGTGAGGTTATTACAAGAACTCTAGGGCTTTACATCACATTTATCACAAGGTCTAGAGCAGGAGCTAAGTGTCAGACCATAAATCATAATCTTCCTCCTCCTAAAACCTTGAAAAGGGTTGCAATAATAATAACCTACGTCATTACAGAACTAGTCAATTTGCATTAATTATTGAGGTTATTGCTTTCACTTACCACATCAGACGATATATTTTATATATTAAATTAAATTATGATTTGATACAATTTTTTGGATACGCAAAACCATTTCATAAATATGTAATACATAACGTCATCCTATACAGATTTTCAGTTATTAGTAATCGGTTTAGTCTAACATATTAAATATAAATATTGCTTATTGCGTACAAACCGTAATCGTGCTTCGTGTATAAGGACGTTCAGCAAATTTCTTTCAGTTGATCATGAGGCACTACAATCTGAGGTATACTAATAATATAGCTCTAAAATAATCATGAATATCTGACTTAGATTAATACAATTCTTACTTAGTTGAGTGAAATTACCAAAATTCACAATTATAGAAAAATTATTTGGGATGGAAAAAATAAATGATAACAACTCTCGACAGTGGGCTTTAAACAACATAGAAATTTCTTATGCAATATTTTTCAAATGAGAAACTTTTCTTGCATAAAATATAATAGTAAACAATCTTTTGCTATAGCAACCAGTAAGGGCCTTCACTTATACACTCAATATTGTAAAACTTTATCACTTGAAACGTTGATTATACGTGGAGAAGCTTTCAAGTGCGAGTGGTTACAGATTGAAACCAGAATCCTTTTTCAGCTGATATGAATACTTATAATATGTACGTGAGCACAAATGTTTAGTAGTCTATTGAACAGTAAGAGAAACATATTATACCCACGGTACTGCTTAAAATTACACGATAATACATAACTTATAAACTTGTTTACATATGGCCATCTATAGAGTATCTACATAATAGACTATACTGGTACATATCTCCGTATAGGTTACAAATAGACGAATCATAATATATGCGAGGTATTGCAATTATTAGTTTCATATTTGCTGTAATTTGAGGATATGGTTATTACAAAGACAACAATAACTTCTCCATAGCAATTTTATAAATTTAATGGAAACCATATTATAGTAAATATTTCTACAGAGATGTAGTAATGCATTACATTGGTTGTATGTTCTGTATGAATGATAGTACCATGGTATGCATAAGTTAAAATACCCTTTTTCTACTTCTTTTCTGAAAATACTTAACTTACACCGGTAAAAGACTTTTACATTTCTTCACTTATATTATTAGAAAATATTTAGTGTTGATACAGTAAGTTTATTAACTATTATTTATTGGTAAAGACCAATGATTTAAAAGTGTTCAAACTGTTTAAACGTTTAAGCATCATATACTACACGCGATCATTAGCGACCGAAAATAATTTATAAAGATTTGGCTTTTGTGTCCCTGACATATCTTTTATTTTTAATCTGATGGTAGGTATTAAGAATAAATTCCTAAATACCATAAGACTATGGAAGGAGAAATTTTATTTTCTATTTAAGATTTAGGAATGTGGAGCTTATCTCAAATATGTGTTGTAATCAAAATGGAATACATAGTGTAATAGTTAAATTTAATTTGATGCAGTCTAACTAATCTATCATTTATTGTTAAAACACCCTTTTAGTGCTAAGGGGTGTTGCACATTGCCATACCCAAGAGTGGTAAGCAGTTTAGGGCATAAATGCAGAGTTTTAGTAAAGTCCTTACTATTTTCTTATTTTAGGTCATATCTTGTTACTTTTTGTTGTATTGAAAATAAATAACCAATAAACAGAAATAAATAAAAAAAATCCATTTGTACATATTTTGATTGTTATAAAAAAAATTCTTTATAATGTAAATACTTTTATAATTTTTTGTTTCACTTTGGCATACAATTTTATGCCTGATGCTACCATCGGAAAGAGAAACCAAAACTAAACAAATTTCATATATTTTATTTCATTTTTACATAACAAATAAGAAATGTGGATGAAAAATATAATATGTTGTCCTTGCCAAATATTGCCTTACATTTAATGATTGAAACGCTCAAGAGAAATGTAATACACTTACTATTATTAGCATAAATACTTTATTAACTTTAGTATTATTTATAAAAGAAGAAATTCAAGCACAGTTGACACTTTTTTTACCTAAATAATTGTTTTTTTTTTCAGTAATAAAACTATAAAAAAGTGAAGTAATTCATCATAACTCGCAATGTTTTTATTAGACATAGTTTTTAACTTAGTAAAATATAATACACAGGGAAAACACAAATAAAAAATGCAATGATTTTGAATACTTATTAAGCAGTATTTCACAATTATAACACATTTTAATGGATAAAATAAGATAAAACAGAGTAAACAAAGCACAGATTCAGTTCGCTCGCAACGTAAACATCCGAACTGACCTTCTTTTCATTTCACGTCGAAGATGTATAAACGGCTGGTCATCGGCAATAAAATATACAAATATCGTTACTATATGGCTTTTCGATGAACTGTCATCGTTTGCAGCCAGTAACTTGCATAAACTGAACCAATACATATGAAAATACGCTGCGTCTACGACGTAGACGCTGTAGCACTAAAAGGATTAAGTTTAATTTATCATCCAAGCTAAAAATGGAAGGTAACGAAGTAAAATAAAAGTAACACGTTAGAAGTCGTTTCCAGCTCGGCTAACCTATGTCATTGGGTCCAGTGTCTGTAGTATGTTACCGGCACACGTCCGCGCCGCGCCACTGCTTTACACAACTCAGCACAATTAATGGCTAGGAGATTATCTGTAGGGGTTTCTGGGGTCGGAAAATTTGCTTGTTAGTCCGTGTCACTCTCTTTTGTTTATCCCTATAAAAATTGTCCTGTTATTTTAACAGGCTATGAAATACCAGGTACCTCGATAAAAAGTAGTAAAAGTTTGACTTCTACAATCAAAAATTAAAAAAATAATTGAGCATGAATTTAGTTGTTACAACAGAATGATTGTGTTTACCCTATTTGGCATCTATGGCAATAAACGTTATTATTATTAATAACTTTAACATTTGAATATTTATTTAATACATTTTCATTCTTTCCCTTGTAATTAAAAAAAGTAAACTAGTAACTTAATAAGCAGTAAATAGAACATGAATAACAATACTAAAATAATAGAAATGTCCGTATTTAGCAAGTACACTGTCAGCTTATGTTTCAGTTCTTAGTTGATATTTAACGTTTGGAGCTAATAAGGAAATTATGTAAAACATACTGGTCTACCCATAAAAAATACGTGTTAGAGAATGAGTTCTTTTTCCGTTTTTTACACGTCAATGGAGCGTAGGCGTAATTAGTGCTTTTAAATAAAATCAGACTAAAATCAAACTTATACCTATCGCGAATTTGACACGTGAATATCAGTTAAAAAACTCCACTCTTGGACTACAGCGAGAGTCTTGATGAAAGTGATTCTATAAGTAGTTCTATAATCATGATTTAGTTTTATAAGACTGTTGTCAAAGACGAGGGGATAACTTGTGTTGTGTTCAGCCTATACATCATAGACGGAAAATATTTTACAGTAACCTGTAAACTCTAAGGACTTATTTATTAGTTTAAAGTTTATTTTACTTATATGGGATAAATAACAAAAAAAATAATGTTTCTTCTCTAATAATTAAAACTAATCTTGTGTATATTCTCAGCCATGTATTATATTTAATAATTTATGCAGCAACTACTGTTTACTTGTAATTTATTTTCTTAGACAGAGAGTTTTTACTCAAGTAGTAAGTAATTGGGAAGGTCAGATCCAATATCAAACTGTTGCTGGCAAATAGAAGTGTGCCAAGTTGGCAAGACCTGAGGCAATACAGTCCGACTGGCGTCTGTGTCAATGGGTTCAGCTTGTACTGTGTCGCGGTAAATAAAATACAATCTACCATTTCGACAGAAACTCAGGAATAAAGGAACGCCTTCAGAGTTATTATAACATCCGGCCAAAACTATTTACCGGAATTATTATTATTTAATTAATTATTAAATACCGAAGGACGTGCTATACTAATATACTTTTTTTTAAAGTTTGTTTTTGACGGTGAAAGGATTTTGAAGGAAACAGGATTTTTTCGGACATTTGTTTAGTGACACGAAAAATCAGTAACATACGTTTCGAGATCTGCAATCTGATCTCTTCTTCAGGCACATAACCAACCTAAAACATAATTTAACTTAATTTGTAATCATGTATTAGGTAGGATATTTACCTGAAGAAATGAGATTGCAGATCTCGAAACGTAGTGTTACTTATTTTTTGTATCACTGAAGGATGTGACGTGTCCGGAAATATCCTGTTTGTAGCCTTCACTATACTATTAAGTTTACAATGTAAAATGATGAGTAAATGTGTAAAATGTTGGGTTAACAAGCAGGATTCTCTCCCAACATGCAAAACAAACTACGATGAAAAAAATTTTTTTAATTTGACAACTATAATTAGGTTGTATGATTAACCTTTAATTAAAATTGTAGGTTTTGTAAGACCTTTGGTTAAATATCAGTTACATATAATCATTTTAAATAAATCAATAACTCTAGCTACAACATTTTACTGAATACCACAATTAATTATCTATATCAACGTTGGTTTTAGTAAATGATAAATAAAAAAAAATTTAATTGCCGGATTATTGTTGAGCTATTCCACTCCTCCCGGGCTTGACCCGAAATTTTCGATTACCGCAATTTAATGTAAATTACAATGTACAATTAAAATGTACCATTACAACATTTTCATAAAAAATATAGCTTATATCCATAAGTAATTTTGTAATTGTATTTTGTATACATACATTAATTCAAGTACTGATTAAATAGTGTCTGTTCTGTCTAGTAACAGTTTCAAGTAATTTGAGTAAAACCCATTTTAAGTAACTATAACCAATTTATTTTATAAATTTTACTTTTCCGATCATAAAAATCGTAGAATTTGTAGTAAATGTTTTGTGGTATATTCTTCATTTTTTTATAAGTAAATATTTAGCATCTAATAAATTTATTAATTTTATAATTTCATTAGCCTTTCTATATTTTATTTCCTAGTGTACTGTTTCAGATAACTAGCTCTGAAAAACAAAAAAAAAAACCTCAAAATAAGCAGACTTAGAGGAACATTTATTCGTATACAAAAGAAGAAAGCAGAGGATTAATTTCTCTGGAGGGTTCATTAACACAATGGAATCATCAGGGAGTCTCAGAAATACTAACAGCCTCGTTTGTGAGATTTTAATGCCGTTTGATGAAACACAACAGCCTGATTTTATAAGCACTATTTCAGCATATACGAAATAAAGACGCTTAAGGTCGTAATTTACTTGCTTTATATGAAAAGAAACATTTCAGATTCTTATTCTATTCTATTTTTTGAAACAGTACTGCTAGTTTTATTATGATTTCACTCATAACACATGTTTAACAAAATAAACTATGTATTGAATATTCATAACATATTTAACCTTTTTACTCCTTTAAGAAAGATGTTGCGCACCTTGTTACAGAACTCTGGTCAGCAGAACGCAGAGAGTGTAAGATTAGTAGTTCATCTACTTGCTATGTGTATTTCATCTTTATTAGGTTTTTAATTGTAATCCTCGATCGTATACAATAATAAATCATAATTATATCACTTCTTATTTTTTTTATAATTATCAATTTTGACTGATAGTTTTTCGTTCGAATACCATAAAATAAGTAATAAAAGCTTAACACTATTGAAGAAAACCTTAAAGAAAGAAGAATCGCTACCAAAATTGCAAATATTTTCAAAAGACTGAGTCCTACTGTTTCTACGGTGTAGCAGAGTACTTGGCTTCTCTGTCAGGACTGTGAGGCACCCGACTTGCTTTAAGTAAAAATAAAATAACTGTACAATTTGTTGTGTATTGTGGTGTATTAGAACTTCAGTCTGGTTAGTTTAGTATACAATTGGTAATAATTGACGAGCCTTTATCAAAGAATTGTGCTTGTAAGGCGTATGTGTCAATCATGTAATCTGTCACTTCATGACCTAATAATATGTCTGCTATCTTCCACACTTAACTACACTTACAGCGAGACGATACAATCTCCATTACTGTTTGTCATACTTACAGTTGTCAGTGTGCACCATTTATAACATTTATACTAAAATACTATACTGAATGGTATTATTTACTCTACACAATAATTTTGCTAAAACACATTTAAAAATTGTCCTGTTTGAAATTAGTTACACTAATCGTTCTTTTGGATAGGGGCTCTTAACAGAAATGTTTAAGAATCAAATGTAAAAAAAAAAACAATAATATATAACTATGCCTCCAAACAGTGCTGACTATTTAGGAAGAAAGGAGGTGAAATTCCAAAGATACTTTGAATAAGTTTCGTAAGTAACGTAACCCATTTTGTAATTATTGTTAACATCGAAAAAACTTTATATTATTCCGTCATATTATATTTTATATAAGTTATAATTGAATTTTGGTACAGTGAATGCATCGGACTAGTGGTTGAAGTTGCTGACAATGACAACTACCAACTGTTGTGAAAGATAAAATAATAATTGTGTATTGTAGGGCTAAAAGTAATCGTTCCAATGGAACGTCTGTATTTTTTGCATTGATAACAGACTACTGGGAAGAGTCGGATTATTATTTATAGTCTGTCGCTTAGTTCCGTTATATTAAGCTTGAAATATGTGTCTTGAGATCCCTGAGTACTTTTGAATAATATCACTGGAATTTTAAGTATCCACAACAAGTATACTTAACTTACATACACTTTTCTGGTAATACACCTATAAAAAACATAGGTTCTCTTTACATGACAAAATTAGAACAATATATTTTGCGATAAGTTCCAAAGAAAAATAATTATATACAGCGATAAAGAAAGAAATCGGTCGTGATAGATAATTTCACTTTGTCAATACAAACTTACTTTGGGTTCTGAATTATCAGAGAACTCTGTTAAGGAACAGTTTTATCATTGTAATTAACTGTGGCTCGTCCATCAGCTACGGTCTTTTTAACACTACTTTGTCAACACTTTTAGTGTTGAACACCAGGTATTTGATTAATAGGTTTTATTTCTGGTTAGATTAGTTTAATACAAAAGGAGTTAACATACTTTTAATGTTTAAATTGTATTTTCTTTTTTTATGTTTTCGAAAAATGTTAATCCCTTTTTGAATTCTACTAAAAAATGCTTCTTGTTAATAAAATACTTTGATACGTAGACTTTTTCAATTTATTTCTATGATAAATATCCACTACAGGCGTTTTAGGTATTGCATTTAAAGTTAAATTAAATTTTCACAAAATTTTTTTACATCACTATACCGATAAACACTGATCGTATTTAGTGTTCTTAAACTATAGTGCCAATCTATCGTAATAGAATAATTTTAGAGGTGAACTCCTTTTTACTTTTACCTCCTCGAACATTTAGTTCTAATTTAAAATAACAGCAATCTAAGATTACTGCATTGAAATAGCTCCTTTAAAATACATTATTATCTCTAAAGTGATATGAATGTACAGGGTACAGGGTTGTGTATAAAATCATCATTCTAATATTCATCAAAGTCACTTTTGTATCGTACTTTAGATTTATTTTAGATTGGAAATAAAATATAAAAAAATACAGATTCTGAGCTAAAACTATTTCAGTATATTAAAATGGTTGTGACTATCAGTTGTGTTTGTGATTGTGGCTGTCCACAAGCACAAACAAGGAGAGAGCACATGGAACAAGGCGACTAAGAAACTACAGGAACTTTGTGGATTACATGGCCCAATCACTGAAATGTGAGTATAGTGAATTAAAACTCTATATAAATATTACATCTACATTTTCCATAGTATTTCCCTTCCTATTCTGGGTAATAAAACAGACGTATCTACATATCCCAGTGAACCACATCTAAAATAACCCCTGAGACGATTGATGTCCATTAGACGAAGCCCATATCTCTACACTCCAGCCTGTATAAAAGCACCAAGTTCGGACCCACGGAAGAGAAATCCGTTCTAACAGAAACTCATTTCTTGGTGGCTAGGAACCTTCAAACATACAAGAAGTCAGTGACAGTACTAAAGTTATAAAAAATTGAACCTAAAAAATTGTTCACATAAATATAAATTTTATTTTGGACATAAAGCAAATTGAAATTGTCCATAACGATGGGTATGAGCTAAGAAATGTTACATTGCTCTTTAAGATACACTTTACGTGTAATACATCTTTTTTAGCGACTAATGATAATTTTGACGCTAAAGTCAGTTTTAATGTTATGTAGAATATTTTTATTATAAATGTTAGGCCCAGTGTACTCCATACCCGTTGCTTGGCCACTTCTTACAAGTTTCTGGCACTGAAGATTAATCCGATGACACTAATATTTTATTTGCTCATTTTTATAGTTTAACAGAGTTAACTACTAAACTATTATTTTGTTTCAGTATTAATGATTAATATTGAAGATTTATTGACTGCTACTTGTAAATCAACAACACAAGGATTCAAACACTCAAAAATTGGCAATAAAAAATTTATTTATGACTTTAAAAATTGAAAACTATAAAAAATGTGCTTTACAAGAGTGTTTTGGAGATATAGCGTCCACGTGCTATATGGACGAGACGGAGAGAGGATTATATGAATATTGTATAACTTTTTTGTCAACTATCATGGGATTTATCATCCTAAGGTTTACCAGCATATCAAGGGTATACCTATATTTCTTTTTTAAGGTAACGGCCTTTATAGATTACAGACATGCAATATTCCTGCATTCTATTTTATTATTTTCAAATAAATTAAAAAATGAACTGGTTAGTTAATAAAATTAGTCCAATTATTGCCTCATCACATCACTTCATTGCAAAGTCACAATCTGACATCATGACGCGACTGCTAGTTGTCACAGTTGTGGTCTCTGACGTCATTATTGTCAAATACATGTAAAGTAAATCTTTACTCCGTATCTGTGAGGTGTCACATGTTTATCTGATCATAGAACTTGTGTTATTAGTTATTGATTCATAATGTTTTATGTATCATTAACTTTTTTATCAGAAATATTGGGAAACTTTTTTTAAGAGAAATAAAATAAAATATGAATTTTTAAACCCATATTCTTACAATTTAACTTTTCTTTCAAAAACTCTAAACCTATCTTTGATCAGATTCGTAAAAATGCCACAGTGGCAGGTATAAATAATGAACATGATTTATTTTTAGCTTATACTACACAAAGCTATATACAAAAGTTTAGTATTCATTAAACAGTTATAATGTGTACAGCTTACAAGATTTAAATTTATTTGAATTGCTAATGATTATGTCATTTTTTAGTACTAATTTAATAATTATAGATTACATGAAGGAGAAATAACTTGCTCGGGCATTACGTTTGATATCGCCAACAAAGTAAAATATTATTGCTTTTACTTTTTTCCAATAACTTGCTTAGTTAGGCTTTATAAATATAGCAGTATTAGTATTTTTTACAAAAAATCCTTTATTATAAAAAATAAAAATGTTAATGACATTTTTCACTCTGTATGACAAACCATTAATGGATACAGAAAGGCCATGTTACTATTCTGTGTCATCAATATAACGTAGGAATAGATTAAAGTCATTTTCCTTGTTTGGATGGATCTCGCGAAATGAATGTATCGGCATGCATTTTCATCAAATGCCAATGCCACTGAAGTAGGACATTTATTCCTGTTTAATATTAATTAATTAAAACGAAAGTTAACTTCCTTACCCTGACGTTTGTCGAACTATAGTGTTGGGCATTAAAAAAATCATATGTAAGTCAGCTTACTTTAAATAAATGTTTAAATTATAAGTAATTTCGAATTGAAGTTATATTCATCTGCCAGTATTAGAGGGCAATCATGTTAGACGATGATGGCTGGGGAATATGAGAGCCCAACAAACTGACAACTCGAAATTATTCCTAACAGTTTTTTTGTTTAATCCACAAAAACAAATTTTCTACCAGGTTATTTTAGTATTGAAATGCATGCAACATTAATAGTATTGCAGTTACTGTTGTTAATAATTTGTTAAATTTATAAGTTGTGTTAGGCATTTTATGAAAGGTCTTGAAATGCTATATTAATCAGTAGTTTAGACGAAAATTAGTTTATTAAGTTTGTATATAATGTACTGTACGCCTATTGTCAATTACGAGGTTTTTTTTGGGTTGAGTTAGCATCCATTATTTTATATAATTTTTAACTCACTAAAATTGAATCTGATCATGCTCATAAATTTTAATTAGATCGCATTATTGCGCGGTTAAAATTATTTGTGGTGGGGATCAACATGTCCGGCTAAATGATCCGCATTTCAATCATTAAACGCAATAAATCCCAAAACTGGACTGGTGACGAGCTCAGCCAGGGAGAATGTTTTATGGAAATTTGGACCTTGTGGTGATTGAAGATGTTTACCGTAGTCAATCTGATGGAGAGCGTGTTCATTGTTAGGAAAATCGTGTTTGAATGTTGGAAATACTTGCAGATTATGTGCAGACTAATCATTTTAAATTGGGACTAAGTTAGATCATATATAACCAAAACTGTGGTTGAAGCGTTGATGCTCTAGATTTAGGGCAAGTGGTAGTAAGTAGCCAAAATCAAACAGTCCAGAGTGGAGGCAAAATAGGGACAGAGTTGGCAATAGAATGCCTTCTAGCGTAATCCTAGAAATGTACGAAGATGTTCTCATTGGGTAATGTAATTGTCTCGTTTCACGCTGGGAGTAGGAAATACATTGGGGATCGAGATAATTACATATGGTCCTGTTCATATGGTAGTATTTGAGACAAGATATGTGGATTCGTGGAACTGGGTAATCAATAACATGGAATTTTTTAAGTCAGGAAACCCCGCTGTTGCAATAAAATTTGATAATAACTAAAATAATAAATTTTGTCAAAATTACCTTCAACGTCATTGTATTTTTGGTTTAAATTTTGGGACTCATTTAATAAAGGTTTTTATAAATCTCAATATTTAGGTAACCAACCTTACCAAATACGATCATTTTACCAAATAACAGCATTAAAATAAATAAATATGAGGATTTTTAAAAGGTATTTTAAAAGAAGTAAATGCAGTATATGTGTTAAAGAAATTTAAATCCGTCAGTGTTTTCAAGCTTTGTCACGTCTGCCTTAAAACACTCCATGAGGCTGTGAACCGTACACCGTAATTTTTGCTCCTTGAAATGAACACTGCTATTGGAAACAAAAACAATAAATCGGGCAAAAAGTTATGCTTCTCAAGAACTAAAACGAGTTTAAAAAGGCCAAGTTAATAATATAGTGTTGAATATTCAGTAAAATTGGTTTTGGATAGAACTTACCCATAATGTTTACTAGAGCAGAAGTTCAGTACTGTTACGTCTCAGTTAACACAGTTGTCTTTATGACATTTTGGTAGGTTCTCCGTAACAAACGTGGCTCAAGGGAAAGCACATCTTAGCCTTTAATTAAGGTGCAATATTTCAAAGGTGCTTTTCATGATGTTAACTTTGTGCTAACGTACTGTTAAAATACATAGCATACATTAAATATTCTTCTAATACATAGACAATTTTGTGTGTAGATTGTACGTAAAGGAAGGTGAAATATAATGTACAATAACTACATCAAGAGTCGCACTAAATATATTAAAAGTAATATTAACCCTTGCTTTTATTTGTTAAGAACTCAAATTTTTATATTAAATTAAGCAGGCGTAATTATTGCCATACTTAACGAGGCCATTACAGGCAAGATAGCAGTTAACGAGAAGTCTTCGTGCTTATCAACGATAACAGGATAATTTTATCCTTTTACACTTTTAACATGTACTTACTTCAATTTACATTTTCCATACAAGTAAATGTGTTCTTTTAAAAGGAATAAAATTGTTTAGTATCTATAGGTTATACCGAAAACATTTAAATATTTATAACTAGCTAATCTAATTTGTGATTGCAATTTCAAATAAAGTAATCATTCAAGAAAAACAGTTCAAAAATCATGATTTACAATTCCTCCTGACGAATTAAACGGAATTTGAAAACTTATCGTTCTTTACAACAGTTCGTTAAAATAATTGCATACATTTTATTGTTATTTGTAATTTTCTTAGTAATCAGCCAATGCTATTTTATTAAATTTTAAAATAAAAACCCTATATTACATTTTTTTTAAATAATAATATAATCACCTGTGGATAACGTCAAAAGTTCCTCTGGCTTTCAAAATTTAACGAACGGAAAAAAATACATAAAATATTACAGTAACTAATAATAATAATAGGTTTATTGTCGTAGACAATTACAGTATTCTATGGCGAGTGTCATATCGATAAAAACATATTAGAATAAAAATAAAAATTGGAAAACAATACAAATAACAATTAATTATTTATAATTAATAACAAATTATTTTACAACAGTTTTGTACTTACTTATATTAGCAATAACCATGCGTATTAAAAACAATATCTACACATTTGAAACTGAAATTTTAGTCGTATAATATATGATAATTTTATTACTATAGTATTTGTATGTTTAGTGTAAAAAGTGTAAAATTTTCTCTCTCTCTCAATATATATATATATCTCTCTCTCTCTCTCTCTCTCTCTCTCTATATATATATATATATATATATATATATATATATATATATATATGTTGTGATAGACATGTTACATCACAAATAACAACTTATCTCTGCAAATTATTTTTAAAGTTAAAGATTTTACATTTGATCTAGCCCCAATATAAATATATGGGAATGTAATTTACTTTGAGAGAATGTATTAATTAAACTTCTGCAGATATTCATAAATGAGTTAGAATACCAACGTGGGGCATAAAACATATTATTGCTGACCTACCGTCTGGACAGAATGGATGAAGTATTAAGATCATGATCGTTGCAGTGTTCTGTGCAGGGAAGACACTAAACTATATAAATTATTATATTTATACTAATGTATGTTCCTCTACAAGCTACGCTTAACCATAATAATAATTAGCTTAAGATTATTTTCAATAATATCTCAGAGTGACAATCACTGCAGACGTAGACATGAAATACAATAATAACAAATTATAAATATAAGTATTCATCCTACTTATCATACATTTGTAAATATAAAATATCAAATTAAACTTTTTTTAAATCTCGTCAATGAGAGTTTTTAAAAATTTTATAAAATCATAAAGCATTAAATGTGTAAAGACGAAGTATCAATAACAACACCTTATAAAACATTTCTAACTACTAAATTACATTTCTTAGCTGATAACTGCTCACAATATTTTCTAGTTTTTATTAATGAGCAACTCAATTCCTACTAAGCCCTTTGGCAAATACAACTTACTGCTTTAAGAGATCTATTGTTGGTTTTATTTTAAAGCTTTTAATCTCTATCACTGCTTCGTTTAGATTAGCTTAAATATTCGCTACGTTTGGAATGTTATATCTCATTACTTTCAGCCAATTAGGTCAATGGGTTAAATTTAAATTGGTTATACTTGTTATACATTTAGATCAGTCTCCCTTTTTTATTTCTGTTTTCCTTTTTTATCCGGAATGGCTTTTCCAAAGTCTATGGACTATCTATAACCACCATTTTCTGGGCCTTCTAGTATCAATCGATTCTGGAAAAATATAATTTGTATAAAACTGTCCTACTTCAGTCACGTCAACATTTCGACAAGCTGGTCATTCTTCTCTATTTTGGTTGTAAGCTAACCTTTTGTTCGCCAAATTACTCAATACAAAATATAAAAGAAAAATACATCCTTTTTGTGATGTATAGTTCGCCTTGAATTTTATGACAGTAGTTTATTTTTTTATTAGGCTAGGCTTCTTTTCGAATACATGATGTCAGATGTTACAACAAATTTTTCATCCTAAATTAATAAACTAATCGAGTACGTATAGTTAATTGCGGTTAATACAAATCACAAAATTAAAATATTAATTGAAACAATTAAATATTAATTTATCTACCAGCCTCATTTATGTAATAAACAGATTTAGCAACGTAAAGTTGAGAAACCAGCATACAAAGTCAGTCGTCGTTGCCCGCGAAGCAGATAGGGTTGCTCTCCACTCTATATTTAGCTGTAAAAAAACAAATGAACGAAATTATTAAAAGCATTATTATTTCGAGCATTAATCCCCAACAGCGTAAAAAATATGCCGTCATGGGACAGGTAAACATAACATACAGGATTGTAATGAAAAAGTAACTAAACCAACATTTATATTTCACGCTGGTTGGTTCTAATCAATGTGACACGTCCGGTAGTGAATTGAAGAGAGGTATTTCATGTCCCGATAATACCCACATAAACTGACATCATCGCGGTCCGATCACGTGGCTCAAAACATAATTGCCATACGTCATCA
Source organism: Homalodisca vitripennis (assembly GCF_021130785.1). Classification (NCBI taxonomy): domain Eukaryota; kingdom Metazoa; phylum Arthropoda; class Insecta; order Hemiptera; family Cicadellidae; genus Homalodisca; species Homalodisca vitripennis. The sequence continues at coordinate 43,419,479 of NC_060211.1, read as the reverse complement.
AAGTGTCGACTGAACTGTTTGCAATTAAACAACCCCTTTCATTTGAACACATTTTTTGCCTTTGATGTTGTGGGTTATTTCACGGATTTACAAAATAAAAAAATTTAAATTTTTATCGTTTTTATTTTTTTATATATGATATAAGCTGTTATTTACTTATAGCTTTAAGAAAAATGACTAGGAAGAAATTGATGCTAATAGTTGTATTGTTACTGACAAGACTACCAACAATAATAACTAAACAGTGCAGCAGCTGTTGCATGGTAGTCGCACTGCGTCTGCAATTGGCCTAGATGGAACGGCGCACAGTGTGCAAAACTACATACTCAATACCTGGAAAGAAATATTGCACTGTATAAAAATTAGAAATACGAAGAGAATATATTTTTGAATTTAATAATGGAATTACAATCAGATCTTGAAAAGTTATAAGACATTATAACTAAAACTCCAGCAGATTTATTATTATGCGTGACCTTTAAAATAATAGTTGTTATCCATTTTCAATAATGCAACTTAACATTAAAACTGATTTCAGTTAATATTAAAACTTTTTTATAATTGCTAAGTTAATAACAGTTGTAATAAGTTGTTTTCCCCTAACACAATTAGGTATTACTTCTACAAATAAAGTTATTACAGTTTTCTCTTTTACTGTTTTAAATATACGCTAATTATTTGTAGGATTCATATTGTTTCTTGAAAAGAGAATCATGATTAAAAATAGGAAGATAATTAATTTCTAAACGGAACATAAAAAGATTTCGGCTGGAGAATCGTGGGCTCCGTCGAGCGTACACCGACCTCGACTTTCTCAACATAAACGAATGTCTAGGTTCTTACCGTTTTGCTGAGCTGCTAAGATACATAGGAACTACGTGGATCGTATACGATTCTCACACATGCCATTACCATACAGTAACAATTTATAATTATAAATATAGCTAGTCAAATTCGTTAATATGTTATTTACCACTTTATCGAGTTGTTTTTTTGTAGGGTTGATTTTTAACACTATTAAATATTTACTAGTAATAGTAAATGTACATGTATGATTATTACAAAGTGATACTATTCTTTTAGTAGAATATGTGCGTGTGTGCGTGTGTGTGTGTGTGTGTGTGTGTGTGTACGTACACACACAAACACATATTAACGTACAAACATATATTAATTTAAATGTGCATAATGATATAATAGTATTACAAAAATTATCACTACTATAACCCTAGTTAATTTGGTTACATAATATGGAATAAATATGTATTCCAAAATCAAACATAAAAATAAACAAAAGTTAAGATAAGGGAATAAAGTAAATCAATACTCAGCCCTCAAGTTATATCTTTGAAACAATCTTCATTCTTAGTTACAAAATATTAAAAATAATGTCGGGAGTTTTTGCGTTGCATTTGTGCCTTTCAGTTCACAATGCTGCGGCAAACCTCGCTTTGAAGTGAACAGAGATAAATGTTGCTCTCAATGATAAACGCAAACAAAGAGCTCCCGCGGCCATATTAATTCATGGCTACGCAAATCAGACGACAGAAGAACGAGTTCATAATACCAAATATCGGTCTTAAGTTTTTGTAGATAGCTTTGGTCAATTGTACATATTTAAACGAAGCATCTAGGGTTGTTGTACTTAATCAATTTATTTAAATGAGAAAAAGAGGCGGGCCGCCTTTTTGGCCTTACTCTACTGGTCCTCATAGGTACTGGCAAGTGTGAGGATCGTATACGATCTGTCTAACGACTGTGTGACTTGGCAGCTCAGCGGAACGGTAAGAACCTGGACGACCATTCCTTTATGTTGGGAAAGGTGTTGTCGGAGCCCATGACTGTACAGTCAAAATCTTTTCATGTTCTGTTTAAAGATATTATCTTTACTATTTTTGTTATTAATATTATTATTAACTATATTATGATTATAGTTGATATATAGCATAGTTGATTATTGAATGCATTTAAAAATAATACAAGCAAATGTCCCTTAAAACATGAAAGCTAACAGGCAGAGAAAATTATATATAAATAAAATTAAAAATTCGCTAAAAATAAGGAAAGTACCAACTATTACTGCATTCAATATCTAATGCCAACCATAACCTTAAAAGGGGCAATTGACCAATAAGTGCAAGGGCATGTATGCTCTCTGGGACTGCTATTATGGGAAGGGTTGAATCAATGGCAATATTGAGTTTAGCCCTTGTTTATTTCCCACTTATTCTGAATCTAGAGTCATGTTCATATGAAAGAGTTATAAACAAGTCGGTGATGAACGAGCTTAAAATGAACTTTTTACATCAATTCGACATAAGGAAAATCAGTTTCTAGACGCAGTACTATAAGGGTAGTGACCTGGAGTTCATTTGTAGCTCAACATTGTCGATGTAAAACAAGTTTAATTTATTCATAGTCTCATTTGACATCCAAGCGACAACATAAGATAATACATTTTTAATAAGATGAAGATTATGACCATTTTTATGATTTTTTTTATAGAGCAGACATATTAATATTTACGATCGTTACATGCATATGTGTGATTTTTAAATACTCTTTAAATTGGTTGCTTAATTTTAGGTTTGAACAATGGAATATCCAAAAATCTCAGAATAATTTTAGTTCATTATTAATAGCCTCGTGAACCTTTGCACTAGTGGAACATCAGAATTTATAGTTTTCTGACAACAGATAATACCAGAAAGTAAATTTGATTAGTTATCAAGAATTTTCGTTACAATGTTATCGTGGCTGCGACTGAGGGAAGGATGGAAGGAAGATGTACAGACGTCACGTTCGCTACATTCGTAACTGGGAGCCCTTGATTTATCACACCGCCAAAACACAAGCCCCACAGTTTAGAGTGGCATATCATAGAGATGAGTTTATTTTTCATCGTTATTTACCACTTCCATAGCCAGCGGTGGAGACGCAATGGCCCCACATTTGGTTTCATGCATCTTGCGCTTTTCAAATAGTCTAACTTTTTAGTTGTGTCTTTCATATAACACTTTTATTTGGTCACAAGTCATGGAATCAGTCGTGCTGAATACTGTTTTTAATTATTACTTTTATGTTTAAAATAATTAAATATATCAGTTGGAGACAAATTAATTGAAATCCCAGTATTTTGAGAAAAAGATTTCAGTAATCACTTTTGACTGCTCACACTGACTGATTAACTTACGAAAGTGATACAAGTGTATTAAAACTCTACCCAATTTAATACCCATCATGGAGAAACCGCATAACTATTAATGCATCTTCTGTTCGAGAAGAAAGCTACACATGAAATATATATTTCGTTGTATTATTTGGTGACATGTACCCAATGGTAATCATAGACAGTGAAATAAGCGCACAAAGATTTATACTTATGTGCTTGTTTTAGTTAATCATAAAAGTTATTGAATGCAGGCTTTGACCTAAGCCAAATGAACTTCAAAAATACTCGTACTAATTATACGTATTACCTCCCTCATGACATCAATCACTAATCAAACGATAAAGACACAAATGTTTGTATGGGCAACTAAATGCTACTTCAATGGTCTGACGCAACTATAAGAGATTTCATAAGCGACACACCATTATTTACTGTATATAGTCCACAAACGTCGCACGTACAATTGAGCTAAACAAATGTATTGGTATAATAAACGTTAATGGAATTGTTACCGGTACTATGCAAGTCATCTGTGATATGTGGTTTTTTATTTATCATGGGACAAACTAAATCCCACTGGAAGCCTACCAGTCGCAAGGCTGGAAATATTTATTTCTATGTGTCTGTCCACAGAGATCTCGAAAACGAACTAACCTATAGACTTGACATGTTGAATGAAGCTTGATTTATGTACTACCAACAATGGTCCGATGGCTAGTGCATATCACTCTGTAGTTGATATTTTTATATTAGTCTTGTGGGTAAACATAATGGCAGCATGAAAATAGGAGAATGAATTTTGAACAATTTTAGTACAAGCATATGGCATTGTTATACTTGACAAGTGTTACATTTAAATGAACAATACAGTACAAATTAAAAACCGAGTGATATTCAATGTAAAAATTTGGTAACACAATCTGGTGTAAGTTCACTTTTGCGTTGTAGTTCCTACAAACATGTCCAACCATAGAATTTTGCTGAGCGCCATTGAAGACTATCACTCAGTATGTTGAAAAAATTCTAATTTTGACTGCCAAGAGGATGAAGAAATTTTATTTCTGTATGTTGTATGTCTGTCTATGTGATCACGGGACATCTCAAATGATATTAGATATAGGTTTGAAAATTTAAAATACAACATCAGCGATTCTAATTCGCGAAACGTAGCGTGGTGTATACTCCTACCTTGTATTTATATTGAAAGTATTGATATTAGATATAGGAATTTTCATCCTTTTTTTGAGCTAAATAATTATTTATTTAGATGTCAAATAATTAACTATATCTCATTAAATCCCTCAAACTGTTATGTGACATTTGTTTACCAAAGTAAAAGTTACTAACATTTAATAATAATTTTTCTAAGAAGTTGTCGATCATAGGCAGAATCTAACTCGCGTATAAAGCACATTTACTAATAATTGCCATTTTCTAATAAATATTTAAAAGAGTTGCGATGATTATAACCGATGTCATCCTAGAGGTATCCTTGAATTAATTATTCAGTTATTGTGCTGCTTTATTCATCAGACGATATTATATTTTATATATAAATTACATTATGAGTTGTTTAAATTTCTATGGCAATAATTTCATGATGAATTTATCAATTGAGATTCTGTATTAGAGAATTTTTCGATTGTAAGTGATCAGGTTAAGTTGGATCACATTAAAAATAACAGTATTGCTTATAAAACAAACATCGTGCTTCTTGTTGTATAAGGATGTATGGGAAATATATAACAATAATCATGTTTTACTATGGTTTTGTGCAACTTAGAATTAAAAGAACAAAATAAACGACCTTTATTAAATTAAATATAAACCTACTTTACAAGTTGCCATACCACCAATGTTTTGTGCAATACAAATGTTGAGTTTAACTCCGGTTGACCTTCGTCTTACTTGCAGCATGTGAAATTTAATGTTGTCGGAGACTTGACTCCTGAAATCCGGAGTCATGTTTTGTCTGAAGAGATCCAAAATGATTAGCGGCGAAGTAAGAAGCTCAAAAACACTTTCAATCATTTCCATATCAGAGACACCTATACAACAGAATTTAATGCACTACGGTTTTAACTGGCACGATCTCGAAGCTATGTGGAGCAATCGAGGCTTCTACACATAACTTAGCTATGTTGGGAAGGGTTAATTCAGTGCGAATGTTTAGTTTATCTCCAGTTCACGTTTCTCTTATGTACAGAATCTGCAATCTGATGTAATAAACTATTTAAAGGTAGGTTTTATTTTTTTGCTTTTGACATTTTAAAATTTCTATAAAGTTTTAAGGCTGGTAATTGTTTTTAAATAATTCATAACTAAGTAAGTAATTTGTATGTTGTTTAAATGTTTATATCCATCCGTCATCAGGGATTTACGTTTAGTAATTTACCGTAGCGTGTGTTTTCAAAAAATAGTAATTCAGTTGAAATAATGACAACAAATAATAACTTGTACCAGATCATTTTTATCATTAAGATGCTGAGTTAGTTTGTTTGACCATCATAAAAGTAATATTACAGTTATCTGGCAAAGCTCAAGGAGTGAAAGGCTTTGGTAAAAGGCATTGGTAAAATGCGAATTATTAAAATGCTGTAATTGAAAATAAGTGGTTTCAAGAAAATTGAACATAATTGTTTAAATCAGTATTACATTGACTTATCTTAAATTAAAGATGACCCGTAAATTTTCTCAATCTCTAATGCTACTTTCTAAAGTTAAAAGCTTTTGTGATTGTGTTGTAGTGTATTCTGTTGTGTTCATGTGATTGAGTTTGTCCTTTAATGAGTTTCATTTTTACAGCTTTATAAAATTGACTTGTAAGGCATATTATTTTGAAACTTGTCTACGTACAAATAATTCTATGTCAGCATTCTATTATGCGAGACTATTTTCTCACATAATAGAATTATGTTGTTTAACACTACCTTCAATTACGTATTGGACTTATTGACATAATGTGTAGTATCTATTTTAACACTGAATCCTTATAAAATGTTTTTAAAATTACATATCTGTAGCATGGTGCTTTAAATCATTTATTTAAAGTAAATTACATTATTCAATTTATTACTTTGCTGTTTATTGATCCGGAAGGATAAAGAATGGATTTCATATTAAAACATAAACATGATTTTCTTACTTATTTTAAATCTACGGAGGGGGGAATAGGTTTGAGTAATATATATTTTATAATGAGTATATAGTATAGAAAATACTTCCATATGCATATAATATAACTTGTTATACTATATTTATTTGTATATGTATGCTATAGGTATACTTTTATATACCTATTATAACATAAACATTACACAACCTAGTTTTCAACTTAATATATATTTATAATATACAAAACAATAAGAAATCCCAATCCAATTAATGGTATTGCAAACAATAATGTATATAACTGCTTTAATGGTTGATTTTTATAGAATTAATAGTCTTGCTTTGTTGTATAAGTTAGATTCGTAAAGTATCACTTTTTTGTATTGAAAAAATTCTTTTAAAATGAAGTAGATAATTTAAATTGGCATTTGAAGAAATTTACTCGTATAATAATGTCTTAGTTATCTAAAAACAAATTATTTAAGTAAATGAATTAAACTTTATTCTTTATCTTTTACAGATATCTAGCGTGCAAATTTGTTAAGTATTTTTCATCTGAACGATTTGGTATTTTCAATCTCAATTAGTACTCGTAAAACATATAATAAGATTTGGGAAGTGACAAATTTAATTTATTTCTAAGTTGTGGGAATTTGGAGATTTCCTAAAATATGCGTTGTGATAAATATTGAATATGCGGTGTGATATTTAAAAATATTATGATGCAGTTTAGTTATTAGTATAAGAAAAACAATTTAATTTCATCATCCAGACTGAAAATAGAAGGTAACAGTGTAAAATCAAACTAACGGGTTAGGAGCAAGACCAATACCATCATGTCCGGTGTCTGTAGTATAATACGTTACCGGCACACCTCCGCGCCGCGCCACTGCTTTACACAACTCAGCACAATTAATGGCTAGGAGGTTATCTGTACGTATTTCTGGGGTTGGCCATTTGCTCGTTAGTCCGTGTCGCTCTCTTTTGTTTATTCCTGTAAAAAATAGTCCTGTTATTTTAACAGCCTCTGTTACACAAGGTATCTCGTAAAAACGCCCAGCTTCCATCTTCTACAACAAAACAGTCTAAAGTATAGCATGAATTTAGTTTGTTTTAAGGGACACAACAGTTTGTTGATTTTTTCGTACTTTAAAATTAGAATATCTATTACTTTCAATACTAATTTTAATGCTTAATTATTTGTTTAATACACTACACACAAAGTTAGCTAGTAATTTATTTGTTCATTAATTTACTCTTCCAACGGTGAATACTAATTTACGATAATAAATGACTAAAACGACTAATTTTACCTGTTTGTAAAATATTAACATTGTCTCCACTAAATTCAACATAAATGACAATATATAAGTAATAAAAAATAATAATAAATGTAAATATAATACAATTCAAGGTCAATAACAAGAGAATAAACATATACGTGATTAAAAAGAATAAATAAATATTAAACATAAATAGAAAATTTGAATTCAACAACAAACTACGTAAGAGTTGAAAGATTGCACTATAAATATGAAGAAGTAAACAAAAGAACAAAAGTACATTGTTACTACAGAAGCACTCTGTTGTTTGTTTGTCAGTATTAGACACTTTACTGCTCGGTAGTCAAAGTCTTAAAGAAAAGATTGCACCAATCTCACCCAAATCATGGCATGGATATTTCATCAGTTATATCTAGAACCAGTAGTTTAAGCACTTTTGGAAAAAGAAAGCTGAAAATAAAGTAAACACAAATTTTTACATCATGATGATTTGTTGGTGAATTTTTCTGTATAAAACTTGATATATTTTATATATGGCAGGTATACCAAGGCTTATATTTAATTTATGAGGTAATATTTAATGGCTGAAGCAAATACCAAAATTAACTAAAACATAATGGTAAATCAATAAAAGAATTTCTTGGTGAATGAATCTTCTTTTAGATTTTGAAATGTTAACCGAGCGTGTAAGGATAAAAGATAACGGACCAAAGCCAAACTTTTATTGACGTTTAAGGAATTGAACCCAAAGTTCTCGGTCAGAGACCTGCAACCCTTAGATTACGATGAATGTCTTATCAAAAGTGATTCTGTAAGATAGTTCCTTAATAATGGTTTTGTGTTAAGCAATTGAGATCAAAGATGGGAGTCCACTTATTCTGCGGTCAGCCTATACACCACAGACGAAAACTTCTTTATTAAAAATTTATTCCCGTAGGAATTATTTAATATTTTTAACTTTTATTTTACGTACGTAGAATACAAATATATTAAAACAATTTTTAACGTTTATCTACTGCTAAAACTAATCTTGTGTATATTCTCCGTCCTGCATTATATTGTAAAACTATATAATTTGTATAGTTATTATTTTTGTGTGTGTATAGTTGTTGTATAGTATAAACTGTTCATTTGTATTTTTTCCTAAACTTACATAGTTTTATTCAAATAGATAAAACATTGGGAAGGTCAGTTCCAATATCGAACTGTTGCTGGTGCTAAGTTGGCAAGACCTGACGCGATACAGTCCGACTGGCGTCTGTGTCAATGGGCCTGCTCGTATTGTATCACGGTAAATAAAATACAATCGACCATTTCCACCGGAACTCCAAGAATAATAGGCACTTCTTCGGTATCATTAGAACAGCCGGCCAAAACATCTTTAAATCTATAGGAATAAGTTCCACTAAAAGGATGAATAACTATATACTACTTTTTAGCCGTATCTGGTATACTGCTAAAAAGAATACTAAGTAAAAAAACTGGAATAATAACTTACTCATTATTAAGAATATTGAGTTTATAAGCTTAAGTCTCTCACCTCTTATGTTAAAATTATTTGATATCAATTATGGTTATAATTTCTATTTAGTATTAGATTACTATTGAACTAAAATTGTAGCTTTGGTAAGACTATTATTTAAATATTAGTAAAATTTATTCAGTTAAAATAAATCACTACAGCAAGAAGATTTTACTGACCACTACCAATATACTTTGTCATGTTGATTTCACTCAATTTTGAACTGTTTCAAAAATAACGGTGTCCAAAATATGTTTTGCTCTTCCGCTCCACAGGAGTCTCGAACATGAAGTCTCCAAATACACGGGCTAAAATGCTTACCTTTACAATAAAGGTTTCGCCATACAGTCCTTACTTTTTTCATAAGTTATTTTTTCATTGTATTTTGTATACATCAATTTATTTAAGTACTGATTAAAGAGTAACCTGTTTTCTGTCTACTAAAAATTGCAATTAAATTGAGAGAAACATGTTTTTTTATGTATGAACCATTTATTTTATGGATGTTACATTTCTGTTTATTAAAAAGCTGGAACTTTTAGTATAATTATATGTGTTTTTTTATATATTCATCATGTACATCTATAAGTGATTTCTTCAATATTTATTACATGTAATAAATGAGTTATTTGAGTAGCCATTCTTTATTTCACTTCCTCATTTGCTGTTTTAGAACAGTATTAACGCATGTTGGAAAAACAAAAACTCGTAATAAACTGACTTAGAAGAACAGGCATATACAAAAGAAGAAATCAGAGGATTAATTTCTCTGGAGGATTAATTAACACAGTGATATCAGCAGGCAGTTTCAGAAACACTAACAGCCTCGTTTGTGAGATTTTAATGCTGTTTGATGACACAAAACAGCCCTTTCCTACTAGCACGATTCCATCATTTATGTAACAAAGGCGCTTAAGTTTTTTATATACAGTTTTGTTTTCCACAGCACATCAATTTAGGAATTTATTTGTTTCATATATAAAACGAAATACTATATTTTATATTTTTATTCTTGTTCAATTTTGTGAAAAAATACTATCAGTTTTATATGACTTTGCACATAATAAACTATATTATATGTAGGCTAGTCAATATATCATTATATTAATATATCATGTATCTAACATATTCAACGTTTCCCAATTTAAAGATTACGTTGCGTGGCTTGTCATAAAACTCTGGTCAGCACAACCCTCGCGGTATAAGTTTAATTGTTCAAATATTTGCTATGTGTACTGATAAAATGCTTCTGTAAATACAAAAGTTTCATCTATCCCGATCGTAAATAATAATAAATAGTTTTTAGTTCGAATTAAATAGAATAAAAACAAGTTCAAAACTAATGATAGGACCTTCAATGCGCTGTGACAACAGCTCTGGCAGTGAGTGGAATCAAACTTCATGACCTAATATGTCCGCTAGCTGCCACAATTAACTACACTTACACCGAGACGATGCAATCTCCATTACTATGAGTCATAGAGTTTTCAGTGCGCACCATTAGTACAAACTATATACTTAATTATTCAATTAATGGTATTTTTAATTCTGCACCAAAATCTCGCTAGGATGAATTAAATCAAATTTTCCTGTTTGAAGTTGGGTTTCCATCAATCGCTCTTCTGGAAAATGAGAGTTAACAGAAATTTCTAAGAATCAAATATAAAACGATAGTAAATCAAATTCACCCCCGAAACGTGCTTACGAATAAGTGTGCTGGGAGGGGGAGGGGGAAATACCAAATATGCTTTGAAAAAATAATTTTAGTTCTATTATAATCCATTTTGTCCTTACTGTTAATAATGAACAAACATTAAATCAAATGGTTTTATTATATGTCATACCATACGTAAATACAATTGTAATTGAGTTTTTTTATTGAATAGACCATGTTAGTGGTAGAACTTTGCAATGAAAATAACAACGACAGACCATTGTGAAAGATAATTGGTCATAAGAGAGCGCTAGAAATAATAGTTGCAGTGAAACACCTATTTTTTCGGCAGTGACGCCAAATTACTATGAAGTTCTTGTTCTTTTAGTTTACCAGATTTCTGCAACCAAATCATTTAAATTTTATTTTTAATTCCATTAGAAGTATTATCACAATTTCTACTGATAAGAACTTTACTGAACTTACATAGCTATTCCCAGGATCTCAGGAAGAGGGAGATTATGATTTATGGTCTGACACTTTGCTCCTGTTCTAGTCCTTTTGATAAATGTTTTGTAAAGCCCTGGATTTTTGTAATAACCCTACTTGACTTTTACTTCAAACTCGACACTTCTAAGTCTTCCATTTATTTACCTTCTACTACATTAACTTCCAGATGAGATTCTGTAATGTTCTGTGTAATGTAAATACTGACTATTGATGGTCGGGAGTAGATCTTCATTATATATTCAGAAAACTAACATAGAAAGAGTAGTTTAAAATATAAACTAAATTCAAATATTTGAAAATCGTAAGACCGCAAAAATAAAACCTATAGGACAAAAAATACATATTATGAAAGGAATAATAGTTTATCGCAACTCTAATTGGTAGATTGATATTTTACTGGAATACTGTTGCATTGGAGAACCATACACATACAACAAATATATGTAATTTATTATATTAGTGAATTCAATTTCTTGAAGTTAAAAAGTATTTTTTATGCGTAGTGAGATAATAACTCAAATACAATTAAACGCTATTTAACTTTTATTTTTATTTAAATCTTAACTATAGTTTTATTTCTATTTTTAAACGAAATATCAAGAAGTAAAGCTGAATTATAGAAGTAATAAATCAATAGATAGCTACCACATTAGACGAAAAGATAAATGACAACACCAAAGCTGCATTGCACTGCCATTGACCATCAGTTATGTTTTTATTAATAATTAAATATAAAAAATGTGAAACAGCTGTTGTTATACTATACGCTTTTTTCAATATATATCCATTGATTAATCAGATTGTTTTATAACGATTTATTTAAAAAATTATTTGAAAAGAAATTATGTCAATAATTACAAATAGAAAAAAGATTTAATGTAAATTTGTATCTATCAAAAATGTTTTAAGAACACCTTCTTGTGTGGCAATTTTTATAACGAGTGATTATATTATATTTTGCAGTTTTAACTCTTTGTACTCGATTAACAAATAACTTTTGAACTACTCTATTCAAGAGCATCTGATCCACCAAAGCCTTAATTTTGGGAAACAATATGTAATGGTTAACCAAGTCAAAGGTATTATTCCTGCAGTCATTGAAGCGAAAAATACGGTCTTACCTCCGAATTTTTTTTACTGTGAACCGATTTGCATGAAATTTTGGCATTAGGCTCATCTTACCCTTAACTTCAAAAGTGAAAATGATCTGAACTCCGCCTATTATTTTTAAGGGGTGTAAACAACCCCTTAATGGGAAAATTGAAATTGAGCCATTTTATCGCTAGAAAACATGTATAATAGTAAGTGGTGAAATTGTAAAGTGTTTTCTAACACAATTACCTCATATTAAAATCATTTTCAACCCCTTGAAAAATCTTACAAAACCTTTGCAAACCAACCCCTAAATTGAAAAAATCACAAAAAATACTTTGGTATGACATAAAAAGATGTAAATATAGAATAAGTAATATTTTACATTCTCTATAATAATTATCAAATTTTTAACCCCCTTTCAACCCTTGGAAAGTACCCCTTGATAAAAAATTTTAAAAAATTTGTAAAATAAAAAGGATTTAAATATTATTCCACACACTCTTCAAAATGATTAAATTATCATATTCTTAAGCTTTTCTACCCTTAAAACTACCCCTAAATTAAAACAGTAAAATATATATGATTATATATTTAAAAATAATTTAATTTAGAGTAAAAAATTACATTTATTGAATAAATTATTTACAAATTATATAAAAATTCACTCAAATGTGTTTATATATACATATAAGAACGTTGGTATGTATTCATGCCTACGTTTCAAAAATATGTGCGCCATATTATGTATATATGTACACATTAAAATAGTTTTGGGTCCTCTATTATACTGCGTACTTTCACATTGCTCCAGATATTTCACACTCCGAAATTTTCAGTTAATAATTAGAATAAAAATATGATAAGTTTTTGGACCATAACTCCTTCAATTTTCATGCTATCACAATTTTATAAAAAACCATTGTAAAGGTAATTAAGAGAGCTACAACATCCTACATTGCAATATGTAGTAAAAAAAACCTTTTTCTCAAACGGTGAAGGGTTAAAGGGCTTAAGAGAGGCTGTGATTGCGCTGCCCACGCGCTCTTTAAACAATCATATCACCGTCAATTTTTGTTTGACAGAAAAAAAAAACCCAAATTGTTTATCAGAAAAATACCTAAATTTTTCATTCTTACACTTTTTTATACGTATATATGTCGTCATTTTGGAGATATTATGAAAAAAGATGGTTTTCTTTTTAATTTGAATTTTTTTTAATCGTGACTTTCTTTGAAAAAATATGTATCCTGAAGCACCCAAACTGATAAAATCTATCAAACTCTTCATAATAAAGTTAGTTCTAGGCGGAATACGATTTAGTTTTAATTTTGGTGGAAATGGCACTTATGAAACCCATTGATTTAAAAGAAAAAACATTACATGCTCCTCTTATTTGCAATACAGCTCACTTATTTACGTGCAAAAAGACTTTTAATAGTGCTCAATTTTAAAGCTTATTTCAAGCACTACAAAACCCTTTTTTATTAGAATGCCTAAAATGCATCTGCTCGCCGCTAGATGGCATTGACCACATCGATTAAATTTCAGACACAATAAAAAAACTGCTTTGATCTTTAATATCTAGCTTAATATTGCACTTAGAATACTTTATATAAAAACCCAAATTGTTTATTTATTTACTGCTACAATTTTGTTATTTATAATATTTTCAATAAAACGTATATTTTTGGAGATATTTTGCAAAAAACCGATAAAAAACGTGAAAAAAATGCGAATTTTAAAATTGCCAATAACTTGAAAACTATTGGATTTTTCGAAAAACTGTATAGATGATATTTTGCTTAAAATTAGGGCCTTCTATCGATATCCGAGGTTATTTAGAAGAAAAAAACAATTCACCCCCGAGAAGGGGTGGCAACCACCAGAAGGGGGTTGCGGAGTTCAAATCATTTTCACTTTTAAAGTTAAGGGTAAGATGGACCTAATTCCAAAATTGTATGCAATTCTGTTCACAGTAAAAAAATTCGGACCAATAATGCTTCAATGACTGCACTATATTAAAATCAATAAACGACGTTAAAGAGTTAAATTATAATTCACTCAATAATGGATTTTATTCGCGCAATTCGATACAGCGTCCTCCAGTGACTTCGTTCTGTAAATCCTAACTGAACTTAGTTTTTAACTTCAATTATATTAAGATAAATTTTTAATATTTTATTTATGTACATTCTAATTATTTATTAATAAAATTTAATAGAATAATCAGACGAATTTAATTGATAACGTTTGAGTTTTTAGAGTTGGTACAATAATATGCTTTTCTGAAAATGTACCGATACAAAAGCTTAGACTTAGTCCAGGTGATAAAATTTTAAAAATTCTTTTAGAATTTATTGTTTAATACAATTTAAAAGTTCCATTGAGCAATATTTATATACAGCAATATAGATAGAATTCGGTTGTGATAGATAATGTCACTTTGGCAATACTGACTTATTTCCGTTATCTGCATTATTGGAATCTCCAATGTGGAAAATACGATTATAAGCAAATACTTTTCACCATTATATCCTGATCACCTAATATAACAAAGTGTACATTATTATGTACAAACATTTAATGAAAAATGACATTACTCAAGAGGCGGAGTTAGGACTATTACGCCCTCTCTACTACTCAAACTCATTGTATACCGTGATAAAATAAAAATATACTATTTCCCTATGAATATCAGGCATTATTATCGAATAGACTACTACGGTGAAGGTACATACTAAAACTAAGCTCTTTAGTAAATGTACTCTACGGTTAATTTTATTTTATTTAGTTAAATTAAAATTTTAGGTTTTACAATAAGTGTGCAATAAGTAGCAATACGATAACTGTTTTAAAATATTACGTTAGACAAGGATTAAATTCACATATATAGGTTCCCGCGATATCACTTTCCGGACAAAAACAAGTATTTAAACTGGCATAAAGAGACTTCCATTTTTAAAAGACAAAACATACTAAATATATAGCTCAGACTATTTTTAAATATAACCTACTTTTGTGATTACAATTCGTGCTTACCTAGCATATCCCAAATTGATGTTAGAAAAAGGTTTTTCTATGATTACGAACGAACTGACATTGAATAAGATCAACAGAAAATTTTAAAATTTGGCTCGCAAACCTCTTAAAAACCCGGTATTAAACTGTATAGTTTATATTAATTTAATTCAAAATATAATTTTTAAGGCAAAGTGAGTTCTGATTTATACGAAAGTAAGATTAACAACTATTTCAAATTTAGACATCTGAAAGGGGACATTAGTTACATATAACACTCAAATAATCAGTTGTCATACACTGACACAGATAACACATGTTGTAAAACAGGGTACAAAGTCTTAAAGTAATTTCTCCACTTTCCTTGGTCATG
Organism: Homalodisca vitripennis; assembly: GCF_021130785.1. Classification (NCBI taxonomy): domain Eukaryota; kingdom Metazoa; phylum Arthropoda; class Insecta; order Hemiptera; family Cicadellidae; genus Homalodisca; species Homalodisca vitripennis. The sequence goes on along the minus strand of NC_060211.1, from coordinate 43,403,741 downwards.
TATTAAAATATCATGAAATACGTTGATAAATTTGATATATTAGAGTTAAACATTTATATAAGATATTAAGATTGAAGGTTGGCATAATTAATAGTAGTACTAAGTAAATCTTCAATTACCGCGTTCATTTCAGTATTGCTAGATTTCAACGTTACTATAACACTTCTTTCGATTTTAATAACGAATAGGGACATAGTTACATATAACACTCAAATAAAGTTTATCATGCATTGATACACATGAAATATGATATAAAACAGGGTCCAAAGTCTTAAAGTAATTAAATCCCCAAATGAATGTCAATGAATTAAAATCGAATTACCTTCAACAATTAAATTATTACAAGTTACATTTAAATACATTAACAAATTTAGATTTATTAGAGTTAATATTTACGTAAGATATTACGATTGTAGTGTAGCATTGTTGATCCATGTTCTAAGTAAATTTTTAATTAACTCTTGCATATCAGAACCTTTAGATTTTATCGTGACCATAACATTTGTTTCAATTGCCATAATGATAAGTGTTTTAGTTCCAGTACCGGTTAGTGAAGCTAATTTCATCAGGCAAAACTGCAAGTAATAACTGTAATACCTCTGACGAAATTTAGTCACGTTTTTAATTACATAGCTCGTTAAGGGCCATGAGCTTCTCAAGTTAAGCACACACTCAAAGGCTGGTATTGTTAAGTGCTTCTCTCTTCAGTACTCAAGAAAGAGCATTTATAATATTTTGTCGTCAGTGTCACGTCCGAAGGATATTTCTTCATGGACCATGGATTACGAACCAGGATGTCAAGGGAACGGATGTATACTGTATACCATTTTTATCGCTACTTATCGATTGATACTTACAATTTATTATGAATAAACCAAAAGTTATTATTGATTATTATAATTCAATACACCATAAACCTACACTACGTTGCAAAATTATTGCAAACAAAATAATGGTTATTACTTCACAAACGATTTATTGGTTATTAGTTATAGTCAATTAAGAATTAGAAATGCCCAAAATAAAATTGTCATTTATTTGAAAAAAAAGATTAAGTTAAGATTACGTCAGCAATGTGTAACTGCACGGTACAAAGTGAAAACGGCTGATTACAGGTTATCACAGCAGTATTCGATTACAGGCTGCTACTAGCTATTCCGGAGCTTAATTATATTCATTTATTTCAAATTAAAACATGTAGCAGAATGTTTGTGGTAAAACTGTTTGAGTAAAAATTATTCTACGAAATACTCGAAATGCAAACAAATCCTCTATAATATAAAAAAATAATGAAATATATATTTACTATATTTTCTAAGTTTATATATACTATTGAAATGAGAAACATTATAATACATAGTTTTTGTTAGTTGTTCTATAAAGCATTAAGAGTGTTTGACGATGGTAATTCTTTTACTTCTAAACATGAACAGTGTGTACATTTGTAACCTAATATATTACTGGACTAGTTAATTTCGTGATTACTTTAAACAACAAATTCTGAGTAGACATTATGACAGTTGGTCATTTCACAGGAACGTTCCTATGTTTTCTGTTTGCCATTCAACATAAAGGGTCCTATATTTCAGTTTACATACAACAAGAAGAGCCTATATTCAAGTTGTCCCCAACACAGGAAGTCCCTATATTTTTTGTCGACATGCCACACAAAGTGCATATATTTCAGTTGACATGCAATAGGAAATGCCTATAATTATTTTCCCCTGTTTTCTCAACTTTTTGTGGCGCCTGTAACATGTATGTATGCCATAGTTTTAATTGTTGCAGTGTTAAGGTGTCTCCTCATCGTGACCGTTTTCTGGATGTATTTAATATTTTTTACGTTACATTATCTGTTGTTTGTTAGTTATATAGTCTTTAAGGTTTAACTTGTGTTTTTGTTTAACCTTATGTCTTAAGAGCTGTAGGCACCCGAATTGACAGTAATCCTCAATAGAGTGGTCAATTTTTGAGACGTTGAAGACAAACGATTGTTTTTATTACGTTCATTATTTTTTGATGTTAGTTTATACTTAGGTGAGTTCTTTCTCTCATTTATTTAGTAAATTAGTTTAGATTTTTTTGTGATTTTATGTCGATTAATTGACATCTGAGTATGTGAATCCTCAAAGATTATACTCTCCAGTTCAAAAGGTATACATACTCATGCATAGTTTAAAACTTTCCCAACACTTTTATAACTAAAATAAGGGTGAGTTTAGCATTGTTTGTTTATATCTACGTCTAAGCATAAACATAAAATAATTTAAAGAAAATGATTTAAAGCTTTTATTTCTATAACATCAAAAAAGCGTACTGGTGTTGGCACTTTTAAACCGAATTGCGAAATACATAACTCGGAAACTCAGAGTTTTAGGATACTCACAGAATGTTTTCTTGAATTATGGACACTTTTGTATAGCATGGTAACTAATTATATCTGTTCCCAACATTTCAAACTTTTAACTCCCTTGTATTATCGAGTTGTTACGATCAAAATTTCACTCGTGTGAACCGAACCTTAGACACAAGACACAGCGCGTGCTAGACGCCGGCACTTAACACCTTTGTTGTGAGAGTCATAAATCACTTACTGCTAAACCCTGTTAACAGACTCCGCAAACTTGCTCTCCTGCAGCGTGTCTGTACTTAACTTATATTTAAAATATAAGGGCCTATAGTTTATTTAGTTTCAAACTACTTGCTTATAATAATATTGCTTATTAGGTTAGAGTAAAGACAGGGCCCTAAATTTCCTCTTTTGCATATTATGTTTAAATAAAACAGTCTATTATTTAAAAACATCTATTTTTTTCTCATCAGTAAGAAAATTTCTAAATAGGGATTTTAGTTTCATAAATGAGATAATATTTCATGTAAGGTAAAAAAAAGTATATATTTTAAAATCTAATTTAAACGGAATATTACTTAATTAATTGTTAGATTTTTTAGCATGCGGGGTGTATAACACACAAAAAGTATGAGATTTAGTGTTCATTAATATTTTATTTATGTTTTTAAGAAATTATTCAAATAGTCACTTTTATCATTCAGTTTTCAATAAACACGGTACGAATAAGCTATTTGTGACATAACAGGCTTCGTTGCTTGCAAAAATTTGATATGTATAGCTCCTGTGGAGGGATCAAATCAAATCAAATCAGCTTTATTGCAGCAACAATAGCACATTGTATAGCAAACGTATTGGATTTTTAATCTTAAAATTTCTTACATTCATATCACAAAATTCTCATTCACACACACAATTTTACAACTATGCACCTTTTTATTCTTCGCCAATAGCATAATCAGTTGTGTAATTGGGAGGTCTCCCAGTTAAATACTAAAAACTAAAAAAGATAGACAGACAGACCAAAAATAGTAGACTCAATAATGATTTTATGCATCTTTTCTTTGACAAATGAAGTTTCATACAAAATTTGAAGTCTACCAATAAAATATTTCTCTAACAAATCTTGCAACATGTTTCCAACTCTATAAGTAACAGGCTTCGCTTAAGCTCAGCCTATTACTGCTACCAAAGTTATTTATTTTGTTCATATACTAATGTGCTTGTATATTTTTAATCTCTTTACTCTATATTCGTAAATTAATACTTAATTTTTAAAAATAAATTCTTAATATTTGTCCAAAAATTTCATGATGAACACATCTTGTTCTTTTTATTTAATGGTTTTATTGTTTATCGTACGTCCATGTAAGTTACTTACCTTCAGTATTTTAGAAAGTTATATTGTCTTTGAAATTCTAAGTTATATATATATATATATATATATATATATATTATATATATATATATTTATATACTTAACACGTGAAACAAAGAAATCCTATAATTTGATTGATGAGTTAAGTGAACTATTTTATATCGTTTTTGACATTAGATCCTGTTAGACTACAAAATATAGTGTTATTATTGATGAAGTGATTTTATATTTTGTAGACTATAAAGTAATAAAACTATAGAGTAATCTAGGTGAAGACACTTTACATAATATAGGGTGTCTTTGGTGTCAAACTGTTGTAAAATTTCGTTTTAATTAAAGCTTCTCCGTCAACAGAATTCTTTTATCGCTTCAGACGAAAACATATCTACAGATTAAAGGAGTGAAGTCCGACACAATTGTAGGAAATATAGCAGTGCCACTTTTAAGTCAATGTTACAACTTTGCCTATTTCTAAAAAATGATATTTTGGGAGAGGCCGGCTCAAAACTTTCAAATGTAGAGACTCATAGGTGAAGGTCTTTAAAAAAGTATAATAACAGTGGAAACTAGGGCTTTCTATTTTAACCCAGAACAAAATGGTAGCTTATTGGCATTAATGTAGTTCAAAGCATGGGTGGATCCCGCTCACCTTCAATGAACTAAGATAGAAAAATGAAACCCATCTAGAAATCAAAAAGCGAACCATTTTTGCCAAATAGGCATTTTTGGGGACAGTTAAAAGTTTTTAAACTTAAAGTTATAGTAGTAGTAGTAGTAGTAGTAACTACAATTACGTTAAGAAAAACCGCCTAAAAAATACTAACCTTTTTAAAAAAATGTTCAGCCACACCCGTGCCAGTAATAGTATTGGAAGCTATTAGATTATAGCTAATAACTTGTATAATTGTGGTGTTTTCTCCAAATTAGATGTTCATATTATTGGAGAATTGTGTTTTCTTTTGTAAAATAATACAAAATACACTACTATTGTTTCCTTATGAAATATTAATGAATGTCTTACGTAAATGCTTCTATATTTTTTAAATATAAAACACATCTGTGCATAAAGATGTATAAAGGTATAAACCAATGTACTCTAAGGTATCCAAAACATTATCGAAAAAAGTGTGAAAATGTGTTTTTGATACCCCCCCCCCCAAAAAACAAATATGTTTAGCTATTTTGTGAAAACATATCAATAGGCAGAAATATTATCTTATGGTTGTATTGGGTTGTTCTGAACATAATTAGAGATATTATTATTTATTTTAGTATAATTTAAAAAGACACTTATTGTCTGTACTATGTCTAGTTGGAAGCAAAAACTTCTTTGATGAGGTTTGTAATTAAAAAAGTGACCAAATTGCTGATATTGGTTAAGATTGTTTCCATTAATTCGTGAAATCTAATTGTTAAACTCAAAGTTTTAAACACATGTAATTTGGTCATTTTATTTTACAATAGCAATACATAAAAACCAATATTACTTATATTTTAAAGAAACAAATAATATATTGACAAGGCGGTGTTGCGTAGCTTTTGTAACAGCTGTGGCTGGTGTTTAATTATCTACGCGTCAAAGCGGACTGTAACAGCTGATTACAGATAGGGCGCAACACTAAATTAAAGAGCACGCAAATAGCTATTGCAGTTTCTCACTTTAACGGAAGTTATGTTTGTTTTGTTCACGTACTCCATAATCGTTGATTCTCTTTAATTACAGAATGCTAAACGTTTTAACCTAATAATGTCAAAATCAATGAATGAGATAGAATGTGGATGTCAATACGAATAATATGATAGCGGTAGTCATCTTCATCATAGACAACATAATGGAAAGCCTAATTACCTATAGTGATTTTTCCCAGTCAACGTAGATCAGTCGGTGATATTGAAGGAGTAGGCTGATTAACTGTGGTACATAGGAAACGTAACTGCATATAACATTATAAAGATCTATGACGGCTAAGGCGAGCAGTAAGCAAAATATTGACAAAAAATAAAATTTCCAAGCAAATATGGTAAAAGAATAACCTTAGAAACATACACTAAACATCAAGATGTGATAAAGATTGGGAATCATATAAAGATAAATTGAATAATATAAGCAAGTTAATCTAATGGAAAACTTTAGGACCCTGCCTTTAAACTAACCCTAGTATGCAATACCGATAACTATGTTCAATTTGGAATGAACACAGTTATCTGCAGTATAAAAGTAGTCAGGTAGTTTTAAGTAAATAGTTATAAGCCCTTATATTTTAGTATTTACGTGAAGTACCGGCACGCTGCAGGAGAGCAAGATTTGCGGAGTCTGTTAACAGGGTTTAGCAGTAAGTGATTTATGACTCTCACAACAAGGTGTTAAGTGCCGGCGTCTAGCACGCGCTGTGTCTTGTATATTGTGTCTAAGGTTATCACACGAGTGAGAATCTCGCTGAGGCTGATCTTAGGGACTCAAATATAAATGAATTGTTAAGATCATATATAATTATTTACCATACTACATAAAATTGTTAATAAGTTAAAAGAACTGACACATTTGAGTCTGTGAGTGTTATAACAATATAAAATATATACATATATAAAAATTCATAACAGTCTCCGAGTTATGAATTTTAAAAATTTCAGTTTGGCTTAAAGTGCGAACACCGGTACCACTTTTCTACGGGTACCATTTTCTATAAATTATTTGTACAATTCATTTCTAAATTCAGTTATAAACAAACTCAATTAAACTACTGTTATTTTAATTATACTAGATTGTGGTTATATTTTAAACTCGAGTTTGTGAATAAAAAAAATAAAAAAATAAATCGGCATATGATTAAAGAATAACAACAAACTAAAACTAACGTATTAAACATGTAAGAAAAACATCACCTTAATATAACTATTAGCAGAAAATAATGTACGTCAAATGTTTTGCACACTTCCTATTATTATATGTATAAAAATAGAACACTGCATCGAGGATTAGAATATATTCTTTTGTTTAGGTGTCAAAAACCTTAAATAATAAGGTTAGAAAATCACAAGGTAAACATTTAAGAAAATATAACAATGAAATTGCAATCGTAATAACAAATAATAGATAATTGTACGTGAAAAATACTAAATACACCCAGAATGGTGATCATAAGTACACACCGTAAGGCTGTAATAAACAGCAAACACAGTGCCCACATACAGACATTATACACGCCGTAGGTAAATATTGGCATTTCCTTTTGTCAAGTATGACATTTAGGCACTTCCTGTTTCGTGTCAACTGAAATATAGGCACTTCGTGTGGCATGTCAATAAAAATATAATCACTTTCTATGGTATGTAAATTGAAATATAGGCACTTCGTGTGGCATGTCAATAAAAATTTAATCACTCTATGGTGTGTAAATTGAAATATAGGCACTTCCTGTGGCATGTCAATAAAAATATAATCACTTTCTATGGTGTGTAAATTGAAATATAGGCACTTCCTGTGGCATGTCAATAAAAATATAATCACTTTCTATGTTGTGTAAATTGAAATATTGGCACTTCCTGTGGCGTGTCAACTGAAATAATAACACTTTCTGTGACATGTCGACTGAAACATAGGAACTTACTCTAGCATATTAACTGAAACAAATGAACATAATCGTGATGCTTGTGAGAGGAGGTAAAGAGCAGAAACCTTTTGCGTTTAGTTTTCGTTGTAATCTCGAAGTCAAAATGTCTACTCGGATTTAGTGGATTAATTAATCACGATGCTTGACTATTTCAATAAAATACTAAATTGCGCGTGTAAATGTTTCATGTTTAGACGTAAAAAATAACTATAGCAAAAAACCCTTGATGTATTATAGAACAACTAACAAAAACTAATTACATAAATGTGCCTTTTTTCAATAGTACACATAAACTTAGAAAAGATAGTAAATAAATATACTAAAGAAGTAAAGATTTAATAAAAATGTAAGCTATGCTTATTTATAAAGGTCGTGATATTAGATTTAGGTATGATATCTCTGAACATACTGCAATGTGTTTCAATCTGCCGAGAGAGTACTGCACACAATATCATTGCAATGTGAGTGCTGTATACTAGAGCTATGTATAACTTACGAGATCAATTTTCTTACGTCTTTCACATCCATCTTCAAACATTATTATTATTTGTTTGTAGTTTAACTGAATTATTGATCTTTATAACGACGTATAACAGGACGTTCAGGTCATAAATACTCCAAATATTTACTTTCAAGTTTTATTCCTCAAAGGTATGATTCTAAGGAAATTATTATATTACGCATTTAACAATCTCCGTTTCTCCGGCAAGAAATGTCATCAATTGTGATGAGACTATATTATCTCCTACGAGTGGACAATAATGAGTACGAAAAACTAAACCACATTTTAGCGTAGACAATAGTCCTATTTTTAAACGGTTTGAAGTATATCAGAGATATTTAGCATCAGATGTGGTTTATTGGACAGTATAGCACAAATAGGAAAGTTTTCACGGCATACCTTTTATCGATATAGGATTTAATATCTAAGGATATGTCTATGTGTCTTCTTTATTGTGCAACAAGACATTTAAACTTTGGTAGCAGAAGTAAAACTGATCCTGTCAAACATTAAAAGGAACCCTTTATATGAAAAACCGAAAAAATTGTGGAAATTGTTTTTTTCAGTATGTTACAAGAGGAATGTGGCATAATGAAACATATTATAGTTATTGTGAGTAATATTTGTTTAACATAATTGGGTAATTTAATTAACGATATTAAAGAATAAGATAATCAAAAGCTTTTACGAATTACACTACTACACATGGATCACTTAATATAAAAAGTAAACAAATGTAAATTATTATATCGTAATAAAATTAAAAACATACTATTTAAATGTGAAACTCAGAAGTTATTGTCAAGTATACTAAATATGTTTGAATATCAAAATTCAACCTTTACTACTTCAACTACTATATACAATATAAAAATGGGTTTAAAATATTACGTTATAGCGGTTCTATTTACATATTTAGGTTGCAGCCATGTCACTTTTGGGACAAGAAACAAGTTTTTAAATTGACATAAAGTGTTAGACTTCTATTTCAAACACTTTAAAATATTTATAATATTTATTTAGTCCACGCACTTTTTTTAACCTAGGTAACCTAGGTAACCTAGTCCTGTGATTAAGTCAATGCTTACATAGCATATCTTAAAATGATGTTGGGACAAGCTTTTTCTATGATCGCGCACAAACGGAAATTAAATAAGAATCGACTTAACATTTTAAAATAAACCTCTTTAAAACCCCTCTTTATAGTTTACATTCATTTATTTGAAAACAACAATTTCTAAAGTAAGATGAGTTCTGACTTATACCAGATTTAGATCAACAACTTTTCACAATTAATTTGGACATGTGAATAAGGAAATTAGTTACATATAACACTCAAATGAACTGTTATCATACATTGATACACATGAAACATGTTATAAAACAGGGTCCAAAGTCTTAAAGTAATTACATCTCCAAATGAATGACAATGACTAAAAATCGAATTACCTTCAACAATTAAATTATTAAAAGTTACATTTACATTATTATTAAATAATTAACAATATTACAAATATTACAAATTATTAAATACATTAACAAATTCAGATTTATTAAAGTTAAAAATTTACGTAAGATATTACGATTGTAGTGTAGCATTGTTGATCCAAGTACTAAGTAAATTTTTAATTAACTCTTGCATTTCAGAACTTTTAGATTTTATCGTGACAATAACAATTCTTTTAATTGCCATACTGAATGGACTCTCTAGTTCCAGTAACTGTTTTAGTGAAACTAGTTTACATCAGGCAAAACTGCAAGCAATAACTTTAATACCTCTGACGAAATTCAGTCACGTTTTTAAATACCGTAAACCGGGGTTTACTTGACCCCAAAATATTGACTTTTTCTAAGTTACTACAGTTTATAGAGGACTTTCAAATGTTATATGTGCTGATAACCGTTTTCTACACTATACTAGAGATACTTCCCTTCTACTTTTTTATAAGTTTTATATTTTAATTATCATGTTAAGTATTTTTTTTTAGTTTTTTGAAAATTGGGTTCAAGTTACCGGCTGGGGTTACTTGAACCCATTTCTTGTTTTAATGCAAAAGTCCATTATACAAAGGTTATGGGATCAAGTAGGACCCAGGATCTTGAAAAAAATATAAAAGTAACAGTTTGAATATAAAAATTTATTTAATTTTTCATTAGAGAAAGTGAAATTAGGCACACATTTTTTACTGACTACCTTAATAAAAAATAAACTTGAAAGCTGGCCAAATAAAACTCAAATCATGAATATTAACTGTATTAAACAATATTTTTAGGAAGTGTAAACAACCCTCTCTTAAATGGCCTGGGTGGGCTAATAATGTCCTTGATGTCACACCACTTGTAATGTAAATGTCTTTTACTGCCGGCCATTTCAGTTCTTCTTTGTAGGCTCCATGCAGTCAACAAAGGCACCAGTCTGGTCGATGGTCGAAACCATTCCTGGATAAACTGTATCGTTCCACGATACTAACACGAAATTTTCCTGGTTTTATGGAATTTTGTATGTTCTTTTTAGCTTCGATGATTTTACCGGGATCGAGAGAAGAGCCGCCGGAAATTGATGATAATAGTTGAGGCTGGGGATCTGGCAATGGTTCGAACATTTCATCCTCGGAGGTCTCTGATAAAACTAAATCACTTTCTCCTGAGTCTTGGATGCTAAAGGCGTCTTCATCCTCACTGGTAGAATCAGATGGATTTGGCTTTTTACTTTTTTTTTCGCTGGAGGCTCTTTTTCTTTGCCATGGAATTTCTTACTGTGGTCTTACGAGAAGTTGATGCCTTTTCCACATCCGTAGAAGTTCGTGGCTCAAGATCAAATGCATTGACGCTTTTGCCAGGTGCAACATTTATTTTTTTTTCCTTCCTTGAGGCTTCAAAAATTCTTGCCGCCTCTTTTCGAGATGTGCAAGGAAAACATCTCCTACTAACGTAAGGTTTAGAGATCTGTCTCTTTGAGGCAAACGTGCCAGGATTTCTTCTTTATTTTGAAGGAAAAAATTCCAGCCTTTTTAAATCCCGCCTTGATGTTACTTTCTTGTCTTAGCATTCAGATCCTCTAGGACAGTTCTTAGTAACATGGGGAACTGATCTTTTGGCAAGCATCCTGCTACTTTTCCAGCTTCCGACTGTTTCCATCTCACTAAAACCTCCCTCCACTTAGCTTTCAACGGCCTAAAGTAGGCCACGTCTAGGGGCTGGGTTAAGTGAGACGAATTTGGTGGTAGGCAAATAAAACTTATATTGTTTTCGCCACATAGTTGTAACACTTTAACACTTAGATGAGAGGGCAAATTGTCTCCGATCAGTATTTTTTGGCCCTCTTGTTTTTTTAATACGGGTAATAGGTGGGCAATGAACCACTCCTCAAAGGTAGCTAGGTCAATCCAACCATGTTTGCTTCGATTATATCTCGCACCTGGTGGCCCATTCTCTGTCCACGTTGTCCACAGGTGCTCCGCTCTATAAATTATATATGGAGGGATGGATGAACCAGCAGCATTGCCACAAAACATTACCGACACATTAGATTTTGAGGAATTGAGCACTCTCTCGGGATATTTACAACCACGGACGACAGATAATTTTGCTTCTTCCTGGGTCATCTGACATTGCGGTTTCGTCGTAATTATAGATATTTTCTGGTGGGACATCTTTTGTCACCATACTCAAGTTATCTATATACTCAGTGATAATTTTTTCATCTATTGCTGCTCGTGACCTTTTTATGTTGTTGGCAAATCTTACAGATAAATCAGTTTGCCTTTTCAAAAATAATTTAACCCAATCACGTCCAGGCATATTGCTTTGGAAACATTTGATTTGTTTCCCTTGCTTATCAAGATAGGACTTTATTAAGAATCGGAAATCCAGCTCATCTACAGGAAACCCGAAGTCACATACTTTCATCAAATGAGTGGAAAAAGCTATCTCTTCTTGATTAGTAAAAAACGGTCGGATGTCCAGGTCTCTTCACTAAATCGATACCAGTATTTTTTAGTCTCCTTTTAATAGTAGATCTACTTAATGCCATAGAAGGCTTCTGCGTTTCGCTGGGTCATTTCCCCAGATCTTATGGCATTAAGGCACTCTTCTAATTTTTCAGAAGTAAAATCTGCATACTTCCTGCTTCCAGGGAGCCGTTTGTAATTTCGGGGCATTGTGCTGTCCAATCCTGCAAATAAATGTAAATAAATAGTGGCTGAATTATAACTTATTTTCGGCATATCTAATTATTACATTTGTTTAGTAATATATATGGGGCTACTTGGACCCACATGTGGGCTGGGTTCAAGTAACTCCATTAATCCGGTTATCAGCACACTATTTATTCCGACCAAAACTAAGCACATATATAACGATTGTATACTGACTTCAAACTAATATCATTAGCATCAGAACTGTATAGATCCGAAATTAAATCTTACCTGTTACCAGAGGGAAGTTATCTAGGCTGTGGGAACAGAAGTTCTAGGAGCACAAAAACACGTGTTATGACAAAAAAAGCAACATAACCTCAACCTAGAACAAGGGAGTTGAACAAGACAGCGCTGGAGCGGCGTTTGTAGTTGTTAGTGCTGCTACCTGTTGGAAAAATCAGCGAACCACAATCGTCCGATCAAAATTATAGACCCCAAGCGGAGCTCAAATACTTTTTTTGGTTTGGGACCAAGTAACCCCCCAGGGCTCAAGTAACCCCGGTTTACGGTACATAGTTTGTTAAGGGCCATGAGCTTCTCAAGTTAAGCACACACTCAAAGACTGGTATTGTTAAGTGCTTCTCTCTTCAGTACTCAAGAAAGAGCATTTATAATACTTTGTCGCCAGTGTCAAGTTTGATTGGATTGTTTCTACATACAGCATTGATTATGAATGCAGATGCCAAGGTCACTGTAACTTTCAAAATAACTCGTGTTGTTAGGAGTATTATAGCTTTTCTAAATAAAAAAAAATATTTTTGTACATAAAATATTTAAGTTGGGATTTTTAATTTTTTAAATTTGATAGAAATAAAATAACCTATTTATAAGACTTTGAAATATTTATAACTAACAAAAGTAGATATTTATAACTATATCAAAATAGGGCAGTCAATCCATCCATGTATTTAGTAAAAATCAGTCGTTACATAAAAGGGTAAAAAAACGATTAAAACAAAATGTTAACGTGTAGTTTCTTACCAACGTTGAAATCATTTCTTTAGCTAAAATAATTTTAAGGTTTGTGTACTTAAAAAGTCATTAATTTTGGTATAAATAAAAAGGTGTGATTTTAAATTATTAATATGTTATTGATATTTTTGTTAATTATGTTGACATAAACTATACGGATTTTTACTTGAAGTTTATGAGCGTAATTTTACCAAATGGGATCTGATCTAACCTATGATAATTTGTGTGCGCCTTTGAGGGAAAGGGTGAAGTGCTAGAGAAAACCACATAATTCGATGCCCAACGGTTTCCAAATGCAAGTACTATAAACAGACGTAGCCGTTTCTAAGAATGGACAGAAATGATAAACGTGGGAAACTCAACATAGATTCACCCCTTCCCACTAAAGCTATGTTATGTATAGAAAACTAGAGACCGTGTCTTAAACATCTTAATGCACTGAATTGTCTAATGAGAATAAACAGATCACGCTATATTTTTAAGTTTAGTTGTCTCTGATGTAAAAAATTAAGATTTAATTTTTAGCTTTTACATCACCGAAATTTTTGGATCTCTCTGGAGCAAAACGTTAAGAAAGAGAATATTGTTATTTCATAGATAGGATCAGAATATTTTAAAACAGATTTAAAAATAAAATTACTCAAATTTTAGACGCTACACTAAGAGGAAATTGAATTGGAGATAAACTCAATATTCACATATAATCAAACATTTACACCATATCTAAGTTATATGTAAAGAATTAAATTTGATTTTCAACAACCAAAAGTCATATTAATAAGGAAAACATGTACACCGATATAATTAATATGGTTTTATTTGTGAATTGCTGTTCTTGCTATTCAGTTTAAGAATAAATCATACTGTTAACTCCGTATAAGTTTGAAGAGGTTAGAAGTAAAAGTAAAGTGAGGTTATTACGAAGACTGAGATTTCACAGCACATTTATGACAAGGGTAAAACAGGAGCTAATTGTCAAACTATTAATCATAATCTTACTTCTGAAATATTAAAATTTCTCATGAAGGCTTGACCAGTACTAAACAATTATTAGAAATGATAATTATTTCAACAATAAAATCACATTCTTTCATTAATTAATTTAAAGACACGTGTATGGATGACAGTATCCGTCTGTAAGAAGAGTGTGATTAGTTTGATTTATTGCTCAGTGCTTCAAAATAATATATTACTTTAGTGGTCAAATGCTTTAAATGTGATCACTGAGTGAATTTTAGTGGTTACATTCCACAGAGATTTTTCCTTTTTTTAACAATCCTGCCAGAGTAAAATGTTAAAAGTATGACCTTAACTTACAAATCTGCACATGATTCATAAGATTTAAATACCTTCTGTATTAGCTTCTAATGAAAGTTAACTCTCTTATTATGTAATTTATAATTATCGCGGATTATCGCGATCCACCTGTACAATTTTCGAAAATTTTCGATAGCTAGGAAAACCTCAGGTTTGAGGCTACTCTTTTCTGAGCATAATTCGGGTTATCCGGTAGAATTGAACCGCAAACTCAAAATAGAAGTATCGAAGAAAGTCATTGACCGCCTGGTGATGCATTAATGCTCGTGTTATAATGCTTCTATCTTGTGATGCCAAATTACTTAAATATAAAAAAACAATCATTTTCGTAATTAAACTTAGAGTATAATATGGTCTTTTTATCCGGCGTATGCACATTTTTGTATAGGTATAGAAATATTACATACAAGTACAATAAAATTTGATTTTGATGTCCCATATTTGCATGATTTACGGTACAAAGAATAAAGTTGCAATGTTCACTTTTCATTTGTGTTTTCATGGTCTTATTTCTTGGGTACAACACATTTAAATGACAAGGATAGTGTGGAAACGTGAGAGGAAAAATGTCGCTGTTATCCAAGGCACTAGTGTGGGCGGATCGAGATCCTAAACGTTGAATAGCATTGATAACTATATAAATTGTATCTGGTTAATAATTTGGTATCTGTTTGTTCCAGTCTTCACAATAATGCGAAGCAGATTTGGCAGGTAATTAAATATTTGTACGATTAATCAATATCGTCGATTGTAGCTTTAAAGGAAAGGAGACGATGGATCTGAACAAAAATGTCTCTTGAATTTATAAGATTATTGTTATACACGCTTTAACACTAACAAGACCGTGGAAACTTTAGATTTAAAAATAAGAAGTCAAAGCTTTAGTAAGCATTTTATGTTTATTTTTGTCTGAAAATAAGTACTTAATCCCAGCAGTGGGTTATTTAAGATATTTAATTATTTATATTTGGAAATTCGTTACGTGTGATGAAAATATAAAAGTTTAACTGAATTGTCTTACAGATAAGAACCATGTATGTATTACAACAAAAACATGTACATTGAATTTGTTTAGCGTATTGCTGTTCATGTATGTAGTGACACTAAATATCACGAACAGCTAGGATTCGTAGCAAGTGCAGTGTAACGGGTACAGCGGTTATCGCAAGATAACCGAATCTTGCAATGTCGAGCGGAACTGCAGCTTGGTTGGGTGACCGCTGGGTAATCCTTTTCTAGCAAGTAGCTCCCCCGTCTGGCCATTGTTGGTGGTTCGCAAGTCATCTTCAAGTCCTTGGGAGGGCTCCTAACGTCACCTGGTACAATAAGACATCCCTTACTTTACTTTGCTTTGAAACTTGGACGTATAAACTTAATTTTTGGTTGGATTTTGTAAGTTCACTCTATTATGATAGTTGTATAACTAGTACAAGTATGAAATTTTTAAGTAATATTCGTTTATATTAATGCTTAGAGTGTTTAAAAAAGGGTAAATTTTTTAATCTCAAAACTTTTATTTGCATTTTTGGATTAAATAATGCACACGTGACAACAATAAACCCAATTTCAATACTCTTTTCACTGGAGTACAAAGGCGAGAGTCAATAAGGATCTTGGTTGACAGTGAGTGCTGGCGTTGGACACATACGAACTGCTTTATTTCAGCACAGAAGCCGACTGGGACAATAAACATTACACCTGGAGCGCTGACATGACTGGAGAGTGCTGACGTTTGACACATACGAACTGCTTTATTTCTGCACAGAAGCCGACTGGGGCAATAAACATTACACCTGGAGCGCTGACATGACTGGAGAGTGCTGCATCAACTGGCGTCAGCCTCTCTTATTGTTCGTTTGCTCAATGGTGAATTTAACAGAAATAATTTGGTAATATACTAGAATAACGTTCCGGATATACAAATCTTACAGCATGTTATATATTTGCGAGTAACAAGCACATTTAATTTTAAGTATTGTTGAACTCCATACAATATTATTTTATTAAACCTCGTGATAAATGGAATTTGTATAACCCAAGGTCTAAAACAGGTAGTGTTAAAATCCAAAGTCCCCATCCATAAATACACACGAGAAAGTAACTTTTAAAACGATGTCAAATGTATTAAATAAATATATATTTTATTTTTATTAAAGTATACATATATAAATGTTTAAAAATGGTTTATGATATGTAAATTGCCAATTGCACGGTGTAGTGGGGTACAGGTGTTATCGCAACATAACCAAATCAAGCAACGTCGAGTGTGGTTGCAGCTTGGATAGGTGAGTAAGACATTATTTCCCCAGGAGGGTTCACTTATGGCTGTTTATAACTTTCAGTTGAACCTACACTAGGCATTCTTAAATCTGGGCAACCTTATGGATGTCCAGTATTGGCAAATGACTAATCGAAAATGTCGAGTTTCTGGGATCTAAGGGTAACTCGATAGGTCAAGTCGAGTGCGTGTGATGACTGTTGAGTTGGTGGGGTTCATTCCCTAATATTCAAAGGTTCTTGCTAGCCTAGACTTAAGGCTTGTGTACCCCCTCCCTGCTTAAACTGTAGAGGCTGTCTCAGATCTGGCTTCCCCTTCTTTCGAGGGGGGACATTACTTGAGATTAGTGCCCTATATTTTTCCTCATGGATCACGGCAGGAGGTGGCCCCTACCCCCAACCTTACCTTTCCAGAATACCCTGTTATTCCGGAAGCAGCACAAAGTTCTTATAGGACTAGGTGCAAATTTATAAGCTTCCCGTCCTAAGAGAACAAAAAAGGCATTCTTTACCCACTTTTTACTTTTAATTATAAAATAGAGTAGGTATTTAAAATTGGAGTTTAAATTTTTAGAAAGTCTAAAGACCATTTTTCATTTCAAAGATACTATTTGCCGCTTGAAGTGTCAAGCGTTGTGTAAATTTTTCAAAAACTCGTAATAACGAATTAAGTGGGATTAATTCAAGAAATCGCATAGAATGCGGATTTCTGTGCTGCATAAATCGATTGGACTGATCCTTACTACGTAAAATTTAATTTATATTAATTAATTAGCAAATTAAATTTTGCATTCATCTTTAATAATGCGAGTGGACCCACAATAAAAATTATGTTAAAACAAGGAAAACGTGGGTCGAAGTCGTTGGTACAAAGTAGACATATAGGATACGTAATTACTGAATAAGTTACCAAAGCATGATGGAGTGATTTTGTTCAATTATTGTTGTAGTAAATGTTTGAACATTTGAATTTAACTTGTAAGTGTGAATTTATAGGGCATACAATACCAGATTGTAGTTAAATGTCATGATAATCAAAATTATCTGCTTCAAACTTCAGAATAGGATTTCCATTGCAAATATATGGCGTAATCTGTCGTCAAGGAAAGCTTATGTTGGACAAGATTAAGTTGCATCTCATAATACTATAATTCTAATGGAATGATATATTTCATAATGGATAGGTTTGAACCTTCCCTTTTCGGTATGCAATGGAAAAAAATGGAAAATATATTTAACAGGTAGATTATTAAATATTTAACGTAAAATATATTAGCGCTAGAAATAATATAAGTGTGTTCCATTTTCTGTAGATTCCTTATAAACCATAAGGGTCGTATAAAAATATAAATACCGTTAGAATGGTGTGGTCTGACTGGAAGAATCAGTGGATTTGTAGAATAAAGCCAAAACAAATTGAGTCTGAAAGTATCGGGTAGCGTTCATGGTACATACTTCCATTCCTTATCACCCCTTCATCCTTTATTATTTTCTTAAATACGAGTTGCCCTTATTAGTATGTTATATTGCTATTTGAATTTTTAGTATATCTCGAACATCAAAAACATCTAAACAATGAAAAATTACATTTTTATTAGCTAGATGCACCTAAAAACAATCTTCACATCACACAAGTAATAGTAATGTTAGCATCAGAATATGAGACAAAGAGGAAAAAGTTACCTCTTTCAGAAAAATGTCTGTCTTTATAAAGTCTATGTAAAGTTTATATACTAATATGATTTATGTTTAGTTTTCGTATCAGATTTTCATTTTACGTTATATTGATAATTTATCTCAAACACAAAGCCTGGAAATGAAATTATGCATGATTGTTGCATGCATAGATATTAGTAATACTATCGTGTTATGTTAAAAAGATTCTCAAAGAATACCAGATGTCAGGAATATATCAAATTGGATGCAACAAATATTTAAATTAAAGATTTTTTATATATTAATAGCACAAAATTAAAGGTAAGGGTCTACTACACCAGTGGCCATCTTGATTGTATAGCCTCATTAGAGCAATACTTATTCACATATCCCTTTTAGTTAGTCGTGAAGGTATAATTAGTGACATTAGGCATCAAAACGCCTGTTATTATCCAATATTATTTATTAGCTAGTAAGAAAAAATTTTAAACACTTTTGTACTTCATAAAAAAATGAAGTATGTTGAGATTTGTATATATGTAAAAGTAAACACTTTACAAAACATACAACTAAAAGCGTTTGAATGAATTTAAGATATTTCTTTAAAATAAGATGCCCACTATAAGAGTATAATAAAAAATAATGAGGAAAATTAAAATCATTTAACTGCAACCAGCTATTAATTTTAATAGATAAAAAACCCGAATTGTAAAAATTTTAGACTTTTCTTGAATCCTACCTAAAATGTTTGGTACATTTCTTTAGATAAATAACGAATACATATCTAAGCAACAAAGAACCAACGAAAAAGGATGGATAAAACAAAAAAACAATAATTAAACTTTTCCCTAGAAATATATTGTCCTTGTTTATGTAACTTTATACCTCCGTTCTAAGCCGCGGACAATAATTATTTTATTGAAATGTTTTTGAGAAAGTATTATTTTTTATAACTACTGATAATTAAACGGGTATTACATATAATTACTGAAAGTATTACGGGTTTTTATAGATTTTGATGCACAACCTAGAGAATATCTACTTAGATGCCTGATTCAAAAGACGATCTGCACAAAACTAAGCAGTGGAGTGCAACACGACAGATATCGTTTAGCTCAGTTTGGCCATTCCGTCGAGGCAATTGCTTTTTTCCGCAATGTTCTCCCGGTATTTATACCATCAACGTCCCATTGCATGTGGAGATTACCCGGGCTATGGCGGCCTTTAAATATTTAAAACGTTTACATTGCTTTCTCCGTACCTTGAAAACACGGTTTGTCTGGAAATTGAGAGTACAATGTTACATTCATATACGTACAATGTACATTGCTACAATCTTATGATTGTTTAAAAATAGTTGTCTTAAATTATGTACATTAACTGCTTAATTTAATTGTGTAAATTTACAATTAAAGTCAAATCTTTAGTATGCATGCTTTATAACATGTAAACTTTGGAAATGTCATCATGTGAGGAATCATCATAATAAAATGAAAGTTTTCTTTATCTGGAACACAATATTATATCCCGTTTATCAATGAACTTTTACCCAAAGTAAATATGAAATAAGTTTAATTTTTATCATCCCATTGTAGTAAGCCCCAGCCTATCAGGATTTATGAATTAAAGATTCGTGGTTTGAAATAACGAATTAATAATAATAAAGTTACGTACAATTAAGTTTAATTTGCAAATACGGTTATATTTTTGGCAGTTTGACCAAAGGGTAAGTGTAAGGACAAAATATCAAACTTGGCAAAAGCTCGCCTCATAATTCACCTCGTCTCATATATTGGCCGCAGTGTGCTGACATCAGTTCCACATCTGAGGTCTTTTCTTATCTTGGTCATTCAAAAAATCTGGAAATGTTCGGTTTTATTAAAATTCTAAGTGTAAGGAAAGCACTCAATTAGAATGCCACTAAGAATAATACTTTACAATGGATATGTGTACATGCCACTTACATTACATATATTAAAACATAGAATACTATGTAATACGTGGTGTACTTTAGTATTTTATGTATGTATATAGTTATTTATGGCCGTAGGAAATATATTGAGTGATAAAGCTAAACGACAAAACAGGGAAAATTACATATACGAGAGGAAAATAATGTCAAAGGAGAACTCGTATTTGATACTTGAAGCACGCTTTTAAATTATTACGAGTACTAACTATAATTTAATTATTTTTTATACTGTGTATTTGTGAAGTAAAGAATCATAAATAGAATATATAATATAATAATAATTTAAAAATTGTACAAATATGTCAGAACATTTCTGTGCATTCTCACTAAGCAAATTTTATACAGTAGACATGATGGTTTCTAATACCGTACTATTAAAACATAGTTCAATGACATTGTATTGAAAATGTTTCAGAGTTTAAATTGTTTACTACGAAAGTGGTTTAATCAGGTGTTTTGTCACAATATTTTGTGGTCTTTGTTTTAAAACAAAATGTTACTACGTAGTCTATTAATTGTTGTAATGAACAAGCTGGTAAACATGGCACAATTGTATAACATTTAAATTCGTTTTATACAAAATTTTAGTGAATTTAAGATCAAATTTTAATTCAAGATAATTTGTATATTAAATAACACAATTATAGTGCGAGTCATCATCATTATTACATAACAATAAAAGATCATTCATATCACTCATTCCAGTGATATATAAATAATGATTGTACACTTTATTATATATTATCTAGTTAACGTCCTAAAATTGATAATAATTGCATAAAAGTGACGAGTTTTTAATAATGGAACAGTTAGATTACTTAACTTTAAATTTATACCTATTAACCTACAGCGTGTAACAGTCAATTTTTATTTCAGATTCTGAACGTTTAAACAGCGGTTACCTTGAAAGCTCTAGAATCATCTGTAGGCCATATAAAAATATTAGAAATTTCTTAAGTAGTGTAGTGGTATCACACTCAACCGGCAAGTGAGATATCCGGATTGGAGTCCTGGCGGGGCAAGTACTTTTATTTGTTACGCTATCTTGTTTGATATTAAATTAGTTTTTTTGCGTTAGTTTTTACTATTCAATACGAGGAACTTTTATTAAATTGTGAGTTCAATTCTTACTGGATTTTCAGACTGATTCAAAACAATAATTTTTTTTCTCTTCATTAGAATTTCGTTATTTACCATCCTTGTTGAAAATTACATTCTTATTATGCGTTATATTATTATTGTTATAATGTTCCATATTTCAAAAGCTTAAATTTTCAAGATATTTTAAGGTAATTGTTATAAGTAAGACAATGGTATAAGTTTAGAGTATAATATTTACATACGTATAATATCTACAAAGTGAACGATATATATAAGCTACCTTGTTCAACAACATATATTGTTAAATAACTTAGATCAAGATTTTCATGGAAAGAAAAATTATATAAAACGCTACTATCCTGAAATATTTAAATAAGATTTCATAAAATATTTAATAAAAATATTTGATTAATAATTTAGTTTTATTTATTTATTTTGGAATTGTGTATTATATATTTTTATCGAGGAGTATATATTGTAATCGTGTTTTGCTGGAATTAGTTATTCCTATAATAAGTTATAAGATTTTGTTTTGTCTCTTATCAACGCTATGTTATTGTAGGTCTGTATTAAAACTAATTCTTCTTTCGGTAAAAATAAATAGTACGTAATATGGATATAATTTATAAAAAAACTTAATTTTAAAAAGATATTAGCAGTTTGGTCCACAATGATTAATAACTAAATATCATTAATGTACTGTATGACTGAAAAACATTATCTGTCTCATACTTTAAATCAATAATAAATACAAATCATTTTGGTTCTAATAATTTGAAAGTTAAAAAGTCCCATTAGCTTAAAACATTTAATATTTGGTTAATATAATGTATTAAAAATACTAGAAATAAAGATATTTCTCGAAAGTGAATAGCCACAGAGTAGTGAACTAAATTTAGTGTAAATCATTTACAGAATATGACAGTTGGCAATGGCGTAGTCTAGTGGTAATAAGGTAGTCATCGAAAGATAATCGAGTCTAGCAACGTCGACTACGGCTGATTTTTTATGGGTGACCGCTGAGGTATGCAATCACCAATTTTGCTTTCTTTTTTCGTCAGCAACTGGGATTTTCAAGAAACTTTTCCATTTTTAAAGGTAAATATGGACAGGTATACATATAAAATAATGTTACTACTACATTATAAACGTCCTATTGCTAAACGATAAAATCATGTCAATGTCATTAAAGAGAAAGGCTGTTGCGTATAATCAAACAGCTTTAAAATCTCTCAAACTCAATGAGGCTGTTAGTATTTCTGCGACTCCCTGATGATTTCACTGTGTTAATGAACCCTCCAGGGAAATTATTGCTCTGTTTTTTCTTTCTTGAGAGACTAACTATGCGTTTAATACACGTCATTGGAATATTATTTTTATTACTTTAAAGAGACATTGTTATATTGTTTTAAATTAGTTAAACGGTAATAGCACAGAATTTTTATAGTAAAATTGAATTATTTCAGTGGAGGGATTTTTATTAAAAGGATATATAGATTAAAAGGTCAAAAATTCAACCCATTTTAGCCACCAAAACAAAAAATAAGTCCTGCCATTTAAAAATTTAATTGGATCAAACATAGAATTTATGTCAAAGTTGTCCATACATATTTTTATGTTGTATTCTATATTTTCTTAGGCTTAGTAGCTGTCAAAGACTGTTTTAAAAGCTGAAAATAATAATTTACTGTACAAAAAATAATTTCATATAAAGTTAACGATGTTCACCCATACAGTTCAGGTAGATGTAAACGATGCAATCTCTAAAGAAATAAATATGAAATCTCTTAATAAACATTACATTTGCAACTATCAAAAGAAGATTACACCATGTCTAGTCCTACGGCTTGGTTAGAGTACGTTCCTTGATAAGTTAATGCCACAATAATTATCTGTCACATAATTCGTAGCTTAACTAACATTTAGTTCATAATTCCTTTAATTGTATTAGACAACCTTTTTTATTGCTCACGTTCTCTCCAACAGGAACGGCGAGAGAAATATTCCCTTGTTAATTCTAGGTAGGTTATCAATGTTATTCGTAGTATCCTAAGAGTATTGTGCATACCAGCTTGTATTTTTTATAAATAAACTAGTGGCATTAAAATAGAAAATAAACAATCGGATGCATTAGCAGGACATGTATAGATTTTGTCTTAAGTATAAAATTGATTTAATGCAATTGAAAAATAATTACTTAAGAACAACAAGCAGTCAGATAAACATACGTTAGAAACATTTTTTCAAGAGAAGCGTGCATCATGTTCCCAGGTTATTAATGTACACCAAAACATGTGTACATAACACACAGATGTTTATCTGTCTAGTTATAAACATTACTTTTGTTTAATATCTGATTAGACAAAACATGTAAAAATTTACTTGATATCAACAATTGATAACTGATTCAAGAATTTTAAAGAATATTTTAAAGTAAATAAAGAATATTTTAAAGCCAAAATAGTGTATCGGAGGGGGGCGGAGATTCGTTCCCAAATTTTGTAAATTGACTTGGGTTTTAAATAAAAAAGTACTGGATGGTTCTTGTTGAAATATGGCTTTGAGTTTAAAGATCGAACTGCTTGTTTCCTTCCTTATCAAGGAGGTACGAGCTTATGTAGCCAAATTAATCTTTGTCACTAATATACCAAAAATGCTGGTTCGTCAATGACTCGTCATGAATCATCTTGTCTGCCGCCACAACTACTGCATAGATATTTGAAAGATGAATTGCATCTACTGATTCATAAACATTGACCAGTGAATAATATTAAAGCTTTTTAACTGACTTCATATTAAGAACTAGTACAAAACCCTCCATAATAAACAATAAATATTGCTTAAAGAAGCAATATTTATTTTAAGATAAAGATCATTTTTTCAGATTTATTGGTGATTACCTAAGTTTCCAACAATCACGTTAAAGCTCAATTTTTACTGGTTTTGTCAGTTTTGGTTTAAAAATTTTCACTGTAAGTGGTGCTCCACAGTGAGACCAAAACGTGAAGCGAAAAACTAGATGACTATTTCAGAGTCTCTATTCCAGAGTTTTGGCAATGTATTTTAGTTTGTATGCATTTTTAATTATACAAAAGAATTTTTTCTAATTTTTTGAATGAAACCATTTCAGTGAACTCAAATACTTGTGCAAACAAATTATTGAATAATTAATTACGTTCTTCCTATAATAGGATGTACATAAATGTTTTAAAGTAATACAATATGTTTTCTAACACCTGATACATTCACACTGTCATAAAATGAATGTTATTATTATAATCTAGGAAAGGATTCCGAAACCAAACCAATACGTAAACAGAGGGACTTGTCAGAGTATGCTTGTCACGTTCGTTATCAGATTGAAACCTCACACAGATACAGAGACGCCAGGTGAATCCGTCCTTATATCTCAATGCAGCCGCACTGTCATATTGTCAGAAGTATGCCAGAACTGGACAGAAAATGCTGTGATGCAGAAACATGTATGTGAATTCGTTTATATCTCAATACATTTTTACATTTGTCACATTTTAGGAGGCATGGTTTCCTGTTCAATTATCAATACCCTGCCTTGATGAAAAATATTGCAGTGAAAGCATTATTACTAAGTATTGAATTAAATCCACATGTTTATAGTTAATCTGACTAAGATAACTAAGTTATAACATTTTTATACTTATAAGTTACTTCCTGAATATAAACTCTTAAAGTCCGCTATAGACCACACTATAGCTAATAAAAAGTTTTTAAAGCAAATTGATTACAAAAAACAAGAGACTCGGGGGGAGGAATCCGTGAGATTTTAATGAAGATTACCTACTAATTTGAAGTTTGGAAGTTTTGGAGAATCATATAAACCTGTAAAAATTTCCTTAAACTCGTACTACCTAAAATTCGTCTCGAATTTCTTAAAACTACATTAAAGTTATAAAATGCTAATTTACAATAAAATACAAATAATAGAACAATAAATCAAGAAAAAAGTGCAAAAAACATGTTGATCATTGTACGTCCTACTGTAGTATTGAGATTAATTTGAAATACATAATGACTTGAAATTATCAACAAATTTCAAAAAAGTGTTTAAATATTGTGACGTAGGTTCATTCTTTGTTTCAAACAGAACAACATTATTGTAGCCACCATACAAAAATTTAAAAGGATTTAAATGCTCCAGTGAGAAGAATGAGAGAACAAAACAATATATGAGGCTTTGTTGTTATGGCAGTTGAAAGGTCGGGACGCTTTTCTCAGACAATCAACTGCGAGACAAACAACACAAGAAACAACCTTAATATCTGACGTCACTCCACATCAGAATGTCCTCTTCCACTCTACACTCTAAGTGACTGAACATTGAACAACACAGCTGTTATATTCTCTCGGTTTGCTCTACGAGCCATTAAGTTTTCTATTCTTCTCTCGTAATACAATGTTCTCAGTTGTTGTCATGCAGCTAGAGACTCTTGTAAGTAAAAAATCAGCCACATTATTTCCTCAACGAAACCGAGAGAAATGAGCAGAACTAATAATACAATGAAATATGTAGGCTGGTAGATCATTTATATGTGGTCATAGTGTGGATTTAGTACTGGGACCTATCTCTGACCATATCTTAGGACCACTAGGCTGTCCTCAGTTGGTTAAATATGATGGTGTAATACTTAGTAGTAGAGGATGACTGACATCACTGACAGCATAAGGGTGATACTTGGTTCACATCTCGCCCATGGCTACTTTGATGTACCTTTTTCAGACACTACCAATAAAAGGTTTTAATCCTTTTTATTTCAGTAGCAACCCTCATTTATCTACTGAGTTCTTGACTTTTAAAAAATTGCTTTCCTGAATATATTTCTTTTTTTAACATATATAGCTTCTTTTATTAATTTTTAGTACCAAAATCTTTGTAAGCTATCATAAAAACCTCAATAGGCTACTTCTATGTAGTAAGTATAGTTACTAGTATAGAAATATGGAACCTCTAGCTTAAAAACTTTATTGGAAAAAGTACATTATGTTATGTCGGTTTAATTAATATGAAGTTAACTTCGGAGAGCGAGAATGAGTAAAGTAATTAGCTTCTTCACAAATTAAGTACATAAAAAAATCATATTTTCCACTTCCTGAATATGCACATATAATACAAAACAGTTTTAATTAGAAAGAAACACCAATTTAAAAGTCAATAAAAAACGAAATTAGACTGTTTTGATTTTTGAGGTACGCAATACGTTCGCTGACAAGTAAGTGCTTTAAATAATTAAAATAACCCACTTTTACATTACATAGATTGTTTTGGGGTTTATAAAAGTTTCAAATATTTTAATATTTATTATTAAAACCTTTATATATTTGAATATTTTTTTATTATTTTAGAATGTTATGGTATTAAAAGCTCTTTTATTATCAATCTAAATACGTTATTTTCAAAAGTTAGATATTTCCATACACAGTGTAAATAATCATGAGAAATCACTGACACAATGAACCTTACATGAACTTAACAGATAACATATAGCTTGCCATAATTTTACAAATTATTGGAAGTATATGTATAGTTGAGTAAGGAATATAAATAATCTAAAGTTCTATTCATATTTACGTAGAATATGTCACATAAATAAATTAATATTTATGTCATATGTTCACACAAAATATATGAGTATCACCTAAACTTGAATTATTATAAAATAAATGTAAAATTGAAAGGTGTAATTATTTTTTATATTCAATTGAGTATTTACATGTAAAGTTAAGGTTAGTTTTTATCATATCGACTAATCATACAAAATCAATTTTGATAATATTCCCCTGGATAATTTTGATAAAGGAACAGTTCAGGTATTATATATTCACAACCTGAGTGACAACTAACTGATGGCTCTTCCGTGTTTGTATTTGCTGCTAACTGATGGACCCTTAAATATTGAATGAAGCTTTTAGATGAGAAAATATAATACTGACTTTACAATTTGACATTTTAACTTGATTTTGCGTATTATGACACATTTTAGTGCATATTATTCTTTTTTTACTGTATTTCTAATTTTTATAAGACAATTAATAATTTAA
Source organism: Homalodisca vitripennis (assembly GCF_021130785.1). Lineage (NCBI taxonomy): Eukaryota > Metazoa > Arthropoda > Insecta > Hemiptera > Cicadellidae > Homalodisca > Homalodisca vitripennis. Next base: position 43,376,331 of record NC_060211.1, on the reverse strand, counting down.
AACCAGTTCGATTGATATTACTGACAAGCTAAATAGTCGCTGTGTGTTACATTCCTTTATATAGGTTAGTTGTCTGCCGGTGATATAACTATTATTTATGTGTCTGTCAATCGGTTTTAGAATTTTGAGAGTTACGAAAAATAAAACTTAAGTAATTGTAAATACCGTCCCATTTCAAGCTCCATTAAAACTAGCAAGGATAGCGATCGGTTTCATTGTTAGGAAAAATGTCTGAATAAAGTACAAGGAAATCCTGTTTAAAAATAACCCCCCAGAAGTACAACCTCCAGAAAACTAAGGAAATTTATATTGGTGCACATCAATGATATTCAGATAATCTTTTATATCCCATCTCGTCTTACTTATCTCATTAATCTATTTGGCCCTCAATTTAAATTATGTTTGCTGCTGCAGTAATTTAATGTTTAGAATGTTGTAAATATTAATGAACATGATTATGTACTTGTAACCGAAAATTCTGTTAACAATATCATACAACCTTGATAACAATGCATGTAGTATACCCCGTAATAATTGCCTGTACTCATTTATAATAATCTTATATAAAGAAAGAGTAATTAAAAATGTAGAACACATAAAACCAACTAAAGGTAATGTATCAAAACATGTATTCGCTCAAAAACAAAATGCACGAATAGTAGCGTAATAAATGAACCTTTGTAATGTAAAAGGAGTGTCTGAAACATAAAACTGTTGAACTCCAAGGCATGTCACGATTTTATCAGAGCAAGATAACGTTAAATGAGGAAACATAATGTTTCTCAAGAGGCAGCTGTCAAAGAAATGGAGACGTTTTCTCTGATCGTTCTACAATACTTCTCCTTGTTTAACAAATACTATAATCATTTAGCACTATTATTATAACGAGTCTCATCTATATTTTATAGAGGTGATTTCATAGAAATAATTTAAAAAGTACTGGTAACAAATTTCTTCAGTGTTTTTCTTTTTTAATGACTGTTTTTTGTGACAAATACTTGCTTTATTGAATATTACGTTTGTCATACAATAAAAAGTATTTTTTGGTTTTCACCAAGTCAATAAATTGAAATATTCTTAATATATTGATTGACTATAGCATTAATAACATATTTAGATAACTACTAGCAGTTACCCGTGGCTTTGTAATTTTGCAGCCTTTGCAAGTATAAGAGTAGTTCTGGTTCGAGTGAATTATATTTCTAACGCAAATGACAATTTTGAATACCTGCCACGACCAAAGAATTTCAAAAATTGTATATAAATATATATTTTCAATTTACTCCGCTTTTAGTATTTTTGTGCCATACTGATTTTGCCTTGTTTCCCTGATAGGTTTTATAACAGTCTTAAAATGTATAGTAAAAGATATACAGGGTGTTTGAAAAGTATGGGTACGGCTTAATATTTTAAAAACCATAGAAGATAACATCTATAAACTTTGCACAGTGTCGTATGGCTATGTAAACTATTTCCCCTTGCTATTACCATGACATGCCAACCATGGGGGGACGGCCCACAGAGGAAAACATGGAAATCTTAAATTGATGCATGGGTCGAGTGATACCTCATTTGAAAGAGCTCACTTAGTAGAGTTGAATTCCGCAAACCGCATCTCAAAAGCTTTATCCAATCAGAAAAGGCGGGTTGTTTTAGGTACACATTGTGAAGTACATTATGCGCTGCCATTTCTGACTGGATCGTCGTATTCTGATGCGGTAGGCGGCGTTTCACTCTACTAACCAATGTGTTTTCACTGACTTTTTTTAATTAGAAAATTATGTCATAAATTTATAACACAATAAATAAACCTAAAAAACATCGGTATTTATTGTATACTCCCAAAGGTACACATTTTAAACTTTACACATATTTCTTAGTCTGTGCTTAACAGCGCAGAAAAGGTTAATAAGTGTTGTTATTATCAAGCTTACTTTCTACGCTTTCAAGTAAAACAGATGTAAAATAGTGGTTAATCTCACTAAACATATGGTTGTGCTGGCATACAAGAATATTTACACAGAACAGATGATTAAGTTTAACAAGTGAGCCGGTTCAATACCTATATCTCCCCGGCTCATGTGTGTTTTATATAGTGTGTGTGTGGTTTATTGGCTGCAGAGGCGACTGACCTTTTGAAGGCGTTTGGCCTTTCCGGAGAGTGGCAAAGACTCCGAGCCGTGGTGTACAAGTTAGGAGTAGCTCCAGTTTAATATATTAGTTTAATTAAGTGTTTTGTTTATTTGCTGAGCTGATTTCCTTCTGACATGTGCGGCTAAGTTTACGGCCCCTCACTGATGAGGTCCAAGGGATGAATTGTTTCCTCCTGTCATCTCTCCATCATGCGTGGTCGCAGAGAACCTTCGCTTTTGCGCTCTACTGAAGGACGGCCACCATGATGGACATTTCTACCAGTCAACATCTGTGATACCCTGTGATATTGTTATTGTTGCCATTTATATAGTTTATATTTTGTTATTTAATTTTAAGTTAGTTTTAGATATTATTTAGTTATTTCTTGGATTTCATTAGGAGCCCGCCCTTAGCCGAAGGATACCGGGTGAAATTGGCATTTCTTGTTTCAAATTATGGCGTTTCTAATTTTTGTATGCAGGTGCACCTGACAAGGATTGTTTGAGGTATCTACTACTGCAGGCACCTTTTATTTTTTTTTATTTTTTTTTATTTATAGTATATATACATATTTATTTATATTGACTGGATAGGCCTATGTGTGTCTTAGTAAATGAACCTGAGTATACTGACCACGGTGTTCTTTTTTTTACCTAGTTTAGTCTTGATCCGGCATCCCGTTCGCCACCATGGGCGCGCGCTTCCCTGATGGTTTGCTGTGGGTGTGCGAGCGGCGATGTACGGTTTCACAAGTTCTGTTAATTAATAACATTTGTTTGGTGTAATGAACAGACACTACACCATGACATATTTTTATTTATATTATAATACTATAGATCTTAAATCTTTGCAGTGGTTATGGGTTGTAAATGATGTTCTTCTTCCAAGAAAGATAGAAATTAGTTTATTTTTGAAATGTATCGATCAAGATTTTCCGGCAGATTTTTCACAGGATGTAATCTAATCTCTATTTGAATGTTCCTAACACAATATTACAACATTATTTAACTATTCCAATGTTGTCTAGTATCTCTGTAGTTTTGTCCCATTCGTGGTAACTGTTGTACAGTTTGGAGCTGTACTCTGATACCACTGCGCGTGGCTCACTCTTGATAGATAGGCAACTGTTTTACAACTCTACTAACTATGTCCCATTCGTGGTAACTGTTGTACAGTTTGGAGCTGTACTCTGATACCACTGCGCGTGGCTCACTCTTGATAGATAGGCAACTGTTTTACAACTCTACTAACTATGTCCCATTCGTGGTAACTGTTGTACAGTTTGGAGCTGTACTCTGATACCACTGCGCGTGGCTCACTCTTGATAGATAGGCAACTGTTTTACAACTCTACTAACTATGTCCCATTCGTGGTAACTGTTGTACAGTTTGGAGCTGTACTCTGATACCACTGCGCGTGGCTCACTCTTGATAGATAGGCAACTGTTTTACAACTCTACTAACTATGTCCCATTCGTGGTAACTGTTGTACAGTTTGGAGCTGTACTCTGATATCACTGCGCGTGGCTCACTCTTGATAGATAGGCAACTGTTTTACAGCTCTACTAACTATGTCCCATTCGTGGTAACTGTTGTACAGTTTGGAGCTGTACTCTGATATCACTGCGCGTGGCTCACTCTTGATAGATAGGCAACTGTTTTACAGCTCTACTAACTATGTCCCATTCGTGGTAACTGTTGTACAGTTTGGAGCTGTACTCTGATATCACTGCGCGTGGCTCACTCTTGATAGATAGGCAACTGTTTTACAGCTCTACTAACTATGTCCCATTCGTGGTAACTGTTGTACAGTTCGGAGCTCTACTCTGATACCACTGCGCGTGGCTCACTCTTGATAGATAGGCAACTGTTTTACAGCTCTACTACCTATGTGCCATAAGAGGTTTATGTTGTATAATATTATTTTTAAATATGTTGTTTGGAAAAAGAATCTAGAAAATCAACATCCGTCGACAGATAACTGCACAAGCTTTAGACAAATTCTTTGTTTGAAGGTTATTTTGATGGTTTCGGACCATTGTTGGGATGAATTGGGATGAAGCCAACATAATACATCGGGAACCACATTACATTCAAAAGAAAATTAATTGAGGCAACATACATTAAATTGGCTAACCAACCAATCAGTCAACCATCAGTCGAGATTACTCCGCTTTGGTTGCCAATTCTAAAAAATGAACTAAAAAGAAAACCAAAAGTATCAAACGGATCAGATACTTTTTAATAAACTAATGCGGAGTCACAATATGGTTTTAAGAAGTTCATCTCGCATGAACCAATAATAACGAAAGGGCCCATTCCTGTCCCCCTTCCTTTTTATTTCCGCTATCTTGTTTTTGTCTACCGTGACGATTGCCGTTGGCTAGTGCCCTCTGGTCAGTCGTAGGTGGTTAGTAGACGAATGAAGACGTATTGTGACCTGCATTCCGTAGTTCAGTTTCAATGATTAGTGTTGTGTATAGTTTTTTATTGAGTGCATGTTTTTAGAGTTAGTGAAGTTGACAAACAACATGGTGGTTGTGATTCCTGACTTAGGCGTGCCACAACGCTTTGGTAAGATTTGTTTATTTTAACCTAGTTTGTAATTATGTATTAGGTTAGTTATTTACCTGAAGAAGAGATCAGATTGCAGATCTCGAAACGCAGTGTTACTGATTTCTTGTTTCATTGAACGATGGCAAATGTCCGGAAAAATCCTGTTTCCTTCATTAGACAAATGCTAATTCAACACATCAATATCAATATAATGAATACATTTGTTATAAACACGAGCTAGTAATTCAACTATTAAGTGTAATAATCAACTGTATAAAGATCATCAGTTAAACATCACTATTCTTTTATTAGTGTAGTTAATGAGATAATGCTTATTAAAACTGATTCATTATTATTTGTTTTAGTAGGATATATTCGATTTTTAAATGTTTAACTAAAGTTACCGTTATTTAAATTTTTTTATAAATGTCTCATAGAATCATCTGTTTACAAGTTATCACCTTTGAAAAATATTTTACGACCGTTAATTTAAGATCTGAAATGATCCTCTTATGAAAACATGTATTCTAATAAAGGCCGTAACTTAACAGTTTTGAAAATTTAAACATATCTAATTATTTTCTTACTTGAGTGATTAGATGGAATAATTAATTTAAATTATATATAATGATGCATATATTAAAAAAATTAAAATTGAATGATGAAAATATAAGTATTGTAATTATAGACAAGAATTTTTGATATTTTTATGCCAGAGGTGCCTTAACTCCAATAGTCCCAACTCAAATCTAAGCATTGCAGATTATTACGAGAGATGGAAAACTCATTATGATAAGCCAAATATTAAGTGACGGAAATGTATTATCACAGTACTACCGATATGTACTCATTTATATGTACTCACTAGCAACGATAATAACACTGTTATATCCATTGGACCATTAAAACATTAAAGGAGTAATAGGTATTTGAAATGCAAAGTCATCCTATGACTTAGCGTTTTCGGAGCACGTCGCAAAAAAGTCCAAGTAAAAAATTATTTTAATGGGTATGGTGAAGATAAAACATCGATAACTCAATCCGTTTGGATACACATACCATAGTTTTAGTCAGGCCTATTCACCTTTCATCCTCGCCCACTGACCTGTGCGAGGATAGTGTCAAACATATTAAAATATTAACAAGAGGTTTTTTAAATTTTATTACTGCCCTAAGGATTTTAGAAGGTGCAGTACTATACTCACTGGACTGATCAACAGCAATTCCAGACATACCTGACAAACCGGGGGGATGGGAAAATTGGTTAGATAAATTTTGTAGACCAGGACAGTACCCGACTGTGGTTTCATTGTAATACGGATGTTTAAATTTTAAATAGTTCTATGAATTTTGTTACATTTTTTAGTGTCTGGATAAATGCAAATTTTATTTGAAATACGGGTGTAGTCACTTATTGTTGTTACAATTTAAGTGAAGGCCCTTATGTTTACTCTAAAAGAAGGATATCGCTTAGTAAAAACTTCAATCTTGGCCACCAGGTAATTACCCATGGCTAATGTCACGTGGTCTCAATGTTTTTCTGTTTCTTGAAAAGCTTTCAATCTGAAAAGTCTGTTATATGCAAGTCCACAGCTAGTCCATTTATATGAACCAAAAGGTGTCTCATTAGCAACCAAAGTTGAATTGTAAATATGTATGTCACGTATTTTGTTGTTCTCATGACATATGTTCATGTCTAGCATACTATTCATAATTCGCGAAAGAAGTTTTTTTTTCTAGGAAAGGGGGGGGGGAAACCCCTTTTGTTACTAAAGATCTATGTCCTCTAATGTCTGCATTATTAAGTTTGGTTACTTAAAAATAGATACTAGACCTTCCCTTAGGTACATTCAAAAATGTCTAACCTACCCTCTAATTTCATACTTAATATGTCCTATGAATATAATAGACAAACAAGTATTCACACAGAGAAAATAAATAATAACGTTCCCGGCAGGCGAAAGATAAGATGGAGCTACCATATGAGAGGGGGATAGGCTTAAACTATTAAGCTCAGTCAAACATCCATTATTAATCGGACTACCATCGCAAAAATAATTCCTTACCATATATAATTAAAGTGTTTTGTAAAACTTTAAATCCACATTTGGAAAAGTTACTCGCTACCTAGTACATTTACTCTTTTCTGTACCGTAAGTTAGGATTCTTAACATTGTAATAATAATTACACTTCCGGTGAAAACTGCTACGCATAAATGTGCTTCATTAAAATCTGGTCGCCAACTTTTAACATTAATATTTTATTTTATTATTTTTCCATATCACTCTATGAATTAAACCTCAAATCTAAAGATCTTTAACATGATTGTGCCTATGTAATGTTTACATGGTACTACTTATTCTGCATTTCCATTGTTGCCCTCATGGTTATGCGTAAAATAAATGTAAAAATATTCATCCAATTCTCAGTCAGATTTCAAGAAGCCAAATCCATAAAAACTGAAACGATGATTTGCCTATATAAAAGTGAAGCTTCAGGCAAAAAGTTTATTGGCCATTTCGTTTTATAGATACCATGCGTATAGACAGACAGATATAAATGATATTTTTCAGCCTTTATATTGGTTGGGTACATAATCCTTAAGCTTCTAAACTGGTCTAAAAATACAATAGACTAGTTTTGAGTTGAATAAATGAAAGATCGGTGGATTAACGAAAAACTATTTTCAGAGGCTGGAAAAAGTGTTACGAGACATTCCCAATTCTTTAGATTACAGAATAACAATAGTAGCAGAACACACAGCTGCGTGCCAGTCGCTCTGTTGCGAGTAATTAGCTCATGCCTTGATAGCTTTCGCCTTGCAGTGAAAATACGTTTATACACATGCAACCGACCTTACTTAATGTCTTTGTTAACGGGTTCTACAAACCACATTCACTTTTAGAACTCGGTTACAAGCATTTCACTGGTAAGCGTCATCACATGTGATGTGTTTGCCATAATACTTTACCCGTTCATGACGTCTGTGTTTCCCGAATTTTTAATTTCTAGCGAATTTTTCAATAATAATGGCAAAAAACCGTAATATTTTATTACGTCAAACTTAATAAGTATAACGACGGCAGTTGGGAAAGATCGCGTGTACCTGATGGGTCAGAAGATAGGTTCTCTCGGTTAATGTTTCATCTTCTTGTAATAGACATTTAATGATTTCAAGTGTTTCTGCAACTAGTACATTGTTGGACAGAATCAAATGCAAAGATAACTTTTTTCGCTAGTGTCGAAGGTTTTGGAAACTTTACTAAAAGAATCGATTTGCTCTTCAAATTGCGTTAGATGCCAATGAGGATATTACCGTACACGGTGAACTCCGGGAACTAATTATTCGCCGTAGAGGAATGCTAGGTTTGTTTATAAGGCCATGCCTGCTTTGTCCTGTCCAGCCAAGGTCCTATATCAAGGTCCTTTTCCGTAAGGACGTGGCACGTAGGACTGCTGACGTCAAGGTCAAGTATGTCGAGCTGTGCGACGCTCCGCACAAATCTAAAGGCTGGGAGATATCCAACTGCGATTAAGGAGTCCAAACGTAGAAGGAGCTCCAATTCCACTAGATAATATTATGAGAATGGCCAATTCTCAAATACGGACGAATATATAACCACAGTGGTGTTACAGTTGTACTAAACACAGTAACGTACAAAGAGAAAATTACGGAACCTCTAAATGATAGTAAATATACCTTTGTAAATAAAGATCCGACCGATGCATTTGAACGTAAAACAGCCAAAAGCTAACATAAGTATAAAGAACATTTTCAGAATATTTTAAATCAAAATCTACTTCTTATCACTCCAATATCTCACATGTTAGTTGAGTTTGTAATAACTTATGAATTTCAAATTTGTTATAAATATATTTACTAAGGGATAGTAATTATAAATAACACATGTGAATTATTTATTCAAAATAATAATATTTTATTGTATAAAGTAACACCGTGAATATTAAATACAGCTCAGATCATTTTAATTTATATTGTATGAGGCCGTCCCTACAGAGAGTGAATGGCATGGTATACATATTTTATTGTATTTTCAGCCAGTTGGGAGCGATAAGTGTGTTATTGAATAAACGTATTTCAGTTTGGGAAATGGTTGTGTTCCGCTACACTCATTTGATACGGCTTTAAAAACTTCTGTGTTTAAAACTTCCTAGCGAGTTTATTATTGACGTAACATTTAGTTACAGTTTGCTCTGATTTCGTGTTTTTACACCTCCAGATCAAGTGTTTCCATCAGCGCCTGGCTTCCAGTTGAGTAAATTTTGTTTGTTATTATTGATTTTTTTATACAAAAGCAAAAATTCCACATTTAATCTTCAACCTTTTTAGTTTAAAGTTGTCTTTAACCTAGTTTGTCTTGACAATAACAAAGTAATTTTGCTAAGAAAGAATTAGAACGTCAGCTACGTTAGTTTTGGTGTCGATAAGCAAATATATTGTCTGAGGAAAATTATCATTTCATAATCTGAACTCTTTTGATGGATTTATATTTTGAAGTCCGCCGAAATCGTGTCTGACGATAGTTATACTCATCGGTAAACGTTTCTATCGATTTTAATGGAAAACCTAACTTCCTAGATTCACAGAAAGAATAATAACTTGTCAGAGAGTACGTTTAAATAAATCTACAGACAACACGTAGGCAATATGTTATTAAATATAAATGTATTACATGTTAATGAACCAGGGTAGAAGACAGTATTAAATAGTTTTATAAATTATTACATCTTTTCTACCTGACTGAACCTTGATGTCTTATGGCAAATGCATAAAGCTAATTTAATAACATTTGAGTTCATAACACCTTCCTCTTAGCGCAGCGCAAACAAGATTATCAATTCTGCACTCGATGAGACAAAATGTACATCTCTTCATCTCGATTATATTTTTGGTTTTCTGGTGGTTTCTTATGTGGATGAGATGCATACGATTCGTTTGGAATTTCTTTGTTACCGACTGCTTTTAGACATTGAAGGAGTCGAGTCTGTGAAAGAGTTGGATTTCAGACCTTGCACTAAGAGGTGTGTAATTATATCAGAACTCATCATTCGTATTGAATTAACACTTCCAACCATAGCTATGATACATGTAATTATAACTGATTTCCAACACAAGGGCTAAATAAAACTTTCTGAAATACAGATATTAAACAGTTATACTGACATTTTTGTTCTGACGTAAGTGATGCGTCTTACTTATCGCTTGAAAAACGTGGAAGCTCAGAACTACGTCCTATGGTAAATGAACCTTTGATAAATAAATATAGAGCTCTCTGCCTCAGCCCTTAGTTTCCTAAGTTGCTACTTCGACGTGATGAATGTCTTTCAAATTTAAGTTTTGCTTGGTGGAGCTTTTAGCTTTTTATAATTCATTTTCCATTTACTAATATCATCTAGAAATCTTAAGCGGGTTTTTAAAAACCAGAATTTAAGTTTTCCGTTGTGTTTCAATAAATAAAAAATACCTGGTTTTAAACTCAAAAGGGTTAGCCTTTTTAATGTTCGAACGCTAGCGAATCCAATTATGTAGAGGGCCCAAATTCCTTATTTTATCTCTGATTCCCTTTCTGTCCCCACTATAGCCAGAGATTGAAATCTTATACCTTTGAAACTACTTTGAAACAATGGAATGTTTATCAGCCTAATGTAATCTACAGCTGAGAAGCAGGCGTCTTACAAATGTATGAACCTCTGATCGCAATATTTTTTAGTTTTACAACACACATCATAGTTTTTTTACAAATTCCAATCATATTTGTATTGTATTTTCTAGTAAAACTTATAGTTTTTTCACATTTGAAAAATATGCGATGCAATTTCGGTTCAGTTATGAAGGTGAATCAAATTCCTTACACTAATGCTTCTTAAAGTCTTAAATTTAATTCGATAACTTTTTCAAAAGAGGATTCCATTAGAATTTATCTATGTGGCTAATGGCGCAGTGTAGCGGGTACGGCGGTTATCGCAAGATAACCATATCAAGCAACGTCGAGCGTGGCCGCTGCTTGGATAGATGACCGCTGAGCGATCCTATCCTTGCAAGCGGCCCGTCCGCTTCATTCGTGGTGGTTCGGAAGTCACCTTTAAGCCGTTGGTCCCCAGGTTAAGTGTTAGAGAGGGCTTCTTAGCCCTAACTTCGCCTGGTAAAATAAGACATTCTTTACTTTACTTTTTACTTTGATATCATAGCCACTTTAAATGTAACCACAACTTATAGTTTATAATTTTTTCTTATTCATTATTTCTTACTAATTTACATTCAATACCTCAAACGCTTTCATTTGCACGTGTGTTAATAAATTGTTCTTTATCTAGGTAAACTTATCAGCTAAGCTTGAGATAGATTTTTGGCAAAACCTTAAATTATTTTAAACTGTGCACAGAAGTTGTCGTTTTTAGTTTTTATAACAACATCTGATGAATTAAAACTGAAGAACGTAATAGTATAAGAAGGTCTTACGGAATAATTTTACTTTACAAAACTTTGTGTACAATGCTCCGTTATTTTTAGGTATAATTTTAAATAGATGTTATTGCAAAGGTTTATTTTTTAATGTGAAATATGTTAGATGATTATTTTAGAACCTTTTAATATCAGGTTTGAAATATATAATTTTTAATGTACTTTACAACTCTTATTCTCTTTAAATTTCTGGACGTAGTTTCTGCAGTGATTATTTCTTGGCGTGATTATTTGTTGATTATTACTTGTTGTTTATTGACCTTGCATGTATCTTTCAACTCACAATTAGACCTTAGAATGTTTTAAATTGATAAGTTTTAACATCTTGGCTTTTGTTTTATAGTTATTTTTAATGTACGTGCTCCTTCTACTTATTAGTTATCGCCATTCTTTTGTTCTGGATCATGTGCACAGGATACCTATATGTATGAATCGACTCTATTGTGGTTCATTGTCAGAGGACGTAGCTCGTTTGGATATTACTCGGGATCCACTAAGGGAAATCCAAGCAAACTCTAGGTTAACTTAGTTTTCTACAGAATTTTTAATAATTCATTAGCCTTCTAATTATGTTATTCTTAAACAATCTTCAATATAATAATTATTACCACTATATAAGTACAACTAATACGGTCTGTCATTTAGATCACTACAGGATGTACATACCGTCCATCACAGTGCGAGAGTAAACGACATAAGTGCTGAATTTTACACGCTGTAGGCCAACGTATCTCCGGGTTAATATTGTATATTCTCATTAAGCCACAACTAGCAAACTGTAATCAGAGTCGCGAGTTTCCGGAGTCAGTAATTAGGATAAATATTTCAGTCTCTGAAGTTCTTAGCGGTGAAGTTGAACCTAAAGTCAAACATGTGTGAAAAGTGCTCTACAAATGTGTTTTATTTAAATACAAACCCGATTCTCAACTACTTTAAAACAAGAACCAAATTAAGTTAAACCTCTTTTAAAATGAAATCTGTTTCTATGTATCTGTTTCAAACTTAAATTAACATTTATTTCTAATGTAATGCTGTTCATGTTTTTAGTACAAAATAACAAACCAACCTTCATTAGGTTTTCAACAAACAACAGTACACAGTGCAATATAGACAATACGAATTATAAAAAAATAGTTTTATCGTCATGAATATCCGATTACAGAATGCTGATAGCTCTGAGCTATTTAGTTCTAATAGTGGATATATTATAAAAACTGGCATTACTATAATTTCTACATCAATTGGATCAAATTGGTCTCAGTACCTTTGCATCATTTGTTACACATTAGAAAAGGGGAATATTTGTACCTCTCCAATTAATATTGCTACCTAATTTTCAAAATTCCATCCATGTTCTTGCGCCTAATAATAAGTTTAGGTATGTCTTTACTTGTGAGATCATAATTGGCCTGGATTTTATTCTACCACAACACGTCTAGATGAGGTGAATGAGTAGATTCAAGCCCAATAGAGACTTCTGAAGTGGACTCCTTAGCTTGAATGGGATACTCTGGAAAATTAAGGAAAGAAGCATTATTTCTAAGCATATTTTTGGGTCTTGTATCTTACTGAGATTTTTGCCTCTGTCGGAAGTGGGCAACATACGGTTCAATATAAAGCTATTGTGGAGGCAGAATACAATTATTTTTAAGTAGCAACAAATCTCTCTTGCCTAGTTCATCATAACAGAGATGAGACCTAGGTCTTAAATTCAGTTTTAACATGTTGTAGATACCCCCGAAAAAATGTTAAATGTTGTTGTAAGGCCTTTAAGTTGTGAGCTATGGACCTTAAAATGAGTTCGTTTTGATTCCCTTATGATTTTTTATGATTTGGTTTCCTCTAATATTTTCAAAAGAAGAATTCAACATTTCCATTGAGTTCGCACCTACAATTAGATCTATTTATAAAGTTCTAACAATAACGGTAATTGAAATCGTTTTTATCAATGACACAAGTTAATAAAGGAACATTAACATTTTGTTATAGTTGATGAGTTAGTTATTCACAGTGCCTAGTGTATTAGAGAATGCGAATGCCTTACTACAGTATTGCTTAAGCGACTGTGCTCTCAATATACATGATTACACAGCACATAACTTTTTTGAACTATGAATATCTGTAGATATTGAACTTTCTGCTGTTTACTCTTCGAGGATTATCGTGTTTTTCTTCCTTTTTATAAGTACTAAAAAAATGTCAACTGTTTTCTATTTTCTTCTGATAATTATTGAAATATTACTGTAGTAATTCTCGGTAAAACGTTATTCTTACATATACATGTTCTTATTAGGTTATACATATTAGATTATATTACATATTTAGTAATCATAACTATGCATATATGTAAAATCTAGCTCGACTGGATAATGAAATTGATTTGCTAAAAATCGATCGATTTGCTTAGTTATTCAATGATTTTTAGGTCTAAACTTCAATAAAAAAATTTTACATTACAGATTTTATAGCGTTGGCTTGTTAAGTGAAAATTTAGTTATATGATGTAACATCTTTAATAAGAACAATGAGAAGAAAAGTTATGCTCCAGCAAAGATTTCTTAATTAGGAAGCGGTGAAAGTTCTCAAGCTGCAAAAACTTTTGGTATTTACCAACAGTTTTATCACTCTAAGCAAGTTATTTAATTCTTCTTGCTAATGAAACCAGAGAAAGTTCTGTTGATCTTTAGTCAATACAGAAAATGGCTCTGTGTAATACTGATTGAGCTTCAAATTAAACATTAACTGCTATTATATAAAATAACTTTTTGTTTACATATATAAGAAACAAATTAATAATGGAGACAAGATCCTTAAATAAATAAAATATTAAACCTTGAACTCAAAGATATACAGAGCAAGATATAGCGATATATACATATTCTCGTGTATACAGTATTTTAATAGTACAATATTATAAACGTTTATAAATAAACTGTTGAATGTTTTTGAAATAAATTAGTACCTTTTAATTAAAAGGATATTTTACTTGGTCCCTTCAGCAAAAACGAATTATTGCGGTCAATGTATAACATATCCGGTAAAAATAAAAATTTACCTGTTTCTCGTTCTGGAAGGATTTTTAGTGGGTTATTAGGTAGATTTTTAAAAGAAACTCCTCATACCGTGATTTGATCCACATCACGACTTAAACATTTCATGATCGGATTAGTACAAAAGCATCATTAGTTCAAAAGTTAAATTGTATATATATATATATATATATATATATATATATATATATATATATATATATATATATATATAGGTATATATATATATCACAATTTTACAAAACCAAAGGCAAATTAGTTTGGGCAGACATATATTTGTTTACTGTAAAATTGCCATCAAATGAAAGTTTGAAATTCAGTTTCTATTTCAACTTCTGGCTTCATAAGGTATCCTCCTTTGAGACGGAATGAAGTATCCACGAATCTCTATCCTAATCTATCTTCGTGCTCCTGGAAATTATTCGACTCCAGAGTTTTCATGGAATAATTTAATATGGATGATAATATGTCTATAGTTATCTTTACTGTCCATATTTACCACTATTTGGATAAATACTCATCCACGCGCTTTATTTTACTTTACAGAAGGGCAAGAATCTTGGGACGACGAGCCGAACTGATGAAAGCACCCTTACCTGCTTAGTGACTCTAAGCATCCCTGAGACGAGTTACCCCTTGTTGCACCAGTACCACAAAACTAGACTCTCTTCGAATTCCAAGAGATATGTTATTGGAAATTTGTTGTTCGAGTGTCAGGGAAACTTAAGGAACATAGTGTAAAGTGGTATAATTCTATGTAATCAGCTATCAGTTGCACACCTTACAAGTACTAATACAATACCCAAATCTTATACCTCTGTTTTAAAGAATAACTGTAAATCACATCCACATTTGTCTATTTTTATATTTAAGTTAAAGACATAATCCGGTTTCTTCATCTCTCCTCAAAACGATTTAATCGCTGAAAGGTCTGTTATGACCTTTCAATCATATATTTAGTCTGTTATTTATAAACATATGACAACATTTATCCAATATGACCTGTGCTTGAGTATAAGTGTTTATTATACTGCTGTAAATATTTAAAACGTATTATTTTCTGATAAAACTCCGAGAGATTATTTATTAAACTTCACGTAACATTCTAATAATACAAAATACACTAATATTAACGTCATATTTGGTTTCTCACGTAGATACTGTTTACATAACTAAGAAAAAATTATGACGTAATATAAATTTGTCTTGACTGTTAGGCTTAAACAAATCGAAATAGAATATGAAATAGCTGACGTCTTTTTAATAAGTAGGTTAAATTCGTTTCCTAATATAATTTTTATGGTATTAATTACACTATTATTTCATTATTTTCAATGTAATTTTTTAATGTACTAAATCCTGAAGTTAAAAAAAGATTAGAATATCAGGTCTTCTTATTTGAAAAGACTTTTGCGATAGTGTGAGAATAGACGTGCAGATTTTTTCGAGTTTTTGGTATCACTACCGCGCTCAGTCAATAAGACAAAACAACTATCTCAGCCAGCCAGTATAAACTTGGTGGGACCATTTTATAAAGTAAAAGTATTCCAGTAAAATAGTGGATATTGGAGTCTAGCAAGCGCTAACAGAAATGACCACACAAGGCATTCAACAAGAGCCTAAACTACAGCCAGAATCGCTGCTGTATCTCTGAATCTCTGACGCATTGGTTGGTGGTTTGTGGCCACTTTGTTTATTTGTCCTAAACTTTTCACTGTATTGGCCACATTATTTCCAGAGAGTGTTAAGGATTTTAATTAAGGATGTTACATAATCTAATTACATTTTCACTTAACTAGCCAATACTATCAAATCTGAACTGTAAAAGTTTTTATTGAAGTCTAGAAGTAAGCTTTTTTAATAACTAATTAATAAACTAACTCGATCGTGTTTTAGCAAATTTATTTCATTCTCAAGTATTGAAATGATAATAATATATATATATATATATATATATATATATATATATATATATAATATATATATATATATATATATATATATATATATTGTATATAATAATAAAAATGTATAGCAGTAAAAACACACACGCACGTTGTGTGTGTGTATATATGTTCTATATATATATATAATATATATATATATATATACATATATAAGAATAAAGTTTTACAGAGAATTACTACATTAATTTATTACCCATTACTAAAAAAAATTTACACAGATGAATGTTTCTGAATGTTCTTCTGCATCTCCTATATATGTTTGTGAGACATGATTCAGAGGTTCAAATATTTTTGTATGCAAGGTTTAACTATAAGAAAAGTAATATCGCTTTCATATAAAAAAACTCCACGGGTACTTCTCTATTTTACTTTATAGAAGGGCTAAAGAAGAAAATTCTGCCCTTATGAAAATTCCAAGTATGGCTACGGCCACATTTGGTCAATTAAAGATAGTTTTGCAATTAAATACAGTTACTCAGTTTATTCATTAGATTATATAAGTTTTAAGTTCATTTTGAAGTTGGAATGTCTCAATAAACTAGAGAACAGCCGTGACGTGGTGAGAAATGACAGGGCGGAGTAATAGCTCGTCTGGCTGACCTTAACTCTATTATACTGAAGTGTCAACACGTCTCTTGTTTAATAACATCAACACACTCAGTTATTCTCTCGTTTATCTGAAAGTGTGTATACTGTGATACAGATGCGATGCAGATTAGAAGAGACCTTTAGATTATATTACAGGTGATATTTTTTATTTATGTACGTTTTGATAATAAAGGTTTAAGGCTACCATTAAGTGTTTTGTAATAATTCTTTAATACATATATTTGAGATCTTGCTATACTCTCTTATATATTAAGTGTTAAGGTGACCTTCCTTGTTGAAACTATTAGAAGCATATTCTAAAACAACTTTTCTATTTCGTTTTTTCTAGTGTTCACACTGATAAATTATCTTGCCTGAGTTCAAGACGTTTAAACTTATCTATAAACAAAATAGAAGTGAATAGGCTCACATTTTGTCTTAACACTAAAGCATGAGTGAAAAAAGAAACGTTATTTCTTATAAAAGCTGCTCGAGTGCTCAGCATGACCGTAGAGACTTTAGTAACAATGAGAGACAGAGAGTGCTGAATATAATAAGTTTTGCTTATACATTTTCTTTACTTATAAAATAATATACAACAGTAATATGTACTATTAATATAAAATAATATATGACTGAAAAATGTATAAAGCCCCACTCTTAATTAAGCTATTTCTATCTAGCTTAACATGGTGTATTTATATTTACTTAATGTTTAGTTACGTACGCGAAATGTCTTCTTTGCGATCAAAAGTGCAGTAAATAAAACTTTAACATCTTTCGTGTTTATTAATGTAAATATAGTCTATAAAAGTACAAATCATATATTTTAATTTTAGGTGTTTTGTCTTATAGTAGTTGGCTTTCTATTTTAGATTATATTTGATCATCGACCAAGGTTGCTATGAGTGCCCTATTTCACGTCCTATATAACTAGATTTTACTTAAATAGCACCGTATTTCATATATATATATATATATATATATATATATATATATATATATCGATGGTATGTTTCTTAATATGTTTTTAGATGCCACAATCTAATACATCATTTCGTTTTCACACTGTGGCTAACCTGATTAAAAAAAATATTTTGTGTCTGTTTCGCTGCTGATCAGCTGATAGCTCATCTTCTGCATTGTTGTACTCACTGTTTGTATTACATTACGTGCAATAAGGTATTGTGAAATCTTGCGTGATTCTGAAGTTGATAAAGCGCTGTACAGTGATTGTTAGTAATATACTTCAACTGACAGTGATAGTGACGAAAGCTTTGCAGATTGCATTATATCCCGATCTAGAAACTTTTCGTTTTGACAATATTTTTTTGTGTAGCTAAAGGTTGTTAAATAGAGCATTTAATTAAATAACTCTTTTACGCAAAAAATGTTAATAAAACATTACTTTAAACAATGTTTTATTATTTTCTATCGTAAAAAAAATACTATTTTTGTATAACTAAACGCTTATATTTTCACTTAAATTAATTTTAAATTTAGAAAATAAATCCAATCTCAAGGTATCTTACTAATAATGTCACATATTATGATGACGTATAAGTTTACTAGTTACAAATGTTTTTACTATTGTTTTGCCGTAATAGCCATGATGGACCTCACCGTAATACCTTAGGACAAAATTAAAACTTTTCGTTAACACTAACCAAATTCTATGTGGTGTTGAACCATCATAAAACACACACACACACACACACACACACAAATATATGTATATATACATTACGTTAATTATATAAATGAAGCTAAATTAACGTTATATAAGTCAATGTTAAATTAAATTAATTGCTGCTAACAGGCCTGCTACTAACTATTATTTCAATGGCTTAAATTTTGTTGAATTATGGGAGATGAATCATTGAAAAGATGAAAATGAAATAATAGCAACAAGGCGCTACTTATACAGCTACAATAAAAAATAAGGGCGTAAATCAGTATGAGGGTTGCCATTGTTCTGATGGCAGTTTTAAACTGAAACTTAAGTTTATTTTCCTACAGCCTACTCTTAAGCTATACAGAAACTATCACAAATTAACTCTATATATTTATTTCCTATCCATAATGTAAGAGTGCGCCACACTATTAGTTAGCGTAACACACTTCGCTGAGTTTGCATGCATAATTTAAAATGTATTACTCGTTTCATTAGCCTACATGCGTAAAAACTTTATAAGATTGTACTGTTTGTTTACAAATTGATTTATTCTACAATTTTCCTCGCTCAACTTCTATGTTTCTTAGGTTAATGTATATATACTCGTACATTACAGCACAGTATATAGATAAAACAGTACATTACAGTATATATATATATATATATATATATATATATATATATATATATATATATATTATTGTCCTTGTATCATAAACTACCGTGTTGTCCTTTTACTGACCGGGCCATATTTTACAAATAAAATTTATCATAACATTAATATTTTCGTTGAAATCTTAACAAAACCTGTTACAAGAAACGTGGTGTAGCGTAATTTATACCTTGCCATTTTATTCATAAAATCCCAATAAATTTTTTTTACTGAGCAGCATTTATATACATATGGTTAATTTCGTTGATACCTAATAAAACTTTAAGATTTCGGCTTGCCATAAATATCTCAATTTGGTAATATTTGGATTTGTGATGCACTTTTATATCTTATATCTACATATTTAAACTACAGTATTTCAGCTAACACCAGTAAAATGTAGCTATCGCAACTTAGAAAATTGTTTAACTTGCTGACTTAACCGACACTAGTATACTAATATAATCTATTACATTTTATTCTTAGGTATAAATAGATTGTTTTAGTTATCTTGGTTTTTTTTTCTTTACTTTTAGCCCAATAAGAAAGTGTTACTTTTAACTGTTATGCCATTGTCATCGACTGACAATATAGAAAAATATATGATAAATATGCACCCAAACGCTTATTTCAATATTGTTAACCATCAAATGTCTGGCACTTTTTAATCATTCATTTTAAAAGGAAAGATTTAAAGACTTAGGTGTTCCATGACTCTACAAAAAAGGCATACGAATTTTTTAAATTAAAACTGTTATAGAAAAGTCACACCTTGAAGACATAAACTAACTTTATACATTGTTTAAAATACTCGTAGTTAAACTCTTCGAAAGGTGTATTAGTGTAATGTAAAATGTAAAATATAATTAAAAAAATATATATATATATAGCACTTGAATATGTCTACTGTTTTATATTGTCTAAGGCTCGGACGTTTCAGAGTACTAATGGATTTTTGAATAATCATACCTGTACATAAATCCTATTGTACAAAATTAAATGACATACAAATTTTCAGTAGACGGAAACAAGAATTGTGAGATCGGGAACAGGAACGTTGCTTTCACGTAAGAAGATGAATTGACGCCACGTTCTTTACATTTGTAAACGGGATTTCTTGATTTATCACGTTGCCAAAATAATCGCCCAATCGCTTACAGACCCTCCTTTCCTATGATAACATACCTCGGTTTTAACTTTCTCTACAGAGTGTAGTGTTCCATAAAGGTTTGTAAAGCACTTCATCATGCACATGTATCATTGTTGTAAAATTTTATTTTAAAGGATTTAATTTATAAAAATCATACTAAACTACTTCAAACTGGCTTAAAAAATTACGTATAAAATACAAATTATTCTTATTCTACATAACCCCTTCACTTTTTTGGTCGGATTAATAATTACACATCCTGAAAGCATGTTAAACGATAGGTGTCTAGCCTGACTTTATAGTAGAATATTGACGTGTTCAAGAAGAAAGACTCCTGAAATTACTTATGCTATCTTGCTGGAAGCAGTGAATTCCTGAATGAGTTGCAAAGTCTGGAACTTGAGTACCTGCTAGTTTTGAACAGCCAATCTGTAACTACTTTTATTTAAGTTTCATTACACAATGTTTCATCAAACTTTCGATAGTCTCGTGTAACGTACATAATTAGTCACTATCAATTGCGTAATTCAAATATAATTATAAAAGTAAAACGAGTTAAGAACTTATATATTCTAGGCAGGTCACGCTTCCTTTAATTACCGTACATTAAATGTTCAAAAAATTAATAGCAAAATAATAATTAAAAAATGTATTTAAATTCCACACCATAAATTATATTTATTCCACACCATGATACATTGTAAACAAAGACAGTTCAATCATATCACGTTTTTACGCATGTAGACTAATAAGATGTGTGATAGATTTTCAAATGCTGCATGCAACTCCAGCAAAAAGTGCTACGTGAACCAATGGTGTGGCGTACTCTTTTATAATATGGATAGGTCATATGGACGTTCTGTTCAGCTTTAGAGTAGGCTGTAGGAAAATTACCTTCAGGTTTCCCATTAGAACAGTAATAAACCTCCTACAGACCTACGCCCTTATTGTTTAATGTAGAGTTATGAGTAGCATTTGGTTGCGTATTAATTACATCTTTTAAATGATTCAATTTATATCATTCTTAAACTAAATTTAAATGCAGAAAACCACATGACATCGTTCATATGGGTAGTAATCAAACACGTTTTATTACAATCGGCTGCTATGATCTAGTAAGTTTGAAAACTGGTGAAATTTAAGTAAAAGCTGTTGATAGAAAATGTGCAAATCTATTCAGGGCTTATACTAGTAGCAACTTTGGACGGTTAGATAGATGCCAAAACAGAAAGCCAACTACTATTAGACATAGAACCTCAATATGTACATCTGATATCAAGTTTTATTTTGTATAGCCTATATTTACGTTATTAAAAGGATGTTTAAGTATTATTCTATTTATTGCACTTTTCAACTCAAAGAAGACATTTCGCGTAGCCTATATAACTAAATATTATGTCATTATAAAGACACAATCTTAAGCTAGAGAACAAACAGCTTAGTTAAGAATAGGCCTTTATTCAAGTTTTACTCATATATTATTTCATATGAATAATATAATAATGTTGTATTTGACTTTGTAAGTAAAGAAAATTTATAATCAAAACTTATTATTTTCTCTACTTTCTCTGTTATTAATCTCTTTACGATCTTATAATCGTGCTGCACATTTCTTTCGTGACTCAAGATATTGTGTGATATAAGTGTGAGTAAAGTCTACACAACCTGGAACTTATGCAGGATCAGATTGCATACAAGGAAAAATGAACTGGAAAAGTTGTTTTAGAATACGCTTCTAATCGCTTCCAAAAGGTAGGCCATCTTATACATAAGATAAAAGAAAGTATGGTAAGATCCAATATATATATATACTGTATATATATATATATATATATATATATATATATATATATATATTTATTTATTAATTTATTAATTTAAAGAGTATTACAAAACACTCATTGTTAGCCTTAAAACTTTTATAATCGTAACGCATATAAATAAGAAATATAACTCATTACATAATATTCTGGTCTCCTTTAATCTGTATTGCATCTGTATCACAGTATACCACACGTTAAGATAAACGGAGGATAACTGAGTGTGTTGATGTTATTAAACAAGAGACGTGTTGACACTTCAGTATAATAGAGTTAAGGGCAGCCAAACGAGGTATTACCCCGCCCTGTCACTTCTCACCACGTCACGGCTGTTCTCTAGTTTATTCAGACATTCCAACGTCAACATTCATTTAAAACTTAAATAATTTAATGAATAAACTATGCAACTGTATTTAATAGCGAAACTGCCTTTAATTTACCAAATGTGGCCGTGACCATATTGTATAGATTATTGATATCAGTGGAATTGTCTTCATTCGCCCTTCTATTAAGTAAAATAGATAATTAATTGTGAAAGTGATATTGTTTTACTTATAATTACACTTTCGACACAAAATTATTTTAACCTATGAATGTTTGATAGATTAAGAAATCATGTCTCATAGACATATATAGCAGATATAAAAGAAAATTCCGAAACATTCATCTGTGTTACTATTTTCTTTTGAGTAATGTATAATGTACACCATTAGTGTGTGTCTGTGTTCTTATAGCTATATATTTTAGATTATATTACTTATTTGATAATCATGAATATGTGTCAAATATACTGGATAATGAGATAAATTTGCTAAAACACGGTCACTCGAGTTAGTTATTAAATAAGCTTAGTTCTACTTCAGATTTTATAGTGTTGGCTTGGTAAGTGACAATTTTATTACATGATGTAACATCTTTAATGAGAAAAACGAGAAGAAAAGTTATGCTCCAGCAATGATTTCTTAATTAGGAAGCGGAGAAAGTTCACAAGCTGCAAAACTTTTGCTATTTACCAACAGTTTTATCACTTTTAGCAAGTTATTAAATTCTTCTTGCTAATGAAACCAGAGAAATCTTTTGTTGACCTTTTGTCGATACAGAAATCGACTCTGTATTATACTGATTGACATACCAACTAAACATTTATTGCTATTATTAAAATAGATTTTTTTGTATTGAAAAAAGATCAACAGAACTTTCTCTGGTTTCATTAGCAAGAAGAATTAAATAACTTGCTTAGAGTGATAAAACTGTTAGTAAATACCAAAAGTTTTTGCAGCTTGAAAACTTTCACCGCTTCCTAATTAAGAAATATTTGCTTGAGCATAACTTTTCTTCTCACTGTTCTTATTAATGATGTTACATCATATAACTAAATTTTCACTTAACAAGCCAACGCTATAAAATCTGAAATCTAAAATTGTTTTATTGAAGTTTAGACCTAACATCATTAAATGATTAAGCAAATCTATCGATTTTTAGCAAATTAATTTCATTATCCAGTCGAGCTAAATTTTAAATATAATTATGCATAATCATGATTAAAAAATATGTAATATAATCTAATATGTATTACCTAGTAATAATATGCATATGTAAGAATAAAGTTTTACCAAGAATTACTACAATAATAATTTTTCATAAATTATCAGAAGAAAATAGAAAACAGTTGAAATAATTTTTTAGTACTCAACAAAAGGAAGAAAAACACGAAAATCCTCGAAGAGTAAACAGGAGAAGGTTAAATATTCACAGATATTCATAGTTCAAAAAGGTATGTGCTGTGTAATCATGTATATTGAGAGCACAGTCGCCTAAGCTATACTGTAGTAAAGCATTCACATTCTACAGTCTAATACAGTAGACACTGTGACTAACTAATTAACCAACTATAACAAAATTTTAATGGTCCTTTATTAACTTGTGTCATTGATAAAAACGATTTCGATTACCATTATTGTTAGAACTTTATAATAGATCTAATTATAGTTACTAACTCAATGGAAATTTTGAATTCTTCTTTTGACACGATTAGGGGAAAAAATCATAAAAAATCATAAGGGAAGCAAAACGAAATCATTTTAAAGTATATAGCTCACAACTTCGGGGCCTTATAACAACATTTAACATTTTTTCGGGGGTATCTGCAACATGTTAAAGCTGAATTTAAGACCTAGGACTCATCTTTATTATGATGAACTAGGCAAGAGAGATTTGTTGCTACTTAAAAATAATTGTATTCTGCCTCCACAATAGCTTTATATTGAACCTTATGTTTCACACTTGCGACAGAGGGAACAATCTCAGTAAAATACAGGACCTAAACATCTGCTTAGAAATAATGCTTTTTTCCTTAACGCTTACCAGAGTTTCCCATTCAAGCTACGGAGTCCACTTCAGAAGTCTCTATTGGGCTTGAATCTACTCATTCACCTCATCTAGACGTGTTGTGGTAGACTAGCATCCAGGCCAATCATGATCTCACAAGTAAAGACATTCCTAAACTTATTAATAGGCCCAAGAGCATAGATGGATTTACGTTAAATTAGGTAGCAATATTAATTGGAGAGTTACAACTATTCTGCCTTTCTAATGTGTAACAAATGATGCAAAGGAACTGAGACCAATTTGATCTAACTGATGTAGAAATTATAGTATTGCCAGTTTTTGTAATATATCAGCTATTTGAACTAAAAAGATCAGAGCAATCAGCATACTCTAATCGGCTATTATAGACGATAAAACCACTTGATATAATACGTATTGTCAATATTTCACGGTGTATTGTTGTTTTAGAAAACCTAATGAAGGTTGGTTTGTTATTTTGTACTAAAAACATGAACAACATACATTAGAAATAAATGTTAATTTAAGTTTGAAACAGGTATATAGAAACAGATTTCATTTTAAAAGAGGTTTAACTTAATTTGGTTCTTGTTTTAAAGTAGTTGAGAATCGGGTTTGTATTTAAATAAAACACATTTGTAGAGCACTTTCCGCACATGTTTGACTTTAGGTTCAACTTCACCGCTAAGAACTTGAGAGACTGAAATATTTATCCTAATTACTGACTGCGGAAACTCGCGACTCTGATTACAGTTTGCTAGTTATGGCTTAATGAGAATCTACAATATTAACCCGGAGATACGTTAGCCTACAGCGTGTAAGATTTATCAATTATAACACTCATTCTCACTCTATTATGTAAAGTATGTACATTTTGTACTGTTCCAAACGAGAGTCGTTTCAAGTATGTATAAAGTTGTAATAATGTACACATTGAAGTTTTCTTATAAAACAGAATTAGTACAGTACTGTAAGGCTAATGAATTATTGAAAATACAGTAGAAAACTAAGTTAACCTAGAGTTTGCTTGAATTTCCCGTAGCGGTTCCCGAGGATTAGCCCAACGAGCTAAATCCTCTGAGAATGAACCAAAACAGAGTCGATTCATAGAAGTTGGTACCTCGCGCACATGACACAGAAAATAAAGTGGTGATAACTAAGTAGAAGGGGGAACATACATTTAGAATAAGTATAAAACATAGACAAAATATTAAAAAATTTATTGAAAACATCCTAAGGTCTAATTGAACGTTGAAAGTTGCGTACAATGTCAATACACAACAAGTAGTACATGCGCTAAGAAATAATCACTATGAAAATTACGGCCAGAAATTTAAAGAAAAGAATACTATATATTATCTAAACCTTTTACTCAAAGGTTCTAAAAATGTCATTGAATATATGCATTCAAAATGAACCATTGCAATAATAACTGTTTAAAATAATACCTAAAAATAACGGAGCATTGTACATAAAGTATTGTAAAGTAAAATTTTCTGACTGACCTTCTTATAATATTATGTTTTTCACTTTTAATTCCTCAGATGTTGTTCAAAGAACTATAAAAGACAACTTCTACGAACAGTTTACAATAATTCAAGGTTTTGTTGAAGATGTATAGAAAACTTAGTTGATAAGGTTACCTGAATAAAGCACAGTTTCTTGCCACAAGTTCAAATGAAAGCATTGAAAAATATTTCAAACCATAAGTTGTGGTTTAATTTGAGGCGGCTGTAATATACTTAGCTATATCAATAAATTCCTATGAAATCCTCTTTGGAAAAAAGTCAACAAATTAAATTTAAGAATTTAAGTAGCTATTTATTAGTGTGAAGAGTTGGATTTACCTTCATGGCAGAACATAAATTACACCACACATTTTTCAAATGTGAACACAATTAATAGTTTTAGTACACCTTAATACAAATATCATACAGATTCCAGAGAGCTATGATGTGTGTTCTATAAGAAAAACATACTGTGATCAGAGGTTCATACATTTTGTGCCGTCTGCTTCTCAGCTGTAGATTAAATTGGCTACATTAGACGGATTAGTATTCCATTGTTACAGAATAGTCGCGTCGACTTTCGGTTGGTTATATATTTCTTTTAAGTCCAGCAATATGTATACTATACAGTTAAAATTCCAGGGTAGGAGTGACTTAAACCCGCTTTGCACAACATTTTCCTAGAATGTGCAAAATTTCATCCTCTAGCTATACTGCGGGCAGAAAAATAATCAGAGATACAGGAAGGATTTTCGGCCCACTACATAATATGCTTCGCTGACATTCAGATATTAATAGCCATTTGTTACTTAAAAATCAGGTGTTTAGTTATTCTAATATAATGGAAAACATAAGTCTGGTTTTGAAAACCGCCTAAAATTTCCTGATGATATTAGAAAAGGATCAATAATGAAGAAGTTCCACCAAGTACAACTTGTATTTGAAAGTCATTTATGACGTCAAAATAGCAACTTAGATAACTAGGGGCTAAGACAGAGAGCTCTATATTTCTTTACCAAATGTTCATTTACCATGAAACGTTATTCTGAGATTCCCTGTTTTTCAAGAGATAAATAAAACGCATCACATACTTAAGAACAAACATTTCAGTATGACTGTTTATTATATTTATTTCAAAAGGTTTTATTTATCGTTTGATTGAAGAATCAGTTATAATCACACGTAAAATAGCTATTGTTGGAAGTGTTCATTCAATACAAATTATGAGTATTTGCACTATTTTATCCCACTCATAGAGCAGTGTCTCAGATCTCAGCGTGACAGACTCAAACCCTGCAATCTGGAATCGACATCCGTTGAAATGATCCTATGCATCTTAACATCAGAGACACCAAGACAAAAAAATATAATCTAGATGAAGAGGTGTTCTCATTGTTTCATCAGTTGATCAATTGAGTATGTTTTTCACGCTGCTCTAAAATGGAGGTGCTATGAACTCAAATGTTATTAAATTAGCATTATACATGTACTATTAAACATTAAAGTTCAGTCACGTAAAGAGGTTAAGTTAATTTATAAAACCATTTAGTACTGTCTTCTACACCAGCTCATTGGTATGTAATACATTTATATTTAATAATAAATTGCCTACATATTTTCTGTAGATTTATTTCAACGTAGCCTCTGACATATTTCAAGATCTCGTTTTTATTCTTCCTGCGAATCTAGGAAGTTAGGTTTTCCATTAATATCGATAGAAACGTTTACCCACGAGAATCGACTATCGTCAGCCACGATTTAGGCGGACTTCAAAATAGAAATTTATCAAAAGACTTAAGATTATGAAATGATAATTTTTCCTCAGACAATATAAATGTAGATTGACACCAAAACTAAAGTGGCTGACGTTCCATTCCTCTTTTAGGAATATTACTTTGTTAATGTCAAGACAAACTAGGTTACAGTCGAATCGTACACTAAAACAGCTGAATATTTAAATGTGAAATGTTTTGTTATGTACCTATATAAAAAAATCAATAATAATAATGAAACATTACTTAACTGGAAACCAGGTGCTGATGGAAACATTTGAGCTGGCGGTATCAAAACACGAAATTAGAGCAAACTGTAACTAAATGTTACGTCAATAATAAACTCGCTCGAAACTTTTAAACACATAAGTCTGTAAAGCCGTATCATATAAGTGTAGCGGAACACAACCATTTCCCAAACTGAAATACGTTTATTCAATAACACACTTATCGCTCCCAACTGGCTGAAAATACAATAAAATATTCATACAATGCCTTTTACTCACTATACGGACGGTTTCATACAGTATAAATTACACTGACCTGAGCAGTAGTAATATTCATGGTGTTACTTTATACAATAAAATATTCATACAATGCCTTTTACTCACTATACGGACGGTTTCATACAGTATAAATTACACTGACCTGAGCAGTAGTAATATTCATGGTGTTACTTTATACAATAAAATATTCATACAATGCCTTTTACTCACTATACGGACGGTTTCATACAGTATAAATTACACTGACCTGAGCAGTAGTAATATTCATGGTGTTACTTTATACAATAAAATATTCATACAATGCCTTTTACTCACTATACGGACGGTTTCATACAGTATAAATTACACTGACCTGAGCAGTAGTAATATTCATGGTGTTACTTTATACAATAAAATATTCATACAATGCCTTTTACTCACTATACGGACGGTTTCATACAGTATAAATTACACTGACCTGAGCAGTAGTAATATTCATGGTGTTACTTTATACAATAAAATATTCATACAATGCCTTTTACTCACTATACGGACGGTTTCATACAGTATAAATTACACTGACCTGAGCAGTAGTAATATTCATGGTGTTACTTTATACAATAAAATATTCATACAATGCCTTTTACTCACTATACGGACGGTTTCATACAGTATAAATTACACTGACCTGAGCAGTAGTAATATTCATGGTGTTACTTTATACAATAAAATATTCACATGTGTTATTTATAATTACTATCCCTTATAAAATTAGCTAATGATTTTAGAAGACTTTTCAAGATCAAGTTATATTTTCCCTCATATAACTACAGAAGTTTTTTTCATAGCACAGAAAGCGTTTGTATTAATAAAAAAAAAATCAATTTGTTTTGTCTCAGATGTGTATGTATGTGTGTATACGTATGCGCTTTTCTGTTGTATGTAACGCCGGTATGTGAACACGACAATATGTGATTATTTCTGATTGGATGAGACAAAGCATAATAAGGAGAGAGAGATTTATAGCCCAGGCCTTTTATATTTTCAAAAGTTTTTAACAATCTTCAAGACTTAGGTTATTCGTACTTTTAGAAAACGTTTCTTTCGGATACTTCTCAAAACCAAAGTTAGGCAAATCTTTTGTGCGATACACATCTGTGTAGGTATATGCAAGAAGTCCAGTATTATAGGTGTACAAAAGTATTTAAAAATACAGATTAACGCAAAAAATACAGAACCCTTAAACAGATCCGTCAACTTGAAAACCTCAATTTGGATAAGCACTTCACCCATCTCAGTTTGTTAAATAAATGGAGGGATGACAGTATAATGCCTATGGGTTTTTCTCCTAAAGCGCTTTTTTACAGTAAAAAAACCAGTAAAATTGCGTCTGAACCTTTACAATAAAAACTGCTTACCACGGTCGGGAAAAAACCTCCTGCAAACTAATATTGAAACTAAAATAAAAAACTCAATAAGTGAATTAACTATGAATTCAACAATATCATTCAGATCATCCAAATAAGTGAAAAAAGTTTTTTAAATAAAAATAATTTGACTGTAAAAAATGCAACCTGCGTAAAAATTTATTACCAAAAGTGTTCAAAATATACCATCATTACATACTGTACTCTCAGAAATAGAAAATGATATTTTATCAAAAGTGTTAAACTTTTCCGTGGCACATACATCAAAAACTGCTGTGGACTTCGTAACTGGAATTAAGAGGCTGTTTCTCAATTATTTGAGGAACAGGGTGAGACTTTTTTTGTGAGGTCAGTTTCATACTAACAAAATTACTGCCACAGAAACCAACCTGAATAAGGAAGAACTTAGAGCTCTATCGATCCTTGGGAAAGACAATACAGTTTAAATCTTATCATCTGACAAAAGAACTTATATTACAAATAGAAAATTACGGAAACTCTGAATGTTGGTAAATATACCTTTCTAAATAAAGATCACACTGGTGCATTTGAACGTAAAATACCAAAACCGTTCATAAGCAAAAAAATTTTTCAGAAAACTTTAAATCAAAATTTACGTTTTCTCACTCAAAAAATCCCACACAAGTACGGCCTTATTTACAAACCAGGCACTCCTCTCCGGCCAGTAGTTAGTTCCCAGAGTTCACCTATTGTCCTGTTGGGAATCTTACGCCATTTTAAGAACAATTGATTCTTTTATTAAAGTATCCAAAGACTTCGTTGAGTAGTCAAAAACTGGCACTGGCTGAAACAAATTATCGTTGAATTCTGTCCACCAATGTACTAGTTACTGAAACACTTGAAATCACTGAATGTCTATAGGTGGGTTTACACATAGCCTGCCGTACTGCTGCCGTGCCCGTGCCATGTCTCTGCCGTGCGATTTTGACAACCGGTGACCAGTCGCTGCCGTGCCCCTGCCAAGCCACACGTTACGTGCTGATGCTCTGAATGATTCAGTTGATATTGGACACGGACGAGGTAGAAGTTGTGATCGCAACAGCTGCTTACGTCGCGTTACGTAAACGAAAAAAGACGTATTGGGTACACAAAGTATTTCGGGTGGGAGACGAGGAGGGAGAGTTCCATACTCTTTTTCGAAGGTTGTAGGATGACCCGCTTTATTTTATAGATACTTTCGGATGGTACTTTTAAAGTTCAAGTATTCGCTCGACCTACAGTACTTCCAAGGTCGAAGAAAAACACTAAATGGAGGAAATGTATTTCTAACGAAGAAAGACTTGCCTTGACCCTTACGTTTGTGATCCTTTAGGTCACTGTAAGTTCTTCTATTATTATTAATAATATATTCATAATATATAATATATATTAATGATTTATATTTTTTATAAAACACCATTTTTTATGTAAATAACATTTTATAAAAAAAATACATTGATATTGTGGATAACCATGATGGCAACGAAAAAATGGTGGAATAAATAAACTTGTAAACAAACTGGTATTAATTTCAATCGATTAGACTACTATTAGACATAGAACCTCAATATATACATCTGATATCATGTTTTGTATTTTTATCCCAGTAATAGACTATATTTTCGTTATAAAATGACATATAGGTGTTATTTAATGCAGTTTTGGTCGCAAAGAAGAAATTTCGCGTTTGCAACTAAATGTTATGTCATTATAAGTATAGAATGTTAAGCTAGAGAAAAAACAGCTTAGTTATGAATGGATCATTATACATTGTTACTCATATATTATTTTATATGAATAGTATACTAATGTTGTATATAATTTTCTAAGTTTAGAAAATTTATAACAAAAACTTACTATATTCTGTACTTTCTCTGTTACTAAACTCTGTACGGTGCTGCAAATTTCTTTCTTCACTCAAGATATTGTGTGATATAAGTGTGAGTGAAGTTAAAACATCTTAAACTCAAGCAGGACCAGATTGAATACGAGAAGAAACGAACGGGAAAAGTTGTTTTAGAATACGCTTCTAATTGCTTCGAAAAGGTAGACAATCTTAACTCATGTATAATAAATCGTAATATATATAAATAAGAAATATAACTTATTACATAATCTACTGGTCTCTTCTAATCTGCATCTCATCTGTATCACAGTATTCAAACGTAAAGATAAACAGAGGATAACTGAGTGTGTTGATGGTATTAAACAAGTACAATAACGCTTCAGTATAATAGAGTTAAGGGCAGCCAGACGAGCTATTACCCCGCCCTGTCACTTCTCACCATGTCACGGCTGTTCTCTAGTTTATCGAGACATTCCAACTTCAAAATTCACTTAAAACGTATATCATTTAAAGATTAAATAATGAAAATGTATTTAAAAGCGACACTGCCTTTAATTTACGAAATGTGGCCTTGGTCTTACTTAGATTATACATATCAGTAAAATTGTCTTAATTCACCATTCCATCAAGTAAAATAGAGAAGTATTCGTGAAAGCGATATTGTTTTACTTATAATTTTACTTTCGATATAAATAAATGTTAACCTTTGAACTGTTGTGAGGGTGAGAAAGATATCAATCAGTAAGAGCTAATGAACTATGAGGTATATAGTTGGTAGTTACATGATAAAAATTAAAAAGGGACAACTAAATTAGGACTAAAGAGACAATTAAGAATTGATGCCACTCACCGACGTGATTTTTCTTCTCTCACACACGCTAGACGGCTGACATGTCATCGCATCCTTCGGAGGATTCAACGGTGTCCACGGGTGGATGGGCAATTAGCTAAAGAGCTAAAAAACCCCACAAAAGTCGAGGCATCGTGGGTGGAAGGTGGGAAGGATACACGAGGTACAAATGAATACATCAGTCTCAGGCCAAACGAAACTTCACCAATTTAACGGATCTTACAAAATCTAATACTCCATAATACCGTGTTGAGCAAGATCGCTACTGGCCTACAGAGAGAAAGAGCGAGATAAGTGCGAGGAATAGACCTTGTCCGTGGGTCATATCTTTAAGACCTACAACTACACATTGATTCGAGAAAGAGGGAGACACGAGTGTTGATTCTAGAATACTCGGACCTACTACGGGCAATGTACGGGGGACGCTATTCCGATAAGGCTATGTCACGTGACCTCAGCTGAGGTTAATTTAAATAAGTTTGACCAATGAGGAACATCACCTGATTCCACGACTAGTTGTACATTGTAACGCAACCCAGCTTATGGATTAAGTTCGCAATGAAAACCAAATAATTATAGACATTGAAATTAGTATCTCGTACCAATAAATTGCATTTTTAAAAGTTATCGAGGCTCCATGATTGAATAATTTACTTTGACATTAGAAGCAGTATTATGAAGCTTTCCACTGACCCTACGGCGAGATTTGTATGGAATGTAATTATAAAAGCTAAAATTTTACCAGTGTTATTTTCTATTAAAAAGGCAGGAGAACGTCATACAACGTGTTGTGTTTGGATTTTAAATTTTGCATTCTACGTCATAAAAAACGTACGAAATACGTCGAAAATGGAAGTGTATATAAAGCGATCAAAATTGTACAGATACTTGCGTTATGAAAACCCGTAAATAAAATATAGGCAGCCTTGTAAACGGTATCTTATGATCAGTTTTATAAATTAGCTATGGGAGGCAAATTTAGAGGTAAACATCTTTAATATTTTACAAATTGTAAAAAAGAGGCAATAAAAAAATATGTTTTTATAGTCATGTGTAAGTTTAAACCTTAATACTATGAATATGTATTTAATATAATTTTCAATTAAGGTGAAAACGAATAAAAATATATTGTCTACCGTAGGATATAAATCTTTCAACAACCTTTCTAATGATATATTACATTAATAAATGTCAAAAATAATTTAAATAAAACCTTTGAAGTTTGATTAATTAAATTAACTTGGATGTAATCGGAGACTCTTTGTGGTGCTTGGCTGGATTATTGAACTCAGTATAGACTGTTTAACGATTCAGTGTAAAAAGTATTAAACTCGAAATAGAATAATCAATCAGTTCTGCGTTTACCCTATTAAAGAACGGTTTAATGCCATAAGCCATGCTTTTCTTGCGAATATCGATGTTATTCAAGATATTTATAATATAAATAGAGGTGAAGTGGGATGATATTTTCTGCAACGTAATGTTTTATATGAACAATTTGTTACCAGAATAATGTACAATCGGCTGAATTTTAAATTGAATCTAAATTTATTTTTCTCTAGTTCGAACCCGGATCTCTCACTTTCCGGGTGAATGTGCTACCATTACACCACAGAGCTCTTACTTTTTCCGATTCAATTATTTTGTATTTGGACGTATCTATCACATATGCGTTTAAATAAGCAAACTAACATATGATCGGAAGACCAAATATCTGTCAAACGACTTTTATTTACATTAAATTGTATAAATGGCAATAGCCTTATTTAATTTCAATAAACATTGAATCGCAAAAAGTACTTGCTCCGCCAGGAGTCGAATAATTGAATCGGAAAAAGTAAGCGCTCTGTGGTGTAATGGTAGCAAATTCACCCGGCAAGTGAGATATCCGGGTTCGACTTCCGGCGGAGTAATTACTTTTACCATTATTCGTAATATTTGGTAATGATGATGAGAAGTAAACTATCTAGTTAAAGTTTTATTTTTTGTGTACCATTGCAATTGAAAAGTAATTCCTTATTTAAGATACAGGTTGAGACACACATACATTTACATAAATTATTAGATCCTCTAAACTGAGAACCTGTCTAGACGTGGCGTGGAAAATTATATCACTTAGCCTGTCACATGATAAGTTTGTGAATTATGAGAATATCTCTTCTTAAAAGCTACCTTGTTTATTAAATATGTCACTTACATTCCTGAAGCAAAATTATATTGCCGTCCATTCTTTATGATTAAATAGGTAATACTAAAAGTGGAATGCGGATTTTACACGGTTAAATCAAATATATAGTAAATGGTTATTATTTTAAACTGTGTTCGTTATATACAATTAAATGATTTATTTTAATTCAAATTATCTATATATGAGTTTTATGTTTGTCTCAATATCTGAAAGTATTGCTCTCAGACAATTATCTTGATGTTTTTTGAAATTGACAGAGCAATTTATCCCATAAAAAATATATTGTCAGCATAATTTTGGTATGATATTAAAAGGGTTAAACATATCAATGTTATCATATTTTATTGAGGTTTCCACACTAAAAATATACCGTAATACATACAAAACCTTGAATAGTAAATTTTTAGTCTATTTATATAATGTTCTGACAGATATATAACTATTTATTTAATTATTCCTGTGTCTAAAGGTTGGAGTTTAGTGTATAAACTAAAAAATATATCATTTATAAATACCCTTAAATTTCAACCTGTATAAAAACTGACAATCAATTTCTTTATTACAAGAAATTCTTCATTCAATTTTTTGAAAAAAGCTGATTTTGTGCGTTTACACTGCACATTGGTTCTCGACTTCTAGGATATACTGAACTGTGAGTGTACGAGTACATAGTGTCTTTGTGTATTTATTTATTTATCTATATATGTATTAAGGAAAATGGAAATATATTTTGGAACAGTCAAAATACTTGTTAAAACTAACTGGTTATTAATACAAAGAATGCATTACACTACAACATGATAAAAGAAAGTCACCATGCAGATTTAATTGTTGCAGCATGAGACAGTAACCTTCATTGTGTCGTGTTCCATCAGCAATATTTATTTGCCAAATGACTTGAACTCTGGACAGCTGGAAAGTACATGGTAACCTGCAAATGATCAACACCTGAAGTACTGCCACCATTCATCTTTTCTGGAACTCCCAGCTTCTGTTCTTTCGTGTTCGCCCTTGATGTTGGTTTTCATACTTAATTATATTTTCATATTATTTTACGAGAGTCCTTTACACTTAAATGGTGTTTTAATTCATTTTAATTTGAACAGAAAACTGTTGTATAGAATGTAAACTTCCAAAAGTGGAAAATCACGGTAAGTGGTTGTACCAATAGTTGAATTCTATAATGGCTCTAAGTAGAAGACTGGAGCTTCTAGAGGCTACATTTTCCTAATTTTTTTACGATACCTAATGCCCTGAGATACCATACGGCAAAATGTATACGAGCTAAAATCTTTCAGATAGCACATGCAATCATTGCCTGAGAATCTTCATAGGTTAAAAGAAATTGTCTGGTGGAAACAGATGCACATACTCCTATTTAGTATTCGTAGACGCACAGATAAGTACAAGTAGTAATCATAAACTAGGCTTAGCTAAATAAAGTAGTATTAGAGGGTACTAATTTCTTGAAAATTCTTGGAGCAATAGCTAGGTGATTTTTGTAGGCATTAAATAGTATAGGTTCTTGGAAGTTAGGTCAAGGAATGGGTGAAATTAAATATGAGCAGTTATAAATATGAAATTTTATTTAGAAGTTATAAATCAGTGTAAAATTTTATTTGTTATTGATGATTTGTACCATGTGATACTTAATAATGTTAATAGCTTTTCAATAAATGTAACGAATTTAAATATTATATTTTCCCAAAAATGAGATAAGTAGAATTTTAAATATTTCTGTATTATTATATTTTACGTTTCAGACAGAAATCTCTCTCTAAGACATTATTTACAAGGATATTCAGCTAATCGCTCTGTCGGTTAAGCGTGGTTTGTGGACGGACATATATGTGCATGATTACATTAATTTACATAGTTTATTAGCATTCCTGCAGACCATTGCAATGATTATGATATTAATATTTTATCTCTTCTGTACAGACGATGGCTCAACAATAATATGCTTTATGTCTTTAAATTTGTCTTCTACCTCAATTATGAATAACGGGATAGATTTTGAGAACATATAGAATGAAAGCAATTAACCACTTAGACACGAAACTTGACGATTTATGAAAAGTGAAAGCTTGATTTCATATATTTATATAGTGAATTTTTAAAATCTAAATTCTTTTAAAGAAAACTAATCAATATAAATAGGGTTTTATTGGCTTATTAACGAAAATTTCTTTGAAACCTAATTTCAGTTCATAAGCAGTATTATTTTGTGCACTGGGTTACTGCTGAAAATAAAATAGAGTTATTTTGTCACTGTATGTTTTGTTCATTTTTCAATTTAATATATAATACATAAACATTAATACATATAAAGTACATACATGAATTTTTACTATACAATTTATATAATACGTTCATTTTTTGTTACTAAATGTATCCAATAGACACTAAAGTAACGTCTGGTTCCGAAGGAACTTTACTTAATTAATTTTTAATTCCTGAAACAAATTTGAGATGAAATAGTGGAAAGTTCCAGTAACGCAACGAAGGGAGACAGCAAGACCATCCCTGATCCCGTGAGAACTCCTCTAAATTGACAGGTAAACATAATTCAACCCGTCATTCTATTTTTAAGCCAAGGACAAGTATGAGTTGCTTTTTACACTGAAAGAATCAGGTGGCACCGTAATTTGGTCCTCTTGTGGTAAATATAAGTTTTAAAAATGGAAAATAGTGCACTAGAAAATCGAATTTATTAAATTTTTAGCATTTCCTAGTGTAATAAATGAACCATTTTCAGCCCTGTAACAGCCTGAAATTTTTCTAAAATCTCCGCATCTATTTAGAGTGACCGGTTACTCTTTCAACGTCTCAGCAAACATATTTAAATAAAAATTGTTTTTTCTGTTAACTAACAAGAACACACGAAGGCGAAAAACCAAACCACGAAAGGAAGAATATCAATAATTTATATTCGTGGATAAAGTTAAGTAAAGAAAAATTTCATAAAACAGACTTTCTTATATAGCACCTATTACACTTGAGAATGTTGTCATTGCATAATTATATACAAAAAAATTTAATATTTTGTAAAATATAAAATCCTATTAATATATATGCGAAAGTCCCTTTATTTGTTTGTTTTGATTTCACGCGTAAATTTTTCAACCTATTGTACTGAAATGTATTTGTACTGATGAGTTTTACATGAGCATTCATAGGATCCTAAATATAAACATAGCCCTATTTGTAATTAGAAAATCTCTCCGAGCTAGGCCCAATTGGTCTCTACAATAGCAAAACATCCCATCGTGCTCACAAAAGCTTTGAAATTATAATTGAAAGAGTCTTTTAAATGTAATACAATGTTTTGTGTAAACATTTTTTCATGACAGAACAACTAAATGTTTGATTAAATTTACCAATGTTTTTAATCTATTTAGATTTAGAGTGTGAAACACAGAGTAAGCTTTTTATTTCGACCTCTTTTGTAGCCGATGTTGAGCACTGAGTTAGATAATATTGATAGGAAAATTAAAAGTTCTTATAAAAAAATATACTTTTAACTGTATATTCTTAGAAAACATTAAGTATACAGTGCTTCTTAAGTACTATAATGCAAATTTAAGAATTACAGCTAATTTTGTTATAAATTTAAAGACTGTTATTAAACCCATATTAGGTTTCTTTTGACAGAAGTACGCTTTTCATATCTGTGTATGTATATTTATTTACATATATATATTATATATATATATATATATATAAATTGTATAAATGGCAATTGCCTTATTTAATTTCAATAAACACTGACTCGCAAAAAGTATATATATATATATATATATATATATATATATATATATATGTATAATTATTATTATATATTAATTATTTACTTATATATATATATATTAGTAAATATACATACACAGAACTGAAAAGCGTACTTTTCACGTAAATATATATCCTTGTTTTTTATTTCAATATTATATGTAAAAATATATTATATACGGTAATATATTTTTCAATATTTTTATTTTATTATACATTATACGATATTATATATATATATTGTAATTTCAATTATTAAAATAAAAAGCAAGGATATATAACTTTCTCTATTTCGTGCAATTTTATACGAAGTTATTCAGGAAGCAAAATAAAAATATCAAAAGAACAAGAAACACAACAAATAAGAAGAAAATAACCACAAATATAAATACGCAACTCAAAAATTTAGTCCCAGCTGTTATATAATTTAATTAATTAATTAATTTTTTATTTGTTAATAGCACAGAAGGAAATTTTTAAAAGTTAATTTTATTTTAAATTTAAACCATTTGGATATTTAGATTTTAAATGTACCTGATGGACTTGTTCGAAATTTTTAAATTTTTTTCAAGACAGGGGGACCTTATTACACCTTAGGGATCATAACACTCTTCAATTTTGACTTTTTTGTGCTCAGAAGCATGTTTAGCCAATGGCTTCTACTTGTCTTTATGAAAAATATCAAATCGCTGGACATATGGTATGAATGTAAATCCAATTGAAGTGAATACGTTTACAATGAGGCATCATAAATTGTACCTTTGCACTCATAATTTTTGAGTTCCACTAGTTTTAAGTCTTCAAATTTGGTATTTTGTGGGAACAAATTTGGACGAAAATGGGTGTGAATGCCAAGAGATTATTTAGATAATTTTACTAACATATTTTAAAAGTGAATAAAATACCAGGCTTCATGATAAGTAAAACAATTCTTTTAAGTTATAAAGCCCTGTCATCTGAAAACTAATTTTGAAAATACAATTTTTATTTTTCATTTAAAACTACGCACAATAAGTCATCTGCGCACAAAAATGTTTCTTGAGTGAATTCGCTTATGTGATTTTGACTCCTCCTAAAAATTGACTGGTATCAGTTTTGAATAAATTTTCTCGAATGATAATTTTTTCTTACCATCTAGTTTCTTTTTTATGACTAATAAAATGTTAATAGGTTTTAGAATTTAATTTATTTCCTTACAAATGTTTTTTAACATTTGTATGTTAGGGTTTGTTTTTTAGATTTTATGTAAAAACCGATCCTGATAGTGTTTTGTAATATATTTCAAAAGAAAAACTAATAAGAAATAGTAATCTAAAAACTTTGAACTAATAATCTCAAGTAGCCATCTGCTTTACACTATATAGATGCATAACATAGAACAAATCAAATACTCGTACTACATCAATACCCATCCCTTGAAATGTTACGTTAAAACAATATTAAAATGTTGTTACAAATATTAAAATGACCGAAGAGATTGTTTGCGTTGCATTTGTGCCTCAGTTTGCAATGCTGCGGCAAACCTCGCTTTGAAGTGAACAGAGATAAATGTTGCTCTCAATGATAAACGGAAACAAAGAGCACCCGCGGCCGTATTAATTCATGGCTGCGCAAATCAGATGACAGAAAAACTGCTTTGTGAAAACCACATTGAAAGGAGTTTCAAGAATTATTATAACACGGACTGTGAAAGAGTTTGGTTAACATACATTGACATTTTATTTTAAAATTGGTAATTGCCATTGACTTCACCCGGAGTTATCAAAATCTAATGGCGTAGCTTTCTTAGTGAAATCATTTATGATGCAATACGACGAAGCACAATATTTTTGGAACATAAATAGACGCATATCATTTAAAAAACTGTCATAGGTAAGATTTAAAAGTTAAACCAAATTTTGACTTGGGCCTCTGTTAGGTTTTGTTCCATGAAAATCATATACTATAGGTCTAAAGCGTCAATTTTTGACTGTTTAATTTACCTCAACACGACTTATGCCATTGTTTAAAATTATTGTTCACCTTTATATAAAATAATTATTCATAGTTAAAAGGTTGCATGTACTTATGTACATGCATGTATATGTATATTACAACTGAGAATTAACAGCGAAAAAGTTTATGATTCAGTTTTTAGAACAAAATATTAATCATATTATAGAGATAAATTCGATACAGAATAAAATACGTTTAGAATTTTTGTTTCATTTTCTTGTTGTCAAATCCTTTCCGTTCTCCTGGAGACTAACGAGTTCCAGGAGTTTAATGGAATGGTTTAGTATGGCTGGTGTAATATGTTTATTGCTGCCCTTATGGTCAGTTACCACGACAGGGAGCAGTACTCATCGCATCCGATCTTATCACAATACAGAAACCTCAGACTCTTGGGATGAAAAAAACCAAAGAGTCTAAAACAAATTTATCCTCTTAGCGAAATGTCTTAAAAATCAATGAAAAAATAAGCCTCGCTGCATCAGGTCCACTAACTTTGAACAATATCTGTTTAGAAAAACACAGATCGGTATGAGGGGGATTTGAGGAATATATGTCAAGTTATGCAATTCTATGTAATCAAGTATGGGTTATACGGAATATAGTTAACATTATAACATCAAAATATAAAGTTTTATTAGACCTCTGTTTGACTAACAACCGTAAATTGAATTAACCTTTTTTGAGGTTTATAATTAAGTTTCAGATTTTTTCCGGATACTTTCACTATTCTCACAACGACAAAATCACTGCTAGGCTTGTTTTGACAATAGAAACGTAACATTTTTACTATCTGTTTTAGTGATGTTAAAAATTATAAACTCTGCTTCTACCAACTATTTTTTGGAATTAGCAGCCTGCGAATACTTTAACGTATTATTATGTACTAAAATATCTCGATTAATTGTAAAATTTAACATTACCCTGCATTAATAAAACATACGAAATTTACGTGAAACATTGTTTCTCATGTACAATGATACTTTTGGCATAAGTTAAAATACTATTATATTTTAGCTTGTATATAAAATTAGTCTTGACTGTTTAACCTAAACCAATATAAATTTAACAGATACTTGAAATTGTTACTGAGTATGATAAATCTGATTTCTTAAGAAAATTATTGTTATTGTAGCAAATAAATAAATTGTTTTTTTTTTTTATTATTTTCATTGATTATCGTATTTAATCCTGAAAGTAAAAAGAAGTAGAAAAATCAGGCTACCTTACCTGAAAAATATTTTAAAACTGTGTAAGAACTGACGTTGTGTCGACCTGCAGATCGACCTTTTTTAGAGTGTTTAGTAAGACTACCGCTCAGTCAATAAGTTAAAACAGCTATCTCAGCCAGTACTTAGTGGGCCATTTGATAAAGAGGCCATTCCAGTAAAATAGTGCATCTTGGAATTTAGCCAGCCCCAACAGAAATGACCACACGTTGCATTCAACAAGAGCGTAAACTACAGCCAAAGTCGCTACTGTATCTCTGAATCTCTAGACACTGTGGTGGGTGGATCGTGGCCTCTTTGTTTATGGATTCGAAACTTATAAATGAAAAGCTAAACTATTTCCAAAGAGTGGTATATCACGTTTATTGTTTTTTCAAAAGTGTTCTAACTTTCAGCCTTGGGGAGCT
This sequence comes from Homalodisca vitripennis, assembly GCF_021130785.1. Lineage (NCBI taxonomy): Eukaryota > Metazoa > Arthropoda > Insecta > Hemiptera > Cicadellidae > Homalodisca > Homalodisca vitripennis. The sequence goes on along the minus strand of NC_060211.1, from coordinate 43,334,417 downwards.
GGACATGTTTTATTTCTACCCATCTGTCTATCCACGGGATATCCCAAAAACAAGCTGACGTACAGACTTAAAACCTTGAATAAATCTTCATGGTAACATGTGACATAGATATGTAGCCTAATTATTAGTAACATATCTAGATGCAGATTTTATCAGTAGACTTTTAAATTTGTCTTAAACTTTATTTCTACATAGTCAAGAGTGAGTTCTATAATGGTGCATGCCTAACATTAGGATTTGGCTGAGATATTCAGATATATTAGCCCCCACAGTAAGCCCAACTTCTCTTTTGTCTCCCGGGTGGATAAAGTTGATTTTCTCTACGATTGCCTCTAAATAAATCTGTCCAGACGATATTTCTTAAATTAAATTAACTATATTTTAAAAATTCTTTCTACAATCTTAGTCACGCCTGTTACAAGAGACGTGGTGTGGCTTATTCCTGCCTTGTAATTTTTTCATTCAATTCTCTTTAAGAAGCAGCATTTATGTTGATTTAGGTACGTTATTACTAGGATTACATCTGAAACTAGTATTTCATGTGTAATTAGTAACTCCTCTTATAGAACGAACCAAGATAGATATATAAAGAGCTGATCGAATGTTGACAGTTCTTGCGATTGCAGTCTTTTATAATGTTGTGCTGTGTTTAGAAGTTGCATTGTATAAATGTTAGTTTATTAAAGTCTTAGGTTTAGCAACATCATAAAACTTTAGAGTTTCGGTTTACCTTAAGTAGTTTTATTCCATTCATAACGTACAAATGTGTAATGAACTTTTACATCTTTTATGTACATATTTCATCTGCATTTTTATAGCTAGCGGAGGTAAAATTTTATATTTAATAATTTTGCAAATTGCTATAGTAGGTCGTTACTTACAACACTACATGACTTACCTTTAGCTGAAATAACTAACACTAATATAGTATATTACAATATATACTTAGGTATAAATTGATTCTATTTTAATTTTCTTTTAATTTTAGCTCAACAATTGTTTACTTGTAACTACTACCTACTGTTATGCCCTTGTTGTCAGTCTGAGATTATCAAAAGTATGTACTATATAGGGACCCAAACGCTTTCTTCAATATTTTTATGCAGAAAAACCTTAACACTTTATTACCATTCATTATAAAAGGAAAGATTTAAAGGTTTGAGTAATATTTTATATAACTTAAAAAAAGATCATTCCCATAGTTCTACAACAAAAGTAATAGCATAAAAGTTGTTGAGGTTTATTATTGGATAGTAGTGGAGAAAATAAAAAATACTCGTGAGATTGCAGCTGTTGTTGAAAAGTCATACCTTGCAAAGTAATAAATAAATAAATCATTTGATTATAATAAAATAATTAGTTAATATATACATGGTTAAACTACGCGTAGTTGAGCTATTCAAAAAGTATATAAGTTCATAATTAAAACATTTTATTTCATTAATATATATATATATATATTAATAAAATAAACTTATATATATATATATATATATATATCACTTTAATATTTGTAAGTTTTTGCATTGTCTGAGTCTGAGATGTGTCAGATTATAATTTTTTTTATTATTTATTGATTATTATACATATACATACTCATAAATCATATTGTAAAAAATTAAAAGAAGTAACAGTTTCCATAAGACGAAAACAAGAATTGGAAGGTAGGAACAGGAACGTTTCTTTTACGGTAGAAGATGCATTGACGCCACGTAAGTTACATTTGTAACTGGGATTTCTTGATTTATCACGCTGCCAAAATATAAGCCCAACCGATTATAGGCCCTCCTCTGCTTTGACAACTTACCTCGGTTTTAACTTTCTATACAGAGAGTAGTGTTCCATAACAGGTTTGTAAAGCACGTTAACAAGCAATCAGTTTTTTAAGCAATAGCATATTAAACTATTTAATTTATACAAATTATACTAATTTATTAACCTTCAAAATTAAAAAGTATTATTATTTTCTTGTTTTCAATAACTCCACATTTTAAGTTTATGTTTAGATCAATCACTACATACATTTAATGCCTATACAATGTCTATTAGGACTATCTTGAGTACATAGTAGATTATTGAAGTGTTCAAGAAGAAAGTCCTGATCCATAAAATTACCTATGCTCTCTTGCCTGAAGCGGTGAATTCCTGAATGAGTTGCAAAGTCTAGGTCTCGAGTACTTGCTGCAGTTTTCAACAGCCAATCTGAAACTACTTAGATTTAGGATTCATTAATCAAACTGTCAATACAGTCTCGTCTAACGTATATGAAAAGCCCCTCTCAATTACGAAAAGTGAACAAAAGTGTAAAAGAAAAACAAGTTTCAATTTTATATTATGTAGACAGTTCTCCAAACTTTCAGTATAATATTAGACTTTCAACAGATATCAAAAATTATAATTAAAATTGAAAATAATATTTTAAATTAAACACCATACATTATACTTAGCATTAGAAAACCTTTATATAATAGTTATTATCTGAGCTTTTCCGAAGATTATCAGTCGGGGGCCTGGACAAAAGTCATTGCTGTCTGTCGATACTTCGAGATTGATCACCAAATATTTCCATGCAAGAAACAATTAATTCTATGATCTTAAATATCACTGCAAAGTACAGTTAGCAAAACATTTTACATTGATCTTATAGATCAACATGATGATAACAGAAAATTTGCAGAATAAATCAATTTAAAATAAAGTATGTAGCCTAATGAAATGAGCAATAGGTATTCAATTCCACGTATTCAACGTACCACAAATTTATAACCAAAACTTTAATTTTCTGTACTCTCACGTTCTGTAGAAATTCTGTAAGGACTCGTAACTATTCTGCACACTCGAATAGTTTTTATAACGAAGAGGTTTCTTTATTTACTCAAGATGTTGTGTTAACGCAAATATAACACAACATCTGTTACACATCTATCTTATCTTATCTTATCTGTTCACATTTATTTTGTGTACAGATAAGTTTAAAGATCTTAATGTAGGCAGGGTAACTGATCAGACTAATACAAGAAAAAGAAACTCAAAAACATATTTTAGAATATGTTCCTAATGACTTCATCACGTTATCTTAATACTTAAGAGGTAAGAAAGCATGGAAAGGCCGATAATAGATATTTAAAGGGCTATCACTAAAGTCTTAATGGTGTAACTTTTACAAAAATTATATATATATATATATATATATATATATATATATATATATATATATATATATATGTATGTATTATAAATTACAACGTTAAATTGTCTGATAGTCTCTTCTAATCTGTATCAGAAAAGTTGTTTTATAATATGCTTTTAGTCGCTTCAACAAGGTAGTATCTTAACACATACGATATTATAAAGTATGGCTAGATACAAAATTTATATTTAAACGATTATTACCAAACAATCAACGGTAGCCTTAAAATCATAATGTATTTCAATAAAATTTTACTTATAGTATAATCTACTGGTGTCTTCCAACCTGCATTACATCTGTAGTACAGTATACGTACGTGAAGATAAATAGAGGATAACTGAGTGTGTTGATGGTATTAAACAAGTGTTGACACTTGAGTATAATAGAGTTAAGGGCAGTCAGACGAGCTATTACCCCGCCCTGTCACTTCTCACCACGTCACGACTGTTCTCTAGTTTATTGAGATAATACCAATTAAATATTAACTTAAAATTAATACATTAATAATAATTAATAAAATAAGTACAATTAATCATTTATTCGATATGGTTTGGCTTATAATTAAAATTTCGATACAAAATTTTTGATATCTGAAACAGTTGTGAGGTTGAGAAGAGTTAATAATAATAAGGGCTAATTAACTATTTAGTAGATACGAGGTTAAAAGGACAACTGGGATTGGAATTAAGAGAGAATTAAGGATTGATGCCACTTACCGACGTAGTTTTTGTCCTCTCACATACTTTACAAGGCTCGGCTGACATCTCATCCTTCCGAGGACTCCCGTGAAGTCGACACGGTGTCCATTGTTGCATCATCGAACTCAGCGTTTCATAATAGAAATGAAGCTTCATGCCAAATTTATGATATAAGTCAATTCATTTTATTGATATTTTCTACACAAAGAGACAAGGAAATAACAATAAAACTTTCTCTGCCAATAAAATTTTGTTTTTGAGTTTAAAAAATTGTACCTAATAAAAATTCTATAACAAGACCAATATTTATTTTCGAAGCAGATTGATTTTTCTAGAACTTTCTCCCTTAGCTATTTCTAATCCTATAGATTTAGGAGCCCCACAGGTCAAGGGTTTCGTTTGGCTTACAAATAAAGTCTACTAAGGCAGTGACAGTAAATGTAACCCTACTTCTGTTTAAAACACGTCACCTGGCGTCTAGAAAAATCGACATCAAGTAAGTCAGTTCGTGGCCTATTCAGAAGTCGAAATTTAAGAAAATTGCTAGCGTAATTACGGAAGTGTTATTTTTTATACATACAAATACCAGATCACGAGTCATAAATGACGGGTAAAATAAACCTGCTATAATTGTAGAAACAAGCACGTGCATATACAATGAAGCGACATCGGCTCTTCCCACGACTATTTACAAAACAGTCATTCTCAGGATTAACAGACCGCTTGAAACCGTTCGATTTTGGTTTTTTGAACATTGTACGACGTGTACAATTCTCAGCAGTAACAGATCAATGTTAACAGCTAAGATAGTAGCACACGGAACCGCATGTGATTATACTGTGTGTCGTCTCGAGTTTGGATAGTGTCCAGTATTGAAACTGTTTCAATATTTGGCTGCAGTGCTGAGCCCAAAGTTTTGCAGTTTTATGGTATTACTTCTCGAACAGAAAGGCATATTTCCCTTTGTAACAATATTACACCTAGACTAGTGCGTGTTGTTGTACCTACACAATCCTAGACTATAAGATAGTTACTAATTTATAATGGACCTGTATAACAGGTAACAGGAATTCGGACTTTAGCTATCGTTACATGGTACAAGAAAGGCATAGTACCTTCACGCACACATGCTTTAGTGATTGAAGATGTTTAGTAAAATAATAATATTTAATGCAGTGAACAATTACAATAATTATATTGCAAGGGATATTTAAATATCCTACAAAAAATTAATGCAATCCAATATTAAGTAAATGAATTATTAAACTTGAATTTAAAATTACATTTTGGCACATGTCACCTGTCGTCGGTGCCTCGAATATCAGAAACACTTTTTTTAAATTGCTGTTGATAACGTTTATACAAATAATTTTGCTATTCCTGATTATGCTTCAGGTGAGTGACTGAGACAAATTTACATACATTATTACGTTCTTTACAGTGAGAGCACGATCGAGACATTGCACGGAATTGATATCACTTACCTTGTCAAATGATAACTTTATGAATTACGAGAACTATCTCCTAGTAACAACAACCTTGTTTATTGTATATGTCACTAAAATGCTGAATTCCTGGAGAGTAACTTAGTCGTTTGATGTTCCATGAATTATCTATTTGTCAAAAGTTTGGCCACTGTGCAGCCCCAAAGAGGCCACTTAACCCCCGACAAATGATCAGCATCTGAAGGACTCTCGCTATTCATCTTTTCTAGAACTCTCAGTTTCTGTTATTTTGTGCTAGATATTGATGCTGGTTTTCATATTTTTCAAATAAATATTTTGCCCATGTTTTACTTTGTTTCAAATTTTTAAAAAGTTAAAAAGCGGTCTAAATCAGTTTGAAAATAATAGTGACTTCCCTTAAAATCCCTTGTCCTAAGTAGTAGTGGTTAGACACTAGCTTTGAATTGCATAATGTAACGTGTGCCAGAATAAACTAGTCAAAATTTTCGTTGGGATTTTTATGTGGTTAATTAAGTTTTAGAAATAGTTTTAAATTTACTGCAACCTCATAATATTGAATCAGAATGAAATATTGTCACTTACATTAAGTTTAAGTGTAAGTAAAGCATAATTCACTAATAAATGATTCTGGTATTCTTGTATATTGGTTAAAATGTTAAAAGTATTATATCTTGTCGATTATTAACCTTATAAAATACTGAATAATTCCTATAATTTTATTGATAGAGAATAAAGATTTTCACCACAGATAATATGGAGACAAGATATCCTGCAACTAGAAAGAGGAAGGTCTCGTAAGGCAGTTGGTCATAGAAGTAGAGAATTTTCTAAGGCTGAAGTTTCCACACTATAACAGAATTCATGAAATCCTATAGCAAAAATCCCATAGAGTATGTAAGTTTATATTGGCCAGAAATCATTGATTCGTACTGGGAGTGTTTTAAATATTAGTTGTTTCAAATTGGGACGAATCAGCAGGTACATTAAAGGCTTATCAACACAAATTGTATGGAACTATATTATTCTTTTCTGATAATACAATTTAAAATTTATTTATTAATTTAGTTTGGTAATTATGTGATGTACTATGCTATATTGCTTATTATTAACCATTGTTGTTTAATGGATTAACCATTAATAAAGAAAGAAATATAACACCATTAACATGTAACAAAATACTCATTCTATAATAAAAAAATTGTTCCTAGAGTGTATAAATGCAATTTCACTCCATAAGTTCTAATCCTTTTGTGCATTGGGTTATTGCTGAAAATAAAAAAAAGTAACATATCCCATTAAATAATATTACGCTTTAATTTAAGTGATAAATTATTGTATTAACTACTGTCGTTAAAAGTGATACCGTGTAATTATTGCAATTTTTCTATTATTTTACAGACGTAGAAAAATGTATGTTAAAGTGTATAACATAACTATAAATTTTTATGAATGTTATTTACATTTTTAACATAACACTTTTTAAATGGTTTTGTTGGTAATAAGGAACCGTCATAGCAAATAATTTTACCTATTCGGTAAATGATAATTGTGTAGGTAGATTCGACACGAAAATATTCATTTAAGTAGATACTTATTAAAATAAAACATCTTAATTTAAACTGAGATGTAACTTACAGATGAAATTCTCGCTTAAGGAGCTTTTAGGAAAAGTTTTGAGAAATCCCATTAGAAGAGATTAGACTTCCAATTTTATGATGTGTGTCACTTATGTAATATAATGTAAATACTTGGATATTTATGTATATACGATGAATCGGATATACTATATAGCCTCGTGTATCAGAGAAGTGTGTTCAAATGACAAATGATTTTATATTCGTCGCTAACTGTTGGTTTATTTATTCTTTACTCAGAACTGCCCAATAATGCGGAGAATTCGAAAAAATTAAAGGGGTTAGCTCTGTCAGCTGGGTTTTATTTTAATCTGGATATTTAAGAAAACTTCGATTTATCACATTATCAGTTTAAACTATACTATTTCTGTGCAGACCAATCTTTGTTTTGCAATGTGTAAGTTAAACGTTTCAAAAATAATTATTAAATAATGTTTTAACTGCTAGAGACTATTTGAAAGTCAAATTATTCAAGACAAAAAAAACATATATGATGCTCCTTAAGAAACTAGTATATTAAATAAAGTTAAAAGTTACTAGAACTCTAATTAATGAAACTCATATTTCTATGTAAAGACTAAATTTATTGTTTTGTCTATATTTTCTTCTGATCATTAAATGTCACAATATAGGTCAATTTTTTATTTAAATAATAGTGTTTTGAAATGAAGTGGTATTAATACTTACATGACACAAAACTATAAAGCGCATACTTAGGTGGGATTATATTTTTATTATGAAATAAAAAGTTATTAACAAATAAATTATAATAAATGTTAATAATATGTTTTAGTATGATATTAGTAAAAAGAATTAAAACAATGAATGACATGTTTTCCTATTCAATTCAATTCAATTCAATTCTTTTTATTGCATAAGGTACACAGAAGTACATCGCAATCGTCAATATAGTATAAATCTAAACTTAAATATGAAAGTGCTATCAACAAAATCACATTGAATAGTAGTCAAAAGAAAGAAATAAGTACACAAAAACAATTATTTAAATTAACATTTAAAAGCCACTGTCAGAGAGGAATTCATTTACACTATAAAATTCCTTTACTATTAAGTATCTCCTCAGGTTTCTTTTAAAAATTGTCAGTTCACAAACCTCCTTCAAAGTTTGAGAGAGAGCATTATAAAAAATTACACCCGCGTGCATCACTCTAGTCTCGTGCAGGGACAATCGATGTGAGGGAGTACGAAGCAAAGTGCCGTGCCTCGTCGGGTAGGCATGAGTGCTTCCCACTGACGGAATCTGAAACAGATGCTTCCTCACATACATGACAACTCTAAAAATGTAAAGGGATGTCATTGTTAGAATGTTGAGATTCCTAAATAAACCACGGCATGAATGAAGATTTGGGACCCTGCATATGATCCGTACAGCTCTCTTTTGGACCAAAAATGCATGTTCTGCAGGAGAGGCTCCACCCCAGACCTCAATCCCATACGCCAACAACGAAGCGAAACACCCGTGGTAAGCAGTCACCAACCCATCTCTGTCCATAAAAGTACTCAGAGTTCGTAATGCAAAACACACTTGACTCAGTTTACCACACAACCCAGATACATGAGAAGACCACTGCAATCTACTATCGATGGTTACACCCAGGAAACACGTAGATTTAGATGGTTCTAATGAAGTTTCATTTATGTTAATCAATAAATCAGAGTGTTGCTTATTTTTTGTTAGAAACTGAATAAATGTGGTTTTCTTAGCATTCAACATTAGGTTATTTTTCGAGAGCCAACTGTCAATATTTACGAGGGAAGAAGATGCTCGTAGGTCCACATCACTATCCGAGCCACCGAGAAGAACCGTAGCATCATCCGCGTAGAGTACCAAATTTGCGTCCCCCCTGCACACATGAATATCGTTAATGTAGAGGATAAAAAGTAATGGGCCTAGAATGGAACCCTGCGGCACCCCATACTTGTTCTCAATCAAACCTGATTTCGAAAACCCAACCTGAACGAACTGCTGCCTGTGAGTCAAATACGATTGTAGCCATGAAAGAGCTACGCCTCTAACTCCATAACCTTCCAGCTTAGAACACAATATGCTATGGTCTACACGATCGAACGCCTTTGAAAGGTCGCAAAAGATTCCTAAGGCTGCCTGGCGTTTTTCTAGGTGGTCAATAATTTGGTCAACAAGAGAAATCACTGCGTCAGCTGTTGAATGATTCTGTCTAAATCCAAACTGATTTGGGACCAGTACATTGTGGCGCTGTAATCCTATTACGATTAATCCGTCAGGAAATCAGCATAATTTTGCTATGCCTCATTTATTGATTAGTTATAACATGAATGTATATATATTATATATATATATATATATATATATAAATCATTTATTTAAATTGTTAAAAAAGTCAAATTTATACTCTTTAAATAAAAAAAGGTTCATAAATTTTGAAAATATTGATTCTAACAATAATTTTAGAGTATAAGTTCCCACGATTGTTTAGACTTTTACATAAAAAGGCACATGCAGTAATTAGAATAACATTTTATATCACCTTATTCCGATCGTTTTTCAATACGACAATTTTATGTCTCGTTATTGAAAATCACTGAAAGCAAACATAACAACACAGCAGTTATATCGCATACAAGTGGAACACATTTGCGCTGTGGCCAAGACAACCCCGTGGTGTAACATAATGTGGTAGTGAACAGCTGAAATATTGCTGAACATTGGAAATAGCGATGCGGAGTCCGTATGTCTTTATTTCAACGACTTTATCACAGTTTTCTATCAATCATAGATCCCATTCCATCTCGAACTAAGGTAGTTATATAGAAAACTATACATAGCCTGAACTAAGGTAGTTATATAGAAAACTATTCATTACAAGGAATCACGATAGGTGCTCCTTATAATCGTTTCCTTGTCTGTCTATCTGTTCGTGTGATAACTCTTGATGGAAAGGACCTACAGACTTTAAATTTATTATCATAGTTTCCTCTTGGTTGAATGTCAAACGCTATTGATTTTGGGCTTAAAAGTTCAAAATTATAGGTAAACCCATTCTAAATATGTGTATTGGTTTGAGGGTAACCATGAAGGCAACGAGAAAACAGCGAAATAAACACATTTATGAACAAATTAAGTATACGCTGAAAGTTGTTGATATACTAATAATATGACATTAACCTGATGATAGTGTCACACTTGTGATGAAGTTTCTTTGTTGGATTGGCTGATTTTATAAAATAATGTCAGCAATAGGTTTTATTAGTCAATAATAACCGTTAAAACCATTTATCTGTGTATACATTTTCGGTTAAAATCGGAAATGAATTTGAATGGATCTCGGTGAAGTAAGAAATCCAATAATCTATGCTAGATTTTTGTTATAACTACTCGGATTTTATGTTGTAATAAACATACATAAATACTTTTAGGTGGAAATCATTATGAAAAGACACTAATACATAATTACGTAGATGTTGAAACTATTGACGTCAAAACCAGCATATACCTGATATACCGTGTTTCGACAATATTATAGCATATAATACTTTTGGCTGGTTGTGAATCCAAGCATTTGCTAGATTCAAATCTGAATAGTTCTTGGGAATGTATAGTGCGAATTTAGAAATACCTTTAGCTCGAGGTTATGTAAAACACTTACATATTTAATGAGGCGTTAAAAATGAGATTTATACCTTTCATTGCAGAAATTTGATGAAGTTTGACTGCATAATATTTATATAATATTACAGATGACATTTTGGGAAATATGAAATTCAACAAGCTATAATAGATTTAAACAGGAAAACTCAAATACACAATAATGGCCGAATGGGGTAAAACTCTTACGTACACAAGCGCTGAAAACTTGAATACTCTTTGTGGTTTTAGATTAAATCTAAAAGTTTGTCTTTGTAATACAATTTATTACAAAGACAAACTCTGACCTGTTGAACTGTTTTCGGTGACAGCCCAAAACACTTCAACATGCAACATTTATATAGAAGTCAAGGAAATTTTCTAACACACCAAGCAGAGTTTATCTTTGCCGATTAGGGGAAATACCAATACAGCTTTGGAACGATTACATTTAAAACGATTAGCGTATCGCTTAAAATACCATTGGCTTTGCAAGAATCTCCTATAAAAGAAATGAAATATAAATGTAATAAATACACTACTAGAAAACTAAAAGCCACTAACCTCATATTATGCATTTACATGAGACCATCGTCCATAATAACGCTTGCGTTGTTTCTGTAGTCAAGCGACATATTATTTTTTAAATATAATAACAATTGTAATCAGCTGATGAAAAATTACTTCATTCGTATAAGATTTCCTTATACTTTTTCACTAAAGAAAGTAACTAGTATGATTGTTTGCAAAACATTTCTAGGATGTTGAAAGGGTTTGATTTCACTATGAAATTGCATGCAAACAATTAAAACACTACTTATATTGTGTGAGGAAATTTAGTGACGGTTTAATGCTTAAACTATTTGTAAAATACCGATTTAATGCACTTCCTTCGATTATAATGGAGCGTTACTTTCTATTCATGAATTTTAAATTTAATTTGTCGTATTGAATTTAAAACTAAGATTTACTTCAATAAATAAAATAATCACAAACCTTGAAAAAGATCTTGATTAGTACGCAAAATTGTATCAGTAACACAAATGCTTTGGTTACGAAAATGATATCTGACAGGGAATGAATTGGGTGATTGATATGTAGAGTTAGGACAAATCAGAAAACTAAACGTTAGAAACTTCATCTATTATTTTAAAATAATGATTAAAGATGAAATGAATTCTAAATATGAGTTATATGGGTTCCTTGTTTTGTTACTGACCAAGGAGCGTTCTAAAACAGTCTAAAAATACATCTGGTTCTTATAGGGGTCGAAAATGTTTACAGATAAGGAAGTTCTTGTATAATATTTATGAGCATTGCTCTGATTTTTAGTGCTTAAGAGAGTATTTGGACAAGCGAGCTATCTTAGAAAACTAAAAGTTGAACAATGCATAGTTTGGTCTTATTTCAATCTATATAACAATCACTAACGATGATCTTTAAAAACGAGGTAGAGAAACCAACTATTTTTTTAAATTTTCCGTTAATTTATATAAATCCTATTATACATAAATTTCCGACCTGATTTGTATTATAACATTTATATAATACGTGCATTTTATTAGTACTACAAGTATTCAATAGGCAGTAAAGTAACGTCTAGTTCTGAAGAAATTTTGCTTAGTTCGACTTTTAATTCCTGAAAAACAAACAGTGAAATAGTGGAGCGTTCCAGTGCCGTAACGAAGGGATACAGCAAGACCAACCATGATCCTGTGGGAACCTGTTCTCCAAATTGACAGGTCAACATAATTCAACTCGTCATTCTCTTTCTAACCCAAGGACAAGTACGTGTTTCCGTTTACTCTGTCAGAACAGATGCACCGCAAATGAGCTGTCTTCCTGGTAAATCTGTTAAATTAAAAAATTGAAAATAGTATCTTGTAATTTATTATTTCTTTAAGTCATTACCAATTTATTGAATTCTGTTCACAACGAAATATACAAACCAACTAGTGCTAACTTACTTTTAAGAAAATATTGTAGGAAATGCATTTTGTCATTGCGTTATACAATTGTTGTGATAAATAACTGTGTAAAATATAAAAAGGACGTTTGATGATTATTAAAAACACATTTTTACTACCTGTTATTCTTTATAACTAAAACTAGTTTTCATTATATTAACATAAGAGATAAATGACAGGGTTGGTGCATATCGAATTTGTTTTTTGTGTGCGGCTTTTCCATGATAAACGAACAATTTTCTGCTTTAATACTTCAGAGCCTTCTCCTCTAAATTCTTATAACTGCCTGAAATGTTTGGGAATACCTCCGTATCTAAATTAATATGATAAGGTAATGACAAGGTTATGAAGTTTTTAACTTCCTTTTCTTTAAAAGCACCAATAAAATTTGAGATCGGTATCAATTTATATTCTTAAAAACATTACTAAATATTTTGTGCAATATACGAAGTTTGTATAATTTACAGGAATGTTATTTGATATGTATTTATTTTTAGAATTAAAACTTCTTCAGTTAAAATTATTTTTATTTAGTATATACGTACATTTTTATTTATTTTTGAATGTAAAAATATACGAAGACCTTAACTTTTTAAATATAAATTTTCTTGTGAAAAATTTCAAATAATGTGTTTATATGGCATGATTTTTGTAAAGGAGATTTATTTCAGGTTTAAATATAAATATTTCACTAACTTTCTTTTGAAAGTACATAAAATACTATGTTTCATGTAAAAACTTATTTTCTTAAGTTAGACAGTCCTGTAATCTAAAATCGAATTTTGAAAAAGCACACAAAATGCATTTTTGTTTAGAACTTCAAAATTTGTAAATTAGAACTATCGTATTCTAATGTTTTTGGATGAATTCCTTGTATGGGATTTAGAAGCCCACATAAAAACATTAAATTGTACTCTGTTATGAATTACTTATTTTTATCGAAAAGATAACTCATTTTTAGTGTATAGTTGTTTGTTTTTAATAGGTCTACTAAAATTATTACAAGTTTTGTAAGCTCTTTATAATATATTTATATTGGTGTTTGTGTTTCAGTATTAATGAACATTCCGATCCTGCTATTGTCTCGCAATGTATTTTAAACGCAAAACAGAAAAAAAAGAATAATATTAATACGTCGAACTAATAATCTGCATTTCACTATATAGAATTAAAACAGAAAATAATAAATTATTACCCATATACTAGATCGATCCGTTATATTAAAACAATCTTCATGCATAGTTACAAATATTAATAGGAATATCGAGATTTTTTGCCTTGCATATGTGCCTTTCAGTTCACAAAGTTGCGGCAAACCTCGCTTTGAAGTGAACAGAGATAAATGTTGCTCTCAATAATAAACGGGAACAAAGAGCTCCTGCGGCTATATTAATTCATCGCTGTGCAAATCAGACGACAGAAGAACGGCTTCGTAAAACTCACATTTCAGCTCTGTGTTTTATATAATGGAATAATTGTTAAATATGCTTGGACAAGTACATAGACTGTTACAAACGTCCAGGGCTTTGATACCTTTTTTTACGTTATTAGTTTCCCGTGGCTCCTCACGCAATTCTTTAAAGCTACTGACGCGGCTTTCTTAGGGAAATCATGTATAATGTAATACCATGGAGCACTATGTTATATTTCAAACAGAAGTAGACTTAAATCAGGTATATAAAATTTCAGTATCTATGGTTAAGATTTAAAAGTTAAACATATTGTTGACGGGTTTAACAACATTACGGTTAAAAAGCGTCTACGTCCGCCTGTTTCTCTTTCAGTCTGAGGTATTTCTAGTGCCTTTATTGAATTTGTCTACTTCCCATGTCAAGAAATAAGAGTATATACTAACTTAACTCTTTAATAACCAAATAAGTTTGGCTATTTTAATATACTTCTTGTCGAAGATAACTGAACTTGCCTTTTTGTCTAGAGGAAGAATATATACTTACGTACAACTGAAATGATTAAGTACTGTGATGAAAAAAGACAGTTTGCAGTTTCAATTCACTTCCGGTCTAATTTATTTATAGTTTTACAGTTTATATTATGTTGTTGAGAAGGCCAATAAAGTAAATTCGTGGATTTCGAAAACCACTTTAGATTAAAACACGTATACAAAAAACTACTTCCCGTATACCATAATACTAGTATTTAAATTAATTTTATTGTTTTACCCCATCAACAACATATATGCTTATTTAAGCTTAAAAATAATATTTGGGACAACTTCCATACTTTTTTTCCCCTCAAGAACAGTAAAAATGTCATGCATAATGTCAAGGAAGTGAAACAGTTTCGAATCAAAAACATTAAATGAATAGTTTGCAAATATACATTTTATATTTGCAAACTATTCATATTTTCTCTTCATATAACCTTCCTCAAACTTCAATAAATATTAAAAAGAAGAATAAAACGAAAAGGCCAAGTCGTTTTCTAGATTATAACTTAGCACCACATTTAGCGATCCATTTTTATTTACAAGGTTTGGAAAAAGAAGCGGATCGCCTTATCAGCCATACCTCATTAGTCCTTAATTACGATGACGTTTGTGAGGATCTTCTGAAATATAATTAACGTGAGATAAAGTTGCGTACAACTTAAATAATATTCAAAAAAATGTACGATCCGCCTAAGGCCTGTGTAACAGCCTGGGTTGTGTGTGGCAGATTGACAGAGCCCCGGACTTTCAAGTTGCAATCTGTTTATTTCCGGTTAGAATTAAAAATTATCTTAATTATTTTTTTGAGTGATTCTCTTTACAAGAAAGAATATGATTCCTAAAAATAACCAGCCCATGTACTTAAAAGAGTATATATTATAAACAAAAGCAAACTTAAATAACTTTAATACTATTTAATTGCCGTATGTTAGAAATAATTAACTTAGCGAATAAAACAAAGTTTTACTGTTAAATGAAAATCAGTTTTTATATTCAATTGAAATATTTAAATCCATAGCAAGTTCAGCTTTACAGGGTCACGCCTAATATATCTCAATTAATTTTGGAAGTTTACATATGTGAGGGTCTTAAGGGCTCTTCAAGGATTTTCGTGATCTTCTGATTTTTGATAAGTGGACAGCATTACGATCAGTTTTCAGTGGTGAGTTTTTGTGAATTAAAGCATCGTAAAAAGATTTATAAGATACGGAATAACATTGAAAAACGTATTTGTAAATCTATTTTAACAATTATTATTTAACTCATATGTTCTTATAGCTCTGTACGTATAGATTATCAATGCATGCGCACGAACTACGAAATACTAGTTAATAAATAAATTTGCTACAGCATTCATGGATTTGGTTCGTTATTCTATAAGCTTAATTCTAAACGTAAATTAAATTATTTTAGAGTTAAGATTCTATAGCGTTGGCTTCTTACTAGTAAATGTGATTAGATTATGAAACATCTTTTATGATGACAATGAGAAGGAAAGTTATGCTCCAGGAAATATTTCTTAATGATAAAGCGGTGAAAGTTCCCAGGCTGCAAAACGTTTAGTATTTACCAACAGCTTTATCATTATACCCAATTTATTCTTCTTCCTCATGAAAGCAGAGAAAGTAATGTTGACCTCTTTTAAATACAGAATACAACTCTGTATAATACTGGTTGAAATTCTAATTTGTAAGGCCTATTTTATAGAACTACGTTTTTGTTTTTAGTCTGAACTCCTAACTAAAGAGCAACATTTTCAAAATCTATATATATATATATATATATATATATATAATATATATATATTTAGAATTTCTGCTTCATTATGTATCCTAGCCTGTGGGAGTAGGTGATATATCCTTAAGGCACCTTAAGGCCAACCGTGTATTCTAACTCTTAATCTAAAATCTGTCTCCGTACTTTAGAGGTTTTATAGGATAGTTTAATAAAGGTGGTAATATATAAATTGTTATCCTTACGGTAAGTTCCCGTCATATGGGGAAGTACTCTTCTTATCCTATCTTAACAATACAGAAGGCCTAGAAGATTTGGATTACGAACCAAAGAGTCTAAAGCAATCTTATCTGTTTTGCGAAATGCCTCCAAGCATTTATGTGAGCAGTTGCGTTTCGCTGCATCAGATCCTCAAGCTTACGCTCTCTTAGACTTCCATGATATACGTTATTGGGAACCTTTGGAAAAAATCTGTTTGGAAACTCACAGATTGTGTGTAAGCGGTGTCAAGTTGTGTAATTCTATATTACCAGGTATGAGTTGCATGGAGTATAATAATTACCTTTACAACAATCAAATTAATATTGTTCTTATATCATTTGTTTTGACGAATACCCGTAAACTTTACTCCATTTTGTTGATGTTTATTTTCGGACACTTCCACTGTTTTCAACACGACAAAATCACTGCAAGGTTTATTATAACCTTCAAAACGTAATATTTATTTCATCTGTTTTTTGATGATAATCAGTATATACATAAATTATGTTCAACTTTATCTGTACTTCTATCCCTTGGACTCATTAAACCTACAAGTATTTCAAATTTATTATTTTGTAGTAAAATATGAGAGATTATTAGTTAAATTTAAGCTAACACTGCATTAATCGAAAACACGACATTAATGTAAAACTTTTTTCCACATTCAATGACACTTTTAGCATAATTTAGGAAATATGAGTACATTATAGCTGGTATATAATTTTTTCTTAACTGTTTAACTTATAACAATGTAAATATAACATTGATCAGTTGAAATTGTCACTTAACAGATTAAATCCGATTTCTGAATAAAAATAATCTTATAGTAGCAAATAAACTATTTTAAAATTATTTTAATTGATTAATGTAATGAATCCAGAAGTTAAAAAAAAACTGTACAACTAATGTTTTTTTAACGGGAAAAGATTTCAAAATAGCGTGAAAACAGACGTGCAGATCGTTTTTGGCGTCGCTGCCACTTCTCAATAAGTTAAAACAACTATCTCAGCCAGTAGAAACTTGGTGGAACTATTTGATAAAGAGGCCATTCCAGTAAAATAGTGCATATTGGAGTCTAGCCAGTGCTTATACAAATGACCACACATTGCATTCAACAAGAGCCTAAACTACAGCCAAAGTCACTACTGTTTCTTTGAATCGCTAGACGCCGTTGTGGGCGGATCGTGGCCTCTTTCTTTATTGATTTTAAACTTCTAAGTGTATAAGTTATGTGGCTACACTATTTCTATAGATTGGTATATTATATATATATATATATATATATATATTATTTATTTTTCAAAAGTGTTTTGACGTTCATCCTCTATTGTATAAAAATTATTTATTTATGTGTCTATATATTCTGAAAAAACTAGCCCTTACACTAAATATTTTGAATAAAGGTAATTTATATAAATATAAATTCAACACGTGACATATGTATCGTAATTATTAGAATGATATTTCGATATTGATTTCACCTGTAGAATTTACATTTTGTATAAAACCCCCAATTAAGGAAAAGTCACCTCTAGTTTATGCCTCTGTTTTAGTCGTAAAAACATGAACGATATTTAAAAAAAATATATGGTAGATACGCAACAAAACCCTTTTTTCAATATTTGTATTCAGAAAAGTCTGTAATTTTTTTTATCAATATTTACTCTAAAATTTAATTGTTTTATGTTATGGGTTTATGTTGATTATAATTTCAAAAAGAGACAATTTCCATAGTTATATAACAAAAGATAAGCTTACAACTGTTTTGGCGATTTTATTTTGCACTAATAACATACTCAAGAACGTATTTTCAGCACTATTTATCGAGAACTTGAGCATTGAAAAGTAATACATTAATTTATATATGCAAAAATTAGTTTAACAATATCACATTATCTTCTGTGTACTACTGTCTAAGGCACTGGTTTTACGATACTTGTACATAAATCATATTGTAAGAAATTACAAGAAGTAACAGGTTTCAAAGTAAGAAACAAGAATTGTAAGTTAGGAATAGAAACGTTGCTTTCGCGGGAAAATATGCATTGACGCCACGTTCTTAACATTTGTAACTGGGATTTCTTGATTTATCACGTTGTCAAAATATAAGCCCAATCGGTTACAGCCCCTCCTCTGCTTTGAAAACTTACCTCGATTTTAACTTTCTCTACAAAGAGTATAGTGTTCCATAACAGGTTTGTAAAGTACGAACAAGCACTCATTTTAAACAACAATAGATTAAACTATTTAATTTATACAAATCATACTAATCAAGTCTGAATTAACCCTCGAAATTAAACACTTTCTTATTTTCTCGTTTACAATAACTTACATCACATTTTAAGTACATATTTAAATCTATCCTTATATACTCTTAATGCCTGCACTATGTTTATAAGTACTAGCCTGAGTACATAGTAGATTATTAATGTGTTCAAGGAGAAAGTTCTCATCCTTAAAGTTACTTCTACCCTCTTGCCTGAAGCGGTGAAATCCTGTTTGAAGGCTGGAGATTGGAGTACTTGCAGCAGTTTTGAACAGCCAATCTGAAACTAATTATATTTAGGATTCATTAAACAATGTTTTATCAAACTATTAATACAGTCTCGTACATAACAAGTCACTATCAATTGCGAAAAGCAAAAAAGTGTAAAGGCCACACCAAAGAAGTTTAAAGTTTATATTTTTTAGACAATTCTAACATCTTTCTGTATAATATTTAAAGTTAAAAAAAAATATTAAAAATTTAAATTAAAAATAAAACTAATATGTCAAATAACACACTATGAATTGAGCATCAGAAAACCTTTATATTATAGCTCGAGGGCCTGACAAATTTCATCCCATTAGAGATCGAGATTGCCAAAAATTGCCATGTAAGGAATATTCAATTACATGATGTTGCCGTAAGTTTGCAAAATATTTTACTTAATTTTATGAATAAACGGAAAAACTTTCAGAATAAAATACATATTATAACCAAATCAGTACAATAATGAAACGTTTTTACGTATTTAGCCTAATGAAATTAGTAATAGATATTCAATTCTGCATGATACGCCAGCCAATGGTGAGTTAATTGAGGCTATTAGAGTTAATTCCCAATTTTGCTGTCTAGCATAACAGTATACTTAAGGTCTTAATTTACAACTGTTTATAGAGTTGTTGAACAAACAAAAGTAATAGATTAATTTATAAATGATTAGACTAGTCGGTTCTCTGTCATCACTCTTGAACAGATATAACAATTTACAGTATTATTGTTGTTATAACTATGTAGCAGTTTAAAATTTCTATATTTTAGTATAATCTGAGGCTTAGATGCGTCAAAATAATAATTTCCTGTTTTAAAGGACTATACCTGTACATAAGAAATTATTAGAAATACAAATTTTCAGTAGACGGAATAAATATTCATGAGATTGGGAACAAGAACGATGCTTTCACGGTAGAAGATACATTGACGACACGATCGTCACATTTGTAACTGGGATTTCTTGGATTATCAAGTTGGCAAAATATAAGCCCAATCGCTTACAGACCCTTCTCTGTTTTGCCAACTCACTTCGGTTTTAAGTTTCTCTTGAACATATAGTCATGTTTTATCATGGGTTTGTAAAGCACGTTATCAAGCACTTGTATGTTTGTTGTACAATTTTATATTAAACTATTCAATGACTAGGTACAAAGCATTATAAACTAAACATAACGTCGCTAATGTGGGAAGGGTTTATTCAGTTTGTATGTTTAATTTAGTTCCAGTTAAACTTCCTCTTAGTTTAGTGTCTGGTATCTGACCCTCTCAGAGACTTGACTCCTGGAATCTGTAGTCATGTTCGTCTGAAGAGATCCAAAGAAAGTCGAGTTATAAAGAAGGAAAAAATGAACCCTTTACACCATTTCGACATCAGTGTCACTTAGACTAAAAAATATAGTGTAATCTAGGTGAAAAGATATTCTCAATGGTTCATCTTGTTCCTTCGATGCCAACTCCAGATTTCAGGATTCAAGGCTGTTATTGGTTCAGATTGCAGGCGGTGCAATAAGAAGAAGGTGAAATTAAACTAAATTCAAGATTAATATACTAAACTAGTCTGAATTAATTTAGAATTAATTTACAAAACTGCGAGTAAATTATAAAATAATCTTGTTTTATTGTTTTGAACAACGGATATCACGTTTTAGGTTTATATTCGGATAAATAATTACATAACCTAAAAGTTTCTTAAAGTTTAGGGCCTATCCTGAGTTCGTAGTATATTATTGACATGTTCAAGAAGAGAGAGACTTCATTCCTGAAATTACTTATGCTCTGCTGCCTGAAGCGGTGGACTCCTGAATGAGTTGCGAAGTCTGAGACTCAAGTACCTGGTACAGTTTTAACCAGCCAATCTGAAGCCACTTACTTATAAGATTCTTTAGCAATGTTTCATTAACCTCGTAATACAGTCTCTTGTAACGTACATAAAACTCACTCTAAATTGCGTTAATTAGAATAGAATAGAATAGAATAGAATATATTTATTTTTCGAAAGTGATTACAATCCATCACAACTAAAATAATCTGGTGCAAAATTATCAAAAAAGATGTGTAATAATATTAATTCACATATAGTCTTAAATTAATGAATGCGATTAAACTATACAATATCACAAATTATCATAAATTTATTAAAAGAATAGAAATACTATATATAATATATATAATAAATAAAAATATAAGTTTAAATGCAGCACACATATTCTAGTATATATCCAATATATATTTACTTTCAAAAAACATAGGGCCTCTAAGGCAAAGCCTGTGTAGAGGTTCCTTCTCCAAGATTAAACAATTTGCGCTACAAAGATTTTTATATTTTATTTAACTACATAAAGTCCCACTAAATAAATGCAATTGTGGCAATATAACATCATCAAACCTAGCCGCTTAGAATAATGTTTGTTTTCTTTACGATATAGATTCAAACAAATTAAACTTGTATATTAATAAGGTGATCAATATTATCTTTTTTTAAAATGCCAAAACTTCAATTTTTTTGCAAACCAACTTAGCATTTGTACAATTTGCAATGCTTTTCGGAATAATATTGAAAATTCTAGGACCCCATAAAACAATAACTTTTTGTAAAAAAGTGTCAAATTTGGCTTGGGTACTTCCAAACGTTCTTTAATACCTCAATTTATCTTTGTAACAATTATTTAAATTCATTCAAATTCCCACTTTTCACGAAAAAAATGTTTAATACTTTATATATATACAAACATATATTTTAAAGGGAGAATTCTTAAATCTACAAATAAAGGCCAAGATGGTTTTCAAATTTACTTTTTCGTTTAATTAAATTTAATAATTTTTCTTTTGCTGTGTAAAAAGTGTTTCAAACTGTTGTCAAAAGTCCCACCCCAACAGAAAATACCATATTCCAGTCTACTGTTTACTAATGAAAAATACAACATTCTTAAGACATCTTCCGTGCACATGTTTTTTTCAAAAAATATAGAAACATCTTAGTGTATTGTATAACTTTTTCTTTAAACTTTCAATGTGTTTCTTCCAGTTTACCTCCCTGTCTAAAATTACTCCCAAATATTTCAAACTATAAGTCTGTGACACAAATTGCACATCTATTATTGCAATGGGTATTTTTAAGCAAACAGTCCATACATTTATATATAATTTTCATTATCAAATTCTTGCTCACTTCTCAAATTGAAATTTATGTATTTTGTTTTTTTTTTTCCGGACTTAAAAGCATACAATTGCTTGTAAACCACCATTGAATAGCGTTCAAGTCAGAATTCATGGCTTGCTCTATTTCAGTCCAACTATTTTTTACGTAACACAAAGCTGTGTCGTCCGCAAAAGATGTTAATTTTCCATTTAATTTTGCATTACACAGATCATCTAATGTAAATTAAAAAAAGAATTGCTCCCAAAACTGACCCCTTGGGGTACTCCACTACTGATGTAACCAATTTCACACTAAAAACGTTGTTAATTTTCACACATTGACTCCTTTTTGATAAATAACTTCCAAACCAGGAATAAGCATTTTCCTCTAACCCCGCTCATATATAACTTTTCCAAAAGAATTTTGTGATCTACTGTGTCAAATGCCTTTTTTATATCTAAGAAAATTCCACTAACTTTTTTTTCCGGAATTTAAGGACTCATAAACAAAATCCATGAAACGTTTTAAATGCTACCTCTGTACTCAACCCTTCCCTAAATCCAAACTGATTTTCACTAAAAAACTTGTTTCTTTCAAGAAATGTGACTAGTTTTCTTTTTCATTAATTTTTCTAATATTTTTATGCGAAAATAGAAAGAAGAGATATCGGTCTATAGTTATTGCAATCTTTAACAGAGTTATTTTTATGCAAGGGTATCACCACTGCAGTTTTTAACATATCCGGAAAAATTTCCTTTTCAAAACTTAAATTAACTAAATACAACAAAACATCTGAGATCTTAGGATAAAATTTGTTTTAGCATACCAGAACTAATATTATCAATCCCAGGTGAAGTTCCACTCTTTAGTGAATTAATTACTCTAATCAAATCTTCAGCAAGTACTGGATCAACAAACATGGAGTTAACTGAGTGTTTTATCTTAAAGCAATTCTTAAAATAACATGAATTCAGATTACTAGGTTTTGTCTTCGTAATATCCAATGTATTCACAATAGATAAGAAAAAATTATTAAACTCATTACAAATAGTTTTAGTATCCTTAACTTCATTACCATTTATGTTCAGACTCGTTTATTGATTTATTTTTTTACTTTTTGACCTGTCACTGCTTCATTTAAATACTTGCCAGGTTCTTTTTGAGTCACCGTTACAGATTAAATTATAATTAAATAAAGTATAAAAGAAAAACAAATTTAAACTCATATTATGTAGACAGTTTACACATTTTTCGGTACTAAAATAATATTTAAAATTACACACTAAAACTATACTTATAAATTATTCTTATGCATTAAAGCACAAGATACCCTCGCACCCTTTACAAGATAGTGATAAGCTGAGCTAAGACTATCATTCGGACAAATTTCATTACTGTCTGGCTATCTGTCTGCCTGTAAATACCTCGAGAATTAACGGGCCAGAAATGTTTATGCAAGGAACATTATTTTCTGTGGTGTTACCTATCACCCCATGGGATTTGGCTGAGCGTTAGGAAACATTATTTAATTTATCTTTTGGGTATCCATGATGGCAACGTAACAATCGCAGAATAAATAAATTTCTAAACAATCTGAGTACAATCGTATAACAAGTCTTAACATAATACATAATAACGCATGTAGCCTATTGCAATCAGTAATATATTTAAAATTTTACATGAAACCTGAGCAAAGCTTGCTACGTGTCCCAGTGGCAAGGCGTATTCGTACTTTATAAATAAATAATGTAAGACAGTTATAGCTTATATTCCTGATTGCTTCTCCACGGCTTCAAACCAGATTTTTGGAAACTGATCTTGAGTTTTCTCCATAAAAACAGTATTAAACTTCTTGCAGTTTTATACCCTTATTTTTATAGCAGTTTAATGAGATCGATCTCATTTTAATATATAATTAACGTCATTGAAACTTTTTGTAAAGGGATACTTTTAAAATACGACAGTTATAAACCACATCATCATTATTTTTTCTGCACAATCCATAAAAGTATTGATCAAACTAAAGCATATTTAGATGCATATTAATTATATCTTTAATATAACATCTCCCACACTCCTTGGGCTCGAAATAAGGGCAGAATGCGGAATGGGGGTTTAACGTTGTTGTCTTGATGAAAGCATAATATCAAATTATTACAGCCTCCTCTAAAACTGTATGTAAAGTTAAAAAACTAGTGATTTTTTAGTTAAAAACATACTATATACACAGTAAAGTAAGAGATGTGTCGACTCTTCAGTATAAGGCCAGCCAGACGAGCTAATAATCTGCCCTTCCGTTCCTTCTCAACATGTCAGGCCTGTTCTTTCGTTTTAGAGACAACCCAATATCAAAATTCACTTAAAGGTATATCTTATTATGAATAAACCATAAAACTGTAATAATAGCGACACTGTCTTTACTATACGAAATGTGAGTTTGATCATAGTAATCACATGAATTTATCTTATGAGTTTAAAATAATAACCTTAATGTTTAACTATATTTGTACAAACGAGATAAAAGCTAAAATATATTGCTTTTCAACTATAAATGTATTATTTAGTATAATTTTTAAGTAAGAATAAAATGAATGTGTATAGAAACGTGTTTGTCTGGATTATTGTACTTTTTATAGCCTCTTTAATGGCTTTGTGTGAAACGATAACCTCCAAAAAATATAATCAACCAGTTTGAGAAAAGAGAATAATGGGATGAATTAGAAATAGAATGAATTCGCTCATAAATTAAATTGTTTGTTCTGCGGTGTCTTTGAACCTTCTTCTAAAAAACAAATTGTTCTTGCTATCAGCTGTAACTTTATTGCTGATCTCTTTAAAGCATGGTACAATCTAAACCACTTGTAACTAACGAGAAAAATGTTATAGGTCATTTATATCAAGAAATAAAACTTTTTCCCATACCTTTTTAAGAAAATTATATGGTACTTAAAAATTTTTGTATTAAAAAGTTAAAAATCTATTATATATTTTAAAGTGCAATATATTTAACATAATGAATGCCTGCTAATACACGTTTTCAAATGGTATATATTATATATGAAGCAGATAAATTTATTACAATTCAGATGTTTTTAAAATGATTTAAATCTATTTTGATCTTATTAGTTGCAGTGTTCAACATTTTAACGTACGTGTAGTTAATTCATGGTACCAAATCAAATAATTAATATTTTTGTTCTTTCAAAATTATTGTCTCTCCATTATTAACACCTACTACGATCTTTAGCTTAACATTTTCGGAACATCTAAGCTTTTAGGCCTATATGGCTCCCCAATTTTGAAGTAATAGAGTTTTACCTTGCCCTCAGGAGTTTTTGGTGTATGGGAGTTTCCTGTATCAAAAAGAAAATAGATAATTTTCAAGCTCTTGGGGTTTTCAGCTACTGCTGTCTGGAAGCATCTGGTCTTGCAAGTCTTTAGATATTTAGAGAGCCTCTTAGAATCTAGGTAATTATGGCCACCGAGTACTCTTTGCATATGAGCGATCCTGAAAACTGAAAGCTTCCTATCTTTAGAATACTTTGGCACCCAAATTATCCCGTCATCAGGGATCTCCTATCCTATAAACGTCGTAGATCGTAAGAGCACTACCTATCCTGAACATGTCAAGTAATGGAGGCTACAGGTCTTGATAAAACCGTTATCATCAGTAGCTCCTTCACATAGAGGCCATCGTTTTAGATTTGGGAATTTCTATAAGGTTACGATGAATTCAGAAGACAGAATTTGTCAACTTCATATTTGTAAATTCAAAATTCTATTGGTATGAGAAACTCCCTCAACTCTCTTTATTATTCGCAAATGAAAGTCCTCATTGCTTGGAGTCTTGCTGTCTTTTTAAACTCCTGCTGAATTGTTATTAAAAGATTCTACCTCAAATTAAAAGGTATTGGTATGTGCGGGATAGTCATGGCTAGACTCTTGTGAGTTTGAGCCAGTTTCAATAAAACACTGTACAAATCTCAGCAGTAACAGACCTATATCAAATATAGCAGCTCACATAACTACTTACTACTATACTGTACGTTAGGCTCTCGGAGTTTGTATTATGTCCATTATTGAAACTGTTTCGTTAAAACACTGTATAAGTCTCAGCAGTAACAGACCAATATCAACAGTTAAGATAGTAGCACACCGAACCGTATACGATTATACTGTATGTCAGACTCTCGGAGTTTGGATAGTGTCCAGTATTGAAACTGTTTAAATATTTGTCTGCAGTGCTGAGACCACATTTTCGCAGTTTTATTGAATTACTTCTCCAACAGAAAGGCATATTTCGCTCTGTAAAATTATTACATCGAGACTATTGGGTATAGTTTTGCCTCCAACTCTTAGTAGATTATAACCACTGACCCTGTTTGATAAACATACATTTTTGCACACTGTTAGGTTCCTACATTGAAAAAAGGTTTAATTAATGTAGACCAAAGCATAGTCTAGCAATATTTTTTTATCTTAATCAAATACGAAATATGTGAACCAAATTTGTGCAAATAGCTTCGTTTAGATGAAAATTACTTTCATATTTAAAGCGTGAAATATATATTTTTTTAAATATTTTTTATTAATTGTTAGATCCGTATTTTTTCACGCGCACACACCCTTAAATGCCCTAGTGATGGAAATACTTGTAAGTAGTTTCAGGCCAAACATTTAGATTAAACAAAATATAACTATGGGCCAAGAAATCGTTGTAATGAATTTTATCCGTATACCCGTAAACTATATTATACATGAAAAATAGCTATATTGCAAAACTACCTGAAACCACATTTTTTCATCAGCAGTACCTTGGTTATGAATATTATAGGTTAACTATCCAACTGTTATTTCTCATATAGAATTTCTGTTGACAGATATTTTAATAATTCCTGGGCTATACCGAGTAGTTGACACACATTTATATAAATTATTAGGTCCTCTGCACTAAGAGTACGGTACGTAAAATTATATCACTTGTAACATGATAGGTTTATAAGTTATGTGAATATCTCCTCATGAAAGCTACATTGTTTATTAAATATGTCACTAAAATTCCTGGAAATGAATTATGTTGTCGTCCATTCATTACGATACGGATGAAATGTTGTCATGGAAATATGTTAATGAATTTAGCAGTTTTCTAGGAGTAAATAAAATGAGAAAGACCACAATATTTAACTAAATTTAAATTAAAAGCAGTATACTTGATTAAATAGTAAGTATTGAGTGAACGGTTGAATCAAATATATTGTAAATGGGTTCCCTTATAAACTGTGTACTTTATATAAACAACAAATTTTGTCTTTCTAATACAAAACATACAACTTCAAGATAATTTAAAAGATTTTTCGCTACTATTTAAACGATTAAATTGTAACATTTGTACAAATAAAATATATAAACATTTACGCTGACTTTAAAATTGACTTATGTATATTAATTTTCATAATTTTAATAATATCTAACTCTTAGGATACCAAACTATGTATAAATGAAATAAGGTGCTGCTGCTTAGAACATTTAATTTTTCTGCTTAGACTATTGCTTTTCTAGAATACAGTGTAAGTTATTCAGTTGAAAGGCGTAAGAATAAATAATTGCAGAAATTAATAAAAAAGAAATCGATAGAGATCTTTAACCTTAGTAAAAAAAATTTGTGAGCATATTTTTGGTTTGGTACTATAAGGGTAAAAATATATTAAATAATAGTTTTTTCTCAGATCATACTTTTTTAGGTTAAAATAGTTACAATAAACCATAATAAACGTAAATAAGTTCAACATTAGCGTAATCTAATCAGATACAGTCACTTAAAGAGATAACGTATTATCTGTTTATCTGTGATATAAATAGTTATTTAATTATTTAGTGGTCTGAGCAAAGTTTAAAGTTTTAATGTACAAGTATCAACCTGATAAAAATATAGTTTGATAAATATGTTTCCTTTAATTTCAACTCCCACCTCAATGTATTCAGCTGACTATGAAACTACGGATTAGAATAAATTCCTTATTTTTATTTCTCGAACAAACTAGCCTGTGTGCTTCACAGTGCAAATTGACAGTGATCACTATTTGTGTGTGTATAAAACAAATTAATTCAGTAACTTATTAAACATTTTGTTAACGATTGTTGATTATTAAAATACATATTACATTAAACTACAGTATTATATTAGGATTTCCCCATTCTAGAGAGTTGTCATTGCTGATAGAAAGGGACAAATTTGTCGTGTGATATTCCATGAGTTATCTTTGTTTGTCAAAGAAGTAACACTGGACAGCTTCAGTAGGCCACTTGATGACCGGCAAATGATCAGTACCTGAAAAACCCCCGTTAGTCAACCTTTTTAGAACACTCACTTTCTGTACCCTACCTCGATGGTTGTTTTCATACTATCATTTATATTATGATAACAAAAATATATATCATTTACATTTCCATATTTTACAGGCTTTTGGAATTTATATAGAAAAAAACATAATAGAGCATGTTAGCTTCCGAAAGTTTAAAATCAAAGTAAGTGGAAATTTTCAGATGCTGAGCACCTTAGCGGCTATACCTACATAGCTGGAGATTCTAGAATTCAACTTGTTCCAATGTTCATGAGTTCCCAAAGACCCTGAGCTAACATACCGAAAATTTGTACTAGCCAAACTCTTTCAGATACCAAGTTCTGACCACGTTATTGGCTGAAAGTTTTTACTGGTTAAAAGAAGTTGGTTGGAGGAAACATTTACGTATTTCTAACCGGTATACCTTAGACAAACAGATATGTATTTTTCTTAAACTAGGATAATCTAAATGAAGTGGTGTTAGAGTGTACAAATTTATAGAAACTTCTTGGAAGAATAGCTAGATGATCCTTGTAAGCAGTAGTATTACACATAGATACTAGGGATTGGGTCATTCAGTGAGTTAAACTAGAAATTATGTTGAGCAGGTATCAATATTAAATTGTATTTAGTTGTTATAAATTCACTGCAAGAGGTCATTGTTTAATGATACATTGTCGTTACGCTAGTAATTCTTTGTAATGGTAATAAACTTTTTGAAATATTTGAATGACTTGAATACTGTAATTTCACAGAAGTATAATAAATACAAGTGCAAGACTGCAAGTACCATCACTCTGTGCATTATTGACAATAATTTTCAGGTAACCATTATTATGGTTAAACCTAATTTGTACAGAAACACACGTTTTAATAAGTCTATAATATTATATATAGTTTAGTGCCTTGTCTGCAGAAAATTTCAATAATTATGGTAATAGTATATTTTATCAATCCTGTCCAGGAATTAGGTCAACAATAGATATTGTTATGTCCCCACTCATTTGTATGTCTTATAGCTCATTTATGAGTTACTGTATATGTTTACGAATACATAAAGTCAAATCATATTAGAAAATTCGATTTATGAAATAAAGATTTATTGACATGTATGTTCATTGGGAGTGTTTAATATATTGCTTTAAAAAATATAAACCTCTTAACTAAACTTTAAAAGGCTTATCAAAATAAATATCATGGAACAATTTCTGCTTTTGTGAAAAAAAATGGAAAGTTGCTCAGTGATTATATCGTGTAGTATGCTGTATTTAATTTTATGAAGAATGAAAATATGGAATTGAGAAAATATTCCGATCCTTGTAGTGTCTCTTAATGTATTTAAAAAGCAAAACAAACACGGAATAATAATCCTGACACGTTGAATTAATAATCTCAATAAGTCATCTGATTTACACTGTATAGAAGCAAAACAGAAAAAAATAATAAACCGATTCCCACCCCTCCAGCGGTTATATTAAGCAATCTTCATGCGTAGTTACAAATATTAAAAGGGCTGTCGAGACTTTTTGCCTTGCATTTTTGCCTTTCAGTTCACAATGCTGCGGCAAACTTCGCTTTGAAGTGAACAGAGATAAATGTTGCTCTCAATGACAAACGGAAACAAAGAGCACCCTCGGCGGTATTAATTCATGGCTGCACAAATCAGACGACAAAACAACAGCTTCATGTGAATTGCTGTACATATCAGTCCTACAGTTTATATAATGGAATTTTGAAATATCTTTTTTCAAAAGTATGTCAAACTTTCAACAAAAAATTCAAGGTTTCAGTACTTATTAATGAAAATTAGTAATTTGTAGTAGTTTAACATGCAATTTTTGAAATCTTTGGTCGTGACAGTTTTATCAGGTACATAATCTTTCACTATCCGCGTTAAACATTTAAAAGTTAAATAAAATGTTGAATGTTTCTATGTTGACATTTATTGTATGAAAATCTCTTACTATAGATCTCAGAAATCTTATTCTGTTAAAAAGTGTCGATTTCATCCTGTTTAAATTTACTTTCTGTCTAAGGTATTTCTAGTGATATAGTTAAGTTTGCCTACTGGCTTGATCTGTAAATACGTGTATTTACAAATTTCTATCAAAAAGCTTTAAGATCTCTTAATTTACATCCCGTCTGAAATATTTCACGTGCAATATTTGTTTTTTCTTTATATATATATATATGGTAGGTTTTCTGTTTATATATATATATATATATATATATATATATATATATATATATATATATATATATATGTATTTCTTGTATTGTATATATCTGGTGTACGATATTTCTGGTGCTATAATAGATTTAGATTTTTTATACCGATCAATAAAATATACGATTACGTAAGCTTAAAATAATACTTTGGATAAGAAGTATCTACTTCCATCCATTTTTCCCCTTACGTTACAGTAAAAATGTCATACATAATGTTGAAAGAGCAGACCAATTTGAAATACCAAATGTGAAATCATCCATAAGACTTTATTCATTAACTATACCTATTTTCCCTTTGTAAAAATCTTCCACGAGATTCAATGAATACAAATCAACTAGCAAAATTATTCCAGCCGTTTTCTAAATTGGAGCTTAGCATCACATTTTGAGATCAGATTTTGTTTATAAGATCTGTAAAACTAGGCAAATCGCCTTATAAGGACTAAAATGGTAAGGCTAACCATTTTAGTCCTTATTTTGACATTGAAATGTGTGAAAATCTTCAAAAATATAATAATTTAGAAATAGATTTGCATGAAAGATAAGTAATATTGATGAAACAGTATACGTTCTGCTAAGGTATGTGTGATATGGTAGCCCAAATGAGCCTACGAAACTCCAGTAACAAGTTTGTTATATTCTGATTAAAAATTAATATCTTCACATACATTTAAATACTGTATATTTACATACACAGAAACCGAAATAATTTTATTAGTAAATAATACTTCATTACAGAATGTTCTGAAAAAAACCGTTTGTTAGCACTAATTTTTTAGTGATTAAGTGATTAAAACAATGTTATGCTGTCAACTGAAAATAAATTAAAATATGAACTAAAAATATAGAAAATGGAGAACAAATATTACCTTAGTGTGTCATAATGTAACTGCATAAGTATTTTAAGTTTGCATATCTGAGGATCTGAGGGCTTACTGTTGTTGATTCTTCAAGGATTTTTATGAATTCCTTCTTTTTGTAAAGTACACAAAAGCAGACAATAAGCATCAGTGGTCAGTGTTGAGTTTTAATATAAAGCCTCAGAAAAGATACACAATAACAATAACATATATATATATATATATATATATATATATATATATATATATATATATATACATCTAAATGTTCTTATTGCTATTACATATAATACCCAAATACCCAAATGTACCCAATGGCACAGTGTAGTGGGTACGGCGGTTATCGCAAGATAACCAGACCAAGCAACGTCGAGCGTGGCTGCTGCTTGGATAGGTGACCGCTTAGCCATCCTGTCCTTGCAAGCGGCCCGCCTGCCCGGCCATTGGTGGTGGTTCGGAAGTCACCTATAAGCCGTTGGTCCCCAGGTTAAGTGTTAGAGAGGGCTTCTTAGCCCTAACTTCGCCTGGTAAAATAAGACATTCTTTACTTTACTTTTACTTTTATATATAAGTTATAAATATATAACTTGTTCACTGTAAGGGTATTGCTGAATAAATAAATACATTTTCTACAGTACGATTAATTAGGTTCGTTACTTAAAGAGCTAAACTCTAAACGTCAATACAATTATTTTAGAATTCAGATATTATAGCGTTGGCTTGTTAAAACTAATTAGATTATATTACATCTTTAATGAGAACAATGGCAATAAAAGTTATGTTCCAGCAAAGATTTCTTAATTAGGAAGCGGTGAAAGTTTTCAAGCTGCTAAACTTTTGGTATTTACCAACAATTTTATCACTCCACGCAGGTTATTTCATTCTTCTTAATAATGGAACACGAGAAATGGAAGTTCTGTTGACTTTTTGTCAATATATAGTACATTTACTCTTTATAATACTGATTGAATTTCAAAATAAGCTTGACCATATATTTTATAAAATTGCTGTTAATTGCTGTGAGGCTTTTTGTTTTCACATATTACATAACAGATTTATAAAAAATGTATGTTTTAAAATAAAATCTTCTAGCTTGTACCGAAAGCCATATAGTAAAAAATATAAAAAAACTAAATATTAAAATTTTTAAAATAATTTTGAAAATGCTTGAGAAATACGTACATTTTTCACCAGTATTCTTTTTAACAGGCAGGTATTATTTCAGTAAAAACGAATTGCTGTGACCGATTCTAATACATTCCTATCCGATAAAGTTAAACATTTACCTTCTTTATACTTTATTTTAAATGTGCATGTACATAAAGATTCTAAAAGAAACTCTACCTAGTGTGATCTAAACATCATCACGACTTAATCGAAATTGTTTCCTTTTCTTAAATGTCATAAAACCATCGCAGCTAAAAGGTTACATTATTACGTATATAAATACCTCATAATTTTAAAATATTAAAGACAAATTTTATGACACAGTGTTTTTAATAAAACCTGAATCAAAATTCGGCACAAAAGAGGACGATTTCCACTTTCGGCGTCGTAAGGGATCCTCACCTGAAGGGTGGAGTGAAGTACCTTTCCTGGACCATCCAAGGTCAAACATGGATATTGCTTGATAGTGTAGCTATTGATCCCTAATTATTTCTGTGCTCCTGGAAACTAATAAACTCCAGGAGTTCATTAATGGGATGGTTTAATGTGTTCATAGTTATATTTACGGTCAGTATTTATCACTATTGGAAGAAATACTCATCTCCGCGTCCTATATTATCTCACTACACAAGTGGCAGAATCTTGGGACGACGAACCAAAGGGTTAAAAACACCCTTATCTGCCTATAAAAATGACTTCAAGCATCCCCGAGACAAGTTAGGCCTCTCTGCGCCACGTCTACAAGAATACTTTCTTTTAGGCTTTCAACAGATATGTTATTAGGAAAATTTGGAGATTAGTGGAACTTGAAGATATTGTATGTACTCAGCTATGAGTTGCAAATATACAATTACCATTAGAGCATCTAAACGTTCTCTTTCTTTTTCTTTTGTTATTAACTTAGTAAATGCCACTCACTTTGGTCGAGGTTGACATGTACGTGTAAGTATAACATTTGTTTCTCCCATAGTACCCAAAACGATTTAATCACTAGAAGGTATCAAGCGGGTCTGCTCAGGGTTCCATCTTGGGCCCCGACTTGTGGAACGTTTCTACGATGGAATTTTGCGTTTGTGGCGCCTCCGGAGGCTTTCTTGGTGGGATAATATGCAGATGAAACTTTTGCGGTCATTGTTGCTCGTAGCACAGAAGATGCATAGTTAGTTCTGAACACGGTAATGCTATGAGTGAGTTCATTGCTAGAATAACATGGGTTCACACTAGCAATTGATGGAACTGAGTTGGTTTTGCTCACACGGAAAAGTCCTACAGCCATCCAACTCCAAGTTAGAAGAGTTGAAGTACGTACAAAGTCACTGGTGAAGTAACTTGGTGTGGTTGGTGTGAAACAAGCTCTCATTTTGGGAGCATAGCCGGGACTTATCAGAAAAAGCTTCCAAGGGATCAGAGGAAAATATTGGGAGCATAACCGCAGGGCGACAGCGGTTCTTTATGGATATGAGGTTTGGGCTGACAATCTACGGAAAGGAATTTATCGAAAGAGAAAAGCTGCTTTGAGG
Organism: Homalodisca vitripennis; assembly: GCF_021130785.1. Classification (NCBI taxonomy): domain Eukaryota; kingdom Metazoa; phylum Arthropoda; class Insecta; order Hemiptera; family Cicadellidae; genus Homalodisca; species Homalodisca vitripennis. The sequence continues at coordinate 43,300,102 of NC_060211.1, read as the reverse complement.
GTCGCTATCTCGTAATGGACAGTGCCTGGGCCAGCGTTTCTGGTAAACGCAAGCGTAATGCCCACACATTTTAAAGACGCGAGAACGTACGTATGTTTTTGACAGCAAGGAAGACCTCGGAGTTAAGAAAGCAAATCGAGTTGTGAGTTTGCAGAGATTGCAAGGTGATGAACTCGCTGAAGTTGGACCAAGACCAAGATAACGACCAAGACGTTGATCGCTAACATAACAGATTGAATAGAGAGACAACATGGCGAAGTGGGCTTCTTCCTCAATCAGTTCTTGTTGGGCAACGTACAGTTATTTTGGATCGCACATGCACAGTATGGAGAAACGGGAGTTGCCTACTTGAGATTTTAGAGGTTCACCTCGAGATGATACCTTCTTTAGGTGCAGATGATGGACAGAACAAAGGAGGGAGCAGATGATACAACTGCTGGAAGAAAATCTTCAACCGCAAACTATCGTTGGGGTTATGAGGTCAGAAATGCTGGAATATGGTGGGAAAATACATGCAAAAATTCATAAAGATAAAAAAATACGACTCTAGATTGTGAACAACTTTTCTAGAAAAAAAGGACACTGATGAGAGCTTGAACAAGGTTCAAATAAAAGGCCTAGGCTGAAGTATTGGAGCCATTCAACATTTATTTAATCTTTTTTTGTGCTGATAGCCAGTATATAAAACGATGTACAAATTGAACTGTACTTTTCCTCTAACTGTTTTTTTGGACTCATGCATTATGCAAAACTTTCAAATTTATTACTATAGGGTAAAATATAAGACATTAATTCTTTTTTCACCTAACACTGCATTTTTTAAAACATACGATATTAACGTCAATGTTTTTCCCGTTCAAATATAATGTTGGCCTATCTTAGAAAGTACACGTTATGGCTTGTATATATACATTTGTCTTAAACTAATAAAAATATAACATTGAATAGTTAACATTGTTAATTAGTCGCATGAATTTGATTTTTTTAATGAAAAAACTATTACTATTGAAGTGCATAATATATATTACAATTGACTAAGGTATTGAATCCTGAAAGTAAAAACTGAACGAATGAGGTTTTCTTAACTGAAAAATATTTCTAAATAGAGTAAAAACAACCGTGGATACCGATCTTTTTCGAGGTTTTGGTATCACTACTGCTCAGCGAATAAGACAAAACAACTATCTCAGCCAGTAGAAACTTGGTGGAACATTTGATAAAGAGGACATTCCAGTAAAATAGTGCATATTGGAGTCTAGCCAGCGTTTATAGAAATGACCACACATTGCATTCAACAAGAGCCTAAACTACATCCAGAATCGCTGCTGTACTCGTATATCTGAATATCTGACGCTGTGGCGGGTGGATTGTGGCCTCTTTGTCTTTTTATTCTAAACTTCTCAGTGTATAGGTTATGAAGCAGCTTTATTTCCAGAAAGTTTTAGAATACGTTTATTAATTTTTAATTAAAAAAAAAATTTTTGTATGTCTATATTGAGAATAAAGTGACATACACGTTTAAGACTTTGAATTAAGCTTAAATTATGAAACTAAATAAATATATACATTTTGTGTATGCATATATATATTTTTTTTTTCTTTTTTTTTAAGGAGAGGCCGATCCCCTTTCAAGCCTTATTCTGTCCGCCCTCATGGACCACTGGCCTGTGCGAGGATCTAATCAAACAGAATAAGGGGGAGAGTCGGTACAGTACAAGGTCAATGGTACTGATAAAAAGTGCAATGGTCACAGACAGGATTTGAACCTGCGTTATCTCTAACTCAGACCCAAAGTCCAACGACTTAGACCGCTCGGCCATCGGCACTCCCAATATCACTACATAGGATTTGGTTAACGTTAACGAACATTATTGCAATTTTCTTAAAGTATTGCGACAAATATTATCATGCTGTTACGGTGAGAAAACGGTAAAGACACTTGTAAACAAACAAGTATAATTATAATGACATCGTAACATATTAAATTGTAAAATATGAAGCTATTTATTAGTACGATATAGCAGTTTTGGAGGGTTTATTTTGCACAAGCAGTATACTCCAGGTCTTATGTTTACATCTGTTTATAAAGTTGTTGAACATAGAAAAGTAATAGATCAATATCTACACGATTAGACTAGTCAGTTCTCTGTCAAAACTCCTTAACAAATATAATAATTAACAATTTACAATATTTTTTTGTTATAAATATATACTAGTTTAAAATTTCTACATTTTAGTATTGTTTGAGACTTGGGTGTGTCTATATAATAATTTCCTGTTTTTAAATTACTATATACCTGTACATAAATCGTATAGTAAAAATTGTGGAAAGTCAACATTTACAGTAGACGGAATATAAATTTGTGAGTTTGGGAACAGGAACGATCCTTTACGGTAGAAGATACATTGACGCCACGTTCGTTACATTTGTAACTGGGATTTCTTGATTTATCACGTTGCCAAAATATAAGCCCAATCGCTTACAGCCTCTCCTCTGCTTTGACAACATACCTCGGTCTTCAACTGTCTCTACAGAGAGTAGGGTTCCACACTGGGTTTGTAAAGCTCGTTAATAAGCACTCGTGTGTTTGTGGTACAGTGTCATTAAATTATTCAATATATAAAAATCATATTAAAGGACACAATGTAGCAAAAGGTGAGAAGGATTGATTCAATGTGTATGTTTAGTTTAGTTCCAGTTGATTTTCTCCTAGTGCTGAATCTAGAATCTGACGCTGTCAGAGACTTCTGGAGTCTTCGGTCATATTCGTCTGAAGAGATCCAAAAAGTATTGAGCACGAAGAAGGGCAACACGAACTCTTTACATCGTGTCAACACCAGTTACTCCTAGACTACAAAATTTAGTGTAATCTAGTTGACGAGGTATTCTCATTGTCACATCAGGTTTTCCGTCTTTGACATTTTTTATTATCTCTTTAGACGCACCTTACTCCATGCGTCAGATTCCAGAAACTGCACTAACAGAATTGTAAACTAGAGATAAACTGAACATATATACTACACTAGTATGAAGTAACTTACAAAATTACGAGTAAATTACAAATTATTCTTATTTTATAGTTTTGAATAACGTTTATAACATTATAAGTTTGTATTTGAATCAATAGTTTAAATACCCTGAAAGCCTATTCAATGTTTAGAGCCTAGCCTGAGTTTGTAGTAGCTTATTGACATGTTCAAGAAGAGGGATGTCAATCCTGAAGTTACTTATCCCCCCTGTTTGAAGCGGCGAATTCCTGAATGGGTTGCGGAGTCTGGGACTAGAGTACTTGCTACTGTTTTAACCAGCATATTTGAAGCCACTTAGATATAGGATTCTTTACACAACGTTTCATTAAACTGCCAACAAAATCTCGAGTAATGTACAATAACTCTGAAAATGAAAATAACTCTCAAGTGCGTAAAACAAATAAAAGAAACAAATTATAATTAATTATAATCTTTTAATGGCATGTACTTGTGGCAATCGTGAAAGATTAAGAGACAGACGCTGATATATGAAGTCAAGTACTAGTGCATATAGAACCTCAATATTTAAATGTGATATAATGTTTTATAATTTTATAGGTTGTATTAATGTTAATAAATTCCCGTATAATGTTCAGCTTTTTTTAATTTGCACATTTGTTCTAAAAGAAGATGTTTAGAGTACACAAATAAATATTTTCTCATCATTATAAATAAACATGTTTGTATATAGACAAACAGTATGACTGAGAAGATGGACTTAAGCATTTTTCACGCACTTAATATTTAATATTTATTAGGTAATATTATTTAGGTATTATTATTTTAATAATAATATGTATTACTTTTAAAATTTATTAGTTAAACTCTGTAAGGTCCTCTAACCATGCTACACACTCGAATATTGTATAACAAATAACGATTCTTTCTTGATACAAGATACTTGTTCGTGAAAATTGTGAGCTGATCCACTTCTATTTTAGTAAGATAAGCAGCCACAACGCTTTAGTAAGATTTGTTTATTTTAACCTAGTTTGTAATTATGTATTAGGTTAGTTCTTTACCTGAAGAAGAGATCAGATTGCAGATCTCGAAACGTAGTGTTACTGTTTTCTTGTTTCACTTAACGATGGCAAATGTCCGGAAAAATCCTGTTTCCTTCACTTCTATTTTGTTTGTAGACAAGTTTAAACATTTCAATCACAGGCATGGATATGAGACTATATCAAGTGTATCGAGACAGTAAAATGGGCAATGTAAACGTACGCGAAGATAAACAGAGAACAAGTGTGTTAACGATATTAAACAACATAAGTGTCGACGCTTTAGTAATCATAGAGTTAAGTGCAGCCAGATGAACTATTGACCTCCGCCCTGCCATTTCTCACCGTGCAACTCTGGTTTTCTAGTCTATTGAGAAGTTAAGATAGGCAAAATAAAGGTACACGAAGATCAATAGAGGATAAATGGGTGTGTTGATGATGTTTAACTATAGAAGTGAAGATGTTTCATTATATTTGAGTTAAAGATGGCCCAAACGAGCAATTACACCCCCCTGCCACTACTTACAATATCACTCTGTTTATCTCGTCTGTTCCTAAGGTAAGCAAAGTAAAGATACACGAACATAAACAAAGGATAATTGCGTGTATTGAAGATATTTAACAAGATATTTAATTACTTCTCAGCATGTCACGCAACTCGTATAGTCTATTGGGATATTAAAGTAGGCGAGTTAAATGTACACGAAGATAAGCAGGAGATAACTGTATTAATGGTATTAAAGAAGAGACTTGTCAGCGCTTAAGCATAATAGAATTAAGGGCAGCCAGACGAGTTATTACCAAAACCTGCCACTTCCTACCATGTCACACTTCTTCTTTCATTTTTGGTACAGTCTAACTTCAAAATCCGGTAATTACAACATTTAATGATTAAACCATAAAACTTTATTATTAATAACTCTATTAATAATAAAGTTTTATGGTTTATGGAGTGACTTTATCTACTAAATTTGGCCAGAGCAATATTTTAGAAATCACATCAATGGAATTATCTTCATTCGTTCTTCTATTTAGTGAAATTGCGAAGTATTTGTAAAGTAATATTACCTTTTGTATAAGTGAAATTTTAAAGAAATAAAATTTTCTAGGCTTTCATGATTGAATATTGTTTGTAAGTTTAAAAGCGGTGTCATGAAGCTTTTTAATAATCCCACGTCGAGTTTTGTATGAAATATTGTTCGTAAAGTTTAAGATTTTCCAGTGTTATCTGGCATAAATGATACTGATTTGACCAATCAGTAAACTATTTCAATTTATCTCTTATAAAAAGTTCTTCAGACTTACTCAACACCACATGTCTAGTATGGATTTAAATTATGTCTGCAACTTCAGCGAAGAGTGCTTTTCTGAAGTTTAATGTAAAATTAAAAACCTATAGATCATTTTATTAGGCTATATGTGTTTTTGTCACATGATAGAACGCAATTTTAATGTAGTCAGTTTGTTTACAAGTTTATTTATACTATGCTTTTTCGTTTCCAATGTGGCTATCCTTATCGCCAGTGTAAAAATATTTCTTAACACTCAGCCAAAACCCATAGAGTGATATTCACTATTATACACTAATTACACTTTTATTTGTTTCGTTCAATCGTAAATTTAAAATTCCCGCCACGGGAAATAGAGAGCAGTAGGCCAGCGGCGACGTTCCGATTACTCAAACAGCTGATAAGCTTCTCTCTCCCTGTGGCGGTCCTGCTGAGTCCAGTTTCTGCTGAATCCAGTTCCTGCTGAGCCCAGTTTCTGCTGAATTCAGTCGTGGACCAGTCGAGTCAATTTTGGTGGCAAAAAATCCGTATTATGGATTCGGCTGTGCAGATACAGGGAAGTCCTGAAAAATTAAGAAACGCAACAATAGCAATACACAAACGTGCTGCAAAATGTATTGATAATGATGGCCTCATTTTCGAACATCTATTATAAAAAGGTGCGTACGGTTGGCCCAACCTGATTAATTTTGCTTAAAACTAGTAATGTATTATACTGAATAAAATCGATTTTTTGGTACTTATTTCTGTTTTATTTTAGACTTTGATTATATCAATTTTCTCAGAATTAAATTCTCTACAATTAATGTTTGTTGATTTTATGTACTTATTACCAATTTAACAAAGTTATTGTACATCAAACTTAAAAAAACATTGTTTTCGTGCCCCAATTTTTTGCATTTAACCCTGAATCCCTCAAAAACTACTACAGGTACAGTTCTGAAACCTATTTTATTAGCTTTATCAGGTAAAAATACATAAGAATCCACGATATTTCTTACTTAATTAACCTTTCCAAAAGTTCAGTATGGCTTTATTTTACTCTTTACCCAGGAATTCAGGCGAAATCTTTCGCTAGCTGTAACTCGCTAACGAAGCGTTTTCGGACCTATGTTTATATAACATTTTTTCATTATTTTTTACTAGTACAATGTGCTTGTAGAAGTGGGGGGAGAACTTCATGAATCACCCTGTATTATCTTTAGTACAATGTAAGTCTTACAAGTCTGATTGCATGAATAATATAAATCCAAAATTTGAAGTTTCGTTAATTAAATTAAACTTGATGCAATCGCGGACTCTTAAAAGTGCTTTTCTAGATTATAGTACTCGTTGTAGCCTCTTTAATGACACTGTCTAAAAGGTTTAAAATAGAATAATCAACCATTTCTGCATTTACACTAAAGAATTATTTCATGCTTATAGCCCTGCCTGAACCAAAATGTCTTTGTTACGAATAGTATTATGAGTTTCAATGATGTTAAAGAATTGTATGATATAAACACGAGCGAATTGGGAAACAGTTTCTGTAATAGGCTACAATTTGTTATGGCCAATTTGTTATGAGAAAATAAAACAGTCGGCTGAATTGGAAATCGCATAAAAAAATTAAATTCTTTGTTCTGCTGTATTTTTTAACTTTATTCTATATACACAAACTAAACCACTTAACTAACGTTAAAGCAACCCTGTATATTGTAGCATTTGCTACATAAGCAAATTGGAATTTAAATATCGGTAATTATAGAAAAAATGTATAAGAACATATTTTAGAATATACGTATATTAGTTAAAACACACGTAAAATAAGAACTAAATTTCTCTTAAGTGTTGAGTTCGCGAAGGTAGGAATGATACACATAGACAGCGGTTTATCTGAAAGTCGACTACGGTTACAATAGGGGCTTGAAATTTAACAATTACTTTCTCTAGTCTTGTGAATGAGCAGTCAGAGGTCAAATCACGGGCGTCGGTGATGAGGTAGTTTTTGTTAGAAAAGAAATTAATTTATAAACTCTGACTCGGGAATCTCAGCGCCTTTAATGAGTTTTTAAACCTTGCTATTTGTGGTGCACCTTATTGTAATTTTCCTTACCAATTGTGTGAACGATTTAGCGTAAGAAAAGATTTTATAGTCAAATTACGATGTTTATATCGGAACTTTGTTGTCAACTAATGTTAGATATCTTTACATAGAATACTGTATTGTATGTTATAGTATGTACAAATGGAAGAATATTAGGAGAACACTAAATAATTAATTTAACATTGTAAAAGAGTACAAGTTATTGCAAGTAAACTTTTTTTAAGTAAAGCTTTCAATATTTATATTTATGAAAGGTTATTTGCAATAGATATTTAATATTCAAAAGTCAGAATAAATTTAACACATCAAGATTTCAAATTTGTAATAAATGATTTTTTTGGAGGAACATAGTTTAATTACAGTTTTTACTTTTACCTGAACCAAACGTAACATGAAGTGATATATGTAATACGATGAATATTTCAGTGATGTTTTAATTCTGCTTTATTTGGCTTCGCTTAAATAATGAAAAGTACATTTAAGTTTGAATTATATTAGACATTTTTATTTCAACTACATTTAACTTTTGATCCATATTAATTTGTAGTCAATAATTTTCACGTTGACTTAGTTTATTTCATTTAAATAAAAAAGCTTTATTGAGAACACTTTTACGATACAAGTGATTCTGTTAAACAATTGGCGAATAAATCTAAATAGTCGCACCGAGATAAAGATTATTTTATAAAATACAAATTTTCATTCTTAGGTTTATACACTTTTGATTAATGAACAATTTAAAAGTGATTCAAGAAAGTATCCTCCTGTGCATCTTCACTAACAAATATAATAAATTTGTTTTTAAGCTGTAAATCGTGCAGATTTCGTAAGAGATGTAAAGAAGTGTAAGAGATTCTGTGAGTGTTTTAGATCTCTCTACATATACTGTTAATGTCTACCAAGAAAGCTAACTTAAATCTAATATATTTAAAATTAAAATTTTTATGTAATTTTTAATCCTATGAGTTTTAGGGTTCAATATCCTTACCTAAAGTAGTACATTTTGGCGTATTGTAGTGGTAAAATTTCAAATAATTGGTATTTACTCGTATAACCGTAAAATGACTTTGTCCCTCCATTTCCAGAACTGAGAAAGATCTGAGACTTTAAACTTTTGGGATATCAGAGACTTAGAGCCCAATCTCTGAGGCTGTCCTCAGTCTTAAAGTCACAGAGGGTTACCTTACAGCTTCCTAATTTTTTAATGACCAATGAAAACATTTAAGATTGTAGCACACGAACCGCATACGATTATACTGTATTTTAGACTCTCAGAGTTTGGATAGTGTCCAGTATTGAAACTTTTAAAATAAAACATTGAACAATTCTCAGCATAACAGACCAATGCCAACACTTAAGGTAGTAGCACACGGAACCGTATGTAATATAATGTATGTCAGACTCTCGGAGTTTGGATAGTGTCCAGTATTGAAACTATTTCATTAAAACACTGTAAATTTATCAGTAGTAACAGACCAATGTCAACAGTTAAGATAGTAGCACACGGAACCGCATACGATTATACTGTATGTCAGACTCTCGGAGGTTGGATAGTGTCCAGTATTGAAACTGTTTCAATATTTGGCTGCAGTGCTGAGACCACATTTTCGCAGTTTTATCCTATTATTTCTCCAACAGAAAGGCATATTTCCCTCTGTAACAGTATTGAAACGAGACTATTTTGTATTGTTGCACCTCATAAATTTATTATAGTACAATTTAACCGATCGTGTACCACCTTTATGATACCTCATATTGAAGTAGTTCACTGATGTCTACAAAATTTTATCAAAGAAGCTATCGGATTGGTTTTGCAACGTGAAAGATCGCAGAAAAAGCCTTGCTGTCCTCTCTCTTACATGTCATCACTGTCGTAAGTTTAACCATAAAATCTAGAAAGAAGATAAATTGACGCTTAGTAACACCAAACACGTCTTATAATTTTAATAAAAAATGGCCCTAAAAATCCTAAAAGTTTTATGGTATTTTGATAAACCCAACGGTTGATTTTCTGCATACTTTTAGGTTCCTAAATAAAAAAATGGTTTCAGTAACTGTTACCAAATTGTTTTAAATTTATTGATCCAATACGAAAAATATGTACACTTTTATTTTATCACTATTTAAGACATGAAATAAAGTGTTAAGTACCTGTTTTAGGGTAATTATTAGATTTTAATTTTCAACAAATGACAGGCATTGGTAGGAAATGAATTTTTATAAAGTGGGCTCACGCCACTCACGCGCACTCAGAGATCAGATATTTTTATTGTCAGAAGGACAATTAAGGAGACTACGAAAAAATAACTGTATTGGCCAAGACATCGTAATGAAATGCATCAGTGGATAGATTAGTAGACCATATATTTCAAGCAAAACATATAAAGTATTGGAAAATCATACTTTGAATCTTATTTTGACATCAGCCGTACACTTACGTAATGGGAATGCGAATGAAATAACCAAGTGTTAATTCTTGTGTATCATAGCTATAGAAATATAGCAGTTTAGTTGAGACAAATGTACATGAATTATTAGGTCCTCTACATTGAGAGTCCTGTCAAGACATGGCACGGAACATTATATCACTTAGCTTGCCACGTGATAAGTTTATGAATTATGAGAATATCCCTTCATAAAAGCTACCTTGTTTATTAAATATGCCACTAAAACTCCTGGAGCTGAATTATGTTACCGTCCATTTATTATGATGGCAATAAAATATAAGCAAGAAAATATGAGGGAATTTTCAGTTTTCAAGGAACTAACATACAATCAGAAATATTTAAATAAACTAAAAATAAAAACAATAAATTTGATTACATGGCAAATACTAAGTGTAATATCCAGATATTTTGCGGTTGATTCAAATATGTTGCAGACTGTTAGTCTTGTAAACTGTGTTCTTATATACACTAAAATTTATCTCAAAACCAGTTATCCAACTATTTAAATTTAATAGAGAAATAATAGTATAAACAACAACCATATCGCCGTTTAATTACATTTATACATACTTTGTTGACTTAAGAATTAACATATAAGAATCAATTACATATGACGATTTAAACTGAGCATAAATGTTTGTATATTTTATTTTAACACCTTTGTGTTGAAATAAAATATACAAACATTTATGCTCAGTTTAATTGAACTGTAATATTTAAATCGATTCTTATACATTAATTCTTCAAATTAAAGTCACCAAAGTATGTATGAATGTAATTAAACGGCGATACTTGGAAAATGTTGTTTATACTATTATTTCTCTAACTATATACAGTAATAAATTAATTTTACGGTGTAAAAGGACAAAATTGCAGAAATTAAAAAAAGTCTATAAGTTAACGTATAGATTATATATAAAATAAAATCTATAAGCAGATTTTACATTTCAGGCATGATTTTTCAATAATTTTTAAGTGCTATATTTTTCAGGATTATTTTTTGTTCCCTCAACAGCATTTTATTCGTGTTTTCAGTTTGTTCAAAAGTGTAGTTAGCATATATTTTTTGGATTATTTACGTTTTTTATATATAAATGCTTGGCTATAAGAACTTAAGTTGCATTGGACAACAATATAATATGAGAAATTCATGATGCATAATTTGCTTTTGCAGAACCAGAAATAGAACTGTGTCATGTGATGTTACATAAGTTAATCTTTATGTCGAAAGCTTGGCCACTAGACAAACCCCAAGAGGCCACTAGGTGGCCGGCAAATGATCAGCACCAAGAGGACTCTTGCCATTCATCTTTTCTTGAACCTTAATTTTGTTATTTCGTGCAAACCCAGATGGTGGTTTTCATACTTATTTATCAAAACAATAATTTTTTAAGTAATAATTGTCATCTAATCACTATTTTTGGTAAGCTTAACTTGTTAAAACAACATAAATTTGTATGACTAATAATAATTAACATAGTTTACTGAAATCCCTGCAGAACACTGCAATGATTATGATATTAGATTTCATCTATTTTGTCCAGACGGTAAGTAGGCAATAATATACTTTATGTCCCCAAGTTGGTCTTCCACCTTAATTATGAATAACGGAATAGGTTTTGTGAGTACATACAGTCAAAATATTTTGACACTTAGAAGTAAAACTTGACCACACTAACAGTTTGAAAGTGGAAAAAAAACCAATAGAGATAGGCTTTTAATGGTTATCAACACAAATTCCTAATAACAATATTATGGTTTTATATTAAAATATTACTAGATTTCAGATGTTGCTTATTGGTTATATCATGTAGTATACTGCATTGAATTGTTTGAAGAATTGGAACACTGAGTAAATAAAACATTTTACGATACATATATAATCAAATACTTCTACTATAATAATAAAAGTAATCCCGGAATTTATGAATACAATTTAAGTTTATATGTATTGATCCTTTTATGCACTAGGTTGATGCTGAAAATATTTAACAATAAAATATCTCATTAAATAGTTTATTATGTAGTAATTTCATTTTTAAATTAATAATATAATTACTTTATGATAATAGTAAATATATATAAAAAGCATATATCGTACATGAAAGAATATTCTTGTACCGGATTATACTCTTAGAGATATATTGTCAGTGACGTGTATTCAAGTGACAAATGATTTGATATTCGTTGCTAACTGTTGGCTTATGTATTCCTTCCTCACAGTTTCACAAAAGGGCGGAGAATTGCCGCAATGACGAGGATTTGGTCTGTCAACTGAGTTTTATTGTAATCTGGAATATTGAGGAAAACTTTATAAAATTTAATGTATCACGTCACCAGATGAAATGAAACTATTTCTGGAGACCACACTTTGTTTTGGAATGCTGAAGTTAAATATTTTCAAAGTAATATCTAAATAAGGTTTTTTAATTATTAGGAATTATTTGAAACTAAAATTACTAAAGGTAAAATTGAAAAGTGTACTATTGACTTTAAAGATGCACTCTGTGGTACAATACTAACTAACTATACTACTGTTTTGTTTATAGTTTATTTTGATCATTTATTTCATAATAAAATGCAATTATTTAATAATGTAAAACAGTAGCGTTTAAAATGAAGTTAAATTAAGTCTTATACGATAAAATATTTAAAACACTTAATTTTGAGTTTTATATTTTTTATTTGCAAATAAAAAGCCATTGATCTTATTACCAATCAAATTATAAATAATAAACATACGCAATTATTACAAAGACTTTATGCAACGAACGAAAAGTATTCTGATTTCATTAATCAGTTAGGAAAACTTGAAAATTGAGTATGATTTTGGAATTGTTAATATGATTTTCCCATTAAAACACATTATGATGAAATATTTTGTTATATATATATATTCATTCGGCATTTATAATTTAAATAAAATACGCAGTTTGAATACAAGAATATCACATTTATTAAAATAATTAATGAAAACCAATTGAGACTCTACAGAGACAAACATACATTAATATGTTTACGTAGATGTAAAATATTGAAGAATTTACAACAAGTCTCACACAATGGTGTTAGTAAATAAATTAAATGTGTATTGTAAATATATAAATATTCCTAAATTAGTATAGTTATACTCCTTCAACGAGTATAATATTCCATTCTTGCATAAAAAGGCCTATACAGTGGTTGGAATATAAATTTAATATTACTAAATCTTAATAGATTCTCTCTACCACAATCTTATGTCTCGGTCTTAAAAATTACTGAAAGCCAACATAACAACACTGCAGTTATATCGTATGCAAGTGGAACACATTTGGGTTGTGGCCAAGACATCCCTGTGGTGTAACATAATGTGGTGGTGGACAGCTGACATATTGCTGAACATTGGAAATAGCGATGCGGAGTTCGTATGTCTTTAGTTCAACGACTTTCTGATATTTTTCTCTAAATCATGAATCCCCCTCGATCTCGAAACACGTACACAGCCTGAACTAACGTAGTTATATAGGAAACTTATTCTTTAGTACAAGTCACGGCAGGTGCTGCTCAAAATCGTTTTGTTGTCTGTCTGATTGTCAGTGTGCTAAATCTTAGTAAAAATGACCCAGAGATTTGAAATTTAGTCTCCTGGTTCAACATTGAACTCTATTGATTTTGGGTTCAAACATATGAAACTATAGCTAAAACTATAAAAAAAACTAAGCATACTGTGAAAGGACATAATATGACTTTAACTTAATGATAGTGTCACTCTCGCGATGAAGGTACGAGTACTTTGCTGGATTGGTGGGTTCCATAAAAAGATTTTAGCTAATATTAATCGGTTTTATCCGTTGCCAATAACAAACGAATTATTTATCTGTTTACAACTCTCGGTCAAATCCGAAAATGAATTTCTGATTGTGTTATCAAGTTATGAAAAATGGATTCCGATGATATAAGGAATCTAATAGGCTATTTTAGATTGAAATAGCTGTTCAAAAGATATAGTTGATGAAACATGTATACTTACTTTCAGAAACGAGTTAATATTGAAAAAGCCACACGTGCATACTTACCAAAGTGTTAAAAGTAATCAATTCTCGATTAAACGTCAGTACAGTACACTTGCAGCATAGCTTTATATATGTATATATAGCATTTTATTATTTCGATAATATACAGTATATAATACTTCCGACGATAAAATGAATCCAATATGCTATGTTGTATACAAATCTGAGTAATTATTGTGAATTTATGGTGGATATATACATGACTAGTTTGACGTGCACATTTCAGTGATGACATTTTACTATATAATGTAGCATATGGCAAATACGTTGAAATATGAAATTCAACGAGCTAAAATATATTTTTTTAATGGAAAAGACAATCACATAAAAAGCCGAATGGAGTAATAATCGTATAAACTGTACTTAGAAAAGCGCTGAAAACATTGCACTCTGTGAGTAGTAGAGTAATTACAAGGACAATCTCTGACGTGTTGAAATGTTTACGGTTACAAACCCGCACGTCAACATGCAACGTTCATACAGAAGTCAAGGAAATTTGTAAACACACCAAGCATAGATTAACTTTCACCGTAGCATAGCGGTAAGGCTCCAGCACTCTACCTGAGAGATCACGGGTTCAATTCCCAGGGAGTACAATACAATTTTGCAAATGCCATTAGACCTAATTCTTTAAAACGATTAGCATACCAGTTAAAATTGTAAATATAACAAATTAATTATTAGTGACTTAATGCTTCAAAATTGTTTATGATTCGTTAGCAATAAAAGACATTTGACGCAGTAACATATACAGGCATAGGTTTCTTTTACCTCATTAGAAAGAAGCATTATTTTTTATTCCTTAAATTTAGAGGGAATTTCTAGTGTCAACTGTAAATCGAGATTTACTCCAATATAGTTGTTTAAAACATTACAAACATTGGTTGCGCCAAATTTGTTTTAATGACAAATACTTCGGTTTTAATGACAAATATAAAAATAAAATCCAATAGGGAAGGAATATATCTAATGATATGGCAAGTTGGAACAGATAGAAAAATTTTAACGTAACCAAATTAATGTATTTATTTAGGAATGGGAAATAGTTACAGATAAAGAAGTTCTGGTATAACTAATAGTTATTTATGTATACAATGCTCTGCATTTTCAAGACTTAATAACGTATTTAGATGTTCAAGCCAACTGGATAAATTTGTCTTACTTTTAATATTCAATGGGCACTAAGGTAATGTAATGTCTGGATCTAAAGAGACTTTACTTATTTTGATTTTGTATTCCTGGTACAAATTAAAGATGAAATAGTGGAATGTTCCAGTGACGTAAACGAAGGGAGACAGCAAGACTAACCCTGATCCCGTGGGAACCCATTCTCTAAATTGACAGGTCAACATAATTCACCCAGTCGTTCTCTTTCCAACCTAAGGATAAGTATGTGTTTCCTTTCACACTGACAGAATCGAGTAGCATTGCACTTTGGTTTTCTCTCTGATAAACCTGTTAAAATAAACTAATGTAAAACAATGATATAAGGGAAAAATTACAGAGCTGGTGGTACAAAATTTATTTACTTTTTGCAGCATTTCCTGAAACAATAAACTTGTCAGCTCTATTGCTTCATAAAACCTACTTACCCTACTCCTAACACCTACTTTTCCAAATGCTTGCCTGATTGAAATTGTTTAAAATAATCTCCACTCATACGAGTGACCCGTGATTTTGTTGATGTCTCAGCACACGAAGTGAAATTAAAGTTTTACTGTTATACGTTGAACGATTAAAGCTTAAACTTAGATCATTGTAAAAGATTTGTATTTGTACATAATGTCGTAAAAAAGCAAGACTTTGAGTTTTTTAATTTCGCTTTTTTCAAGTCATAAAACAGGCTTTCTTTCAAAAAAACAATTTCACTTTTACAACAGTATCACTTCATTATTATATACAAAGTAAAGAACAAAAACATATAAAATTAATTTTGTAGTTTTATTGAACGTTTTTTATCATTTATGACAACTATACTTCATATATATTACTTAAATTATGGTATTAAGACATTTTCTTATTTCTATTTTTTGTATTTTTACAAGCAGCTACCCTCATCTTCTCGCGCAATTTCGTAGGTTTTTTTATTCTAGAGGAACAATTTAGTTCGAAATATTATTCCTTTTAGTTCGAAGGAATAATATTTCCGACGCTAAAGTTGAGTTTGCATACTTGCCACGACCAAGAAAACATATTAACAAGCGTATATTTATAGCCATTGTGAGTTACTTCGGTCCTAGTGATTTTGTTCCTTTTAGTTGATATTTCTTTTTTCCCGATAAGGAAAATATAAATACGTGTACAGCTCTGAGAAGCCTACTTCTTTGAAAATACAACTGAGATAGGTTCCAAAACAGTCTGTATATTACATAGTGAAACAGATCACTCTATATCACATAGAATAGGATATATAGTTATAGATATAAAAGTTACACTACTTTATCTTTTATATCTGCACTGATAGCAGTTAGCCATTGACTTGCACCCTATTTAGTAGGCGTTGCACGTGTATGACTACTGATATTTTGAGTGAATTATATTGCCTACGCCAATTATGATCCTTGTTTCCACGATCAGGAAAATACTTCAAGAAGTGTTCATTTATGACCATTTAAATTAACTCCTTTCTTAGTATTGTTTGACCCCTTGTTTATTTTGCTTTGTTTCCCAAACAATAAAATATATATCACAGATTAAAGAAGCCTACTTTTCTCAAAATTAGTTGTATTTTATATATATGCAGCATTTTAGTAATCTCTAAATTTATAGTAAAAGTTAGAAAGTTACTTTGTCTTTTATATTTATATTTAATACTTAATATTTAATAAAATTGTACAGTTAAAAGCACTAGTTTTCTGACCAAGAAAGTAGACTATATATCATAGAACATAGAAGCCTACTTCTCTGAAAAGACAACTAATCTGGGTTTTATAACAGTATATATTGATAGTAAAAGTTATGAAGTTACTTTGTCTTTCTACATGTATTAATATGTTGGAACTTTCAGAACTGGATTTGGTAGTTTAGCCCAGGAAAGTTTCCCTCTAGCGTATATTTTGACGACTGTTTCAAAGGGAGTCTACGAAGTCAAAATTCTGACCTTTAGGACATTTTACGTTTAGGACATTTTTTAAATATAGATGAGTATTTACGTCATCGCTTAAATCTAATCGCGTGAAAAATAATGGATAATCCCTTTGGAATTTACACACTATAAATGTAACCAAATTGAAAACAGTGGCTAAATAAATTAATCGTATAGTAGTGCTGTCGTAAAACAATTTTTACACAGAACAGTTGAATACATTTAACAAGTTCTTTAAATTAATATTTCAAAATTTTAGTGACTAAGATGTGCTTTTTCACTACTTTAAAAACCATTGGGATCGTAAAATGTTCATGTAAAATTACAGTGGAATTGGTTAAATAGTTTACGCGTGAAACTAAAACAAAAAACATAGCCATTTTCGCATTTATAATATTATTAAGATAAAGATTTTTGGGGTTTAATACAGACTTATGTATATTCCAATCCTGCATTCGCCAGGATACGAAAGTATTCTAAAAGCAATACAGACAAGTAGTAAGCTTGACATGAAGCACTAATAATCTCAAAAACACACCTGTTTCACACTTTATGGAAACAAAACACAGGTAGATAAGAATATTAAACCGATACCCACCCATTGAGCCGTTACATTAAAACAATATTCATGCATAAGTACAAATATTAAAAAGGCTGTCGGGATTTGTTGCCTTGCCTTTCAATCGACAATAATTCAGCAAACCTCGCTTTGAAGTGAACAGAGATAATGTTGATCTCAATGATAAATGGAAACAAAGAGCACCGGCGGCCGTTTTAATTCATGGCTGCGCAAATCAGACAACAGAAAAACGGTTTCGTAAAAGTCACATTTTATTCCTACGGTTTATGTCTTGGAATTATGAAAGAGCTTTGGTCAATTACATGGACTTTAAACAAAATAATCCAGAGATCTTGTATATACCTTTTTTTATTTGAACTGTGTAAAAAGATGCGGACTGCCTTATTAGGGAGCACAAGATAAACATATTGATAAAACAGAATACAATCGTGCTAAGGCCCATTTCACATGACAAATCCGCCGAACGAGACGAAACTGTCTAAAGATTGACCAACATAAGGTATGGTAGGTGTTAGCTCGAAAGAAGCCACGACCACACACTAAAGATATTGATATACGGAAATATTTAGTCTATGCCACGATTCTCCAGTCGCATGTTATGTTTATGCTCTGGTTAAAAATTTATTGTTTTCACTATTGAAATCATGGTTCCCTCTAAAAAAATAATAAAAATCATACAAATAATCAGCGCATATTTAATATAGTTTTTGTTAATATACAACATTAAATTGAATTAATTTAATAAAACCATTAAGTCGATATAGTAAAAGGTCGATGGTAGTTATACCGAGTGTATCGGTCACAGAAAGGATTTAAACCTGCGCTATCTCTAACAAAGATCCACACTATAGACCGGTCGGCAATCTGCAATCCCATATTGTTAATAGTATTTCTCAAAATAATTAGTAATTAATACTTAATTACAGCATTCTGGGGAAACAATTCGTTTTTAGAAATAAAATAATTTTGCAACTAAAACAACGTTTTAAAGTTAACTGGAGATCAGGTTTATTATTAAGTTCAAATATTTAAATGGAGACCAAATATTACTTTAGATTGTCACGCATAATATTTGATCTGATGAAGTTATACTAATGTTTTTTATAGTTGATCAGAAGAGTGGATTGAAAATATGTTACAAATAAAAATACATTTGTTTGTCAACTTTCAAGATCATACACAGTATATAAAACGTACCTTGAAACCTTTCTTCATTATTAGTTCAACGGATTGTATTCTGCTTTCGATAGGATCGACACAAATTCATTTATTTCATACTTATTCGATGATCTTTGTTTAAAGTACGCTATCTTTAAACAGGACAATTCTAACCGTTTTATTAAGGGAAAATGTTACTAAATCTAATTTGAATAAGATTATAGTAAAATTTAACATTTTCAGACGAGTGTAGACGACTAGACAAGTTAAACATTAGTAATAATCATATATATGAGAGCAAGCATATCGTTGAACCATGTAATAGTGTTAGGGTTACATTGTCAGCGACGTGTATTCAAGTAACAATGGTTTGACGTCCATATTATATTAATAGTTTGTGTGTCCTTTATTCAGAATTGCACAGAACAACAGATAATTCTCTCAGTGACGGAGGTTTTCTCTGTCAACTGTATTTTATTGTAATCTGGATACTTAAGAAACCCTTACAAAATTAACCACGTCGCCGGTAGAAATGAAAGGATCTATGTGATAGCCACACTTTGTCTAGGAATGCGTGGATGGGTATTTTCAAAACAATGATCAAAGAAATGCTGTTTAATTGTTACTAATTACCAAAAGCTAATCTCATTTTGGTAAACATAAAGTAGAAAAAATGTGTTTGATGTTTAAGAAGAAATTCGTGGAATTATTAACATAACAGGAGTTACAAGTGTCTTTAACTCTACCTAATGATGCTCTTTATGATAAAATTTCCTTACAGGCTGATTTTTCATAATTTTTATGTCTACCATACATTTATGTTTCGGTCATGAAAATCACTGAAAGCAAGCATAACAACACTGAAGTTATATCGTATACAAGTGGAACACATTTGGGCTGTGGCCAAGGCACCCCCGTGGTGTAACATAATGTGGTGGTGGACAGCAGACATATTGCTGAACATTGGAAATAGCGATGCGGGGTCCGTATGTCTTTAGTTCAACGACTTACTCATGTATTATATAAATCATAGTTCCCACTCGAACTCGAAACTCGTAATTAGCCTGAACTAACATTATTTTATAAGTAAATTATTCTTTGATAAAAATCATGACTGGTGCCCCTTAAAATCGTTTCGTTGTCTTTCTGTCTGTCCGAGTGAATCTTGGTTGATGGTTGATGGATCTTGGGAGATGGATCTGTCCGAGCTGGATTGGTTGATGAAAAGTTCATGAAATTTCATAAATATCTTCCTCTCGCTATAACGTTCAACTTAATTTTTGGGAAATTCAGTATGTGTGAAGTTGTAGCTAAAACCATCCTAAGATTTGTTTATTGATTTAGGGGTAACTATTACGGCTACTAGAAAATTGTGAAATAAACATACTTGGGAACAAACTAAATATATTATGAAAGTTGATCATATGACATTAACTTGATAATAATGTCACACTCGTGATGAAGTTACTTTGCTGGATTGGTTGATTCCATAAAAAGATCAGCTAACTGTAATACATTTTATCTATTAGCAATATTCCCTTTCAGTGCCAATTTTTTTTTAGTTTTGCTAAGAAGCAATACTTGGTATTTTACTGGTTGCCACACATGAAACGCCAGGGCAATTTGTTCGAATGTGTATTAGTTTAGGGAAGAATGTATATCTCTTATTTCTCTTGTTATCTCTTTTTATAAAACAATTTTGGTGTATCTTTTATTTAAATTGCTAAATACGAACTTATAATTTTACATATAAAAATAATTAAATGCAATACAAACTATTTTTTTTAGTTTTTTAGAATTCTACAGCACATGTTCACAGCGCAAACATTTCTTCAGACAATTGTGACCATACTTTTTTAAATCCTACAACATAATGTACTAATTCACCAAATGTTATTATAAAAAAAAATAATTACCTTACTTATTGTTTTTTTTATAGAAACATGGCAGTAAAGGAAAATGTTGTTGCTATGGTTTATTAAAAGAAGCAAAAAACTTTTTATAAATAAAAAAAAATTGAATGCGACAAACATATTTATATAAAATACAATCCGCGCTGTGGAACATACCTAGTAGGTATTTTTAGGGAAGCAGTATGTGTGTATGGTATATTTTAAATTATATTACCTCTCTTCTTCGTTTTACGTTCACTTCCAGCTTCAGCATTGGTTGATAGGAGGACTTAGTTTAGACTTAGTTTAACAAAATACGCAGCTGCGGATTCCCGACTAGCGGAAAAACAGCTGATTCGCGGCAAACAGACGAACTGCCTCGTTAAAACATCGACCTGTAAAAATTATGCATAGAATTATACATCATAATAAATGTTGTCATTGAAGATCATTAGCTCTGAGGATTATGGTATGAACCACAATCTCGACTAATATAATTTTAATACCTAAATAAAACAATAATTACATACCGCTGTGTCCCGCATTTGCCATTTTATGCATGATATGCCGGCGTAAATAAGAAGCGGCAAATTTACTCGCCGTTGGCATTCAAAAATTGGTGCTTTGCTTTTTCCAGGTGCCATGGAGCGATCTAAAGAAAATATAAAAATACGTCGGGTTCATTTAAGAATGGAAAATGTTTACAGATACCGAAGTTCAAGTATAACCTTTACTTATGTATACTATGTACCGAGTTTGAGTTTTTAGTGCTTCTTAGAGTTTAGATAGAAAAAATATTTTAGAAGAGCAAAAAGTTCAATAATGAATACATTGGTCTTATTTGAATCGATTAGTATTATTGACTTTATAAGGATAGGGTAATAATTGTGCTATTTCGAAACGGAAATGAGCCAACTATTTTTGGAAATAATGCATTCAATTAAATAAGTATAATTTCAACTACGCAAAAGAGTTCCTATCTTTTTCTTCATTTAACAAAATATATACTTTAAAACGTACATTTTAGTGGACACTTAGTATTCAATAGGCCCTAAATAAACTGTATCTAAAGAATATTTATTAATTGCATTTTGAACTCCTGGTAAAAATTGAAGATGGAATAGTGGAACGTTTCAGTGACGTAAACGAAGGGAGACAGCACGACCAACGGTGATCCCGTGGGAACTCCTTCTCTAAATTGACAGGTCAACATAATTCACTCCGTCATGCTCTTTACAACCTAAGGTTAAATATACGTTTCCTCTTAAACTACCAGAATCAGGTAGCACCGCACTTTGGTAGTCTCTCTATTCTAAATTATAAAAACGGAACATAGCGTGTTCTAAATTTGTATTTTTTTTGTTGATTAAGTTATTATCACTTCACCAAAGAGCTCTAGTCACATAGAATGATAAAAACCTAAATAGCTTAAGAAAAATGTATGAAAGATATTCACTTTAACAAGTACTTGTAAGCAAGCTGTTTATTGTCTTCTTAAGAACTGCTTTAATTCAAATTCATGGTTCGTTTGACTATTATTCCAAACTCGAGATAATACAGCTGGTCCCTATTGAATTTATTTTTAGTTTGAAGCATTTAATAAAACAATCCAGCAATATTTACATCTATCGGTTTCATAGCCTTTTCTAAACGCTCATTGACAGAATTTTTTGGAAAATCTCCGATTATGGTAAAGTAACCTGTTCATATCTCAGCGAATAAAGTAAAATTAGAAATGACACTGCAGTATTAAAAGATGAAAGGTTAAGGCTATTTCTTATCAGTATAAACAATTTATATTTTTTAATAAGGTTTGTAATAAGATAATGCTTTGAATGTTTGGAATTTAGCTTATCACAAATCATAAAACAACTTTCTCTAAAAGAATCAATAACACTTTTGGTCGGTATCAGTTAATAATAATACATAAAGTCAAATAAATATTTTTGTAAAATATAAATAAGTACAATTTATGGGAATTATATTCGACATATATTAAATTTTGTATAAGAAATTCTTTATTTCTCACTTAAAACAAAAACTGTGTTTACAATGGTTAACAATAACTTTTGCTTCCCGAATGATAATTATTTTATTTCTTAGTTCTTTTTGTGTTATTAAGCCTACTAATATTGTTGTGAAAGTCCGTTTATTTTTGTTTAAAATATTTTATATTTTTATGTAGGGGCATGGCCGACATATTTATGTACACACCGATCCTGCTAGTTTCTTGTAAAGTATTCCAAAAGCAATCAAGAATTCAAGCCACTTTATTGCCAAGACATGGGGATGCATAGAAACGTCAACAATACATTATTATCACAGCTGTAAGACTATGACTAAGCTAAGACTAGGTCACAATTAAAAAACTTATCAACATCATATAAACATTCTCTTATAAGCATGTCCTTGAGTTTTTTTCTTAAAGTTTTTTTAGTGGCTCCTCCCTCATAGTTAACGGTAGAGCATTATAGAACTTTATTCCTTGCTGTACAAAGGCTGACTTAGTCAGGTTATATTTACATCGTGTTTAAAGTTAAGTCTCTATTATGCCTGGTGAAATGGCTATGTACATCACTATTTACACTTAAACCAGGTACAATTTCCTTAATGTAAGACAAAAGCCTAATATATGTACAAAGAAGGTAAGGTGAGAACTCCTAGCTCAATGATAACATTTTTACAATGAGTTCTGCTGGGGACACGAAAGATAATTCTAACTGCCTTCTTTTGCATAATAAAAATTTTCTTAGCATAACACAGTTTTCCCAGAGAACTGCACCATAGGCTATGTGACTCCGTATATGAGCATGATATATTCAAAGGAGGACATTACGGCTCACATTACCACTAAGGGATCTGAGCAAAAACGAACCTTTAGCCATACTAGAAGCAATTTTTGTCAATGTGACACTGTCACTTAAGATTACTTTGTACAATAATGCCGAAAAAATTTAAGGTATTTACATGAGAATGACTAATATCAATATATAGGTCTTGTGTTTTGTCAGAGTTAAGTTTGAGCTTATTTAAATTACACTAGTCATCAATAATTAGAAATGACTTATTTACAATTGAGGTCTTAGTTAAAGCTAAGTTCTCCTTTTGGATGCAAAGACCAGGATCGTCAGCAATAAAAAAACGTTTAGAATGTAAATCATTTAAGTTAACTGGCAAGTCATTAATATATAAAAATGAACAAAGTAGGGTCCCAGGATGGATCCCTGGGGAACCACCAAACTTAACAGATTTACTTATAGAGAGGCACAATTAAGAGAAAAACATTGTTCCCTATTGCTTAAATAAGAATTTAAAAAATCTACAGCTGTATCGTCAAAATTATTAAAAAGGTAACTTTTCCACTAATATGCTATTATCCACAGTATCAAAGGCCTTGGACATATCAAAAGACCTGAATGAAAAAACTATTCTCATTTTCAAGTCCTTCAAGGAGGTCAGACATTAAGGAAAGCACAGCTTTAATGGTACTAAGGTTAGGCCTAAAACCATATTGGTTAGGTGAAAGCAACCTATTGGTTTCAAGAAAGTTAACAAGTTGATTCCGCACAAGACGTTCCAGGACCTTCGACACTATAGGCATAATAGAAATCGGGTGGTAGCTTGAATATTTGGTCTTATCATCTTTTTTGTGAACAGGTGTCCACCTTGCTAAACTTAAACTTATCTGGAGATATTCCACATTTTATTTATTCATTAAAGATGATGTAAGAACTTCACAAGTGTAAGAAGAAGATAACTTTAACATAGCTGCGTTTAATACCATAAATATCAAGACTAGGACCTATTACTTAACTTGTTAATAAACAGAGTAAACCTCCTCAACTTTAAAACTCTTTTAAAGAAAAACTTTTTGGCTGAGAAATTTTAAAGATTTTTAAGGTAGTCCTTATGGTTACTTAGGCTGGAAGGGATGTTCTTACTAATTTCCTCAATTGAGTTGGTAAAATTAGAGTTAAAAACCCTCAGCTTTCAGGCAATTGTGTACTGGTAAGGGCCTACTACTTCTAGATTGCTTAACAATACTCTAAGCAGATTTTGTTTATTTTTAGAGCTTTCAATAAAATTATTGTTATATTTTAACTTATTTTTATGTAACTCAGACCTGTATTCTTTTTTTGTTTTTACATACATCGATTTTATACACTCAGATACAGTATTTTAGCATTACATAATATAAGTTATCTAGTTTTTCATTTTCATTAAGTTATTATTATACCACTCATTATACTTATTATTATTATTAGACTTAGTAGGCTTTATTTACAATAGTTTTAAGTGGCATTGCAGAGTTTATTGCCCAAAGGAACAAATCAAGAAAGAGGTTAAACTTACTATTTACATCTAAGTTATTATGATATAGTCCTACATTAATCCAGTTTATGGCCTTTAGATTGAGTATGAATAGTTCTGAACCCATTGGTGTCATAGGCCTAATTAGGGAACCTTGACCCATATAACTTAATCCTGACTCAATACTCAAAATGATAGCATTATGATCAGACACACCCAAATGGGCAATCGTCACAGTCCACCTATCCGGGTGTAGAGAAGTAAAGATGTTATCGATACAACTACCTAGATTAGAATTTTTAGGGTTGGGTCTTGTAACCTCATCAACACACTTGTGAAGGCCAAAACTTCTTGTTATGTTTAACATGTCTGAGACAGCAGGCCCCAGTTTCAAAACAAAGGTTTGTATTGAAGTCTCCTGTCAAAATAACGTCATATAGCACACCATGCACATTTGCCAAAAAAACTCGTGCATTTTGCCAAAAAAAGCAGTGATATTACCTGACGGGGTGCGATATAGTGAAACAATCACAGTCCTAAAGCTGGGCAGGAGAATAGCCGAAAGCTCAAAGCTAAGTTCTACAATTTCTATGTATCTGTCAAAGAATAAGCAGTCGAGGGAGTACCTGACGAATATTACCGTTCCACCTCTAGATTTGGTTAATCTGCAGTAAGAGGAAACCATTTTTGAAACCAGGTAAACAAACATTAGGCATATCCACACTTGTACACCAATGTTCTGGAAGACACAGGATGTCACAGTTATTCTTTTTAGCTACACAATTAATAATGTCAATTTTTATTAGTCATCCCTTGAACATTCCAGGACATAATTTTTAGAGTTCTAGTGTCTTTCACACTTATTAACTTGGAAATTAATAGTTTGTTATCTTGCTTTTTGTCCTTTGAGTTTAAATTTTCCTTTCTGGTAAAGAAAACTATTTACAAAGGTACCTTTAGGTTAGAATTGAGGTGAGAAAGTCTACTAGGTAAGCCTACCTTGAAAGAGGAATAAACCTCAGGATATCTTGATGTAAGTTTCTCTACAGAAACATCAGTGCATTACAAACAAGTAGTAAGCCTGACATTATGTACTAATAATCTCACCAAGTCACTTGCTTTATACTTAAAATAATCAAAACACAGATACTCGTAATTCGTATCCCTCGAGCTGTTACATATAGCAATCTTCAAGCGTTGTTACAACTATTTAAAAGGACTGTAGAGAATTATTGCCTTGCAATTGCGCCTTTTGCAATTCCGCAACTCACAATGTTGCGGAAAAACCTTGCTTTGAAGTGAACAGAGATAAATGTTGCTCTCAATGATGAACGGAAACAAAGAGCACCCGCGGTGGTATTAATTCATAGCTGCGCAAATCAGACGACAGAAGAACGACTTCATGAAAGTCACATTTGAGTTCTACGGTTTATATCATGGAATTGTGAAAGAGTTTTGGTTATTTAAATGTACTTTAAATAAAACATCCTAGATTCTTGTACTTAATCTTTTATTTTTAATGTGTAACAAGAGGCGTACTGCCTTATTAACTTTACCCTACTAGGTTTTCATGACACTGTTATGTGTGAATATTCTCTGAAATACAATAAAGATAAGACACAGTGGAGTGCAAGATAAAACTATTGATAAAACAGTATACGATGGGCCTAAGGCCTCTTTGACATGAGAACTCCGCGGAACGACCCGAACCTAGCTGATCATTGTCTTATATTGGTCGACGGACCAAAGTAAGGTATGGTATTAGTAGTAAATTATAGCTTCTGGGACAGCTGATTCAACAAAATGTTATCTCTCTCCATCGGGTCCTTATCAGAGATAACCTTTGACTTTTCCGCATTTTTGAGATAAACATAGATAACCTTGAACCCAATTAAAAAACAATTAGATAAGTCATATCGGAGATAACCTTTGACATTTTCTGCATTCCTGAGATAAACACGTACCACTATTGTTTACGTTTTTCGTTATCGGTACTTGTAATAGTTTTTTAGAACTCCAGATCATGGACGTTGATATTATTGTTTACCTTCGCTTCTTAGTCGTCTATGTTCGAAGATTCTTCAAATTCTCAATTTATGTTATAGCATTGGATTCCATCAGACTCTGAGTAGATAGTATACAAATGATTTTTGTATATTTTTTAATAGAAAAATACATTCAGAAGTGAAGTGAAAATTTAGAAAACAAGTTTACCTACAGTCACTTACTCACCACAGTAAGTAGTGGACCGCATACTTTCGATACTTTAAAATAAAATCAAGAATTAATAATAATTGCTTAGTAGAAAATGCATTCAGAATATAAATTTAGAAAACTAGTTTACTCACCAAATATGGTAGCAGACGTGATTTTAATACTTTGAACATTAAAATAAATAAATATTAATACAATTGTATTGAGTTTAATTAGAATGATAATTTATTGTCACAATTTAAATGAAGGTATCGAGAGCTGTTTTATCTGACACCAATTGACCGCAAAATGATAATAGTTTTATCTAAACCTTACTAATTTAGAATGAAATAATTATTACTTATTTGATATTGCATGATCTATATGTGTACTTCCATTGATATAATTTTGAGACGTGAAATTATGTTGACTATAAACTACACTTAAAATATAAAATAAGAGCGTACACACCGTTACTGGTGCCATAGTGATATAATGATTATTAAACCTAGAATTTTCTATCTATAACCACCAAATGCTTAATAAACATAATCTTATCATCGTTAAGCAATGATTAAGTCACTAACGCTTAGTATTAGTCATAACATTTCCTACTAACCGATTTTCAATTCCGAAGCCGGTCGGTAGCTGTTGATCCTACAATACCAACTTCTACTCAAGTGTATCAGAGAATTATTTTTTTTATTCTTAAATTATTTTAGTATAGCATTAGGGTCATCAGATTCTAACTGAATAAGAAAATGTTGACTCTTAATCAACAAGTAATTACCTCAAATAGAAATTGTCATAATGATCCTTGCTGGAAGAAACCTTTGAGTCCTGTGGCGGTCCGCTGCTATATTGTGAAGTTGTATACACAGTCTGTACAGGTTTTCTTTCGCCTTGAGTTCTTGGATATTATTCTTCATACGATTCTACTCTAGGATCCGGCCTGCAGTTATGTTTGCGACTTCCTTGAAATAAGTCTTTCTACTACTACAGAAAGTCTATATTTATGATAACTTGAGCCTCTTCCATGTTTTATTTAAAGGAACGTAATTTAATATATTAATTAAATTAATTGTTTCCGATCATTAATATGTTTAATATAAGTTATATAAATTTACGAATAATAAGTATTAATGATTGTTTGATGCTTGTAAATGTAATCTTTTAATTGTTTAAGCTATATTGAAAAGTGATTTGTTTTTTTTTTAATTTAGTGCTTGTGAACATATACGTAATTATACGATTTACTGTATAAGAAAGATTTGGTTTATTATGAAAGTTATTAATAACAATTGGATTCTGCTAGATTTGAACAGTAAATCAAACATTTTGACGTTTATGAAAAAAAAAATAATTTTAATATAAAAATGGAATACGTAAATTGTATGATTTTTTCAGTACTTATGACAAAATAGTAATGAATCAAAACATAGTAAATCATTTAAAAGGATCCTAAATTGTGTCTAATATTTAATTTAGCGATTGAAATACGTACCTCGGTGATAAATAAATATGTTATGAAAATCTATATGATATTTACTGTATAAACCAGATGGCTTTAAACTATTAAAGTACATTTTACCAAATGCACAGATTTCTTCAGGTGCATTGTTACACTGATTTCAAGAGAGGCCTCAAAGAAAGTAGGCAGAATCTTTGTCTCCATGGGTTGGAATGGTATATGCGAGCTTCCAATATAAGTAGTAGTTAGGGCAATACTAAGGGCGTAAGTTATTTTTTAGTTTTGGGCCGGTATTGAGCAGTTGTGCCGCTCTACCAAGGCCAATTATTGTAGACGCATTGCGATTACCATGCAACAGTCACTGCACTAATTAGTTATTACTGTTGTTAGTTACAAGTTATCAGTTACCATTATCAGTTTCTTCTTGATGTAATTTAGCTAAATCCTAAAAGTAAATAATTAGTTACATCGTCTACTAGGATATCCACTAAAGTAGCAAAATTTATAATATTAATTTTGTAAATTTGTAAAAATAACCTATAGCATCAAAGGCATAAAATTTGTCTAAATGAAAGAGGTCGGTTGTTTAAATTATAAACGGTCCAGTCGAACCTTTGATGACGTATGTCAATTACGTTGTCAGCCGCGTGATCGGAACGCGATGATGTCAGTTTATGTGGGAATTATAGAGACATGAAATACCTCTCTTCAATATACTACCGGACGTGTCGCATTGATTAGAACCAACCAGCGTGAAATAGATATGTTGGTTTAGTCACTATTTTCATTACATTCTGATACAGAGATATGTTTACCCTTCTCATGGAGTCTTTTTATTCTTTTGGGAATTAATGCTCGAATTAATAATACTATGATTGTTGGATTAGGCTATTTTTCATTTATCAGCAAAATAATAAGTGGAGAGCAACAACCACTTCCGCTTCACGGAGAAACAACGGTTGACTTTGTAAGCTGGGTTTTCCACTTCAGGTTGGAAAATGTGTTGACAGCTTAATGTGGCCGCTAGAGAAATTACTTGTAAAATTTCAACTCGTATAGTTCAAGAAAATTAGTTTGTAATATTTGAATTATTGGGTCCTTTAAAAAAAGCTCTATTCCTTATAATTGACCAGTTAGTTATTATTTTAACTAATCCAGCATTAAAATTACATTGAACTATAGTTTATAATAACATTTTTTCAATATGTGAATGTGTTCAATAACAAAGACCAGCCCAATAGACACATAAATATTAATTTTAAATGCATGGTCAGCTAAATATTACAATGTACTAGAATGTATTAGAATGTATTGTTGTTTTGTATTTCGTGTAATTTGGGCACCAAAGGGTTACCTTATTCTCAAAATACAAAAGGATAAAAACCTGTGAATGTGACGAAACTGAAACTATGAGTTGGAAACCATATATTTAATATTAGCGATTTTGTTTATTCGAATAACATTAAATATTATTATTTACAACAGTTCCGTACATTATTTTCTTCAAAGTAATCAATAAACTGCTCTAACTTCCTTTCAATCTTGACGTCAGATGAGGAGATCATATGCTATTGGCCAACTGACATTGCGTGGTGTCTGATCGTGTAGGAAGATATAGGCTGATCGCTCATCAATCTGGGGGCATTTTAGTGCTATTAGTAAGCAGTTGTCATCGAACTTTTACTAAACATTCAAATTCTGTGATGAAACCTATCTTAGTTGTCTTTTGACAAAAGTACACTGCTGAGAGCGTATGCGTATATATTTCTTTTTCTTCATTGCAAAGGAAGCAAAACCAGCTATCGAACCAAAATTACTGAGAACGAAATAAATAAAAACCATGATTATACACTTTTAACATATTTTTTGATCTTAGGAAGAAAGGAAACTCAATATTAGCGTCGGAAAATAATTCTATCAAAACAGAAGTGCTCATACAAGAACGAAACCTACGAAATTGTGTGCGAGGCCGCGGGTAATTGCTAATTAGTTCAATAGCAATAATAAAACTTGAAACAGGCATATTTTAGTACTAAATAGCAGCGTAAAATACATTTGATATGAAATGTTCTAAGAACTAACATGTCCGAAAACGTAGAATTTTTCCATTTTCCATAAGCGTATTTAAGGTTTCCAGATGGGCAGATATGTTTAGAGTTGTTGTGACTAATACAATAATTGTTATCAAAACACCACTGATAGCTTTGTTTTATTATACTAAAACTATATGAATGTTGAGTTTAGCTCCAGTTCACCTTCCTTTTACGTGCAGCATCTGAAATTAGATGTTCTTGTAGACTTGACTCCAGAAACCTAGAGTCATATTTGTCTGAAGGGATCCAAAGGTAGTCGGCGACAAAGAACGAAGAAATTTAAAACGAACCCCCCCCCCCCGTATTCTTTCGACCTCAAAAACACCCATACCACATAAAGTAATGAAATCTAAGTTGAGAGAAATTCTCATTGTCTCGTAAGGTGCACAATTTGATGAAATTTGATTGAATCCACTAGGAGATGTTATTTGTTATTGATACATTGCGTCTTTATTCCATTATTGAATTTGATTGAATGAGATTTAAAAAAAATAATTTGCATATTATATATTTATATTAACCAATTATATCCTGTTATATTTTGAAATTATTCAATGTAATTATATTTCAACCTCTGAAATGTCGCTGTGAGACATGATTGACATGAATTTTGAGCTGATTAATCATTATTCTGTGTAAGCTTATCGTGTGAAGGAACACACATTTGGATGAACATAATAGTTTATCTTGGTAGTTGCATCCCTGCAAAAAATAACAATGATTATGATATTAATGCTTAAATTTATATTAAGTTTCATGTCCCCACGTTCGTCTCATATGAAACACAGCACAAAATTTGTGAGTACAGATATTTACAATATATTACACCCTCAAAATATAAGCTATACGATAAAATAATGGACTTATTACACGAAAAATATTGGTTCCATTTATTTATATTCCGATTATAATAAATATACAACCTTCAAAACTGGACCAATCTACAGATATAAGCTGTTAAATGTTTTTATAACGAAATATGGATAATAAATTAGATAGTTTTCAAAGATTATTCAAGTTGTAAGATAGACCTATTATATTAATCTAATTTGTATAAATAGTAGAACCAAATAAGAAAACTACATTATTTACATCATACCAAACTCATATACTATAATAATAAAATTGTCATGCATGTATGACGACAATTTCAGTTCATAATACGTAGTGATTGGTTTTTATTTACTTGGTTGTTGGTAAAAATATGATACGTAAGTAAACATTCCATAAAATAAATAGTGACATCATGTAATAACAAATTAGAAAAATCTTTAAAATTAATCCATTTTACAAATCATTTTTTGGTATGAACTGTTTATGGTGGTTTTGTTTACAAAGCAGCAACTAATAAAACAAGTGTTGGAACTTATTTGGTAGGTTATATTTAAGAGTGTCGATAGATTGAACACAAAATCATTTGTTTAGTACTTATTCTGCTGTCTGTAACAATTGATATATTGTTAAAAACGTGTACTCTCATTTAAGATATTTTAGGCAAAATGTTAAGAAATACAATTTGAAAATGATTGTATTAAAACTGAAAATTTTCAGATGTATGTGAACGCTTAAATACGCTATATTTTGCTACTATCATGTACTACATATGACAGCATGCATATCGTTGCAACAAATAGCCTTAGGGTTATATTGTCAGTACATTTTTTTCAAGCAACAAACTGTTTGACATCTATCGTCTACTGTTGTTTATGTATTCTTTACTCAGAATTGCACAGAAGGACAGTGAATTCCCTCCGTGGCGAGGGATTGCTCTGTCAGCTGTATGTTATTGTAATCTGGATGTTGAAGAAAACTTTATCAAACTAATTGCGGCATCAGTTGAAATGAAAACCGTTTCTGTGCTCGACACACTTTCTTTTGGATTGCATCGGTGGTAATTTTCAAAACAATCATAGAAATAATTTGTTTAATTAGTTATTTAATATTACAAAAGGTAGTATATATCATATGTTGTAATCAATGATTTTAAGGAAATATTATAAAAGAACATACAAGTGACGAACTCTACCAAATATTGCTCGTTATTAGTTAATCCTGAGCTATTCTAATGTTTATGTCTACCACAAATTTATGTATCGATATTGAAAATCACTGAGAGCAAACAAAACAAGACTGCAGTTATATCGTATACAAATGGAACACATTAGGGCTGTGGCCAAGACATTCCCGTGGTGTAACATAATGTGGTGGTGGACAGCAGACATATTGCTGAACATTGGAAATAGCGATGCGGAGTCTGTATGTCTTTAGTGCAACGACTTTTTCATATTTCATATAAATCATATATTGGGAAACTCGGCTCTTACCCAACGTGAAGTAATGTTGCTATAAAGGAAATGATTTAAAGTTGAAAATACAAGACTATTGAATACTGGTAACCATGCTGGCAGACGAGAAAATCATAGAATAAACGTATTTAAAAACAAACTCATTAAATGGTGAAAGTCATAACATATTTAGAGTTTCACTATAATAGTATATTTCTAGTCAAATACATATCAAAGATCAAATGATGGGATACACATACGTAAACAGCACACTATAATTACACGTTTTGTAATTAGTAAATTAATTGTAAAGAAGATGGCTTCTTTCCTGTTCATAAAGAAGCCCAAGAAAATTGTAAATACATCAAGTTAAATTTAGATTCACTGTAGAGTAGCTATGAGACTGCGTCTGTCTACCCATTATATCACGGGTTCGATTTTAGAAGAGAGAAATAAAGATTTTAAATTGGCTTTCAACTTTTTCCCCTTAAAACGATTGGCATCAATGGAATTGCCGTTGAAAGAACCGCGTAAAATAATAAAATTTTAATATAGTAAATATATTGGTAGTCACTTAATTCATATGGTACGTATATGAACACATGAACTATATGATGAATTCATAGAACATTGTAAATAATTGCGATTTAGCATAGTAACATTGATAAAAACACACACACACACACACACACACACACACACACACACACACACACGAGGTTTTATTCAATTGGGTTATTAAAACCAATTCAATTTAAATATCAATTATGCTGCTGGCATGTTTTCCCATTAGTTAAGGAACAGTCTAACTAATGTCTAAAAATACATGTCTAAAAAGGATACTTAATGATTACAAATAAAAAGTATATGGACTTCACATCTGAAAATTGCGCATGACTTTGCAGTAGAGAAATGAAGATGTATATATATATTTCTTTACATATATATATATTTTGATGAAGTGACCTTATTTATGAGGTAAAAATATTTTATTATGTTTTATATTGTTACATTTTAAGAGCAGGGAGAAATTAACCAGCGTGGTTTCAAAAGAAAAACAAAACTATTTTGGACAATTTTGCAATATTTTCAATAAATATAAAAACATTTCTACTATAAAAGCAGTTTTACTTATTTAAAAGTTTTGTCGTTTGGAACTTGCACCTTAGTGGAACTAAAAGTTTTCAATAGACATTAAAGTAATGTCTGGTTCTAATGACATTTTAGTAAATTTGGTTTAGAACTTTTGAAACTAATTGAATATGAAATAGTGGAGTGTTCCAGTGGGGTAAGCGAAGGGGACTGCAAGACAAAACCTGATCCCTTGGGAACTCCTCTAAACTGACAGGTCAACATAATACAACCCGTCATTTACTTGACGATTTAAGGACAAAGTATTAAACTTTGGTTGTCTTTGTAACAAGTTTGTTAAATATAAAAAATTGCAAATAGAGTCTACTAAATCCGTTGTTAAGTTAATTACAACTTTATCGAATTATTCTGTTATTGTGTGAAAGGGTGGATTCTTATCACTATCAAATATTTACTTTGTGTGGAAACATAATACTAAATAATAGTACAATAATAAAAAATAATAATGTTTAGTTAATAAAAGATGCATATATACATGTAGAAACTCAGATAAACACACACACACACACACACACACACACACACACACACACACACACACATATATATATATATATATATATATATATATATATATATATATCTAAAAGGTTGTTCATTACAACGAAACCTTGTACATAAGAAAATGTTAGCTTTCTTTTGAAACTGCTCTAAGAGACTATATCTATATATATACTAGCAGACCCGACAGACGTTGTCCTGTACACGTTAGGAATTTCATTATAGTTTAATTAAAATTACAGTATAGTATCGGAACTGGCCAACAGAATTTAATTTATCTAAAATACTAAATAAGTATTCCGTATAGGGCTGAAGTATAATAAGTGGCCACCATCACAATCGAATTATAGATATTTCTGAATAGCCTATCTAAACTACTAAAATGACAAACTGAATTAGATTATAGTTATTTAAAGGCTGAATTATAATAAGCGGCCAACATCGCAATCAAATTATTGATATTTCTAATTAGCCTATCTAAACTACGAATTTTATTATCTTTATATTTCTTATGTGCGTGTATATGGAGCTGAACTCCTCCTAATTGGGTGGGACCATCTTGGAATGTTTTTACATTGTATCCAGCAGAATGCGCTACGATCACAGTTTCAAATGTTTTTCTATTTTAATTCCAGGTTTTCCTGACAGTTCTTGCTGCTATCAAATATGTGTGTTTGCTTTGGAAACATTGTGTAATTATAGTGTGAGTGCTCATTGTAATAATACATTAATAGAGATTGAAGATTGTTTTGAAGTACATAAAAAACTATAGTCATTCATTGAAGTTATTGGACTAATTTGAAAATTTATTGAACGAAGTGAGTATATTGGTCGCATAACGTAAGTAGCATACAAATCAAAAGGTTGTTTTTCTATGTGTGAATAACTATTGTTAACAGTTTGGTCACATAAGTTCAAATTAAGTAGCATATAAATCACGTGATTGAATAACTATTCGTCCCCTCTTCCACGAAGACGTGGCATTTTTCTGTAAAAATAAAATTCTGTGTAATAGTACACAATGAATATGAGTAACTTATTCAATATGTAATTTTAATTAAGTAACTTCTAGATAAAAATGTATAACAACATAGACTACAGTATCTAAAATACTAAAGAAGTATTCCCTATAAGTATGAAGTACAATAAGTGGCCACCATCACAATCAAATTATTGATATTTCTGATTAATCTATCTAAACTACCGAATTACATTATAATTATTTAAAAATTACAGTATAGTATCGCAACTGTCCAACAGAATTTAATTTATCTAATAAACTAAATAAGTATTCCCTATAGGTCTGAAGTACAATAAGTGGCCACCATCACAATCGAATTATTGATATATCTGAATAGCCTATGTAAAGTACTAAAATGACGATTCAAATTAGATTATAGTTATTTAAAGGGAGAAGTATAATAGGCGGCCACCATCTCAATCGAATTGATATTTCTGAATAGCCTATCTAAACTACTAAATGATGATCCGAATTAGATTATAGTTATTTTAAGGCTCAAGTATATATATATCTAATATACTAAATAAGTATTCCCCTATAGGTCTGAAGTACAATAAGTGGCCACCATCACATTCAAATTATTGATATATCTGAATAGCCTATCTAAACTACTAAAATGACGATCCAAATTATAGTTATGTAAAGGCTGAAGTATAATAAGCAGCCACCATCTCAATCGAATTATTGATATTTCTGATTAGCCTATGTAAACTACTAAATTTCATTATAGATATTTAAAATTACAGTATAGTATTAGAACTGGCCAACAAAATTTAATTTAAAAACCAATTCCTACATTATTAACAATAGTTATTGACACATGTGATTCTCTATTAATTTAATATTACAATTAGCACTCACACAATAATTACACGATGATACAAAACAACACACAAATTTGATAGCAGCACAAACTGTCGGGAAAACCTGGAATTAAAATAGAAAAAACATTTGAAACTGCGATCGTAGCGCATTCTGCTGGATCCAATTTAAAACATACCAAGATAAAAAAACAATTTATTTATAAACCAAAAATTAACTGATCAATCACTGCACACTTAATATTTACCAATTTCAGTTAAAAGTGTATTTTACTAAAAACTTCCAATTTTATATCTGGATAACCTCTATTGATATTCCTGATTAGCCTAATCTAAACTACCGAATTTCATTATAGTTATTATATTAAAATTACAGTATAGTATCAGAACTGGCCAACAGAATTTAATTTAAAACCAATTCCTACACTATTAACAATAGTTATTCACACATGTGATTTGTATGCTACTTAATTTGAACTTAATCTGACCAATTGTGACTGCAGATTAAAAATGTAAATTACAACAAATTAATTTGAATTCCATTAGTTTAAAACTTGATTATCTAAAAATGTCAACAATAGTTATTCACACATAGAAACACAACCTTTTGATTTGTATGCTACTTAGGTTATTTGAGGTAAATGCGACCAATAATCTCTATTAATTGTACTATTACAATTTTAGCACTCACACAATAATTACACGATGTTTTATTTTTTTATTTTCTTCCTTTTGCCTGTTGGCTGGCCTTTATAAACTTATAACGCGGCCACGTAGTACACTTTTTATACCTTTATTCTATTATATTTTAATGTTATTTGCCGTATTTACTTTTGAAACATGAACCTTACAAAAACAACACACACACATTGATAGCATCACAAACTGTAGGGAAAACCTGGAATTAAAATAGAAAAACATTTGAAACTCCGATCGTAGCGCATTCTTCCAAGATCAACACTTAAATAAATTTACTAAGAATTTCACTTAAAAGCTAAAACTTCCAATTTTATATCTGGATAATCTCTATCCTCCAAAGTGAGTACAGAATATATTGAAATAAGAATGGTGTTATTTTTATATGTTTATGCTTACTCTATGCTTTCAAGACTATAATTGATTAAACGTATGGCTGTGTTGTAATATTATAATGTTTACATAGAACAATTGGTGAAAATTTAACTTTGCAATCTGCATTAGACTACTGATCAAGCACTTCATAATAACGTAATCTAAATGTAAACAAATGTTTCTGCCTCTTTGGTGAACTTCAGCTGAAAATATTCATAGCTGTTAAGTATCAGTTCACTTTGTATTACGTGGTCGTAGCACAGTCTGTCGACCCAATATAAAACACTCCAACATCAACAATTTATAATTAAAAATTTAATTAAATTTGACCGAATAAATAACTATAATGAAATTCAGTAGTTTGGATAGGCTATTCAGAAATATCAATAATTCTATGTGATGGTGGCTGCTTATTATACTTCAGCCTTTAAATAACTATAATCCAATTCGGATAGTAGTTTGGATACGGCTATTCAGAAATATCAATAATTCGATTGTGATGGAGGGCCACTTATTATACTTCAGCCCTATTGGAAAAACCATCTTATTTTGTTTATGTACACTCCTGAAGGATTAACAAAAAAATATTGTACATTCAATAGCATTACGATAAATTAAGTTGTAAATTAAAAAAATATACTTGTTATAAAAATTAGTAATTTAAAATTACAGTATAATGTCGGAACTGGCCAACAGAATTTAATTTAAAACCAATTCCTACACTATTAACATAAGTAGTTATTCACACATGTGATTTGTATGCTACTTAATTTGAATTTATGTGACCAATTTTGACTGCAGATTAAAAAATGTAAATTACAACAAATTATTTTAAATCCAATTAGTATAAAACTTGATTATCTAAACTGTTAACAATATTCACACATAGAATCACAACCTTTTGATTTGTATGCTACTTAGGTTATTTGAGGTATGCGACCAATATACTCACTTCAATGTGCAAAATGAGTTCAATAACTTTAATAAATAAGTATAGTTTTTATATGCACTTTTAAACATCTTCAATCTCTATTAATGTATTATAACAATTAGCACTCACACAATAATTACAGAATGTTACAAAACAACACACAAATTTGATAGCAGCACAAAATGTCGGGAAAACCTGGAATTAAAATAGAAAAACATTATGGCTGTGTTGTAATATTAGGCCTATAATGTTTACGTAGAACAATTGGTGAAACTTCATCTTTGCAATCTGCATTACACTACTGATCAAGCACTTTAACAAATTTAAAATATTAACTTTCAAAATTTTAAATGTGAACAAATGTTTTCTGCCTCTTTGATGAACTTCAGTTGAAAATATTCACAGCTGTTAAGTATCATTACGTGTCGTTTCGTGGCGCAGTCTGGCGGATCCAATGTCAAACACTCCACCATCAACAACAATTTATTATTAAAAAATTAATTAAATAAACTATTAAAATTGGACCGAATTATGAATCTAAACCATTCTCGGATCCAACTGAAGACACACAAAAAGTTTCATTAAAATCGGTCCACCCGTTTAGGAGGAGTTCAGTACCATACACACGCACACAAGAAATATATATATAAAGATATACATATAAAAAAACTACAATTTTTAATATACAAGATCTCGATGTAATTAACAACTTGATACACCTGATAATACATATATATATATAATATATATATATATATATATATATATATACTAGCTGTTTCCCGCGGCTTCGCACGCTTTTCGTAAGTTTTGCCCGCGTATGAGCATTTCTGGTTGAAGTAAATTATATTTCCAACCCCGATGTAGATTTTACCTTGATGTCACGATCAAGAAAATATGTCAAAAATGTATTGTACATGCATAATGTATTTTATTACAAAGTGGTCTACCACTCAACCTTTAAGTTCAACCAAAAATTTAGTTTAGACAATTATACATCATAACTTAGCGCCTTCAAATAGTGTTTCACTGTTTAATATACGTATCTATCTCGTAATTGCAGGTTATAATGTGCAGGCGCTTTGAAAACTTTTCTTCATTTTATTCGTTTATATTCACGACATAAGCGAATAATTCAGATAATAACTATCCTATCTTCTAAGTTAGACTAAATTACGGATACATGTGAAATTTGATTGAAATTGGTTCAGTCGTTTTGGAGTTTATTGGCAACATACATCGTGATTCAAGATTTTTATATATATAAGATATATATATATGAGTGTGTGTGTGTCGGTTTTTTTTTATCTATGCTAAAAATTAGCCAACAAATGAAAAAATATAAAATTTCATATGTTATCACTTGTAAATCACAGGTTAGTGTATGACTTGTACTCCAATTTTAATTCAGTTATATAATTTGACACAATTATGTATTCCAAAAGCAAAACGGACCTAATATCATCACCTAACGGATCATGAGCCTGACATGTTGAATATACTAGTATCTCAAACAGTCATTCGATTTACATTTTACAGAAGAAAAACTCAGATAAGAGAAAATATTTAACCATTACCCAGCCTTCGAGCCATTATATTAAAGCAATTTCCATTCTTAGTTACA
This sequence comes from Homalodisca vitripennis, assembly GCF_021130785.1. Classification (NCBI taxonomy): domain Eukaryota; kingdom Metazoa; phylum Arthropoda; class Insecta; order Hemiptera; family Cicadellidae; genus Homalodisca; species Homalodisca vitripennis. The sequence goes on along the minus strand of NC_060211.1, from coordinate 43,260,005 downwards.
AATATTAAAAGGACTGTTGAGGTTTTTTGCGTTGCATTTGTGCCATTCAGTTCACAATGCTGCGGCAAACCTCGCTTTGAAGTAAACAGAGATAAATGTTGCTCTCAATGATAAACGGAAACAAAGAACACCCGCGGTCGTGTTAATTTATGGCTGCGCAAATCAGACGACAGAAGAACGGCTTTGTAAAAGCCACATTTCGGTTCTACGGTTTATATCATGGATTTTTGAAAGGGCTTCGGTCAATTAAATGCACTTTAACAAAAAATCCAGGGTCCATGTACTTCATCCTGTTATTTATAAATCTTTGAAAATTAAATCTTTGACAGCATTAATTTTTATGTTATTTTCATATGCAACTGGCTAGTGTGAGGTTCCTCTGTAACAATATAGGCGAGATAATGTAAAGTGCATGAAAAAATAAATTGATAAAAATTATAAACCTAATAATGCTTATGTCATCAACAAAATGGCCTCGTGTGAACCTAGCTGACAATTGCTTCATATTAGACTTCTCACACAAACACTGGGCAGGTTCATTGTTCAATCGACAGAACCCACGACTCTCTAGTCTGAATCTGGATATGTTCTTGTTAATAATTTATTACCCTATGAATTTGTGAACATCATTCCCTACTTACAAAGAGTAATATGTATTCCACAAATAAGCACTCATACTTAAAATAGAATATTTCAAGAACCATTGATGAACCAGAAGTACTTATTCCGCCTGGATTCGAACTCGGATTTTTCACTTATCATTGCACAAAGTTCCGTCTCGCTTTTAACACGTTAAGAACGATTTAACCGCTTTTAAAACACGATGTAAGCACTTTTAGGTCGCATATTGTATCTTAAATATATATAAAAATACGTATCCAAACTTTTTTTAGATTTTTCTAAATATTTATTTAAATTCCTTATATAAGTTGTATTGTCATGACTAACAAATACACCACTTAAAGTTAATTTTCAATTTATTGAAAGAGCTAAATGTTTGAATTTAAAGAAATTCAATTCTCTTGACGTTTTATATTTTTTTCAGAACGTTTGTGGAATTAATGAATTAAATAATTAGTTAATAAATTGGTCATGGATAACCAACTAAAAATCGCAGGATAAAGAAACATGTAAACAAACTGGGAGGAATCACATGGCATATTAACATCTAACATTCAACCAGCATGGGACTGTAATAGTCAAGTATGCTAAAGAATGCTTCATTTTACAAGGCGAAGTTAAGGCTAAGAAGCCCTCTCTAACACAACTGACCAACGGTTTAAAGATGACTTCCGAAACACCACCAACGGATGGACAGGCAAGCTTGCAAAACAGCATATCTCATTTTTTATTCATTAAAGCTGTAACGACGTTCGACGATGTTTGATTCTGTAATATCGCGATAACTAGGGCGCGACACGTGTCTGTCCAAAGTTACCTTATCACTGGCGATCGCACTGTCGACGTCTTAACACCCTGTAGCAACTGGCTCTCTTACTGTAGTTTTTTTGTCTGAAATTGTGTGTTTTTAGGTCACGTCAACAATTTTGTACAATTATTAAACATGCGTTGCCTGAAAAAACGCCAATAAAACCTATATTTATAGATATAAGTATAATTAAGTACTTTTATTCTCTCACAAATTATCACTAATCGCTTTAACTTTCCCCACCAGAACTACACATTGGAATATTATTCTTTATGAAAAATTTAATTTTGTAAGATGGGTGATAACTGTTTAGCAGACGTCACAACGGAGGGATGCAATGTACTTAATACTTTGCCACGTCGCAACGCAGACGCCGCGCTCCATCTAGGCCAAATGCAGACGCAGTGCGACTACCATGCAAACAGCTGCTGCACTAGTCTGTGTAGCTTTATTATATTATGTGTTTAGTTTTTACTGTAATTTTTTACTATTTATTTAGTCAATGGCAAACAGCCAGTTATATACAGATAATAACAAGGTGGACATTTAGAACATTGCAGCCATAGTTGGAACTTGATAACTCATTAGAATCATTTATAAAATAACAGAAACATAACAGTACTCATAGTAATACAATCCAAGATATAATTATTATAAGAATAAATACTTGGAATAATAGACTAAACAAGGAATAACAGAGATATAACATTACATAACAAAGCCATGACAAGTGATACAGTGACTACAACTACAACAACAGACAACAAACTGAGGGGGGAATTAAACCATCACTTCAAGCAAGTTCAATAAATACAACAAGGAACAAGTAAAAAGTAACCAGAAACAAAATTAATATAACTATAATTTAATTTACCATCTAATACCACGACACCACCGATATATCCATCAGCAACAATTCAATTTCAAAAAGTCTTGAATTTTAAGGAGACGTGTGCAGTCAAACTGAAAACTGTAATGAAACGGCTGTCAATTGCATATTTCCGGGAGTGCCGTGACACACGCGAGCCGGGAGGGCAGACAGGCTTGTCTTGAGTGATTCCACGTACCCCAGTAAATGACAGTTGTAACTTTGTACTGTTGAATATTCTGCAATAAACGAAGAATAATGGCGTATAATGTAGCATACTGTGGAATAGAAGGATACTGTAATCGTAATGTTTTATTAACATTTATAAATTAAACTGTTTACAATTCATCTTAAAAAATGGTGTAGGATAGTAGAAATCAACAATCAGGGTCCTTAAAATAATTATTGATATTATTAAGAAAGCTGTTTTTCCTAAATAAGCGAAAGGCCGTGAGTCAAATATAAAGTGAATGGATGTGAAGTGTTTCTGTACAATTAAAATGTATTGTAATCAATCTATATTCGACTGAATTGGATCAATTGAAATTTATCTCGCTTGTTACTATATCAATTGATAAAATATCATATGAATGTACTCAGTATGTTTGCACATTTGTAAACTATACTATTTATATTTGCCATCTTGGTTGCTGATAGACCAATCTAAAAGATTAATTTTTTTCTTTGAATTGCTGCAGTTCTACATACTAAGTTTTAAGTTTCAAAGATCTTTTTTTAGAAGAGACCGATTCTACCTTATCAGGGCACTGATTCTTACGAGGATCTTTTCAAACATAATTATGGAGAGGGTCGATACAGTACACAGTTGATGGTCCTGGTATAAAGTGCTACGGTTACGGGTAAGATTGGTAACTGAGGTATCTACAACACAGATAAAAAATCCGACGTCCTCGGCAATCGATCTACTTAACGATACTGCTCGTGTTACTTATATCAAGAGTTGCCACTCGGACGAACAGCTGGACGGACAAAGACACGATATTAAGAAGACTCTGAATAATACAACTTGTGATAGACCCCATTGTGAAAATTATAAAATTTCAAAAATTCTGAATTAATGCGTTTCCAAAATTCAACTTCAGGATGACTGACAAGACGTCTACAGCATGCTTGATGAGCCACCACCAGGAGTGAGAATATTACTGCTACGTTAAGCATGGCAACTAATTGGATGGCTGACCGTTGAAGAATCCCATCCCTGCAAGCAGCTCGCGTACTCGGCCATTGGCGGTGATCGAGAGTAATGATAGCCACTAAGCTAAGTGTGGAGAAGGTCTTGTTATGTCTGACTTCGTCTATTAAAAAACGCTCGTTTCATATTTTATACTCTCAAAAATTATGAATCTTTGATTATTTGGCTCCTCGGATCCAAAAAAACACAGATTGTCTGAAGTTAACCCTACTACAAACTTTGGTGAAGAACATATGCACGATATACGATGGGTACCATGCGGTGTGGGTGGATAGAAACATAAATTTGTATTTAACACAAGTTACAATTTGTTATCTGAGTTTCAAAAAATCTAAGACAAGCGAAAATAGTGTATTATTTATTTATGATAATCATAATAATTAAATAAAAATCACATTTGGTGATATAATTATTTAATAATTGAGAGTAGAAGATATACTGCGGGTGTAATGTAATTTGACAGGTTGAACTACTCTTTATCTAATTTTTTGAATTATTTGAAAAAAATTCCGTTGTAAATGAGTGTACAAAACTTTTCGATGATTGTATTAAAAAATTATAAATGTTATTTATCTTTGAATTTTAGCTTAAAATGTTTATAGAATTTCAAAGATAAACTAATTTGAAAGATTTTAAATAAACGGACATCCAATTGCGGACGGTCAGCTGGAAAAAGATTAAAGGGCGATATGAGAATACTGTACCCTACTTTCAAAATTAAGAAGGCTTCCCTCCAGCTGACATAAAACATTCTGTGACCATAAATATTATAATTTGAAAACAAGTCTCAGTATTAAATATTATTAATATGTTATGTTTATTGCAAAATGTTATACATTTTTGTGACGAAAATAAACAAACTTTGACTATGTTATCAATGTTTAATGTCGGTGATCCATTTTACTATTATACTCCAGCTGAGACTGCCACACATATGGAGTGCAGATTACATGGAATATTTCTAGCCAGGGCTGGAGATAATAGCATCAGCAATAAGCAGCAGAATACAGTCCCAGCAACTCTTTGCCATTATTGTCAACTCCGTTCTTCACATGGTGGATATCGTTTTGTAAATGTATCGTATTTTTCAACCAAAAATTGTTAAATTTTTAAATCTGGAGCAATAATAAGCATTTGCAAGTGGTCTTGAATCAAATACATTGCACTATAATGGTAAATTACCAAATCCCATTTGCATATAATTTATCTAATTAAATGAACTATACTTTGTTATTATTATATTATATAGTTATGTGGCATCCCTTCAGAACACTGCAATGATTATGATATTAATATTTCAGATATTCTATCCAAGCAGTAGGTTAGCAATAATATACTTTAAGCCCCACATTAATCTTCTGCCTCGATTACAAATAACTGCGTAGGTTTTGTAAGTAGATACATGATATAAATTAAAACTTAGAATTTAAAACCATACGATACAAGTACTATACCTATTACATGATAATGCTTGATTTCCATATATTTATATAGGGACTATATCAAATACTTAATGTTTAAAATTGGAGAAGTTTCGAGTGACATGATTTAATGATATTGTTCTTAAGAATTATTTTACGGAAATATATATGTTTTATGTTAAAATATATAAATATATCTAATTACACTCATTAAAAAAGTTTAATGATGACTGCCATATATATTTTTTATATGAAGAAATTTTGATGGCTTTTATTAAGTAGCAACTAACACATTTTTACTTATTCGGTAAATGTTACATAAGTGTTTAGGTACTTTCAACAAAAATAATTTATAAAAAGACCTATTAAACGCTATTTAAATTATAATGTACGCAAACATGTGCATTCAAACGTATTCAAAAAGTATTTTTAGACAAATTGATAATAAATAAAATTTTATAAACATTGTTGTAAGATTTTATTTTTAATATTTGTGGGGGATTGAGTAGGCTATATTTTTGTAATATCCATATAGGCTATATGGCATCAAAAATTTCGTATACCCAGTAGGGGTCACTTCTGGCTGGCTTATACCTTCCAGTAAAACCTAAAATTGGCACAGTAAAAACCAATTTGTCACTTAAATCTGGGCAACCTTATGGATGTCCAGGATCTATCACATGTCGAGATTCTGGCGTTCAAGGGTAATTCGATCGGTCTAGTGTACTTCAGAAGTTGGTGGGGTTCATTCCCAAGGTGTCTAAGGTTCTTGTAAGCCTAGACATAAGGCTGTGCTACCCCTGCCTTCTTTGACTGGAGAGGCTAGTTCAGAGCTGGCTTCTCCTTCTTCCGAGGGGACATGACTTGAGATTAGTAAATTCTTTCTTTTGGATCTCGACAGGATGGGGCCCCTACCTCTAATCGTATACATCCAGAATATCTTGTCACTCAGGAAACATCACAAATATTGTTATAGGACTAAGTTTGATTTCTAAGATCTTAGTCCTAAGAGAAAAAAGAAGCATATAGTTGTATCAAACAATACTCTGTGAGTTATATTGTCAGTGACGTGTATTCAAGTGACAAATGGTTGAATTTAATCGTTTACTGTTGGATTATGCATTCTTTACTCAGAGTTACACAAAATGTCAGAACATTCTCTCAGTGACGAGGGTTGGTTCTGTCAACTGTATTTTATTTTAAGCTTGATATTTAAAAAAGTTTATCAAATTTATCACGTTACTAGTGAAAATGAAACTATGCTGTGCTGTCCACACTTTGCTTTGGAATGCGGGGATGAGTATTTTCAAAACAATTATCGAAGAACTTCTGTTTAGTAATTACTTTAAGGTAACGTTATTTACAAAAAAAAGGAAATAAATATGATTTGTTTCAAACAAGCACCTTACGGAATTATGACAGTAAACGAAGTTAAAAGTGACTGTAAATCTTAAAATCTCTGTACAGACTGAATTTTAACGTTTAATCTGTCGTTTGTTCTGATCGTTAAATTTCACTATAAAATGCAATTATTTAACCATGTAAGATATTTTAAATCATCTAGGATCATCAAACGTTATCCAGGAGTCCGTTATCCTTTGAATACTTTCCTTTGTATCTTTTATGAAACGTTTGTCCTAGACGTTGAGAAATGTTTTTGGTAATTTAATTTAAATTTTAATTACTTAACAATAATAGGTTTGTTTTGATTAATGCCATCAATTAATTAGAGTAATAAGGCTAATGCCCCTATTGTTCGATGAAGTTGCCGTTAACGGCAGTCAACTCGCCGTGGAATCTAGTGGTGCAGTGTCCAAAAAACGACTCTCAGCCGACAACATGCTCTGATCGTCCGGCGGGAGTTTAAAACTACAAAAGACATCTATTCACCGATCTCATAGGTGTCTTATATAATTTTATGTTTTTATGTAAGTATTTTTAGAGTTTTGTGTTTAGTCAATTTTAAGTTACGAAATTTGCATCGTTTATAATATAATACATTAAAATAAAATTATCATAATTGAACACCTCCGAATTTTTTATACGTGGCTGAGAAAACACCCAATTCCAGTACATGTGTGGTGGTCTCCGTTAGAAAAATTAACGTCTTTCAGCTATGAAACCGAATTCCCACGAGCCGTGTCAGTAGGCTATTTATTTTGCGTGTTGTCACAGTTATTAAGCCGAGCACTTCTTTGAAACATTAATATTAATGTATTGTACATTAAATGATGATAGCAATTGAGCTTTCAACCTCCTAAGTTTAGCCATTCGTGAAATTTCGCGTATTTAAATAATGAATACAATCCAATGTTGAGCGTAAAATTCAAGAAGAAGTTCTTAATAAATACATTTTTGTTTGTGCAAAGACCATATAGCTTGTAACCTATGAAAATAGTGAAAAAATATTCGTATTAAATATAATTGAGTAAAAAGCAAAAATTTTACAATATTTTATGTGTTTTATATATATATATATATATATATATATATATATATATATATATACAGGAAATGAAAGAGGGCGGTTTTGAATCAACCACAACACTGCAGTTATATCGTATAGACATGGAACACATTAGGGCTGTGGCCAAGACATCCCCGTGGTGTAACATAATGTGGTGGCGGACAGCAGACATATTGCTGAACGTTGGAAATAGCGATGCGGGGTCCGTATGTCTTTTGTTCAACGACTGTTTTATGTTTTCTATAAATCATATATCGTACTTGATTTCTAAACATTGATAATAAATTACGTGAACTTTTGTTGCTATACATGAAAATATATAATTTAAAAAATACACGACTGTTGAAACTGATGGGAATTTTGGGCAGTATTCCAGAAGATCAAAGTTGTAAGTTTCAGAGCATGTTTAGTCGCATGAACCTCATGACATCATTTTTATATAATTAAGGACACAACAGGTCCTTCTCAAATTTTTTTGCTGTCTGTCCGTCAGTCTGTCTATCAGCGATAAGGCTCGATAATTAGATCCTGAAAACTTGAAATTTAATACGTATTTTCCTCTTAGTACCGAATGAAACTGTATTAATTTTGGAGTCTAACCGTTTAAATTATAGGTAAAACTATTTTAACTTTGCTCCACTTGATTTAAGGGACACCATGAAGGCAACGGGGACATCTCACAAGAAACACATTTGTAAACTAATTAAGTATACAATAAAAGTTAATATTTAACATTACATACTTAATGAGGTGTTAAAAATACTTTCTTCGTGTGAAATACGTGGAACTCCACTAATTTTGGTATATTTTTACAATATAGCTACAGCACAGAAATATGTGGAATTCAACAAGATCTCGTATTTCAAATTAGTTAGACAAGCCTAACACAACTGAAAAGCTAAATGGGGGAATAAATGTACATACTTACACAAGCGCTGAAAAATGGCACTCTATGTAGTTATTATAGTAATTACAAGGACAATCTCTGACGTGTTTAAGTTTTTGCGGTTACAACCCGGCACGTCAACAAGCAACGTTCATACGAAGTCAGTCAAACTTGTAAAAGCATCAAGTACATTCATTGCAGTGTTTGGGTGAGGCTGCAGCTTTCATACCAAGAGATCATGGGTTTGATTCTAGGAGAAGTAAATAAAGATTTGGAAATGATTTTTTTATCATTTTCTTAAAAATATTCTTCTACCAATTTAAAATGGCCATAGCGTTGAAAGAACCCCTACAAATATTTTTAAACCTAGTAAATAGATTAGTAACAAAATATGAAACCACTAAATTTATATTATACAATTACATGAAACGCATATAAAATACTTCTCTGTACAATACTCTAGTAGTAAATGCGTATTAGCGTTGTAAAGAAGATAAAACCATAATCCACTTTATTCGGTGTGTAAGGAGAATTATTTTGTTATAAATGAATGTAAAAAGTGAATTTATTACGTTAATTATGAAGTGAGATTTACTTCAATAGGTTTGTTAAAATAGAAATAAAGACAAATCCACCAAATGTGTTATCAGTTAACGTGAATGCAACGGATACGAGAATGATTGTGCTATTATTTGTGCTATTGATTTGGAAAGATACAATACTTGCTATGAATTAAAACGTAAGAAAAAGCAGGTATTTATTTCCAAATGATGGATAAAGAATAATTTTAATTTAAAAATCTGTTATTATACTGCCTCTTTTTGTAGCTGAGAAGTGTTCTAATGAATTTCTATATATTTGTTGATGATCCAGAATTTTCATTACTTAAAAGAAGATATAGGTACGAGAGCTGTCGTAGATAAAGGAACAGGTAAATAAAATATATAATTTAGTATTATTATAATAAAGTAGCTTGTTTAAGTGATACAAGTTCTTTTTCAAAAGTTGTGAGAAAATAATTAGCCTGGTTTCAATAGAAAACAAAACAAATTTTTGGAAAAATGTTCGGTTATTTTACTAAAATCAAACATGCTTACTATACATTTTTTTTTAAATTTTAAATTACAAAATAGATTGTTTATAATGTGTATTTAAGTGATACTAAAAGTATTTAATATTTATTTATTAAAGATACCGTTTAGTACAGAAGAAATGTGTTTTTAATTTGATTTTAAAAGTTTGAAACAAATTGCAGATGAAATAGTGGAATGTTCCAGTAGCGTTAACCAAAGGAGACAGCGCACCAACCCTGATCCCATGGGAACTCCTTCTCTAAATTGACAGGTCAACATAATTCACCTCGTCATTCTCTGTCCTACCGAAGGATAAGTATGATTTTTCTCTTAAAGTGACAGAATCAGGTGCAACCGCACTTTTGTTGTCTTTCTGATAAGTCCTTTAAATATTAAAAACGAAAAATAGTGTACTCCACATTCCTTGTGACATTAATTTACACTTTTTCGCGTTGTTCTGTTATACGGTAAAATTGTGGGTTTTTTCACCATAAAATATTTAATATCTTTAGAAAAACATATTGTAAAACATAAAATGCTCTAAAAATGAGTTTTAATATTTCGCAATATTAAAAGAAATGCCAATACTCGGGAGTTGTTCAGTACATAATGAGATAATAATGTGTATTGTTTTGTTTGTACAAGATACAAGGTGAGACTAAGGCCACGTTACACCACGTGTCGCGTAACAGGCTTCCCTGAGGTTGCACTCATAGTTTGAAATGTATTTCATTTCATTCTCAAGATGTCTTGAGGATAAATAGACAGGGAGACAATCATACAAAAAGGAACTTGCACTAAGGAACTTGTTCTTGTACAAATGAATTTCAATGCAAAATTTAAAGTCTTTATGAAATCTTGAAGTGTCTAAATACTAAAGTTCTACACACCAAGTCACTATAAAATTATGTTTTTTTTGTGTTGGGATGGTTACCCAACACGTGTTAATATGTTTTATGTTTCAATCTCTTATGGGTGTATTGAATTTGTTTACAAGTATAGGTATTTATTCTGTTATTTCCTCGCTGCCATCATTGTTACCCATAAGACCAATAAAGATGTTCACTAACGGTTAGCCAGATCCCAGGGAGTGGAATGTATCATCATTGAACTCCGTGTTTCTCATGTTGAAATAAACAATTTCAAGTCTACAGGTCAGTCCTTGATATATCAAGGCTAAGAAGGTGATAACAGAGTAAGTGCAATAACCCTGGATGTCTTGTTTAACACATTGACTGCCCCAGACGCATAATAACAGTACCCCGGCAATTCTAAAATAGCTACGTTACTCGTCTCGCAGTGAAGGTGTTTAAGTCCATGCTGTTAACCAGAGCACAGTCCCATGATATAAACACGTAATACAGAGATGTGGCTTTCACGAAGCCGTTCTTCTGTCGTCTGATTTGCGCAGCCATGAATTAATACGGCCGCGGGTGCTCTTTGTTTCCGTTCATTATTGAGAGCAACATTTATCTCTGTTCACTTCAAAGCGGGGTTTGCCGCAATTTTGTGAACTGAAAGACACAATAATTGCAAGGCAAACAACACCGAAAGCTCTTTTAATATTTGTAAATATTAATGAGAACTGTTTTAATGTAAAGGCTGGGGTGTGTGTATTGGTTTAGTATTTCCCTTAAACGGTTTTTACTTCTATAACATTTTTAACAGATGACTTTTTTAGATTATTAGTTCAAGTCAGGCTTTTTATCACTGTTTTACATTCCAATGAAAACCCTGTATATGATATACTTATGATTTTTTATAGTTCTTCAAAAGGTCTGATTGAAATTCCGGTTGTTACATAAAACAATATTATCACGTCGTATTTCTAATTCACACTCCGTGCAATTTATTTTCGAGATGTTGAGTAGTTTTGGCACACTGTGCCCTGCTTCATCTAGGCCAATTGCAGACGCAGTGCGACTACTATGCAACAGCTGCTGTACTGTTATGTTACTATTGTTCGTAGTCTTATCAGTAACAATAAAACTATTATTATTCTTCCCATTTTTATTACTTATAATGTTTATATATTTTTTATTTTGGAATTATTAATATATATATATATATATATATATATATATATATTTATTTATTTAACTTATAATAATAAATATATTCAAAAATAAAAAAATACATAACAAATCATGAGTAAACCCTAAAGATTTATTATTATGCGTGACGCACTAAAGTAATATTTGCTATCAATTTTAAAATAATTTAACTTTACATTAAAACTGATTTTCAGTTAACCCTAAATCATTCCTACAATCGCTAGTTAAATAATAATTGTAGCATATTGTTTTTTCCTATCATAATTAGGTATTACTTTTGCAAATACAATAATTCTTACAATTTCATGTTTTAATATTATGAATTTGTGCTGATTATTTGCAGGATTCATAATATTTCTTGGTTAAGTTAAGTACCACTTTTTCAAGTTGCTTTGCTGTAGGGTGAAATGCCCTTGGTTTGATATTTATTTTCTTATTATTTTTAAGCATGATTCTCTTTCGAAGTTATAATATGAATCGTGCATATTTTAAATAATCAGGATATTTCATATAGTAAAAGAAAAAACTGAAATAAAAAAAAAAAATAATGCATGTGTCTGTTATATGTTTATATAATTAAAAATAGAGTTGGCTGTAAGTAAAACACAACCAAAGTACACTGTAAAGTACTGTAAAGTAACAAAAAATCAACTAATGTTAATAAAATACAGTTGTTTCCTTGTATACATTCCGGCCAAAAACTCAGTAATCTACACAAGATAAACAATAAAAAAATCATAAGTGTAACAAAACTCTTCCTGAAAGGGTAAACGGAATCAGAGAACTTGGCGTTCTTTGTAACAGTTGGTTGAGCCAATTTCACATGTTTTATTATTAAATATAATTGTTTGGTTAATATGTCAGTAAATAAAAGACCTATTATTGGTATTATATTGGTATATTAAATAAAAGAAATAATCCATATTATACGTTTTTACGAGTAATAATTACATCTGAATAACGTCAGAATAATTTAAATATTTGAAAAAATACTAAACAGTTAAACAATTGCACAGTATTGTGAAACTGAAAGATTAGAAGAAAAGATACACTAAACATTACAATAATTCAGTCTGTACATAGATTAGTACATAACGGGTATCACTGGGTAGAGATCAAGTCGCTTGTAACTGTGCCACCCCCCGCCGTCCTGGACTGGAGAGGCTAGTTCAGAGCTGGCTTTCCCTTCTTCAGAGGGGACATGACTTGAGATTAGTGTCCTAAATTCTTTCTCTTGGATCTCGGAAGGAGGCGGCCCTACCTCCAATCTTATACATCCAGAATACAATCTTAGAGATCAAGTCGCTTGTAATTTCTTGTATTATATTATTTCCTCGAAGTGCTTGTTTAAAATCAATCGTATACATTTCCTTTTATCTAAAATTCATTAGCTTTAGGTCATTAGTAACAATAAAATAAACAGTTTCATAACTAATCATCATACCTAAAGGAATTCTTTGTCCTTTTGTGCAATTATGCGTAGATAATAATAAACCAACAGTAAACGATGAGTATAAACATTTGTCACTTGAATGCACGTTACTGGCAATACAATCATATACTTGGCATGTTTGGTACAAACATACGTTACTCTCATATATATAAAATACTAGATACGAGTATTACTACTAGATATGTGTAGATATGTGTTATACTCGTACAACACAGACGATTATAAACTTTAAGTCTCTTAACATTCCTCATCAAATTGGATGTCTTAAAGATACATTGAGTTTGAATGCAACTATTTACTTAAATCATGATTTCAATAGTGAGCATTAAATAGGTATTTTTTGAAATTAATATTTTTTGGTTAAACCTACTGACTCATTTACCTATCAATTACCGAATAGGCGCAATTACTTGTTTCGTTTATTACTGATTTACTTAATAGAGTGATCGAAAAAACTTTGTGTCAATTAATATGTAAAATAGCATTTATCTTTTAAATTTCTTTAATTAGTAAGTTGTAAAAGAAAACTTATCTTTGTACGTAAAATAATAAATATCGCGATTATTAAATGATTTAAAATGTAATTTTCATTTATTTATAGCAATTTTTAAATCTAATTAAATTGCTTTATTGAATTTTTGTTTACAAATTTACTGAAAACTATTGTAATGATTACAACTTCATCCAGAAAATAGCTCATAAATAATGTGTTATCTCTCCACTTTCGTCTTCTACCTCAATTACGAATAAATGCACAACATTTTGAATATATAAACTCAAAAGTATATTACAAACTTATACTATGAAACCATATCATACAAATATACTGGATTTATTATAAGGGAACGTATGATTTCCACATATAAAATAAGTTTGGGATCAAATATAATATAAAAATCTTTAATACTAACATATCAACTTAGTTATACCGTTTAGAGTTTAACTATTATGTTTTACTCATAAAAGATGGACAATAAATCACATTTTGCTCAGTTTATTATTATGTGGAACGCAGACTTATTGTATTGACTTATATAAAATGAACCATGAAGTAAAATAAACTTACTTTAGTAAAAGTACACATTTACGTAGTAACAAATACACATACCATCATAATAAATCTGTCACGGCCTGTGTAACTACATTTCAGGTTATAATATGTCATAATATGATTGTCTTTAATTCATTATGATACTGCTCAAAATGTAATACGTAGATAAAACATTGAATAAAATAAATAAATTACTTTTCAAATTTGCTATGAATAAATGGAAATGACATTTGAAATCATGTAGTAATCGCGACATTTATTATTTACGTGCGTAACGTTTTATTTTGAAATGTATGAAATAATTATATGCTCACTATTGAAACCATCGTTTAAGTAAATATGTGCATTCAAACTCAAGGCACGTTTAAGAAAAGTGTTAAGAAATCCAATTTGATGATGTTTATCGTAATATTTAAAATTTATAAACGTGTTTGTGGGATATATTAGGCTTTAGTTTGTTAATACTAATATATGTGAGAGCAAGCGTATCGTTCTACCAAACATGCCAAGTATATGTATTTGTATATGGGTTGTATTGTCAGTAACGTGCGTTCAAGTGACAAATGGTTATACTCATCGTTTACTGTTGGTTATTGCAGAAAAGGACAAATAGTGATGGGGGTTAGTTCTGTAATCTGTATTTTATTATAATCTGGATACTTTATCAAATTAATCACGTCACCAGTTTAAATTAAACTATTGCTAGCTAAGCTTTGTTTTTAAATGCGTGGGTGGGTATTGTCAAACTGTTATCGAAAAATGTTTGTTTAATTGTTACTAGTTACCTGAAGCTAATACACTGTAGATAAAAGGAAGAATATAGATCGATTATAAAGGAGCACTTCGTGGAAATATTATAATAAACGAAGTTACAAGCGACTTGATCTCTACCCAGTGATACCCGTTATGAATCTTTGAACAGACTGAATTATTGTAATATTTAGTGTTTCGTTTCTTCTGATCTTTCAGTTTCACAACGCAATGCAATTCTTTACCTGTGTAGTATAGTTTGAAATATTTAAAATATTCTGATGCTATCCAAAAGTGATTTAATTGTTACTTGAAAAATATATAATAATATTAAATGTATGTTTATATTTAATATAAAGGTACTGATCGATCACTAAACAGTTTATAAATAATAAATAAAACACAACGATTAGTTAAAATAACTGTTACAAAGAACAACAATTTTCTGATTCCGTTTACGTTTTTAGGAATAATTTTAATACATGTATTGATTTTGAGTTGTTTATCTTGTACAGATTACTAAGATTTTTTCTTGAATGTATAAAAAGATTTTTTTGTTTATTTTAGTCTGAATTTTTATTGTTCAATACTGTTATATTGTTTTAATTACAGCCAACACACAATTAAAGTAAATTGAAACACTAATGACCGGTGATGTTGCTGTTGACGAAGGCCGAGGAGGTTACCGTGCCATCTAGCGGCGCGGTGCCAAAATAGGACCCTCGGACGGCAATATACCCGTAGTCTGGCGGGAGTTTTGAAATTATCAAAGACACTTATTCGGCGATCACTTTCGTGTCTTACATAGTTTTAATTTTGTGTAAAATATGTAGGTTTTGTTAAGGTAGATACAAGTTATGATCGTTTGACCGTAAAACATGGAAAGTTGAACATTTTGCATAGTTTATAGTATATTATGATATGATAATAGAACAATAACTGATAATTTGTGACTGGGTAAACACCCGCTTCCATTACAAGTGTGATAGTATCCGGGAGACAAATTGGCCTGGCTCAGGCACGAAGTGGAATTCTCGCAAGCTGTAAATACTAATTATCATTATTAGTATTTAACGTATTGTGATAGTTCATAAGCAGATAGCTTCTTGTAAAAACGAATATTAACATATATAGTACAGTAAATAATAAAATTATTACTATTAAAATATGTTTGTTTTGACTCCTAATACCAGTAATGAAATCGGACGTTCTTTACACTTCTGATGAAGTAGTTTTTTATTTTATTAATTAATGTATTTACTTGAGGTTAATTAGTTTGGGGCTGTTTTAGGTACATCCTTAGGTATCTTTGGTCAACTATCGTGGTCAAAGATATCATTTCTAGGTAATCATGCTCACTTTGTATAGCCAGATTTGTGGTCGCCAAATTAAACGGAATCTTATTGTTATAAAATGTATTATAATAGAACATTTAGTTATGCCATATTGCTCTTCCATTTATAATTCTTAATGCAACATTCTGTTTACATTCAAAAACCTACATTCATCAAAATAATATAGGAAACAAAATTTATGCTCTAAACATCAAGATGAAATTCTTAATGAAAACAAAATACATGTTTGTATAAAGACAAAGATTCTCCATACTTTTAAAATAACCACAAGATTGTTGTTACTGAATAAATAATTATCTTTTTATTTTAAAATATATAAATGTAATTTTATTTTAGCAACGTAATTTCAGCAATGTTTTAATGAGGTAATATTTCAATTTTCTAAAAGCCACACACACACACACACACACACACACACACACACACACACACACACACACACACACACACACACACAAATAACATAACTAATAAAACATAACCAATTGAAAGAACTATTGATTGCAATTAAAGTTACATAATATATCAACTAAACTATAGTTTTTGTCATGAGCAATATATAGGCCAAACCTCTAACCCCCTTCATGTTTGAATGACGGTGTCGCCGTTGTAGTATTATTTATGAAAATGGTAACCCTAAGCTGTACATTCCAGGAAACACAATCAGGACAAAATAGATCATTGTTATAGGTATTAATAGTGTATCATTACATGCCAACGACACTTTATATAGATTTAATTAAAGAAATATTGACACTGCTCATCAACTTATATTACAATCTAAATTTACTTTCAGTTTGAACCTTCCTAAATTTATTTAAAATATTTTATTTTTACTCTATGCCATTTCTGATGAAACATCTGCTTTGAGGTATTTGTTCGCTGTTTAATATTCAATTACAGTTACTTTTTGTTTTTTGTTTAAAATATTTTCTAATTAGTGAAACAATTTTAGATTTGTAAATATTCATACAGTATTATGTCTGAAGAATTACACTAAGACGTACAAAAATTCATAGAGAATTTGCTAATACTATTTTTATTATTTCTGAGGGGAAGTCATATAACATATGAACATATAACAGGACACATACAATATTTATATTTTAATTTATTTCAGTTTTCTCTTTTACTATTTGAAATACGTGCTAATTAATTATTAAAAATGTGTAGGATTAATATTAATTTTTGGAAAGATAATCACGCTTAAAAATAGTGAAGATAATTAATTTTAAATATAACATCAACATACTTTTACTGGTGAGTCATGGACTTCGTGGAGCGAACACTGACCACGCCCTTAACTACATAAATGAATAGTCGTCCAGTTTCTTACCGTTCCGCTGAGCTGCCAAGTCATACAGTCGTTACGCGGATCATGTACGATCCTCACACATGCCAGTGCCATGTGAGGACTAGTAGGGTAAGACTAGAAAGTCGGCCCACCTCTTTTTACACATTCAAATAAATGTATTAAGTATAAGAAATGGATGTTTTGTTAAAAGTATGTATAATTGACTAAAGCTCTTGCACAATTTATGATAAAAACCGTAGGACTGATGTGAGGTATTATGAACCCGTTCTTCCGTCGTCTGATTTGAGCAGCAATGAATGAATGGCACCGCAGGTGCTCTTTGTTTCCGTTTGTCATTGAGAGCAAAATTTATCTCTGTTCACTTTAAAGCGAGGTTTGCCGCAAAATTGTAAACTGAAAGGCACAAATGCAAGAAAATAAATCGCGACAGTATTTTTAATATTTTGTAATTGAAAAGAAAGATTTTTTTCAATGTTATAGCTTGAGGGTTGGTTATTGGTGTACTATCTCCCCTTATCTGTTTTATTATAACTTTTCTATTTTGATTTTGGAATACATATTAACGTCGGATTATTTTATCAAACAGAAATCTAAGTACGTCAGTTACTAACTAGATATATAGTAGTGATAACGTTTGTAACACATATCATTATGCGCATTTAATAAATAGTTGTCTGTATGTAAGAATGTATATATATATATTACAATTATTTTTTATATACGATTATTTTACAAAAAATATATTATTTTTCAATTATGTTATTTTTCATTATACATTTGATATTGCTAGTAAATATGTGGTAGTGATAAAAATCTACCATTTCACCCTACAGCAGATCAACTCGATAAAGTGGTAATTAACTAATTTTTACTATAAAATATATTTTACTAATAATATTAAATAGTTATGTACGATCATAAAAAATAATACTTTTTTTGTTATTGTACGATACTGACATGTGTGAGGATCGTATAAGATCCGCCTAATAGAACAACCATTCTTTTATGTTGAGCAAGGCGTTTTCGGTGTTCGCTCGACAGAGCCCATGACCCTCCAGTCGAAATATTTGTGTGCTTTATTATTTTTGGATTCATCCTCTTTCCAAAAAATAATAAAAATTCTACGCAAACCAGCACATATTTTTAAATTATTTTATTTGTAGAAGTACTATAATTATGTTAGGGAAATACAATTTGTTAGAACTATTATTAACTTAGAGATTTTAATAATGTTTTACTGTCAACTGAAAATCAGTTTAAATTTAAGTTGAATTATTGAATATGGATAACAAATATTACTTTAGTGTGTCACGCATAATAATAAATCTGCCGGAGTTAAACTTTTTTTAGTTGATCAAAAGACCTGATTGAAATTCCATTGTTCAATCCAAAAATACTTTTCGTCGTATTTCTAATCTATACACAGTGCAGTATTTTTACAAGCTATTGAGTAATTCTGACACACTAAACGCTTCTCCATCTAGATCAATTGCAGACGCAGTGCGACTACCATGCAGCAGCTGCTGTTTAGTTATTATTGTTAATAATCTTATCAGTAGCAATATAACTATTGCTATCAGTTTCTATCTAATCATTTTTAATGCCTTAAATGTAATATATAAACATATGAGAAAAAATTTACTTTTAAATTTTGTAAATCTGAAAAAATAACGCATAACATCAAAGGCACAAAATGGGTTCAAATGAAAGGGGTTGTTTAAATTACAAACGGTCCAGTCGAATCTTTGATGACGTATGCCAATTACGTTGTCAGCTGCGTGATCGGACTGCGATGATGTCAGTTTATGTGGGTATTATCGGGACATGAAATACCTCTCTTTAATTTACTACCGGACGTGTCACATTGATTAGAACCAACCAGCGTGAAATAGAAATGTTGGTTTATTTACTTTTTCATTACAGTCCTGTATGAAATGTTTACCCGTCCAATGACGGCATATTTTTACCCTGTTGTGGATTAATTCTCAAAATAATAATGCTTTAAATAATATCATTCCTTTGCTTATTTTTTATTTGACAGATAAATAAAGAGTGAAGAGCAGCAACCCTGTCCGATCCGCAGGGCAACGACGATTGTTTTCAAGAAACTTCAAGAAAATAAAATGTTTAATTTAATAATTTAATTATTGGGCTTTTATAAACCACAATAATTTATACTTACTAAATTAGTCTATTAATTTAAGATGAACTATTTTGTAAACAATATGACAACATGTGTGTAGTGCAGGAAGGTGTAGAGCGAGACAATCTGTAAGGAAGGAATTTGGTACAGTTAGTGGAATATATCGGATCTAATCTTTTGTCAGCAAACAGCATAGAGATTTAGCAGTGCAATTAGGTGAAGCGAGACAATCTGTAAGGAAGGAATTTGGTACAGTTAGTGGAATATATCGGATCTAATCTTTTGTCAGCAAACAGCATAGAGATTTAGCAGTGCAATTAGGTGAAGCGAGACAATCTGTAAGGAAGGAATTTGGTACAGTTAGTGGAATATATCGGATCTAATCTTTTGTCAGCAAACAGCATAGAGATTTAGCAGTGCAATTAGGTGAAGCGAGACAATCTGTAAGGAAGGAATTTGGTACAGTTAGTGGAATATATCGGATCTAATCTTTTGTCAGCAACCAGCATAGAGATTTAGCAGTGCAATTAGGTGAAGCGAGACAATCTGTAAGGATGGTATTTGGTACAGTTAGTGGAATATATCGGATCTAATCTTTCGTCTGCAACCAGCATTGAGATTTAGCAGTGCAGGTAGGTGGAGTGAGACAATCTGTAAGGAAGGAATTTGGTACAGTTAGGGGAATATATCGGATCTAATCTTTCGCCAGCAACCAGCATAGAGATTTAGCAGTGCAGGTAGGTGGAGTGAGACAATCTGTAAGGAAGGAATTTGGTACAGTTAGGGGAATATATCGGATCTAATCTTTCGCCAGCAACCAGCATAGAGATTTAGCAGTGCAGGTAGGTGGAGTGAGACAATCTGTAAGGAAGGAATTTGGTACAGTTAGGGGAAATATATCGGATCTAATCTTTCGCCAGCAACCAGCATAGAGATTTAGCAGTGCAATTAGGTGAAGCGAGACAATCTGTAAGGAAGGAATTTGGTACAGTTGTTAGTGGAATATATCGGATCTAATCTTTTGTCAGCAACCAGCATAGAGATTTAGCAGTGCAATTAGGTGAAGCGAGACAATCTGTAAGGATGGTATTTGGTACAGTTAGTGGAATATATCGGATCTAATCTTTCGTCTGCAACCAGCATTGAGATTTAGCAGTGCAGGTAGGTGGAGTGAGACAATCTGTAAGGAAGGAATTTGGTACAGTTAGGGGAATATATCGGATCTAATCTTTCGCCAGCAACCAGCATAGAGATTTAGCAGTGCAGGTAGGTGGAGTGAGACAATCTGTAAGGAAGGAATTTGGTACAGTTAGGGGAATATATCGGATCTAATCTTTCGCCAGCAACCAGCATAGAGATTTAGCAGTGCAGGTAGGTGGAGTGAGACAATCTGTAAGGAAGGAATTTGGTACAGTTAGGGGAATATATCGGATCTAATCTTTCGCCAGCAACCAGCATAGAGATTTAGCAGTGCAATTAGGTGAAGCGAGACAATCTGTAAGGAAGGAATTTGGTACAGTTGTTAGTGGAATATATCGGATCTAATCTTTTGTCAGCAACCAGCATAGAGATTTAGCAGTGCAATTAGGTGAAGCGAGACAATCTGTAAGGATGGTATTTGGTACAGTTAGTGGAATATATCGGATCTAATCTTTCGCCAGCAACCAGCATAGAGATTTAGCTTAGCAGTGCAGGTAGGTGGAGTGAGACAATCTGTAAGGAAGGAATTTGGTACAGTTAGGGGAATATATCGGATCTAATCTTTCGCCAGCAACCAGCATAGAGATTTAGCAGTGCAGGTAGGTGGAGTGAGACAATCTGTAAGGAAGGAATTTGGTACAGTTAGTGGAATATATCGGATCTAATCTTTTGTCAGCAACCAGCATAGAGATTTAGCAGTGCAATTAGGTGAAGCGAGACAATCTGTAAGGATGGTATTTGGTACAGTTAGGGGAATATATCGGATCTAATCTTTCGCCAGCAACCAGCATAGAGATTTAGCAGTGCAGGTAGGTGGAGTGAGACAATCTGTAAGGAAGGAATTTGGTACAGTTAGGGGAATATATCGGATCTAATCTTTCGCCAGCAACCAGCATAGAGATTTAGCAGTGCAGGTAGGTGGAGTGAGACAATCTGTAAGGAAGGAATTTGGTACAGTTAGGGGAATATATCGGATCTAATCTTTTGTCAGCAAACAGCATAGACATTTAGCAGTGCAATTAGGTGAAGCGAGACAATCTGTAAGGAAGGAATTTGGTACAGTTAGTGGAATATATCGGATCTAATCTTTTGTCAGCAACCAGCATAGAGATTTAGCAGTGCAATTAGGTGAAGCGAGACAATCTGTAAGGATGGTATTTGGTACAGTTAGTGGAATATATCGGATCTAATCTTTCGTCTGCAACCAGCATAGAGATTTAGCAGTGCAGGTAGGTGGAGTGAGACAATCTGTAAGGAAGGAATTTGGTACAGTTAGGGGAATATATCGGATCTAATCTTTCGCCAGCAACCAGCATAGAGATTTAGCAGTGCAGGTAGGTGTAGAGCGAGACAATCTGTTAGTAAGAAATTAGGCACAGATGTAAAATATAGACTAATGTCATAAAAAGTATAACCAATTAAAATTTAACCATGGACCTAATTGGCTGAAAGTAATGAAATCTAACATTCTACAAGCAGCAAGCTTTTAACGTTTCTCTGTCAATCCTTTTTTTAAATTATAGGAAAAGTGCACTTCAATATTTATTAAACACAATACTTGCTGTTAGTAACTTAATGATACTTTAAGTGAAATTTATCTATTTTAGTTATAATTATTAATAATGCATATTTCCTTTACATCAATAAATCTAATTATTCTACAAAGTATAAATATCTGATATGAAAATTACTTTCATCGCAAATGTTTTAAGTTCTTTGTATAGTTACTATTAGACTATATGGTTATTGTCATTCTAATTTTTCACTAAACTGCAGTGATGAAATTTTGCTATTTCAATTTGTATTGTATTTTATAAAATTTTTCAAGTAGTTGTATTATGAAACAATCATATTGTAATCTAGTGTCATCTACTAGTAATTATAATTGCAAACTCTATTTATTTTATTTAAGTCTTTTAATCGTAGTCGCAATTGGATTTGAAAAGAAGTTTGTTGCAGTGAAGTAGTCTATGGCAGGCGAGCGAGAGATAAGGTATGTGATTGGTGTAGTCGTCGTTGTGGGGCAGTGTGACGGAGGCGCGACAGCGTCAGCCAGTAGAACTTGTAGTGCGTAATAACTAACTAATTTCACTCTGATCAGCATCACAACTCATGTGGAATGAGAAATTCACCTAGCAGTGTTCTTTTTATTCCAGAACGAGAGGCATAACAATATTGTGTTCCGTAAATTTGGTCGAAAGTCTTGGCCACTGGACAGTCTTCAAGAGGGCTCTTGGTGATCAGCACCTGAAGGGTTCTCGTCATTCATCTATTCTTGAACCCTAAACTTCTGTTACTTGTATTCTAGTTATTTTTATTATTCTATGTTATGGTTTTCTTTTTTTTTCAAGTAAATTCTTTTGAAGCAAGTGGTTTTATACTTCATTATAATTAATATTTTCAAGGGAAGACGGAAAACACCTATTTTATGATTGTTATGACCTCGGGAATTGAACCCGTTAGCACTTAGTTATAGCCCTACTTATACACTATTTGTTGGATAATTTAAAAAGCCATAACCAACATTTAGCTACATACTTCAACGTGTTGGAGTAAGTAAAGAAAAAATCAACATTAAATTTACATAAACTCTTCCTTAGATTACAATTTTATATGTATTAAATATGTCTTTGTAATTGTACGAAGAGCAGAATTAGGCAGAAAAACATGAATTTAAATGTCCATAATTTAGTACTTTTTAACTGTAAAACACATTTGAAATTTACGTTATTATGAAATAACCTTTCTAAAAACTTGGAACTAAAGTGTTTTTCAGATTATTAAATGGCAAGGTTAGTTTAGAGTAATTGTGGTCGATAAAATAAAATTGTTATCCAAACATAACTAATTTATTGTTTTATTATATTCAAAATTATACTTTTTAACAGCCCCTGCCTTATTAGATCATTACTTTGACAACTCTTAACCTTAAAAACAATGACAATGAAATACATACACTCCTCTTCTTATGTTAGTAACAGTATTAATGGTCGTCTCCAATCTTCCAGACGAAAATCTTACCCATAGCATCCTACAATAATTAAAGAGTGGAAGCTGTCGCAGACCGGGAGCTTTAACAATTTATACATTTTAGAGGCTTAAAGTTACCACATTATAACAGGTACGAGTTTTTGCTATTTGCAAAAACTACTGGAAATGTTTCCATAGAATGAAACCTTTTAAAGGATGTCAGTTTCCAGAAGGAGAAATTTAAAATGTAATTCAAGAAATGTTAGCTGAAATTTTCATAGGATAAACTAACTCATAGAATAAAATTTCTAGGTGCAGAAATATGCATAAGAAAGTTGTGAGATCTTATAGACCAAGCTAATCTAAACGAAGCAGTGATAAAAAGTTGACGTTTATAAGAACAGTGTGAATTAATACCAACTGTATGTCTTTGAAAGCAGTAAGTTGTATATGCTGTAGGCTTCAGTAGAAATTCGTGTTATCTATTATAATTATTGATACGTAGAAATTAAACATTTAATGCTCTATAATGGTTATAACATTGTGACACTATCTTATTGATGAGATTTAAAAAGATTTAAAATTAGATATTATATATTTACAAATGTATAAGAAGTAGGACAAATAGTTTATTATATTTAGTTATTACTATATTTCATGTATAAGTCTGAGATTATTTACAAGTCACATTGTAAAATTATTGAAATGAATTTTAAGCTAATTATTATAGTTACGCATAGCTTGTAGAGTAACATACATTAGTATGAGTATTATGATTTATATAGTTTGTGTCATCCCTGCAGAACACTGCAATGATCATCATATTAATATTTCATTCATTCTACCCAGACGGTTAGTCAGCAATAATATGTTTTATGGCCCACGTTGGTCTTCTAACTCATCTAGGAATATCTGCAAAAGAGTTTATAATATATTCGATCCAAGTATATTACACTCCCATATATTTATATTGGAGCTAGATAAAATGTAAAGTCTCGTTAGCATAAATATATATTAGAAGAACACTATGTGTTTCTGAAAAAATGGACAGTAAGATGTCACCCTTTAGTGATCTGTTTGGTAACATAAGCCTATTTCATAAATTTTTGTAAATAGGGGAATACTGGGAAATAATGGAAATTGCACACAATAAACACGAATACTACTCGTATAGTAATAAAATTATCGTACTATGTACCAACTATATCGTTGAATCAAACTATACTCTGAGGGTTGTGTGGTCAGTGATGTGTATTCAAGTGACAAATGGTTTCATATCCGTCTTTTAATGTTGACTTATATATTCTTTACTCAGAATTGCACAAAAGGACAGAGAAATATCTCAGTGACAAGAGTTTGCTCTGTAAACTGTATTTTATTAAAAAAATGTTTCAAATTAATCACGTCGCCAGTTGAAATTAATTATTTCTTTGTTAACCCCACTTTGGTTTGGAATGCGTGGGTGAGTATTTTCAAAAGAATAATTAAAAAAAGTTTTTTTTCGTTATTATTTACTTAAAGCTAATGTTTTTTTGATAAAAGGAGATATATACGATTGATTTTAAAGAAGCGCTTCGTGGGAATAGTATAGTAAAAGACGTTACAAGTGACTTGAACTCTACCTAATGATGCTCGTTATGAGTTAAGCTCCGTAGACTGAGTTATTGTAATGGTTAGTCTATCGTTTCTTCTGATCGGTTAATTTTTAAACCTATAGGAACTTCCGACATTTTCCAGGGGTAAGTATATTGTTACTTATACAAAATCTAATATATATTTATATTTTAAAATTTAATAAAATAGCATTCGCTGATTACAAAAGAAATTATAATTAATACTAAAACATACTCCGTTTACTCCAATAGTAAGAGTTGTATATCGTTAATGATTTTTGAATAGTTTTTCTAGTACAGATAATGCATTTTTGCTTGGATATTTAAAAAGAAACCAATGTTTTTAGTATTTTAGTTTGAATTTGTATTGCTCAATAGTGTTATGTTTGTTTTAATTATAGCAACAAATAATTAATTAAAGTATGTTAGAAAAACTACTGATAAGAGTAATTACTGTTGACGAAGGACGAGGAGATTGCCTTGCCATCTAGCGGTGCGGTGACTAAAACACAACTTCCTTCGTCATCTGGCGGGAGATTTAAAAGTATAAAAGACTTATTCACTGATTACATAAGTGTCTTGCACAGTTTAAAGTTTGTATTTGTTGAATTTAGTTATATGTAAGTTACGATAGTTTATCCATAGCATAACGGCAGGGAAAATTTTGTATCGCCTATAATGTTGTATGTTACGTTTAAAGCTTTTTTCATTTATGAAGTAAAGTTTCAGGTTGAAGTTATTTGGTTTGGGGTTCTTTTAGAGGTGGTCAAGGATTTCATAGAAGCACCATTTCGTGGTCAACATTCTAGGTAGTCATCTTTGTGTGTGCTCTCTGACAGAGCACTCTCGTGAGTAGTGTTTGGGAAATACGAGTAGTACAAAGAAATTATCGCTATAGGATTATTTTTAACGCTGTTTAGTTTTAAAGCTAGTAAGCGATTAGTCCAGTAGGGGAAAGACGGGCAAGATGGCCAAGGCGTGTAAAGTGGCTACTCTAGGTTATTCTTCTGGATATATCTGCTATCTAGTGTAAATCGCCGCAATTAGTTCATACTAATGGCCTTGGTATTCCCTGTGTGTCTGAGTGAACAATAGTTCTTAGGTTTTTGGCATGTTTTTTGTACGTTTTTTCTACATGACTGACTTTTGGTAAATAGGGAATTGTAATAGTTTTAACTAAGTAATATTTAGGAATGAAGTTATGAGCTATAGTGCTAATCGGTATTCTTGATTTAAGCTTTTAACTAATGTTTATTTGCAAGAGATTTTTCTCTCGGGTTTGGCCTCTTAACAGCGGGCAAAGTGGCGATGGACCACTTTGACTGATGCAATTTCTCATTTCACATAAAAATTATTTTTGAAAGAAAAAGAGCTCATTAAATAATTGTTAATCTTAATGTACTATATATTTTTATCTATTAAACATTTTTATACTATAAAAATATAATACTACATGGAAAATTAACTTTCATCTTTGGCCTGATAATGCTTGCATGGTCTGCCGAAATCGATTGTCAATTTTACTCTATGTATTGTTTGTTTTTACTTTTGTGTGTTCATGTGTATTAAATGTCTATGTAATCCCTACATATTTTTATGTTCATACACTGATAAGTTTGTGTTGGAGGAGAATATTGTGTTATCATTTATCATATTTAAATTTTATATATTTCATTTACCAACTCTAAATATGCTAATAGTATCTGTAAAGCGTTCTATTGTATTTCGTAATTTGCAGACCATATCAAGATGCCGAACAAATATATGAGAAAATATACCCAACCATGAGGAGATATAGAGCTGACAAAAAGAAACTAATTCTAAAAACAAAAAATCTATTATTATAAAGAAACTATTTAACTTTGATGTCAAAGAAGCGTTAGAAGCGTAAGTTGAAGAACATTGCTTTTGTTACTATTGCAATGAACAAACTTTCTTCAGATCTAAAGACAATGAAGGCGGGATTATGTGTTCTCCCTGCAAGCAATGGGCCCACGAAGAGTGTGCAGAGTGCGAGGAAGAGGATGATTACTAGTGTAAGCCTTTTCTTTCCATTTTCTATTTAAAGATAATAGGGTCTGGCCACTTTACCTAAACTGTGAGGGTAAAATGGCAACTTTTTATGTTTTTAAAATGGCTGTTTTTTAAAGTCAAAATTAAAAGGAAAAAACTATATTATCTTAAACCTAATGTGTAACAGTAGATGTTCTTGTTAGGTTCAGTGATTTTGGTGATTCATAATGCATTGCAAATAATAAGCAAACAAAAAAGTGGCCACTTTGCCCGTCCCTCCCCTACATAACATCAGAGTGTCACAATGAATGATTATTGTCAGGTCGAAATGCTAAGGTTTATTTATTGTACACCTCCCTCCCCATACTACGGTATAGCCTTTATTTATTCTAGTCAAGGAGTAACAAAGGATAGTCACAGTATTATGGAGCAAAAGTTCGATATGCCATATTTTTCCGACAATCGTAATTTTATGCAACATTCAGTTTTGCAAAAAAAATCACATACATAAGAATAATGCACGTAAACCAAATTAGAGCTTATAAGTTAAGATTAAGATTTAAATGAAAATAAAATACATCTTTCTGTACAGATCATACAGTTTGTAAACTATAACAGTAATTACAAACTTGGTGTTATAACTGTTTTCAAAATATATAAATGTTACTATATTTCAACAACGTTGTTTCAGCCATTTTTGAACGAGTTAATATTCCACTTTTTCATAAATTGCACATAGAAAAGGGCACGTAAAGTAGTTAAAATTTATATGTAATATTGCCTTAATCCAATAGTTTCTCCATACTACAAATTTATGTCTCGGTATTGAAAATCACTGAAAGCAAACATCACAACACTGCAGTTATATCGGACACAAGTGGAACACATTTGGATTGTGACCAAGACATTCCCGTGGTGAAACATAATGTGGTGTTGGACAGTAGACATATTGCTGAACATTGGAAATAGCGATGCAGAGTCTGTATGTCTTTAGTTCAACGACTTTCTCATGTTTTCTACAAATCATAGATTCCCCTCGATTTCGTAACTCTGCGTACACATAACGTTAAATAAAGTTTCTACAAAATAAACTATTTCATTGAAAAATACACAACTGTTTAAATACCGATAGGAATTTTGGCACAGAATTGTTAAGTTTTGGCGGGAAACCCACCGTAATACAGTATATACAGTAAATCATGTTCCGGTGCTTCAGGGCATGTTTAACCACATGAACTTGGAATAATTGTCATATTATAAGGGACCCCACAATTAATAATAAAAATATTTACCTTTTCTGTATATCTGTCTCTCCTGAACTCTTGATTGAAAGATCCTAGAGACATGATATTTACTGCATATGTTTCTCTTGGTCCCAGTATGAAATATATTGTCCTATGGTTTTGGGAATAAAGAGTAAAAATTATATGTAATACTATTATAACATCGTTGTATTTGCTTTTAATATGGGTTAGCCATGATGGCAACGACAAAATCACGTAATAAAAACATTTGTAAACAACCTAAGTATACTGTAAATGTTATTCGTAAGGAATTAACACTTAAATACTTATTGAGATGTTAAAAATAGTATACTCGTCATTAAATATATTGACTTTCACCGGATTCTTATAGTATATTTCTGTAATATTGATAATGGGATTTCGAGTAAAGTATATAATTCAACGAACTATTGTAGATGAATCGGAATAGTGGAATATACATCAACATCTGAATGGAGGAATACTCGTGCATACTTACACAAACGCTGAAAAGAGACACTCTGTATAGTGGAGTGCCTGGAGCGTTTAATACGTTAAAACCTCGGATTACAATTAATTACAGTTATGAATTTATATGGTTGAAGTGGAATTTAGATTTTTAAACTATAAATGTTTGTCAAATTATTTTCTGTACAATTTTATTTTTTAAACAAATTCTTATAAAGAATAAATTTATTGCCATTTGGTTTTGCTTTAAATGGTATTTCTTTTCTTTATATGTAGAATTTCACCTAAATAGACTAGAAGTAATCGGAACTAAAGACAGTTATAACTATATCTAAAGAAATTTAAGTATAAGTGAGTAAATTAATGGTACTTGTGTGCATCAAGCAGGGGCAGTAGGAATATTGAACAGGTAATAAAACATGATTGGGAGAGCGGAGGGGCAGCTGGAATGTACAATGAAATATTGGCTAGTTTAATTTCGAATCAAACGAAGTCAACTAATGTTTTATATATTTAAAAAAGAAGAAAATTAGGGAGAATATGATGAAGGAAACCATTATGAATTATATAGTGGTTCATATAAATGTTTTAAATTTTCCCATACTTTCTTTGACTTTTTTTGTAATAGTTTAAAATTTTGGAGCAACTATTTCCGCTGCATTGTAAACATACAACACAGGATTTACAGGTATACTCTGTTGAAGTGCTTAAAAGATGCATTAGATATAAAAGGTAATGAAAAAAAGAGCACTTGTATTTTTGGCATTTACTTTTATAAAATAATTGAACTTAAACATATTCAAATATTTAGGTTTTTGAGGCAGCATTTAAATCCAAGTTATATGTCCATCTCGTTTAAAATATTTTATTGGAGTCTTCATTGGCTTTTTAAAAAATACCTCTGCTTTGTCGTCTAAAATATTTCGTACCTCAACATTTCTATCAAATTTAATTTTTCTTAAATTTAAAAACGCATAGATAGTATTACAACACTCTGAAGTATGCATAAAGAATATATTCTTTACATTTTGATATCGACTATAAACGTTTAAATTGAAACTATTTTCTATAAAATCTTATTTTGAAAATCTATTTCACGATATACGTCCATCAATGTTGTTAATAACACCCAGACATCAAAATCTTTTGAAACTGTAACATTTTTTATCACAACATAATATCTATATCTACAATTAATTTGTCGGCATCGGTTTTCCGATCGGCATGAAAAACTACTGTTACCTAATGTAAGTCTGAACATATCTATCAAGCGACTTTCATTTTTATATTGTTTGACAAAGATTTCTGTTGAGCTATTTGCAAAGACATATTTTCATCCTATTTAGTATCTGTACATTAATTATTTTTCAATGCGTGACGATTCCTTTCAGCAGATTTAATACTGGTTTTTTTTTTTTAATCCATCAAATACCACCTGCGTCGCTATGATAGTTATACTTTAAATGTGTATAAGTCTCATATATAATTGTAAACGTTTAATTTATTTGAACGTAATTAACATTTTTTACACTTTTTAAATGAGTATAAATTTCTGGAAAAATTGCCAAAAATTGGTTTTTTTTCTTTCGTAGGCTGCTGTCTTCAAATTGAGCAAGAAGATATGGTGCCAGTTCATGGTTCATATAATATTTCAGTTCTTCATCGGATTTGCTTTTTAAACACAAATACGTTGAAACACCAGCAATGGATCAACTGTTCCTTGATGCCTTTATTGCTTTGTAATCTGATTCTAAAGCATCGTAACGATTTCACCTATTGTAAAAATAAATGAAGTCAAAGAAAGTGTTTGATGTAAAAAACTATTTACTACACTATAAAGAGTGTCTTGTTTTATCGTTTGTGTAAGTTTGTACGTTTTTCCTCCGTTCAGCTTTTGATTTATATTCCACTATAACAATTAATCTACCATAAATATTGAAAAGTTAACAATATTCATGACGGATAGAATATTTTTAATATATCATTACGTATGTAAGTGTTAATGCCTTATAATTAACTTTTATAGTATTGGTTTATTTTATCGTATATACTTAGTTTGTTTATAAATGTTTTTATTCTATGACTTTCTCATTGCCATCATGGTTACCCATAAAACCAATTCACCGGTGTTATAATAATAATAATACCTACAGTTTTAACTTTTTAGCCCCAAATCATAGGCCAGTATATTTCTTAGTGGGAACAAGAGAAACCTACTCAAAAAATATCATGTCTCTAGGATCTTTCAATCAAGAGTCCAGAACGGACAGAAAATGTAACTATTTTGATTAGGAACTGTTGGGTCTTTTATAATATAACAATTATGCCAGTTTCATGTGGTTAAACATGCTCTGAAGCACCGAAACATGATAGACTGTATATATTACGGTGGATTTTCATAAATTATAAAAATTTTAAAAACCCTGTGCAAAGTCTCCTATCGGAGTTGTCCTATTGAACAGTTGTGTATTTTTTACAATGAAATAGTTTATTTTGTAGTAACGTTAGTTAACGTTATGTGTCGTTAGTTAACGTTATGTGTCGCAGAGTTTGGAGATCGATAGGAATCTATGATTTATAGAAAACATAAAAAAGTCGTTGAACTAAAGACGTACGGACTCTGCATCGCTATTTCCAATGTTCAGCAATATGTCAGCTGTCCACCACCACATTATGTTACACCACGGGGGTGCCTTGGCGACAGCCCAAGTGTGTTCCACTTGTATGCTATGTAACTGCAGTGTTGTTATGTTTGCTTTCAGTGAGTTTCAATACCGAGGCATAAATTTGTAGTATCGAGAAATTATTGGGCTAAGGCGATATTACGTATATTTTACCTACTGTGTGTCCTTGTTATATACGCAATTTATTAAAAAGTAAAATATATGAACTCTAAAATGATTTCTGAAACAACGTGGTTGAAATATAATAACATTTATATATTTAGCAAAGATTTTATAACACCAACTTTGTGATTAATACTAACTCTGTGATCTCTATAGAAACATGAATTTCATTTTTGTATTAAAAACTTCATTAAAGTTGTTATGCTCTAAATTGGTTTTCATATATATATATATATATATATATATATATATATATATATATATATATATATATATAATGTCTAATTTCAATAAACAATGAACTTGCTCCGCCGATACGCTTTTTGTGATTAAATGTTTATTGAAATTAAATTCGGCTATTGCCATCTATACAAATATAAATAAAGTAAAATATATATGTATATAATATATATGTATGAGTTTGTGTGTGTGTGTGTGTTTTTTTAGGTAATTGAATGTTGCATAAAAAGTAAAATTTTCTGATAAATATGGCATACCAAAATGTAGCACCATAATACTGTCACTAACCCTTGTTATTTTTTTTGACTACATTAAATAATGGGGTGTACCAAATAAATAAATCTTAGCATTTGAACCTGACAATAATCATTTTTGGTAACACTTTGATGCTATTTACCTCCTTTATATCAATTTCCCAAACTCTACTCATTACTGAGAGACCAAAAATCTGGCTCCACGAAGTAAGTATGATTACCAATAATATTGACCACGAAATAATTTGGCCCTTAAATCCTTGACCACGTTGGTTGACCACAAATCCGTCATAAACAACCCCGAAACCAAATAGCTTCAACCGAAGTTGATACTTAATAAATAAAAAAAAAAAAAAAACAGCTTCACTGGAAAGGTTAAGAACGTGCAGTTTCACCACTGGCATTAAGCATCAAAACCAAAAGGTAAAAACTCGTTAATTTTATTATTTACTGTACGTCTATATTCATGTTGACAAGAAGTTTTCAGCTTAACAATTTTTGCAATACGCATAATTAGTATTTATTTACACAGCCGGCAGAAATTTAGCTAAGATTCTGAGACTGGCTTATTTTTCAAACGGATGTCACCACGCTTGTACTGGTAGTGAGTGGGTCTTTACTCAGACATGTATAAACAATCATAGGTGTTCACTTATGATTGTTTTATTGTAATATACGAGTACAATATTATAGACGATACATAAAATGTCCCTGCCGTTTTGCTACTGACAATCTATCGTAACTTACATAAAATTCAACAGTAATAAACACTTCAAACTGTGCAAGACACTTATGTGATCAGTGAATAAGTCTTTTATACTTTTAAATCTCCCGCCGCATGACGAAGAATGTTGTGTTTTAGACACCGCACCGCTAGATTGCACGGCAATCTCCTCTGCCTCCGTCAACAGCAACTTCAATTTCAATAGCTTTCCATCATACTTTAATTATTTGTTGTCTCTAATTAAAACAAACATAACACTATTAAAACAATACAGATTCAAACTAAAATACAAAACACATTGATTTCTTTTTAAATATCCAGGAAAAAATTGTTTATCTGCAATAGAAAAACTATTCAAAAATCATTACCGATATACAACTCTCACGATTGGAGTAAACGGAGTCAGAAAACTTTCTTAATTGAACTAGTTGTATATGTATTAGTATTAATTATAACTTTTTTGTTAATCAGTGAATGCTATTTTATTAAATTTTAAAGTATAAATTATATATTAGATTTTGTACAAGTAACAATATACTTACCTCTAAAAATGTCGGAAGCTCCTATAGGTTTAAAACTTAACCGATCAGAATAAGCAATAGACTAAACATTACAATAACTCAATCTGCACGGATCTTAACTCATAACGATCATCATTAGGTAGAGTTCAAGTCACTTGTAACATCTTTTATTATAATAATTCCACAAAGCGCTTCTTTAAAATCAATCGTATACATTTACTTTTATCAAAAGTTCATTAGCTTTAAGTAAATAGTGAAAAAACTAACTTTCTTCAATAATTGTTTCGAAAATAATCACCCAAGCATTCCAAAACAAAGTGTGGTCAGCACAGAAATAATTAATTTCAACTGGCGACATGATTAATTAGAAAACAGTTTTCCTTAAGAAACAGATTAAAATAAAATACAGTTAATAGAGCAAACCCACGTCACTGAGAGAATTCTCCGCAATTTTGTGCAATTCTGAGTAAAGAATAAATAAGTCAACAGTAAACGACAGATACGAAACCATTTGTCACTTGAAAACACGTCATTGACAATACAACCCTTAGAGTATTGTTTGGTACACAACGATATACTTGTTACATGATACGATAATTTTATTATTGTAGTATTTGTATTTATAGTGAAAAGTTTTATTTATTTCTCGGTACCTCTATTTGTAAAAGTTAATGAGATAGGTTTATGTTACGAAACAAATTACTACTGGGTGACATCGTATTGTCCATTTTTTCAAGGAACACATAATAGTCTTTTAACGTATTTAATAACGAGACATTAAAAACTTATTTCTATGAATTATTTTCAATTTTAAAGATTTTAAATTAGATCTAGCCCCAATATAAATATGCAGGAGTGTAATGAACTTTGAGAAAATGTATTAAAAAAACTTCTGCATGTATTCATAGATGAGTTAGAAGACCAACTTTGGGTATAAACATATTGCTGACCTACCATCTGCACAGATTGGATGAAATATTACTATCATAATCATTGCTGTGTTCTGCAGGATACCACTAAACTATATGAATGATTATATTCATACTAATGTATGTTCCTCCATAAGCTACCCATAACCATAACAATAATTAGATTAAAATTCTGTTCGATAGTATTTTATTGTGGCAATCAATGCAGACTAGAACGTTAAATGTAATAATAAATATTCATCCTACTTACATTTGTAAATATATATAATCTCGAGTTAAAATTCTTTTTAAATGTCATCAATAAGATAGTTCGAGAGACAATAACTAATCTAAGATAGATAGTTATTATAGTTCTATAGTTAATAAACTAATAACTAAGATATAACTAATCTTATAAGATTAAAAACTCTACGTATTAATAACAGATAACAACTTATAATGCATTTACAACTACTAAATTACATTTCTTAGCTGATAACTGCTCAAAATATTATTTAGTTTTCCTCAATGGGGCAACTCAATTTCAACTAAAGGGATATACATGTTATTGGAATAATTCCATATCCAATTAAGAATAACTATGTCATTTCCTAACCATATCTGGATTTCCAGTTACGCTCTGTTTAACTGTTTAGATAATGCATCAGATGTAGAAGTTAATGAAAAAAGAACACTTGTATTTTTTGTAGTTGTTTTATAAAAATATTGAACTTGAAGGAATTCAAATATTTAGCTTTCGTTAAGGCTGCATTAAAAACCAAGTTATATGCTACACCCTTTTTAAATTTTATTAGAGTCTTCAAAGATTTAAAAAAAATACTTCTCCTTTATCGTGTAAATCATTTCGTTCCTCAAAATTTCTAGAAACTTAATTTTTCCTCAATTTAAAAATGTAGAATTAGTATTACAACCCGGGGTAGCATGTATAAAGAATTTATTCTTTACATTTTGATATACATTTTTTACAAAACTTTTGAAGAAAATATTTTCTATTAAACCTTGCCTTGAAAACATATTACACATTATACATTCATCAATGTCATTAATAATACTAAGACATTACTATCTATAGTTTTAGAAAACCATACAGTTTGTTATCCCACATTAATATATATGTATCAACAATTAATTTGTCGGTATCGCTTTCAGAGTAGCATGTAACACTATTAACATGAGCATTTAACGCTAATCTAATTATGATTATATCTATCAAGCAACTTTTATTTTTATTGTTCGATAAACATTTCTCTTGGCCGATATTCAAAGGTATGTTTCCATCCAATTCAATATCTGTCCATTTATTTTTCAATGCACGACGCGACGGTTCCTTTCGGCAGATTTAATACTGCCCTTTTTCAAACCCATGAAAAACAATTTATGCGTTAGTCTGTTAATTATACTTTAAATTTTGATAATTCTCACATATAATTGTATACGTTTAATTTATTTTAACGCAATTAAAATTTTATAAACTTTTTAAATTAATAGAAGTTCCTGGGAAAATTAGTAAAAATTAGTCTTTCGTTGGTTGCTGTCAGAATTACAGTTTGTACAGATTTACAAAACTAAAAAGTGTAACTTTTCTCTTTATATATATTTATTTATACTTATAGCATTTAGTTATAGCATTAAGAAAAATACTACGTAGAAACTGATAATAATAGTTATATTTTTACTGATAAGACTACCCACAACAATAACTAAACAGTGCAGCAGCTGTTGCATGGTAGTCGCACTGCGTCTGCAATTGGCCTAGTTGGAGCAGCGCACAGTGTGCCAAAACTACTAAATACGTTGCAAAAAAGTCTTGCACTCCAAGTGAATTAGATACACGGCGAGAAAATATTTTTGGATGGGACAATGAAATTTCAATCAGGTCTTTTGATGAACCATAACAAATCGTAAGTTTAACTCAATGCAGATTTATTATCACGCGTGACACAATCAAGTTATATTTACTATCCATTTTTAATAAATCAATTTAACATTGAAACTGGTTTCCAGTTAATAGTAAGTCATTGGTACAATCGCTATTTTAATATAGTACTAAAAAATGGGTTTCCCTAACATAATTAGGTAGTACTGTACTTCCACAAAAAAAATCATTTAATTTCTCGTATTTTAAAATGTGCTGGTTTTCGTAGGATTAGTATTATTTCTTGAAAAGAGGATCAAGCTTAAAAATAATAAAAATAATTCATTTTAAAACCGAAAACTAAAATATTTCGACTGGAGAGCCGCAGGTTCCGTCGAGCGTACACTGACCTCGACTTTCTCAACATAAAGGAATTGTCGTCCAGGTTCTTACCGTTCTGCAGAGCTGCCAAGTCACACAGGCAGTACTTAGATTTCAATTTGGTTAAATAATCCAACGTTAGTATTTATTCCAGAAACAAAACAGAAAAGTGATAAACACAGATAATAAACCAATACCCAGCTCTTGAAACATTGAAATAATCTTTATTCTTAGTTACAAATATTAAAAGGACTGTCGAGATTTCGTTGCCTTTCTATTGTGGATTTTAGTGAAACCTCGCTTTGAAGTGAACAGAGATCAATGTTGCTCTCCATGACAAGCTGAAACAAAGAGCACCCGCGGCCGTATTAATTCATAGCTGTGCAAATCAGACGACAGAAAAACGGATTCATGATACTAAATAACAGTCCTACGGTTTTCATCATGTACTGTAAAAATATTAAATTTTAAATTTTAAAATTTTACTGTTTTCATCATGTATAACTGTGAAAGACCTTTATTCAATTATACACAATAAAACAAAACATCCAGGGTTCTTGTACTTAACATATTTATTTTAACTTAAATATGATTATTTAGGAATTTATTATAATTGAATTGTAGGTGATAGTTGGTGATTAATTAACAATGAAATAATGGTGTTGTAGTATTAAATTGTGTATTAGATTATTGCTATATGCAAGAAGTACGCCATGCAACAATTTGCGTAGCACGCTTTGCTAAAGTTTCATTCAATATTTCAAGCCTATACCTTATTTTATTTTCAATAATCCTGTAGACCATAACCAAGCAGAAATGACGTTGACACATTCCTTGCGAGCCAAAAGAGAAATTGTGTCAGTTTAATGAATAATAGGACTGGTTTCAATGAAGCTCAGACTTCTTCCAAGGATGGGCATGCAATATTATAGAATTCATTTTATCCATCTATATATAAAAATTCATGCAAAATTAAAAATCAAGAACGTAAATTTATTTTGAGATATCTGGCTACATGATATATTTATTTTATTGTTCATCAGGTCAAATTTCATATCAGTGTGAAAATAAAATGTTTTCAGTCTTTTCTTGTTATGTAGACACAAGTCACAAAAATATTAGAAAAGTTCTCGTGATTTAGACATGCTACTCTATTCAAGAGTGTGCTAAAATAAAATATTGCCTCAGACTCAACTACTTTAACTCTTTAGTTTATTGTTTCCATTTTACTCTATAAATACAATAATACACAAAATTCACTAAAATGTTTTCTATGATTGATAGCAGTTAGGCTACATGTTTAAATATACTACATGTTGAATTCTTCTATGACTATATTCAGTTACTTTTAAATTTACGTATTTTGCTATGTTTTCATTATTGCCCATAAGTCGAATACAAATAATTTGACAACGATTAGCAATTTGATACTTTCCATTTTTTAGACTTTCACCATCAATGAACTCAGTGTTTCTTACAGGCCTATAGAAACGAAGCTTCATGTATGGTTTTTCTTTGCGTAATTTCGTTTTCAAGGTATTGTGCGGATAGACAGCCGAAATGAAATTTTTCAGCCTATAGAATGGACTTCGCTAAAGTTTTGCCAATGAAAATAAAATTAATGCTCTGTTTTAAAGTATTTTATCGATTAGAAAGCCTGTGATCGGGTGTTAGAATCTATAAAAAGAACTCAACAACAATATGAAACACGTATCGGCGTACTTCACCTACTTTCATATAACAATTTTATTTTATTTCTGAAATTGTCATCATTTAAAATATTATGATATATTTTACCAATGCTTCCACTATTTTTATGAGTAATTAAGAATATTTTAATATTCACTTTTAAGTGATGGTAGCCTACTGGTTAGAAGTGTTGGCTATGCATATATTAGATACTATCTAGGATCGTTTTAGATGATTTACTATGTTACTCTTTAATATTTCGTTTAGGAAATATCACATATAATTTATAATGAGGGTTTTGTTGGTTGTGTCATTTCATCGACTTTTATGGTTGTACGTAGTACCGTCATTGAACACCGCAAAACTTGCAGCGATGTTGCTCACCATCTAGTATATTTCTGTAAAATAAAAAACAGGCGAATATAATTTTTTATTAGTATTATTAATTCGAGCAATAATCTCAATCAGGGTATTAAAATATAGCGTCATGGGACGCGTAAACATATAATACAGGTCTCTCTTTCATCAGACTGTAATGAAAAAGTAACTAAAACAATTTCTATTTCACGCTGGTTGGTTCTAATCAATGTGACACGTCCGGTAGTAAATTGAAGAGAGGTATTTCATGTCCCGATAATACCCACATAAACTGACATCATCACGGTCCGATCACGTGGCTGACAACATAATTGGCATACGTCATCAAAGTGTCAACTGAAATGGTTGCAATTTAAACAACTCCTTTCATTTTAACACATTTTGTGCCTTTGATGTTATGGGTTATAAATAAAATTTTTAAAACTAAATATTATGCATATTGGCATTCTTGATGTTAACGTGCACATTTGTAGGTATACGAGTTCAGGTATTATTTACTTTTAGGATTTAGCAAAGTTACTTAATGAAGAAACTAATTATGGTAGTTGTATGTTATTGATAAGACTACCATCAGTAATAACTAAACACTGACATAATAAAGCGACACAAACAAGTGCAGCAGCTGTTGCATGGTAGTCGCACAGCGTCTGCAATTGGCCAAGATGGAGCGCGGAGGTGGCGTCGCGACGCGGCGAGGTATTAGATGCATTGTATCTGTCCGTCGTGACGTCTGCTAAACAATTATCACCTGACTTCCACAGATGATTTATAAAATTAATAAACTTTTATGGTATAATAGATTGTTCTGGTGGGAGAAGGTAAAGCGATGATTGGCAATTTGTTAAAGAATGAAACGTTTTAATTATGCTTATTTTGCAAAA
Organism: Homalodisca vitripennis; assembly: GCF_021130785.1. Classification (NCBI taxonomy): domain Eukaryota; kingdom Metazoa; phylum Arthropoda; class Insecta; order Hemiptera; family Cicadellidae; genus Homalodisca; species Homalodisca vitripennis. Next base: position 43,220,303 of record NC_060211.1, on the reverse strand, counting down.
TGTCAAGTCTTTACATCAATATAAAATATTACTATTGATTTTAAGGCGACTTTCAGGAAATGTATGGTTAATGTTTGTACATATTGTAACCGTAACCTAACCACACAAAATGTCAGACAAAAGAACTATAGAAGGAGAGCCGGAAGCTAGGGGGTCGATTTCTATAATATCGTACTCGATTGTCCGTGGTACATCGCAGTCTTAAGGCGTCAGCTGCGCGAGGGCTAGTAACACGTTGGACGGACAGTTTTGCGCTAACAATTACCACGACATAAACGAATCAAACAACGACGAACATGGCTGTTGCATGGATGGGTGACCATTGAGCGCTCCTGTTCTTGCAAAAATTCCGCCTGCCCGGACAAATATATATTACAAATTTCGCCAAAAAGTTTATAAAATTATAAGTGATACGATTTATTATAAGTGTATTGAATTACAAATACGGTGGGGTTCCGATAGTTTCACTTTTCAGTATACTCAAAAAATGAAATGTTATTTTGAGTTTAGCATTAGCTCTCCTATAATATGTTCCAGAAGAAACTGACACATGTCAGTTTAATGCTCTCCGCCTATTCTGAAAGATTTGTAAGTAACAGGAAGAAATACATAAAGTCTGGATGTTTTGTTTAAAGATCTTGTAATTAACCAAAACTCCTTAAATATATCATAATATAAACCGTTGGTGTGAAATGTGACTATCACGAAGCCGTTTTTTTTGTCATCTGATCTGCACAGTTATGAATTAATACTGCCGCGGGTGCTCTTTGTTTCCGTTTATCATTGAGAGCAACATTTATCTCTGTTCACTTCAAAGCGAGGTTTGCCGCAGGATTGTGAACTGAAAGGCACAATTGCAAGGCAAACGATCCCGACAATCCTTTTAATATTTGTAACCATGCATGAAGATTGCTTTAATGTAACGGCTTAAGGGGTGGGTATTGGTTTAGTATTTTCTATTTCATAAAGTGTAAAATTGATTACTTTTTTAGATTATTTAATCAATACTTCAGGAATATTATAAATTTTCTGTTTTTCTTTTATAATACATAATTACCTCAAATTATTTTACAAAATTACATTACAATTATTAGATATTTAATAATCAGAGACTTAGTAGTTATAACGTACATAACACTTGTATCGTTTCGCGCATTTTATAAATATATGTATACAATTGTGCTTATATATTTATATCTTTTACTAACAAAAAAAAAAAAACAATTGTATAAATATTTAATATTCTTTTTTTAAGTAAATATTTGATAGTGATAAAAATCCTCTCTTTTAGTATATAACAAAAAAACTTGATAAAATGGTAAATATTTTAACAAGGTATTTAGAACTAATTATATTCTATTTATAATATTTAACATATTTATCTGAAAGACAATCGAAGTATCGTACCACCTTATTCTGTCAGTGTAAGAGGGAACACATACTTATACTTAGGAATGACGGAAAGAATTATGTTGACCAGTCAATTTAGAGAAGGAAGTCCCATGTGATCAGGGTTGGTCTTGCTGTCTCTCTTAGTTTACGTCACTGGAACATTCCTCTATTTCATCTTCAATATATTTTAATACTCAGGAACGAGAGAAATAATGTTCATTGAAAACTGTTAATACCACTAAAATGCACGTTGTGTACTATATAATAAAAAAAATAAAAAAAAAACAAAGTAAAATGGTTTTTATAATGGAAATATTATTATATTTATTAAAACTATTGTAAAATCGCCCTAAACTGTTGGTTGCTTTTATTTTTGAACCACGCGGATTATTTTACCGTTACTCCTGAAAAATTATTTTCATCACATAAATAAAACCATTTGACCCAATAAGACCGCCAAAAAGTTAACATCAGTGATGCGGATACAACGATTACATCGAATAGTGAAGAAATCAGGTTATTGATATGGAGAGTGAACGAATTTAATACATTAAAACTTAAGAAAATCCATATCTAACTCTTTGTTTGAAGTTAGTATGTATAATTTATAGTATAGTATATATATATATATATATATATACTAATATATATATATATATATATACTAATATATATATATATATATATATATACTAATATATATATATACTAATATATATATATATATATATTATATATAGAGTGGATACACTTTGTTTACTTTTTTGATTTATAAAGATGGAGGAATGGGACTCAGGACACCTTTATAAGAAATATAAGTGAAGTTTAAGTGACTGTAACAACTTTTCCATTTCCCCAAAAATCATAAAATTCCATTTTTGGGGAATGAACTAAAGTTGTAACAGTGATCAAAACTTACTTTTACATCTATTTCCTACAAAGGTGTCTCTTACCCTATTTTCTTGTCTAGGATAGCTCGCCTACCCAAATATTCTTTTAAGTGGTTTCAAATTCAGAGTATAGGCCTAACTTTCATAATTTTAAGCTTACGTACTTCTTATTTGGAATCATTTACCACCCTTTTTAGACAAATTTTATAGAAAGTTTTTGGACGCTTCTAGCTGCTGGCTAAGCATGGCGACAACAGAATTTATTTTTAAGTTTAAAGAAGTCCTATCCATTATATAGAAATAAACAAATAATATTGATTCGGAATATTCGGACATTTGTCATCATTCAGTGATACATCAAATTAGTAACACTACGTTTCGAGATCTACAATCTCATCCCTTCATAAGGTGAATAATAGGACACGCGTGAGTTATTTTATCTGTGTAACATTGTAAATTTCCGTCAAAAATCATGTTTCCAATGCAACCCTTCCATCGTCAAAAAAACTTCAAACAAAGAGTTTGATATGGATTTTAGTTAACTTTAATTTAGAAAATACTGTTCATCTGTGGGCAAGCAGATGATAACGTAAATTTAAAATTTATCTGCAATATATAACAGAATTACAGTTTCAAATGGACCCTACAGAGTTTTAAAAAACTTACTGAAGGATATGTCATATCTATACGTTCGAAAAAGGTTTTTAGCATCGCAAATGATCAAACTATTAAGCAAAGTTTGATGAAAGTAATGAATGAGTGTCGTAGGAGGTAACTTTAAAAGTGGTCCCAATGAAAGTGTAGTATATAAATGGACAGGCGAGTTATCTATAGCCATAGAAAATTATGTTATATATCTTTCAATAAAAGTCACCAACACACTGATTCGACAGATGCTATAATAGAAAGGGATAATACCGATGTAAAAATATTTATGGAATTACTTAAACAACACAACCCTTTCCTTGTAGTTATTATGAGTATTGCTACCTTAATTACTAGAGATAAAGAGATAAATCGTTACGATGCTTTAGAATCAGATTACAAAGCAATAAAGGCATCAAGGAACAGTTGATCCATTGCTGGTGTTTCAACGTATTTGTGTTTAAAAAGCAAATCCGATGAAGAACTGAAATATTATATGAACCATGAACTGGCACCATATCTTCTTGCTCAATTTGAAGACAGCAGCCTACGAAAGAAAAAAAACCAATTTTTGGCAATTTTTCCAGAAATTTATACTCATTTAAAAAGTGTAAAAAATGTTAATTACGTTCAAATAAATTAAACGTTTACAATTATATATGAGACTTATACACATTTAAAGTATAACTATCATAGCGACGCAGGTGGTATTTGATGGATTAAAAAAAACCATATTAAATCTGCTGAAAGGAATCGTCACGCATTGAAAAATAATTAATGTACAGATACTAAATAGGATGAAAATATGTCTTTGCAAATAGCTCAACAGAAATCTTTGTCAAACAATAAAAATGAAAGTCGCTTGATAGATTATGTTCAGACTTACATTAGGTAACAGTAGTTTTTCATGCCGATCGGAAACCGATGCCGACAAATTAATTGTAGATATAGATATTATGTTGTGATAAAAAATGTTACAGTTTCAAAAGATTTTGATGTCTGGGTGTTATTAACAACATTGATGGACGTATATCGTGAAATAGATTTTCAAAATAAGATTTTATAGAAAATAGTTTCATTTAAACGTTTATAGTCGATATCAAAATGTAAAGAATATATTCTTTATGCATACTTCAGAGTGTTGTAATACTATCTATGCGTTTTAAATTTAAGAAAAATTAAATTTGATAGAAATGTTGAGGTACGAAATATTTTAGACGACAAAGCAGAGGTATTTTTAAAAAGCCAATGAAGACTCCAATAAAATATTTTAAACGAGATGGACATATAACTTGGATTTAAATGCTGCCTCAAAAACCTAAATATTTGAATATGTTTAAGTTCAATTATTTTATAAAAGTAAATGCCAAAAATACAAGTGCTCTTTTTTCATTACCTTTTATATCTAATGCATCTTTTAAGCACTTCAACAGAGTATACCTGTAAATCCTGTGTTGTATGTTTACAATGCAGCGGAAATAGTTGCTCCAAAATTTTAACTATTACAAAAAAAGTCAAAGAAAGTATGGGAAAATTTAAAACATTTATATGAACCACTATATAATTCATAATGGTTTCCTTCATCATATTCTCCCTAATTTTCTTCTTTTTTAAATATATAAAACATTAGTTGACTTCGTTTGATTCGAAATTAAACTAGCCAATATTTCATTGTACATTCCAGCTGCCCCTCCGCTCTCCCAATCATGTTTTATTACCTGTTCAATATTCCTACTGCCCCTGCTTGATGCACACAAGTACCATTAATTTACTCACTTTATACTTAAATTTCTTTAGATATAGTTATAACTGTCTTTAGTTCCGATTACTTCTAGTCTATTTAGGTGAAATTCTACATATAAAGAAAAGAAATACCATTTAAAGCAAAACCAAATGGCAATAAATTTATTCTTTATAAGAATTTGTTTAAAAAATAAAATTGTACAGAAAATAATTTGACAAACATTTATAGTTTAAAAATCAAAATTCCACTTCAACCATATAAATTCATAACTGTAATTAATTGTAATCCGAGGTTTTAACGCGTATTAAACGCTCCAGGCACTCCACTATACAGAGTGTCTCTTTTCAGCGTTTGTGTAAGTATGTACGAGTATTCCTCTATTCAGATGTTGATGTATATTCCACTATTCCGATTCATCTACAATAGTTCGTTGAATTATATACTTTACTCGAAATCCCATTATCTATATTACAGAAATATACTATAAGAATCCGGTGAAAGTCAATATATTTAATGACGAGTATACTATTTTTAACATCTCAATAAGTATTTAAGTGTTAATTCCTTACGAATAACATTAATTTACAGTATACTTAGGTTGTTTACAAATGTTTTTATTACGTGATTTTGTCGTTGCCATCATGGTTACCCATATTAAAAGCAAATACAACGATGTTATAATAGTATTACATATAATTTTTACTCTTTAGTCCCAAAATCATAGGACAATATATTTCATACTGGGACCAAGAGAAACATATGCAGCAAATATCATGTCTCTAGGATCTTTCAATCAAGAGTTCAGGAGAGACAGACATACAGAAAAAGTAAATATTTTTATTATTAATTGTGGGGTCCCTTATAATATGAAAATTATTCCAAGTTCATGTGGTTAAACATGCCCTGAAGCACCGGAACATGATTTACTGTATATATTACGGCGGATTTCCCGCCAAAACTTAACAAGTCTGTGCCAAATTTCCTATCAGAATGTAACAATTGTGTTTTTTTTACAATGAAATAGTTTATTTTGTAGAAACGTTATTTAACGTTATGTGTACGCAGAGTTACGAAATCGAGGGGAATCTATGATTTATATAAAACATGAGAAAGTCGTTGAACTAAAGACATACGGACTCCGCATCGCTATTTCCAATGTTCAGCAATATGTCTACTGTCCACCACCACATTATGTTACACCACGGGAATGTCTTGGCCACAATCCAAATGTGTTCCACTTGTGTCCGATATAACTGCAGTGTTGTGATGTTTGCTTTCAGTGATTTTCAATACCGAGACATAAATTTGTAGTATGGAGAAACTATTGGATTAAGGCGATATTACATATAAATTTTAACTACTTTACGTGCCCTTTTCTATGTGCAATTTATGAAAAATTGGAATATTAACTCGTTCAAAAATGGCTGAAACAACGTTGTTGAAATATAGTAACATTTATATATTTTGAAAAATGTTATAACACCAAGTTTGTAATTACTATTATAGTTTACAAACTGTATGATCCGTACAGAAAGATGTATTTTATTTTCATTAAAAACTTAATCTTAACTTATAAGCTCTAATTTGGTTTACGTGCATTATTCTTATGTATGTGATTTTTTTTTATGCAAACTGAATGTTGCATAAAAATTACGATTGTCGGAAAAATATGGCATATCAAATAATTTTGCTCCATAATACTGTGACTATCCTTTGTTATTCCTTGACTAGAATAAATAAAGGCTATACCGTAGTATGGGGGGGAGGTGTACAATAAATAAACCTTAGCATTTGGACCTGACAATAATCATTCATTGTGACACTATGATGTTATGTAGGGGAAGGACGGGCAAAGTGGCCACTTTTTTGTTTGCTTATTATTTGCAATGCATTATGAATCACCAAAATCACTGAACCTAACAACAACATCTACTGTTACACATTAGGTTTAAGATAATATAGTTTTTCCTTTTAACTCTCACTTTAAACAGTCATTTTAAAAACGTAAAAAGTTGTCAGTTTGCCCTCACACGTCAGGTAAAGTGGCCAGACCCTATTATCTTTAAATAGAAAATGGAAAGAAAAGGCTTACACTAGTCCTGCTTCCTTTTACAATAGTCAAACTGGTAATCATCCTCTTCCTCGCACCCTGCACACTCTTGGTGGGCCCATTGCTTGCAGGGAGAACACATAATCCCGCCTTCATTGTCTTTAGATCTGAAGAAAGTTTGTTCATTGCAATAGAAACAAAAGCAATGTTCTTCAACTTACGCTTCTTCTGACGCTTCTTTGACATCAAAGTTAAATCGTTTCTTTATAATAATAGATTTTTTGTTTTTTTGAATTAGTTTCTTTTTATCAGCTCTATATCTCTTCATGGTTGGGTAGATTTTCTCATATATTTGTACGGCATCTTGATATGGTCTGCAAATTACGAAATACAATAGAACGCTTTATAGATACTATTAGCATATTTAGAGTTGGTAAATGAAATATATAAAATTTAAATATGATAAATGATAACACAATGTTCTACTCCAACACAAAATTATCATTGTGTGAACATAAAAATATGTAGTGATTACATAGACATTCAATACACATGAACACACAAAAATAAAAACAAATAATACATAGAGTAAAATTGACAATCGATTTCGGCAGACCATGCAAGCATTATCAGGCCAAAGATGAAAGTTAAGTTTCCATCTAATATTATATTTTATAGTATAAAAATGTTTAATAGATAAAAATATATAGTACATTAAGAATAACAATTATTTAATGAGCTCTTTTCTTTCAAAAATAATATTTATATGAAATGAGAAATTGCATCAGTCAAAGTGGTCCATCGCCACTTTGCCCGCTGTTAAGAGGCCAAACCCGAGAGAAAAATCTCTTGCAAATAAACATTAGTTAAAAGCTTAAATCAAGAATACCGATTAGCACTATAGCTCATAACTTCATTCCTAAATATTACTTAGTTTAAAACTATTACAATTCCCTATTTACCAAAAGTCAGTCATGTAGAAAAACGTAAAAAAACAACATGACAAAGAATCTAAGAACTATTGTTCACTCAGACACACAGGGAACACCAAGGCCATCAGTATGAACTAGTTGCGGCGATTTCCACTAGATAGCAGATATATCCAGAAGAATAACCTAGAGTAGCCACTTTACACGCCTTGGCCATTTTGCCCGTCTTTCCCCTACTGGACGAATCGCTTACTAGCTTTAAAACTAAACAGCGTTAAAAATAATCCTATAGCGATATTTTCTTTGTATCTATTTCCCAAACTCTACTCACGAGAGTGAGAGAGCACACACAAAGATGATTACCTAGAATGTTGACCACGAAATGATGCTTCTATGAAATCCTTGACCACCTCTAAAAGAACCCCAAACCAAATAACTTCAACCTGAAACTTTACTTCATAAACAAAAAAGTTTCAATGAAAAGGGTAAGCACTTAAATTTTTATTACTGGCATTAAGCATCAAAACAAAAATGTAATAACTTAATTAATTTGACCATTAACTGTAAAATACGTTAATATTCATGTTTACAAGCTTTCGGTTTAACAACTATTACAATAAACCTAATTAATATTTATTTACAAATTTAAATCGAGGATTTTTTCTACGAGTCTTAGACAGGCTTATTTTTCTAACAGATACCACCACGCTTTTACTGGTTGAGTGGGTCTTTTACTCAGCCATGTATAAACTATCGAAGGTGTTCCGTTAAGATCGTTTTATCGTATTATACAATATTATAGGCGATACAAAATTTTCCCTGCCGTTATGCTATGGATAAACTATCGTAACTTACATATAACTAAATTCAACAAATACAAACTTTAAACTGTGCAAGACACTTATGTAATCAGTGAATAAGTCTTTTATACTTTTAAATCTCCCGCCAGATGACGAAGGAAGTTGTGTTTTAGTCACCGCACACCGCTAGATGGCAAGGCAATCTCCTCGTCCTTCGTCAACAGTAATTACTCTTATCAGTAGTTTTCTAACATACTTTAATTAATTATTTGTTGCTATAATTAAAACAAACATAACACTATTGAGCAATACAAATTCAAACTAAAATACAAAACACATTGGTTTCTTTTTAAATATCCAGGCAAAAATTGTTTATCTGTACTAGAAAAACTATTCAAAAATCATTAACGATATACAACTCTTACTATTGGAGTAAACGGAGTATGTTTTAGTATTAATTATAATTTCTTTTGTAATCGGCGAATGCTATTTTATTAAATTTTAAAACATAAATATATATTACATTTTGTACAAGTAACAATATACTTACCCCTGGAAAATGTCGGAAGTTCCTATAGGTTTAAAAATTAACCGATCAGAAGAAACGATAGACTAACCATTACAATAACTCAGTCTACGGAGCTTAACTCATAACGAGCATCATTAGGTAGAGTTCAAGTCACTTGTAACATCTTTTACTATACTATTCCCACGAAGCGCTTCTTTAAAATCAATCGTATATATTTCCTTTTATCCAAAAAACATTAGCTTTAAGTAAATAGTAACGAAAAAAACTTTTTTTCAATTATTCTTTTGAAAATACTCACCCACGCATTCCAAAACAAAGTGGGGTTAACACAGAAATAGTTAATTTCAACTGGCGACGTGATTAATTTGAAATATTTTTTAATAAAATACAGTTTACAGAGCAAACTCTTGTCACTGAGATATTTCTCTGTCCTTTTGTGCAATTCTGAGTAAAGAATATATAAGTCAACATTAAAAGACGGATATGAAACCATTTGTCACTTGAATACACATCACTGACCACACAACCCTCAGAGTATAGTTTGGTTCAACGATATAGTTGGTACATAGTACGATAATTTTATTACTATACGAGTAGTATTTGTGTTTATAGTGTGCAATTTCCATTATTTCCCAGTCCCCCTATTTACAAAAATTTATGAGATAGGCTTATGTTACCAAACAGATCACTAAAGGGTGACATCTTACTGTCCATTTTTTCAGAAACACATAGTGTTCTTCTAATATATATTTATGCTAACGAAACTTTAAAAACTTATCTCTGTTAATCATTTTCAAATTTTAAAACTTTTTACATTTTATCTAGCTCCAATATAAATATATGGGAGTGTAATATACTTTGATCGAATATATTCAAAACTCTTTTGCAGATATTCCTAGATGAGTTAGAAGACCAACGTGGGCATAAAACATATTATTGCTGACTAACCGTCTGGGTAGAATGAATGAAATATTAATATGATGATCATTGCAGTGTTCTGCAGGGATGACACAAACTATATAAATCATAATACTCATACTAATGTATGTTACTCTACAAGCTATGCGTAACTATAATAATTAGCTTAAAATTCATTTCAATAATTTTACAATGTGACTTGTAAATAATCTCAGACTTATACATGAAATATAGTAATAACTAAATATAACTATTTGTCCTACTTCTTTATACATTTGTAAATATATAATATCTAATTTTAAATCTCATCAATAAGATAGTGTCACAATGTTATAACCATTATAGAGGAATTAAATGTTTAATTTCTACGTATCAATAATTATAATAGATAACACGAATTTCTACTGAAGCCTACAGCATATACAACTTACTGCTTTCAAAGACATACAGTTGGTATTAATTCACACTGTTCTTATAAACGTCAACTTTTTATCACTGCTTCGTTTAGATTAGCTTGGTCTATAAGATCTCACAACTTTCTTATGCATATTTCTGCACCTAGAAATAATGCCAAGGAATATGCGTGTACGTGTCTCATTCCAATTAAAAAGGCAAAATAAATTCATTTTCTATCTTTAGATGTACTACGAATCGGTCTCCTATGACTCCCCATCCAACGAATGAAGCTGGCATTTCAAGCTCCAAGTTCTAACTATTTTTGGCTTCTAACTCGGGGCCTGTAGGAGTTTTTGACCTTTTAGAACCACATAGTCTCTATGGGTTCCAATTTCTACAACCTTTCAATGGGAGTTTACCCTATGAAAATTTCAGCTAACATTTCTTGAATTACATTTTAAATTTCTCCTTCTGGAAACTTACATCCTTTAAAAGGTTTCATTCTATGGAAACATTTCCAGTAGTTTTTGCAAATAGCAAAAACTCGTACCTGTTATAATGTGGTAACTTTAAGCCTCTAAAATGTATAAATTTTTAAAGCTCCCGGTCTGCGACAGCTTCCACTCTTTAATTGTAGGATGCTATGGGTAAGATTTTTGTCTGAAAGATTGGAGACGACCATTAATACTGTTACTAACATAAGAAGAGGAGTGTATGTATTTCATTGTCATTGTTTTTAAGGTTAAGAGTTGTCAAAGTAACGATCTAATAAGGCAGGGGCTGTTAACAAGTATAATTTTGAATATAATAAAACAATAAATTAGTTATGTTTGGATAACAATTTTATTTTATCGACCACAATTACTCTAAACCAACCTTGCCATCTAATAATCTGAAATACACTTGAGTTCCAAGTTTTTAGAAAGGTTATTTCATAATAACGTAAATTTCAAATGTGTTTTACAGTTAAAAAGTACTAAATTATGGACATTTAAATTCATGTTTTTCTGCCTAATTCTGTTCTTCGTACAATTACAAAGACATATTTAATACATATAAAATTGTAATCTAAGGAAGAGTTTAGGTAAATTTAATGTTGATTTTTCTTTACTTACTCCAACACGTTGAAGTATGTAGCTAAATGTTGGTTATGGCTTTTTAAATTATCCAAAAAATATCGTATAAGTAGGGCTATAACTGAGAGCTAACGGGTTCAATTCCCGAGAAGGTCATAACAATCATAAAATAGGTGTTTTCCGTCTTCCCTTGAAAATATTAATTATAATGAAAGTATAAAACCACTTGATTCAAAAGAATTTACTTGAAAAAAAAAGAAAACCATAACATAGTTAATAATAAAAATAACTAGAATACAAGTAACAGAAGTTTTAGGGTTCAAGAATAGATGAATGGCGAGAACCCTTCAGGTGCTGATCACCAAGAGCCCTCTTGAAGACTGTCCAGTGGCCAAGACTTTCGACCAAACTTACGGAACACAATATTGTTATGCCTCTCGTTCTGCAATAACAAGAACACTGCTAGGTTAATTTCTCATTCCACATGAGTTGTGATGCTGATCAGAGTGAAATTAGTTAGTTACTACGCACTACAAGTTCTACTGGCTGACGCTGTCGCGCCTCCGTCACACTGCCCCACAACGACGACTCCACCAATCACATGCCTTATCTCTCGCTCGCCTGCCATAGACTACTTCACTGCAACAAACTTCTTTTCAAATCCAATTGCGACTACGACTAAAAGTGTTATTAGTACATCTACACAGCTACATTCAGTACATCAATTGTTGCTTTGTAACAAAATAAAAAATATACATATCTAAAACTACATTTTAATTGAATAGCATATTATTTCAAAACCCTTTATAAACTATTTAAAATATTGAATCGATTTAAAAGTATAAAACTTGTTATGTTTCCTTTTAAACATAAACATATGAATATAAAATTAATGGAAATATTGACTACTATTTCGTGTGTGTGTTATATTATTACATTATTTGGTAATATTCTGTTGAACACATTATAGTTCTTGAAAGATGGTCACAATAAATACCATTTCTTCGTAAAGTACTAAGTTTTAAAAGCCTTAAGATAAATAGAGTTTGCAATTATAATTACTAGTAGATGACACTAGATTATAGTATGATTGTTTCATAATACAACTACTTGAAAATTTTTATAAAATACAATACAAATTGAAATAGCAAAATTTCATCACTGCAGTTCTAGTCAAAAATTAGAATGATAATAACCATATAATCTAATAGTAACTATACAAAGAACTTAAAACATTTGCGATGAAATACATTTTCATATCAGATATTTATACTTTGTAGAATAATTAGATTTAATGATGTAAAGGAAATATGCATTGTTAATAATTATAACTAAAATAGATAAATTTCACTTAAAGTATCATTAAGTTACTAACAGCAAGTATTGTGTTTAATAAATATTGAAGTGCACTTTTCCTATAATTTAAAAAAAGGATTGACAGACAAACTTTAAAAGCTCGCTGCTTGTAGAATGTTAGATTTCATTACTTTCAGCCAATTAGGTCCATGGTTAAATTTAAATTGGTTGTACTTTTTTATGACATTAGTCTATATTTTACATCTGTGCCAAATTTCTTACTAACAGATTGTCTCGCTCCACACCTAAATGCACTGCTAAATCTCTATGCTGGTTGCTGACGAAAGATTAGATCCGATATATTCCCCTAACTGTACCAAATTCCTTCCTTACAGATTGTCTCGCTCCACACCTACCTGCACTGCTAAATCTCTATGCTGGTTGCTGACGAAAGATTAGACGAATAATGGTTGCTTTTTTCTGTTTTTTCATTTTCATCCGGAATGGCTTCCAAAATGTATGGATTATTCCCAATCACCATTTTTTCTGGGTCGTATTAATCAATTATGGAAGAATAAAAATTTTTATAAAACTGTTCTAGTTCAGTCACGTCAACAGTTCGACAAGCTGTTCATCTTTTTTTTCTATTTTTAGTACAAGGTAACCTTTTGTTGGCGACATTACTTAATACAAAATATAAATACATACATAAATTGTTTTTTTATATGTAGTTCGTCTTGAATTTTATGACAGTCATTTATTTTTATTAAACTAGGCTTTTGTTGAACACAGGTTGTCATATTGTTTAAAAAATAATTCATCTTAAATTAATAGACTAATTGAGTAAGTATAAATTATTGTGGTTTATAAAACCCCAATAATTAAATTATTAAATTAAATAGTTGATTTTCTTGAAGTTTCCGTGTTGGAAATTAAAAGTTAACTTATCTACCAGCCATATTTAGGTAATAAACAGGTATAGCAACGTAAAGTTGAGAAACCAGTTTATAAAACAATCGTCGTTGCCCTGCGGATCGGACAGGGTTGCTGCTCTCCACTCTATATTTATCTTTCAAACAAAAAATAACCAAATGAATGAAATTATTTGAAGCATTATAATTTCGAGCATTAATCCCCAACAGGGTAAAAATATGCAGTCATTGGACGGGTAAACATATCATAAAGGACTGTAATGAAAAAGTAACTAAACCAACATTCCTATTTCACGCTGGTTGGTTCTAATCAATGTGACACGTCCGGTAGTAAATTGAAGAGAGGTATTTCATGTCCCGATAATTCCAACAGGAATTGACATCACTGAAAAACTGACATCATCGCGGTCCGATCACGCGGCTGACAACTTAATTGGCATACGTCATCAAAGATTCGAATGGACCGTTTGTAATTTAAACAACCCCTTTCATTTGAACTTATTTTGTGCCTTTGATGTTATGCGTTATTTGTTCAGATTTACAAAATTTTAAAGTATATTTTTCTCTTATATATGTATATATTACATTTAAGGCATTAAAAGTGATTAGGTAGAAACTGATAGCAATAGTTATATTGCTACTGATAAGATTATTAACAATAATAACTAAACAGCAGCTCCTGCATGGTAGTCGCACTGCGTCTGCAATTGGCCTAGATGGAGAAGCGTTTAGTGTGTCAAAACTACTCAATAGCTTGTAAAAATACTGCACTGTGTATGGATTAGAAATACGACGAAAAGTATTTTTGGATTGAACAATGGAATTTCAATCAGGTCTCTTGATCAACTAAAAAAAAGTTTAACTCCAGCAGATTTATTATTATGCGTGACACACTAAAGTAATATTTGATATCCATTTTCAATAATTCAACTTAAAATTGAAACTGATTTTCAGTTAACAGTAAAACATTGTTACAATCTCTAAGTTAATAGTTCTAACAAATTGTATTTCCCTAACATAATTATAGTACATCTACAAATAAAATAATTTTAAAACATGTGCTGGTTTTCCTAGAATTTTGGATTTTTTCTTGGAAAGAGGATCAATCTAAAAATAATAAAGCACACAAATATTTCGACTGTTGGGTCGTGAGCTCCGTCGGGCGAACACCGACCACCCCTTTCTCAACATAAAAGAATGGTCTTTCAAAGGCATTAGGCGGATCTTATATGATCCTCACACATGTCAGTATCGTACAATAACAAAAAAGTATTATTTTTTATGATCGTACATAACTATTTACTATTACTAGTAAAATATATTTTATAGTAAGTAACAATTAGTTAATTACCACTTTATCGAGTTGTTCTGTTGTAGGGTGAAATGGTAGATTTTTATCACTACCACATTTTTACTAGCAAATTCAAATGTATAATGAAAAAATAACATAATTGAAAAATAATATTTTTTAAGTAAAATATATAATAACAATTTAATATATATATATATATATATATATGCATATATATATATATGCATATATATAACATACCACACATACATATATTTATTAAATGCGCATAATGATATGTGTTACAATCGTTATCACTATAAATATATATATATATATTATATATATATATATATATATATATATATATATATATATAGTTAGTAACTGACGTACTTAGATTTCTGTTTGGTTAAAATAATCCGACGTTAATATGTATTCCAAAATCAAAATAGAAAAAGTTATAATAAAACAGATAAGGGGAGATAGTACACCAATAACCAACCCTCAAGCTATAACATTGAAAAAATCTTTCTTTTCAATTACAAAAATATTAAAAATACTGTCGCGATTTATTTTCTTGCATTTGTGCCTTTCAGTTCACAATTTTGCGGCAAACCTCGCTTTGAAGTGAACAGAGATAAATTTTGCTCTCAATGACAAACGGAAACAAAGAGCACCCGCGGTGGCATTCATTCATTGCTGCTCAAATCAGACGACGGAAGAGAACGGGTTCATGATACCTCACATCAGTCCTACGGTTTTTATCATGGAATTTTGCAAGAGCTTTAGTCAATTATACATACTTTTAACAAAACATCCATGGTTCTTATACTTAATACATTTATTTGAATGTGTAAAAAGAGGTGGGCCGACTTTCCAGCCAAGGGTACGCGCATAGTGAGGAGGTGAAGGTGGAGGTGTAGCTGGATGTGTAGGTGCAGGTGGGAGGTACAGATGGAGGTAGCATCGTATAGTGCAGGAGGTTTTACCTCGCCGCCCGCCGTCTAGCTCGCCGCCCTCGCAGCTCTTTCCCCTCCCCAAACACGCGTCAAACAAAAGCAGTCGAGTGTTGTTTTCTATCCATTAATCACAGTGGTAGCTTTTTTGCCTATTGCAACAATTTTCTCTGTCAGTGATGTTAAGTGAAGATTAGTGATGATAGCGATGATATGTCTTCAGCATGTAAGTGGTGGCTTACGGGAACGTTAAGTAATCGAACATTTAGTGCACATCCTGTTAATCAAGTGCGACAGGAACTAGGTGAATATCATCATCTTTTTCATGAACTAAAAAATTATCCTGAGAAGTTTCAAAATTATTTGCGAATGACTCCTGAAACGTTTTAAGTACATACGTGAAAACCATTTCTCCCAAAGTTTGGAGAGTTGTACAAAAATACTGCAACTTGCATGTTAACCCTATCGGTCCAAAAAGAAACAGCTTGTTACTGACTATAAGGTAAGTTACAGTACCTTTCTGCCTGCAATTGCACATGTTCTGTAAGTTAAAAAGTATATGCTTTGTTAAAGATAAACAGTCTGTAAATTTAAAATAAAAAATATATGTATTGAAGTTAAAATCAATAAAATTGTTGCCAGAAATAAATTTTCATATATTCTTCTGTTATTTAATTCTCGAATATGTTTGTTGTATGTAAAAATGAGTTGGTAATAAGAAAGCAATTCCAGTTCATGAAAAATACAATTTATTGGTAAAATGATAGTAACTAACAGGGATCTTTTCAAAGTAAAATACAAACGAAAGATATTAATGTACGCTACATAAAAAATGCTGCAAATGTTTGAAAATGTTATAATAGTAGGCCTAACATAATCTTAAAAAATGGTATTATTAAGTAAATTGCGCAAAGGAAAAATAGTAGTACTTATAAAAAAACGTAAAGAACTATTAAACTGTCATTAATTTATCGCCAGCTGAACGGCATTACAAAGACATTTTTAAAGTGAGTGTACTCGGGAACATATGTTTCGCCGCCATCCTGGTTGTAGTTCAATGGTGAAGTTCACGTCGCGGACCAGCTGTGCGAAGGTGACTGGTGATGGTGATGCCATGGTACTAGGAGAGGAACTGTCGTAGGGACTGTAGCGATGAGAGCTTGTACTGTGGTCTACTGACGTAGGTCTAGTGACAGTTGATGTTGTTGAGAATGATGATGGTGGTTCGGGTGAGTATGCCATGTCAAAAAGAATTTCTTGAACTTTCATCCTGAACAACATTTTCTTTCTAGGATTCAGGTTTTTAACATGGGGTAGCAGTGAGTTGAAGAACCCAACATCCTCGTCATTTGCCCTGTCCTCACTTTTCTGTTGCTTTAACTTCAACTTTTCTTTCTCCAACTGCACTAATTCCCGTCCAATAGCTGCTTGTGTCGTGATTCTTTTTTTAAATCCTGTTCTTGTGATCAGGTCATTCGTATTAAATCTTGGTGGCATTGCAGGGCGTGATGCATGAGATTTCTGCTGCTGGCGTGATTCACTCTCCGGCGCCGGTACTATTGTCAGATTCTCTGTGTCCAACTGTGGATTGTCAGGTTCATCACATTCTTGGCCTATCTCGGTCACTTCTTCCGACTCCTCTTCGTTTAGGTCGTGGTCTGAGTCATCTGCTATTACATCTGCAAGGTTTCCTGTTGATTTGTGGGGCAAAAACTGGTCTTTGAGAAACGCCATGCTGTCGTAATATTTCCATGTGGGTGTTTCTGGTGCTGCAGCTCCAGACCTTAATTGTTTTGGAAAATTGTTTTCTGAATTTCTTGCCTCAAGTTCTTCCAAATTTGCTTCACAACTTTATCTGGAAACAAAACACGAAAACGTAAACGACCTAATATTTTTAATATTATGTTTTTGGTTATATTGTGTTCTTTGGTTGCAGGTACTTGGCAACTGGAAGCAGTTTTAAAACTCTTGGATTTTCATTTCGAATGGGAGACAATACAGTGGGCCAAAATCGTTAAGAATGTGTGCAAACTGTTATGGGGAGACGTTTCCAACCAGAGCATATGCCAGTTCCAACTATTGAAGATTATGAGCAAGTTGCAAAAAGATTCTATGAGATTTTGGAAATTCCCCACACTGTATCGGAGCGTTTGGACGGTAAACACTGTCGAATAAAATGCCCAGCGCATTCAGGGTCTATGTACTTCAATTATAAGAAGACTTTTTCAATTGTTCTACAGGGTTGTTGCGGATGACCATTACAAGTTTATATTTATTGATGTTGGCGGTTTCGGCAAACAAAGCGATGGGGGAAACCTTGAGGGCGTCAGATTTTGGAAGGTTGTTGGAACAAAACAAATTGTGTATTCCCCGAAGAAAAGTGTTTTGCCTGACAGCAATATAAAAGTTCCACACGTTTTTATTGCAGATGAAGGCGTATCCCTTGCGCGAGAATCTCATGAAACCTTATTCGAAAAAAGCTCTTGGGGATGCAGAAGAAGTGTATAATAAACGGCTATCAAGTGCTAGAAAAACCATTGAGTGTGCCTTTGGCATTCTGTTTGCTAAGTGGCGGATATTAAGTGGTTACATTGAATACCTTGCCTGAGACTGCAGACGATATAATAAAGGCTGCATGCGTTTTACACAATATAATCATAAACAAAGACGGATTACTGCGGTGTACATGAGTCAGAACTCCTGCCTTTCCCTACTGAACTGATCTTACAACCATTGGGTAGATCTGGAAATGCTACATCTAAATCGAGCCAAAGAAGTTAGAAATAGTTTCAAGGAATATTTTGTAAACAATCCGTAATCAAGATAATACTTAGTTGCAAACTGTGTGTCCTTGTTTATAGTTCAATTAAAGATTTCATTCGCAAGTTTCTAATTTTTTACCTTATTTCAAACCTTTTACTTACTAATGTTAGATAAAAAATATATTAATTAATTAGAAAGTCTGCTATGGATACTTTTTACATTACACTTTAAACTGAATATCCCACATAAAACAGCAAAGCTGGTTTAAGTTTAAATTTAAAGTTTTTAGTTACCTGTAACTTTTAGTTCTTTCGCAATTTCCTTCCATTCCTTGTCCAGAACGTCACGATTGTGATGTTGCTTGTGTCTCTTGTCCCCACAAGGCTGGACGATTTTGGACAGCAATAAATAATATCTTCCTTCATTTCGGATAACAGGTTATCAAAAACTAACAGAAACCAAACAAGCGGAACTAAACGTTGACTTGGGTGAAAGCAGACTGAAGGGAGTGGCGGGGTGTACCGGGAGAGGGGGTTGGGGGGGTGCGTGGCCTTGAGTGGACCAATCACGTTAAAGCAGCGAGCAAAGCCGCGAGCTAGGCAGCGAGGTAAATCAAACTAGTTTGTTTTCGAAAAACATCCTGCTAGGCCTCCTTGTAAGTGGCGAGCTACACCTCTACCGCGACCTGCTCACCATGCGCGCACGCATTTAAACCTAATGAAATTGTTTTTAACTCGCCGTTAACGGCGACCTGCACCTACACCTACACCTCCACCTTCACCTCCTCACTATGCGGCGTACCCTTACCCTATTAGTCCTCACATGGCACTGGTTTGTGTGAGGATCGTATATGATCCGCGTAACGACTGTATGACTTGGCAGCTCAGCGGAACGGTAAGAAACTGGACGACTCGACTATTCATTTATGTAGGGAAGGGCGTGGTCAGTGTTCGCTCGACGAAGTCCATGACTCACCAGTAAAAGTATGTTGATGTTATATTTAAAATTAATTATCTTCACTATTTTTAAGCGTGATTATCTTTCCAAAAATTAATATTAATCCTTAAACATTTTAATAATTAATTAGCACGTATTTCAAATAGTAAAAGAGAAAACTGAAATAAATTGAAATATAAATATTGTATGTGTCCTGTTATATGTTCATATGTTATATGACTTCTCCTCAGAAATAATAAAAATAGTATTGGCAAATTCTCTATGAATTTTTGTACGTCTTAGTGTAATTCTTCAGACGAAATACTGTATGAATATTTACAAATCTAAAATTGTTAAACTTTCTAGAAAATATTTTAAACAAAAAACAAAAAGTAACTGTAATTGAATATTAAACAGCGAACAAATACCTCAAAGCAGATGTTTCATCAGAAATGGCATAGAGTAAAAATAAAATATTTTAAATAAATTTAGGAAGGTTCAAACTGAAAGTAAATTTAGATTGTAATATAAGTTGATGAGCAGTGTCAATATTTCTTTAATTAAATCTATATAAAGTGTCGTTGGCATGTAATGATACACTTATATACACATGTATTAATATATAACAATGATCTATTTTGTCCTGATTGTGTTTCCTGGAATGTACATCTTAGGGTTACCATTTTCATAAATAATACTACAACGGCAAAACCGTCATTCAAACACGAAGGGGGTTAGAGGTTTGGCCTATATATTGCTCATGACAAAAACTATAGTTTAGTTGATATATTATGTAACTTTAATTGCAATCAATAGTTCTTTCAATTGGTTATGTTTTATTAGTTATGTTATTTGTGTGTGTGTGTGTGTGTGTGTGTGTGTGTGTGTGTGTGTGTGTGTGTGTGTGTGTGTGTGTGTGTGTGTGTGTGTGTGTGTGTGTGTGTGTGTGTGTGTGTGTGTGGCTTTTAGAAAATTAAAATATTACCTCATTAAAACATTGCTGAAATTACGTTGCTAAAATAAAATTACATTTATATATTTTAAAATAAAAAGATAATTATTTATTCAGTAACAACAATCTTGTGGTTATTTTAAAAGTATGGAGAATCTTTGTCTTTATACAAACATGTATTTTGTTTTCATTAAGAATTTCATCTTGATGTTTAGAGCATAAATTTTGTTTCCTATATTATTTTGATGAATGTAGGTTTTTTAATGTAAACAGAATGTTGCATTAAGAATATTATAAATGGAAAAGCAATATGGCATACCTAAATGTTCTATTATAATACATTTTATAACAATAATATTCCGTTTAATTTGGTGACAAATCTGGCTATACAAAGTGAGCATGGTTACCTAGAAATGATATCTTTGACCACGATAGTTGACCAAAGATACCTGAAGATACCTAAGGATGTACCTAAAACAGCCCCAAACTAATTAACCTCAAGTAAATACATTAATTAATAAAATAAAAAAACTACTTCATTAGAAGTGTAAAGAACGTCCGATTTCATTACTGGTATTAGGAGTCAAAACAAACATATTTTAATAGAAATAATTTTGTTATTTACTGTGCCATATATGTTAATATTCGTTTTTACAAGAAGCTATCTGCTTATGAACTATCATAATACGTTAGATACTAATAATGATAAATAGTATTTACAGCTTGCGAGAATTCCACTTCGTGTCTGAGCCAGGCCAATTTGTCTCCCGGATACTATCACACTTGTAATGGAAGCGGGTGTTTACCCAGTCACAAATTATCGGAGATGTTCAGTTATTGTTATATTATCATATCATAATATATTATAAAACTATGCAAAATGTTCAACTTTCCATGTTTTACGGTCAAACGATCATAACTTGCATCTACCTTAACAAAACCTACAAATTTTACACAAAATTAAAACTATGTAAGACACGAAAGTGATCGCCGAATAAGTGTCTTTGATAATTTCAAAACTCCCGCCAGACTACGGGTATATTGCCGTTCGAGGGTCCTATTTTGGCACCGCGCCGCTAGATGGCACGGTAACCTCCTCGGCCTTCGTCAACAGCAACATCACCGGTCATTAGTGTTCCAATTTACTTTAATTGTGTGTTGGCTGTAATTAAAACCATATAACACTATTGAACAATAAAAATTCAGACTAAAATAAACAAAAAATCTTTTTATACATTCAAAAAAAATCTTAGTAATCTGTACAAGATAAACAACTCAAAATCAATACATGTATTAAAATTATTCCTAAAAACGTAAACGGAATCAGAAAATATTTGTCGTTCTTTGTAACAGTTATTTAAACTAATCGTTGTGTTTTATTTATTATTTATAATCTGTTTAGTGTTTTATTTATTATTTATAATCTGTTTAGTACCTTTATATTAAATATAATACACGTACATTTAATATTATTATATATTTTTCAAGTAACAATTAAATCACTTTTGGATAGCGTCAGAAGATTTTAAATATCTCAAAATATACTGCACAGGTCAAGAATTGCATTGCGTTGTGATGTTGAAAGATCAGAAGAAACGAAACACTAAATATTACAATAATTCAGTCTGTTCAAAGATTAGTTCATAACGAGTATCACTGGGTAGAGATCAAGTCGCTTGTAACTTCGTTTATTATAATATTTCCACGAAGTGCTTCTTTAAAATCAATATATATTTTTCCTTTTATATACAGTTTATTAGCTTCAGGTAACTAGTAACAATTAAACAAACATTTTTCGATAACAGTTTGACAATACCCACCCATGCATTTCAAAACAAAGTATAGTTAGCAATAGTTTAATTTAAACTGGTGAGGTGATTAATTTGATAAAGTATCCAGATTATAATAAAATACAGTTGACAGAACTAACCCCCATCACTAAGGGAATTCTTCGTCCTTTTGTGCAATAAGCCAACAGTAAACGATGAGTATAACCATTTGTCCACTTGAATGCACGTTACTGGCAATACAATCATATACTTGGAATGTTTGGTACAACGATACGCTTGCTCTCACATATATTAGTATTAACAAACTAAAGCCTAATTGATCCCACAAACACGTTTATAAAATTTAAATATTACGATAAGCATCATCAAATTGGATTTCTTAACACTTTTCTTAAACGTGCCTTGAGTTTGAATGCACATATTTACTTTAACGATGATTTCAATAGTGAGCATGTAATTATTTCATACATTTTAAAATAAAACGTTACGCACGTAAATAATAAATTTCGCGATTACTACATGATTTCAAATGTAATTTCCAATAAATTTTATTCATAGCAATTTTGAAAAGTAATTTATTTATTTTATTCAATGTTTTATCTACTTATTATATTTTGAGCAGTATCATAGTGATTTAAAGACAATCATATTATAACATATTATAACCTGAAATGTAGTTATACAGGCCGTGACAGTTTTATTATGATGGTATGTGTATTTGTTACGACGTAAATGTGTACTTTTACAAAAGTAAGTTTATTTTACTTTATGGTTCATTTTATATAAGTCAATACAATAAGTCTGCGTTCCACATAATAAAGAACTTAGCAAAATATGATTTATTGTCCATCTTTTATGAGTAAAACATAATAGTTAAACTTTAACAGTATATCTAAGTTGATATGTTAGTATTAAAGATTTTTATATTATATTTGATCCCAAACTTATTTTATATATGGAAATCAAACGTTCCCTTATATTAAATCCAGTATATTTGTATGATATGGTTTAATAGTTATAAGTTTGTAATATACTTTTGAGTTTATATATTCAAAATGTTGTGCATTTATTCGTAATTGAGGTAGAAGACGAAAGTGGAGAGATAACACATTATTTATGAGCTATTTTCTGGATGAAGTTGTAATCATTACAATAGTTTTCAGTAAATTTGTAAACAAAAAATTCAATAAAGCAATTAAATTAGATTTTAAAATTGCTATAAATAAATGAAAATTACATTTTAAATCATTTAATAATCGCGATATTTATTATTTTACGTACAAAGATAAGTTTTCTTTTACAACTTACTAATTAAAGAAATTTAAAAGATAAATGCTATTTTACATATTAATTGACACAAAGTTTTTTCGATCACTCTATTAAGTAAATCAGTAATAAACAAAACAAGTAATTGCACCTATTCGGTAATTGATAGGTAAATGAGTCAGTAGGTTTAACCAAAAAATATTAATTTCAAAAAATACCTATTTAATGCTCACTATTGAAATCATGATTTAAGTAAATAGTTGCATTCAAACTCAATGTATCTTTAAGACATCCAATTTGATAAGGAATGTAAAGAGACTTAAAGTTTATAATCGTCTGTGTTGTACGAGTATAACACATATCTAGTAGTAATACTCGTATCTAGTATTTTATATATATATGAGAGTAACGTATCTTTGTACCAAACATGCCAAGTATATGATTGTATTGCCAGTAACGTGCATTCAAGTGACAAATGTTTATACTCATCGTTTACTGTTGGTTTATTATTATCTACGCATAATTGCACAAAAGGACAAAAAATTCCTTTAGGTATGATGATTAGTTATGAAACTGTATTTTATTATAATCTGGATTCTTATGATAACTTTATCAAATTATTCACGTCACCGGTTACTATTCCTGAATACACTTTGTTTAGGGATGCCTGGATGGGTATTTTCTAAATAATTATCAAAAAAGTTTATTTTATTGTTTACTAATGACCTAAAGCTAATGAATTTTAGATAAAAGGAAATGTATACGATTGATTTTAAACAAGCACTTCGAGGAAATAATATAATACAAGAAGTTACAAGCGAATTGATCTCTAAGATTGTATTCTGGATGTATAAGATTGGAGGTAGGGCCGCCTCCTTCCGAGATCCAAGAGAAAGAATTTAGGACACTAATCTCAAGTCATGTCCCCTCGGAAGAAGGGAAAGCCAGCTCTGAACTAGCCTCTCCAGTCAAGGAATGTGGGGGGTGGCACAGTTACAAGCGACTTGATCTCTACCCAGTGATACCCGTTATGTACTAATCTATGTACAGACTGAATTATTGTAATGTTTAGTGTATCTTTTCTTCTAATCTTTCAGTTTCACAATACTGTGCAATTGTTTACCTGTTTAGTATATTTTCAAATATTGAAATTATTCTGACGTTATTCAGATGTGGTTTTAATTATTACTCGTAAAAACGTATAATATGGATTATTTCTTTTATTTAATATACCAATATAATACCAATAATAGGTCTTTTATTTACTGACATATTAACCAATAAATTATAATAATAAACATGTGAAATTGGCTCAACCAACTGTTAAAAGAACGCCAAGTTCTCTGATTCCGTTTACCCTTTCAGGAAGAGTTTTGTTACACTTATGATTTTTTTTATTGTTTATCTTGTGTAGATTACTGAGTTTTTGGCCGGAATGTATACAAGGAAACAAATGTATTTTATTAACATTAGTTGCTTTTGTGTTATTCTTGTTTTACTTACAGCCAACTCTAGTTTTAATTATATAAACATATAACAGACACATGCTTTATTTGTTTTTTTTAATTTAAGTTTTCTCTTTTACTATATGAAATATCCTGATTATTTAAAATATGCACGATTCATATTATTACTTTGAAAGAGAATCATGCTTAAAAATAATAAGAAATAAATATCAAACCAAAGACATTTCACCCTACGGCAAAGCAACTTGAAAAAGTAATACTTAACTTAACCAAGAAATATTATGACTCCTGCAAATAATCAGCACAAATTCATAATAGTAAAACATGAAATTGTAAGAATTGTATTTGCAAAAGAAAAGTAATATCTAATTATGTTAGGAAGGAACAATGTGTTAGAATTATTATTTAACTAGCGATTGTAGCAATGATTTAGGGTTAACTGAAAATCAGTTTTAATGTAAAGTTAAATTATTTAAAATTGATAGCAAATATTACTTTAGTGCGTCACGCATAATAATAAATCTTTAGGGTTTACTTATGATTTGTTATGTATTTTTTATTTTTGAATATAATTTAGAATATAAAAGAAATATAATTTAATTTATATATACTAGCAGACCCGACAGACGTTGTCCTGTATACACGTCTTTAATGCGGGAAAATTTTAAACTTTGGTTAATCTGTAACAATCTGGGCTGTTTTGATAAAAATGTCTATTAAAAAGTTATTACAATATCTAACTTCATCACATGTACATTTAATCACACTTCGACCAACCGATAGTGTGTGAGTATAACATGAAGTGATGTGAAATGTAGAGGATGTTTTAAATGAAAACTTACTTAATCTGAAGGTAAAAAAGTTGAAACACAACGATTTTATAACAGGTATATTTTTTTCAATTTACAACTTAATTTACCGTAATGCCATTGAATGTACAATATTTTTTGTTAATCCTTCAGGAGTATACACAAACAAATTAGATGATTTTCCGATAGGGCTGAAGTATAATAAGTGACATCCATCACAATCGAATTATTGATATTTCCGATATCCCTATATAAACTACTATCCGAATTAGATTATAGTTATGTAAAGCCTGAAGTATAATAAGCGGCCACCATCACAATCAACTTACACATAGGAACACAACCTTTTGATTTGTATGCTACTTAGGTTATTTGAGGTAATGCGACCAATAATCTCTATTAATGTACTATTATAATTTTAGCACTCACACAATAATTACACGATGTTTTATTTTTTATTTTCTTCTTTTTGCCTGTTGGCTTTTATAAACTTATAACGCGGCCACGTAGTACACTTTTTAAATAACTTCATTCTATTATATTTTAATGTTATTTGCCGTATTTACTTTTGAAACATGAACCTTACAAAACAACACACACACATTGATAGCAGCACAAACTGTCAATTTCAGTTAAAAGCTAAAACTTCCAATTTTATATCTGGATAATCTCTATTCTCCAAAGTGAGTACAGAATATATTTAAATAAGAAGTGGTGTTATTTTTATATGTTTATGCTTACTCTATGCTTTCAAGACTATTATTGATTAAAACTGTGTTGTAATATTATAATGTTTACATAGAACAATTGGTGAAAATTTAAACTTTGCAATCTGCATTAGACTACTGATCAAGCACTTTTTATAATAATGTAATCTAAATGTAAACAAATGTTTCTGCCTCTTTGGTGAACTTCAGCTGAAAATATTCACAGCTGTTAAGTATCAGTTCACTTTACGTATTACGTGTCGTAGCGCAGTCTGTCGTATCCAATATAAAAACACTCCAACATCAACAACAATTTATAATTAAAAAATTCTAATTATATTTGACCGAATAAATAACTATAATGAAATTCAGTAGTTTGGATAGGCTATTCAGAAATATTAATAATTAGATTGTGGTGGTGGCTGCTTATTATACTTCCAGCCTTTAAATAACTATAATCCAATTCGGATAGTAGTTTGGATAGGCTATTCAGAAATATCAATAATTCGATTGTGATGGAGGCCACTTATTAAACTTCAGCCCTATCGGAAAACCATCTAATTTGTTTATGTACATTCCTGAAGGATTAACAAAAAATATTGTACATTCAATAGCATTACGATAAATTAAGTTGTAAATTAAAAAATATACTTGTTATTAAAACTAGTAATTTAAAATTACAGTATAATATCGGAAATGGCCAACAGAATTTAATTTAAAACCAATTTCCTACACTATTAACAATAAGTAGTTATTCACACATGTGATTTGTATGCTACTTAATTTGAACTTATGTGACCAATTCTGACTGCAGATTAAAAAATGTAAATTACAACAAATTATTTTAAATCCAATTAGTTTAAAACTTGATTATATAAACTGTTAACAATATTCACACACAGAAACACAACCTTTTGATTTGTATGCTACTTAGGTTATTTGAGGTAGGCCTATGCGACCAATATACTCACTTCAATAAATTTGCAAAATGAGTTAAATAACTTTAATAAATAACTATAGTTTTTTATGCACTTCAAACATCTTCAATCTCTATTAATGTATTATAACAATTAGCACTCACACAATAATTACAAGAATGTTACAAAACAACGCACAAATTTGATAGCAGCACAAACTGTCGGGAAAAAAACTGGAATTAAAATAGAAAAACATTATGGCTGTGTTGTAATATTATCATGTTTACGTAGAAAACAATTGGTGAAACTTCATCTTTGCAATCTGCATTACACTACTGATCAAGCACTTTACAAATTTAAAATATGAACTTTCTAAATTTTAAATGTGAAACAAATGTTTCTTCCTGCCTCTTTGATGAACTTCAGCTGAAAATATTCCCAGCTGTTAAGTAGGCCTATCAGTTCACTTTGTATTACGTGTCCGTGGCGCAGTCTGGCTGGCGGATCCAATGTAAAACACTCCCACCATCAACAACAATGTTTATTAAAAAATTATATATACTACAATTAAATATACTATTAAAATTGGACCGATTATGAATCTAAACCATTCTCGGATCCAACTGAAGACACACAAAAAGTTTCATTAAAATCGGTCCACCCGTTTAGGTGGAGTTCATTAACATACACACGCGCACACACAAGAAATATATATATATATATATATATATATATTTATATATATATATTAATATATTCCAAAATAAAAAATATTATAAAAATCATAAGTAATAAAAATGGGAAGAATAATAATAGTTTTATTGTTCCTGATAAGACTACGAACAATAATAACATAACAGTCCAGTAGCTGTTGGATGGTAGTCGCACTGCGTCTGCAATTGGCGTAGATGAAGCAGCGCACAGTGTGCCAAAACTATTCAATATCTTGAAAATAAATTGCACGTGTACGAATTAGAAATACGACGTCAAAATATTGTTTTATGGAACAACAGGAATTTCAAACAGACCTTTTGATGAACTATAAAAAAAATCATAAGTATATTATATACAGGGTGTTCATTGGAAAATCTTGTATGTAGAACAGTTATAAAAAGCCAGACTTGAACTAATAATCTAAACAAGTCATCTGTTAAAAATGTTATAGAAGCAAAAAACAGTTTAAGGGAAATACAAAACCAATACACACACCCCAGCCTTTACATTAAAACAATTCTCATCAATATTTACAAATATTAAAAGAGCCTCTGGGTTGTCTGCCTTGCAATTATTGTGCCTTTTCAGTTCACAATGCTGCGGCAAACCCCGCTTTGAAGTGAACAGAGATAAATGTTGCTCTAAATGATAACGGGAAACAAAGAGCTGTATTAATTCATGGCTGCGCAAATCAGATGACAAGAAAACGGTTCCCTTAAAGCCACATCTCTGTATTACGGGTTTATATCATGGAATTGTGCAAGAGCTTTGGTCAATTACATATACTTTAACACCTTCACTGCAAGACGAGTAACGTACGACTTTAGAATTGCCGGGATATTATTATTTTGCGTCTGGGGCAGTCAGTGTGTTAAACAAGAAATCCAGCCAGGGTTATTGTACTTACTCTTTTATCGCTTTCCTTCTTAGCCTTGATATATCTAGGACTGACCTGTAGACTTGAAATTTTTTATTTCTATATGAGAAACACAGAGTTCAATGATGATACATTCCACTCCTTGGGATCTGGCTGAGCGTTAGCGAATATCTTTACATTGGTCTTATGGGTAACAATGGTGGTAAGAGAAAATAACAGAATAAATATA
Organism: Homalodisca vitripennis; assembly: GCF_021130785.1. NCBI lineage: Eukaryota > Metazoa > Arthropoda > Insecta > Hemiptera > Cicadellidae > Homalodisca > Homalodisca vitripennis. Next base: position 43,191,030 of record NC_060211.1, on the reverse strand, counting down.
TTTGTAAACAAATACAATGCACCCATAAGAGATTGAAATATAAAACATATCAACACGTGTTGGGTAACCATCTCAACACAAACATCATTTTATAGGGTCTTGGTCTGTAGAACTTTAGTATTTAGACACTTCAAGATACCAAGAAAGATTTTACAAAAGACTTTAAATTTTGCATTGCAATTCATTCTTACAAGAATAAGTTTTTATAATGCAATTTTTGTGTGTGTGAATGTCTCTCTGTCTATTTATCCTCAAGACATCTTGAGTATAAAATAAAATACATTTCAAATTATTAGTTCACCTCAGCGAAGCCTGTTATGCGACACGTGGTGTACCGTGGCCATAGTCTTACCTTGTATCTTGTACAAAGAAAACAATGAAAATTTGTTATCTCTTTATGGACTGGGACAGCTCCATAGCATTGGCATTCCTTTTTCATTGCGAAATGGAAAATTTATATTTAGTGCTTTTTATGATTTATAATATGTTTTTTATACAAATATTAACTATTTTATAGTGATAAAAATTCACACTTTGTCCCTATAACAGAACAACGCGATAAGGTGGTAATTCATGTAACAAAGAATGTAGAACACACTATTTTTCATTTTTAATATTTTAAAAGACTTATCAGAAAGACAACAAAAGTGCGGTTGCACCTGATTCTGTCACTGTAAGAGGAAAATCATACTTATCCCTTCGGTAGGACAGAGAATGACGAGGTGAATTATGTTGACCTGTCAATTTAGAGAAGGAGTTCCCATGGGATCAGGGTTGGTGTGCTGTCTCCCTTCGTTTACGCCACTGGAACATTCCACTATTTCATCTGCAATTTGTTTCAAACATTTAAAATCAAATTAACAGCATATTTCTTCTGCAATAGACGTTCACTTTAGTAAATAAGAATTAAATACTTTTAGTATCACTAAAATACACATAGTAAACAATGTTTTTTTTTTAATTAAAAAGGTAAAAAAATGGTATAATTAAAACATTTAATTTTAGTAAAATAACCGATAATTGTTCGAAATTATTTTTTCACTGGAAACCTGGCTAATTATTTTCCTACAACTTTTGAAAAAAAAAAACTGTTATCACTTAAACAAGCTATTTTATTATAATAATACTACATTATATATTTTCTTTACCTGTTTCTTTATATACGACAGCCCTCATACCTATATCTTCTTTTAAGTCATGAAAACTCTGGATCATCAACAAATATATAGAAATTCATTGGAACACTTCTCAGCTACTAGTAAAACAATACAGCAATATAATTGATTTTTAAATTCAAATTATTCCTTACCCATCATTTTGAAATAAATACATGCTTTTTCTTACTTTTTCTTTCATATTATGTCTTATAACTTTCCAAATCAATAGCACAATTCGTAGCATAATAATTCTCGGATCCGAAGCATTCTCGTTAACTGATAACACTTTGAGTGGTCTTTATTTCTATTTTAACAAACCTACTGAGGTAAATCTCAATTTCACAATTAACCTTACAAATTAAAATTTTACATCCACTTAAAACGAAATAATGATCCTTACACACTGAATAAAAGTGGATTATGGTTTCAAATACTTTACAACGCCAATAAGCATTTACTACTAAAGTATTATACAGAGAAGTATTTTATATATATTTCATGTAATTGTATCATATAAATTTAATCGTTTCATATTTTATTACTAATAAATTTACAATTTTTAAAAATATTTTACGGGGTTCTTACAACGCTATGGCCATTTTAAATTGGTACAAGAATCGTTTTAAAAGAAAATGATAAAAAACAATTTGCAAATCTTTATTTACTTCTCCTAGAATCGGACCCATGATCTCTCTTTATATGACCTGTAGTCTCACCCCAACACTACGGTGAATGTACTTGATGCTTTTACAAATTTCCCTGACTTCTGTATGAACGTTGCTTGTTGACGTGCAGGGTTGTGACCGCAAAAACTTAAACATGTCAGATATTGTCCTTGTAATTACTCTACTAACTACATAGAGTGTCATTTTCTCAGCGCTTGTGTAAGTATGTACATTTATTCCTCCATTTGGCTTTTCAGTTGTATTAGGCTTGTCCAATTAATTTGAAATATCTTGTTGAATTCCACATATTTCTGAAGTGCTGTAGCTATATTACAAAAATATACAAAAATTAGTGGAGTTCCACGTATTTCACATCATAAAGAAAATATTTTTAAACACCTCATTAAGTACATAATGTTAAATATTAACTTTTATTGTATACTTAATTAGTTTACAAATGTGTGTTTCTTGTGAGATGTCGCCGTTGCCTTTATGGTGTCCCTTAAATCAAGTGGAGCAAAGTTAAAAATAGTTTTTACCTATAATTTAAACGGTTAGACTCCAAAATTAATACAGTTTCATCGGTACTAAGAGGAAAATACGTATTAAATTTCAAGTTTTCAGGATCTAATTATCGAGCCTTATCGCTGATTTGACAGACTGAAGGACAGACAGCAAAAAAATTTGAGAAGGACCTGTTGTGTCCTTAATTATATAAAAATGATGTCATGAGGTTCATGCGACTAAACATGCCCTGAAACTTACAACTTTGAACTTCAGGAATACTGTCCAAAATTCCCATCAGTTTCAACAGTCGTGTATTTTTTAAATTATATATATTTTCATGTATAGAAAAAAAAATTTCACTTTATCTATTATCAAAGTTTAAAAATATAGTAAGATATATGATTTATAGAAAACATAAAACAGTCGTTAAACAAAAGACATACGGACCCCGCATCGCTATTTCCAACGTTCAGCAATATGTCTGCTGTCCGCCACCACATTATGTTACACCACGGGGATGTCTTGGCCACAGCCCTAATGTGTTCCATGTCTATACGATATAACTGCAGTGTTGTGGTTGATTCGAATGATGTTCAAAACCGAGACAAAAATCTGCGATTAATTAAAACTATTGTCTGAAGAAGATATTACAAATAAGTGTTATAAATATTTTAAGTGCCCTCTTTCATATATATATATATATATATATATATTATATATATATATATATATATATATATATATATATATATTTGTTTTCTACTTAATTATATTTAAAACGAATATTTTTTCACTATTTTCATAGGTTACAAGCTATATGGTCTTTGCACAAACAAAAATGTATTTATTAAGAACTTCTTCTTGAATTTTACGCTCAACATTGGATTGTATTCATTATTTAAATACGCGAAATTTCACGATTGGCTTTAGCAACTAAATTAAGGAGGTTGAAAGCTCAATCGCTATTATCATTTAATGTACAATACATTAGGCCTAATATTAATGTTTCAAAGAAGTGCTCGGCTTAATAACTGTGACTACACGCAAAATAAATAGCCTACTGACACGGCTCGTGGGAATTCGGTTTCATAGCTGAAAGACGTTAATTTTTCTAACGAAGGCCACCACACATGTACTGGAGTTGGGTGTTTTCTCAGTCACGTATAAAAAATTCGGAGGTGTTCAATTATGATAATTTTATTTTATTGTATTATATTATAAACGACACAATATTTCTTCCTCCTTTTTTTCTACGGCTAAATAATCGAAACATAAAACAGACTAAAGACACAAAACTCTAAAAATACTTACATAAAAACATAAAATTATGTAAGAAACCTATGAGATAGGTGAATAGGTGTCTTTTGTAGTTTTAAACCTCCCGCCGGACGATCAGAGCATGTTGTCGGCCGAGAGTCGTGTTTTGGACACCACACCGCTAGATTCCACGGCGAGTCACCTTGGCTGCCGCCAACAGCAACTTCACCGAACAATAGTGACATTAGCCTTATTACTCTATTTATTTGATGGCATTAATCAAAACAAACCTATTATTGTTAAGTAATTAAAATTTAAATTAAATTACCAAAAACATTTCTCAACGTCTAGGACAAACGTTTCGTAAAAGATACAAAGGAATTCAAAGATCATACACCATTTACAATACTGCCTATCGGAGTAAAGGCAGTCTGAAAACTTACCATTCCTTACACCAGTTCTTGATATAAATTTCATAGTAATTTTATTATTAATTATAATTTATTTAATAATCAGTCGGATGATCCTAGATGATTTAAAATATCTTACATAGTTAAATAATTGCATTGTATAGTGAAATTTAACGATCAGAACAAACGACAGACTAAACGTTTAAAATTCAGTCTGTACAGAGATTTACTCATAACAAGCGTATGATTAGGTAGAGTTAAAGTCACTTTTAACTTCGTTTACTGTCATAATTCCGTAAGGTGCTTGTTTGAAACAAATCATATTTATTTCCTTTTTTGTGTAAATAACGTTACCTTAAAGTAATTACTAAACAGAAGTTCTTCGATAATTGTTTTGAAATACTCATCCCCGCATTCCAAAGCAAAGTGTGGACAGCACAGCATAGTTTCATTTTCACTGGTAACGTGATAAAATTTGATAAACTTTTTTAAATATCCAGCTTAAAATAAAATACAGTTGACAGAACCAACCCTCGTCACTGAGAGAAATGTTCTGACATTTTGTGTAAATCTGAGTAAAGAATGCATAATCCAACAGTAAACGATTAAAGTCAAACCATTTGTCACTTGAGTACACGTCACTGACAATATAACTCACAGAGTATTCTTTGATACAAACTATATGCTTCTTTTTTCTCTTAGGACAAAGATATTAAAAATCAAACTTAGTCCTATAACAATATTTGTGATGTTTCCTGAGTGACAAGATATTCTGGATGTATACGATTAGGGGTAGGGGCCCCATCCTTTCGAGATCCAAAAGAAAGAATTTAGGACACTAATCTCAAGTCATGTCCCCTCGGAAGAAGGAGAAGCCAGCTCTGAACTAGCCTCCCCAGTCAAAGAAGGCAGGGGTAGCACAGCCTTATGTCTAGGCTTACAAGAACCTTAGACACCTAGGGAACGAACCCCACCAATTCCAACAGTCATCTTCCGCAGTAGAACAGACCTATCGAATTACCCTTGAACGCAAGAATCTCGACATTTACATTTAGTGATAGCTCCTGGACATCCATAAGGTTGCCCAGATTTAACTGACAAATTGGTTTTTACTGTGCCAATTTTAGGTTTTACTGGAAGGTATAAGCCAGCCAGAAGTGACCCCTACTGGGTATACGAAATTTTTGATATCATATAGCCTATATGGATATTACAACACACATAGCCTACTCAATCCCCCAAAAAATATATATAAAATTGTTTTCTTACAACAATGTTTATAAAATTTTATTTATTATCAATTTGTCTAAAAATACTTTTGAATACGTTTTGAATGCACATGTTTGCGTACATTATAATTTAAATAGTAGCATTTAATAGGTCTTTTTATAAATTATTTTTGTGTTGAAAGTACCTAAACACTTATGTAACATTTACCGAATAAGTAAAAATTTGTTAGTTGCTAATTAGTAAACAAAGCCATAACAAATTCTTCATATTAAAATAATATATGGCAACGATCATTCAAACTTTTTTAATGAGTGTAATTATATACTGTATTTATATATTTTAACATAAAACATATATATTTCCGTAACATAATTCTTAAGATCAATATCAAAAAATCATGTCACTCGAAACTTCTCCAATTTTAAACATTAAGTATTTAATATAGTCCCGATATAAATATATGGAAATCAAGCATTATCGCGTAATAGGTATAGTACTTGTATTGTGTGGTTTTAAATTCTTTTAAGTTTTAATTTATATCATGTATCTACTTACAAAACCTACGCAGTTATTTGTTATCGAGGCAGAAGATTAATGTGGGGTTAGAGTATATTATTGCTAACCTACTGCTTGGATAGAATATCTGAAATATTAATATCATCATCATTGCAGTGTTCTGAAGGGATGCCACATAACTATATAATATAATAATAACAAAGTATAGTTCATTTAATTAGATAAATTATATGCAAATGGGATTTTGTAATTTACCATTATAGTGCAATGTATTTGATTCAAGACCACTTGCAAATGCTTATTATTGCTCCAGATTTAAAAATTTAACAATTTTTGGTTGAAAAATATGATACATTTAGAAAAAAGATAGAAACTATGTGAAGAACGGAGTTGACAATAATGGCAAAGAGTTGCTGGGACTGTATTCTGCTGCTTATTGCTGATGCTATTATCTCCAGCCCTGGCTAGAAATATTCCATGTAATCTGCACTCCATATGTGTGGCAGTAAAGCAGCTGTAGTATAATAGTAAAATGGATCACCGACATTAAACATTGATAACATTGTCAAAGTTTGTTTATTTTCGTCACAAAACTGTATAACATTTTGCAATAAGCATAACATATTAATAATATTTAATACTGAGACTTGTTTTCAAATTATAATATTTATGGTCACAGAATGTTTTATGTCAGCTGGAGGGAAGCCTTCTTAATTTTGAAAGTAGGGTACAGTATTCTCATATCGCCCTTTAATCTTTTTCCAGCTGACCGTCCGCAATTGGATGTCCGTTTATTTAAAATCTTTCAAATTAGTTTATCTTTGAAATTCTATAAACATTTTAAGTTAAAATTCAAAGATAAATAACATTTATAATTTTTTAATACAATCATCGAAAAGTTTTGTACACTCATTTAAAACGGAATTTTTTTTCAAATAATTAAAAAATTAGATAAAGAGTAGTTTAACCTGTAAAAATTACATTACACCCGCAGTATATCCTCTACTCTCAATTATTAAATAATTATATCACCAATGTGATTTTTATTTAATTTTTCTGATTATCATAAATAAATAATACACTTTTTTCGCTTTTCTTAGATATTTAGAAACTCCGATAACAAATTGTAACTTGTGTTAAATACAAATTTATGTTTCTATACACCCACACCGCATGGTACCCATCGTATATCGTGCATATGTTCTTCTCCAAAGTTTGTAGTAGGGTTAACTTCAGACAATCTCTGTTTTTTTTAGATCCCAGGAGCCAAATAATCAAAGATTCATAATTTTTGAGAGTATAAAATATGAAACGAGCTTTTTTCATAGACGAAGTCAGACATAACAAGACCTTCTCCACACTTAGCTTAGTGGCTATCATTACTCTCGATCACCGCCAATGGTCGAGTACGCGAGCTGCTTGCAGGGATGGGATTCTTCAACGGTCAGCCATCCAATTAGTTGCCATGCTTAACGTAGCAGTAATATTCTCACTCCTGGTGGTGGCTCATCAAGCATGCTGTAGACGTCTTGTCAGTCATCCTGAAGTTGACTTGGAAACGCATTAATTCAGAATTTTTGAAATTTTATAATTTTCACAATGGGGTCTATCACAAGTTGTATTATTCAGAGTCTTCTTAATATCGTGTCTTTGTCCGTCCAGCTGTTCGTCCGAGTGGCAACTCTTGATATAAGTAACACGAGCAGTATCGTTAAGTAAATCGATTGCCGATGACGTCGGGTTTTTTATCTGTGTTGTAGATACCTCAGTTACCAATCTTACCCGTAACCGTAGCACTTTATACCAGGACCATCAACTGTGTACTGTATCGACCCTCTCCATAATTATGTTTGAAAAGATCCTCGTAAGAATCAGTGCCCTGATAAGGTAGAATCGGTCTCTTCTAAAAAAAGATCTTTGAAACTTAAAACTTAGTATGTAGAACTGCAGCAATTCAAAGAAAAAAATTAATCTTTTAGATTGGTCTATCAGCAACCAAGATGGCAAATATAAATAGTATAGTTTACAAATGTGCAAACATACTGAGTACATTCATATGATATTTTATCAATTGATATAGTAACAAGCGAGATAAATTTCAATTGATCCAATTCAGTCGAATATAGATTGATTACAATACATTTTAATTGTACAGAAACACTTCACATCCATTCACTTTATATTTGCCTCACGGCCTTTCGCTTATTTAGGAAAAACAGCTTTCTTAATAATATCAATAATTATTTTAAGGACCCTGATTGTTGATTTCTACTATCCTACACCATTTTTTAAGATGAATTGTAAACAGTTTAATTTATAAATGTTAATAAAACATTACGATTACAGTATCCTTCTATTCCACAGTATGCTACATTATACATTATTCTTCGTTTATTGCAGAATATTCAACAGTACAAAGTTACAACTGTCATTTACTGGGGTACGTGGAATCACTCAAGACAAGCCTGTCTGCCCTCCCGGCTCGCGTGTGTCACGGCACTCCCGGAAAATATGCAATTGACAGCCGTTTCATTACAGTTTTCAGTTTGACTGCACACGTCTCCTTAAAATTCAAGACTTTTTGAAATTGAATTGTTGCTGATGGATATATCGGTGGTGTCGTGGTATTAGATGGTAAATTAAATTATAGTTATATTAATTTTGTTTCTGGTTACTTTTTACTTGTTCCTTGTTGTATTTATTGAACTTGCTTGAAGTGATGGTTTAATTCCCCCCTCAGTTTGTTGTCTGTTGTTGTAGTTGTAGTCACTGTATCACTTCTCATGGCTTTGTTATGTAATGTTATATCTCTGTTATTCCTTGTTTAGTCTATTATTCCAAGTATTTATTCTTATAATAATTATATCTTGGATTGTATTACTATGAGTACTGTTATGTTTCTGTTATTTTATAAATGATTCTAATGAGTTATCAAGTTCCAACTATGGCTGCAATGTTCTAAATGTCCACCTTGTTATTATCTGTATACAACTGGCTGTTTGCCATTGACTAAATAAATAGTAAAAAATTACAGTAAAAACTAAACACATAATATAATAAAGCTACCAGACTAGTGCAGCAGCTGTTGCATGGTAGTCGCACTGCGTCTGCATTTGGCCTAGATGGAGCGCGGCGTCTGCGTTGCGACGTGGCAAAGTATTAAGTACATTGCATCCCTCCGTTGTGACGTCTGCTAAACAGTTATCACCCATCTTACAAAATTAAATTTTTCATAAAGAATAATATTCCAATGTGTAGTTCTGGTGGGGAAAGTTAAAGCGATTAGTGATAATTTGTGAGAGAATAAAAGTACTTAATTATACTTATATCTATAAATATAGGTTTTATTGGCGTTTTTTCAGGCAACGCATGTTTAATAATTGTACAAAATTATTGACGTGACCTAAAAACACACAATTTCAGACAAAAAAACTACAGTAAGAGAGCCAGTTGCTACAGGGTGTTAAGACGTCGACAGTGCGATCGCCAGTGATAAGGTAACTTTGGACAGTCACGTGTCGCGCCCTAGTTATCGCGATATTACATAATCGAACATCGTCGAACGTCGTTACAGCTTTAATGAATAAAAAATGAGAGATGCTGTTTTGCAAGCTTGCCTGTCCATCCGTTGGTGGTGTTTCGGAAATCATCTTTAAACCATTGGTCAGTTGTGTTAGAGAGGGCTTCTTAGACTTAACTTCGCCTTGTAAAATGAAGCATTCTTTAGCATACTTGACTATTACAGTCCCATGCTGGTTGAATGTTAGATGTTGATATGCCATATGATTCCTCCCAGTTTGTTTACATGTTTCTTTATCCTGCGATTTTTAGTTGGTTATCCATGACCAATTTATTAACTAATTATTTAATTCATCAATTCCACAAACGTTCTGAAAAAATATAAAACGTCAAGAGAATTGAATTTCTTTAAATTAAAACATTTAGCTCTTTAAATAAATTGAAAATTAACTTTAAGTGGTCTATTTGTTAGTCATGACAATACAACTTATATAAGAAATTTAAATAAATATTTAGAAAAATCTAAAAAAAGTTTGGATAAGTATTTTTATATATAATTTAAGATACAATATGCGACCTAAAAGTGCTTACATCGTGTTTAAAAGCGGTTAAATCGTTCTTAACGTGTTAAAAGCGAGACGGAACTTAGTGCAATGATAAGTGAAAAATCCGAGTTCGAATCCAGGCGGAATAAGTACTTCTGGTTCATCAATGGTTCTTGAAATATTCTATTTTAAGTATGAGTGCTTATTTGTGGAATACATATTACTCTTTGTAAGTAGGGAATGATGTTCACAAATTCATAGGGTAATAAATTATTAACAAGAACATATCCAGATTCAGACTGAAGAGAGTCGTGGGTTCTGTCGATTGAACAATGAACCTGCCCAGTGTTTGTGTGAGAAGTCTAATATGAAGCAATTGTCAGCTAGGTTCACACGAGGCCATTTTGTTGATGACATAAGCATTATTAGGTTTATAATTTTTATCAATTTATTTTTTCATGCACTTTACATTATCTCGCCTATATTGTTACAGAGGAACCTCACACTAGCCAGTTGCATATGAAAATAATATAAAAATTAATGCTGTCAAAGATTTAATTTTCAAAGATTTATAAATAACACGATGAAGTACATGGACCCTGGATTTTTTGTTAAAGTGCATTTAATTGACCGAAGCCCTTTCAAAAATCCATGATATAAACTGTAGAACCGAAATGTGGCTTTTACAAAGCCGTTCTTCTGTCTTCTGATTTGCGCAGCCATAAATTAACACGACCGCGGGTGTTCTTTGTTTCCGTTTATCATTGAGAGCAACATTTATCTCTGTTTTTTTTTTTTTTTTTTTTTTTTTTTTTCCTTTGGGATATTGGGGTGGATTCCTAGATCCTCACACGTCAACCTGAGCTTATTGTGTGCCCCTTTGATGTTAGAGGGGTAAGCCTATCTTCGTGCCCTTAATTAGGCTAAGAAGCTTTTCCCCGATACTAGCATCTGGTTCGTCGCCTGGTTGTTTATCACCGAAAAGAGCCCTTCTCCTTGCTCCCAGTCTCTCACAGTCCAGTATTATGTGTTTTGCAGTCTCTTCAGACTTATTGCAGAGTCTACACTCCGAGTCCTCATTTCGTAAACCTAGAGTGTTTAGGTGTTTCCTGAAGTGGCCGTGTCCAGTGATCAAGGCAATCACTTGCTTAACCCGATCCCTCCCCAGCCCCATCAGCCATCTGGTTGAATCCGGAGCTAGAATCGGCAAGCAGTCTTTTGCCGAGTGCTTGTCCTTGGTGACTCTGCCACCGCAAGCGGTGTGTCTTCCTGGACCATTTGTTTATACTTTGATAAGCGGCTGACTTGCTTATACCACAACTCGGTTCTGGACCGGTGTATGGCATGCTTGCTCCGCTTTTGGCAAGCCTGTCGGCGCATTCGTTGCCACCTATGCCTGTGTGGCCCGGTACCCAACCAAGACGCACACAGTTGCGTGATCCAAGCTTGCAGAGAGTGTTAAAGCACTCCCACACAAGCTTGGATGAAATGCTGTTGGAGTCAAGAGCTTTAAGAGCTGCCTGACTGTCTGACATTATACAGATGTTCATTTCCTGGTACCTTCTGGTGAGGCCTAGGTTGGCACAGGCTAGGATACCATAGATTTCGGCTTGAAATATGGGAGCAGTTCCGACCCAAACTGCCGCTAAGGGCAGTTCTAGGGGATTGACTAAACACTCCATATCCAGTTCTACCCTTAATAAGCGAGCCATCCGTGTACCAGACAAAGCTCTTTCTTATTGTTGGGATGTTATCTTGCGATTTCCACTCATCTCTGGAGTAGAAGTCAACAGAGAATGGCTTATTGAATACGAACTCCGTTCTCATTGTGTCGGAGACCATTTCGAGAATAGCGCTTGGGTTTACAGCTTCAGTGATGGCGCCATGGCTCGCGTTAGACGCGCCATTCCTCCACAAGCCAGCAACCATCAGCCGATAAGCTGACTTACGCGCTTCAGCTTTTATATGAACATCAAGAGGTAGAAGTCCTAAAGCCACCTCGAGGGTCGCTGAGGGGACTGCTCCTGAATGCTCCGGTTACAAAGATTGTGCCAAGCCTTTGTAAGCTTTCAAGCTTGGCTTTGGCAGTTACCTGATTCACCTTTGTCCACCAGACTAATGAACCATAAGTGATTTGAGGCCTTACAACTGCTTTGTAAAGCCATAGTGCTATATGGGGTTTTACGCCCCATGAGATTCCTGCAAGTCTCCTGGACGTCATGAGCGCCCACTTTGCTTTGTGCAGGATATTATTAAGATGATCATTCCACGTAAGCTTATGGTCTAGAGTCAGTCCTAAATATTTGACTGTCTTTGACCACTCCAGCTGAGTGGATGCGAGTTTCAGCCTAGAAAGAGACTCTAGGTTCTTTTTTCTAGTGAATGGTACAACTACTGTCTTAGAGGGATTTACTTTCAGTCCCTCTCCCTGACACCAGTTGTGTACATGTTGAAGGTTGGTATTCATGATATCAACAACAACATTTGTGTATTTTCCCTGTACCATAAGGACTATGTCGTCTGCATATCCTTGGACATAGATTCCGTTGTTAGTAAGGTCCTCAAGTAGACCATCTACTACTAGATTCCACAGTAGAGGTGACAGGATGCCTCCTTGAGGACATCCCCTTGTGGGTGCGATCACAAGCGATACTTCATTGAGATCGGCCCTGATCCGTCTGGAGCACAGCATGGCCCTAAGCCACCGGCACAGAGCTGGCTCGAGGCCACGTCGCTGTGCTCCATTTACCATTGCAGTGAATTTGGCATTGTCGAAAGCTCCTTCAATGTCTATGAAGGTGCACAATGCCAATTCCTTGGCGGACAGGCTATCCTCAATCCTACTGACTAATTGGTGCAGTGCTGATTCACAGGATTTGCCTTGCTGGTATGCATGTTGGTTGCGATGAAGGGGAGTGTCTGAGAGAACTCCCTTTCTCAGGTGCCTCTCCACCAGTCTTTCTAATGTTTTCAGTAGAAACGAAGATAAAACTGATGGGACGAAAAGATTTAGGGACAGAGTAGTCCGCTCTCTCCCTTTTTTAGGGATGAAGACCACCCTGTTGAGACGCCAGACTTGTGGTATGTACCATAGGCTAGGCTCGCCCTGAATAGTTCACATAGAAGGGTAAGGAGATTCTCCGGCCCTTGTTGAAGCAGGGCCGGAAAGATTCCATCCCCTCCTGCAGATTTGAAAGGGGCAAATTTAGAAATTGCCCATTTGGCTTTAGAGAGAGTGACAATCCTTCTGGCAATGGCCCAGCTACCACGACAAGCTCTTGGCCGTGAGCCTGCCTCGTGATTACCAGACGTTCCAGTGTCGTAATTCTCAAAGATACAATCAGGGAAGTGAGTCTCAAGGAGAAGTTTGAGGCTATCACTAGACCCGGAAGTGTGTTGACCTCCCTGGGACCTTAAAGATCCCAAGTGACCGGTTGGACTTGAGGCTAGCAAGCGTTGCAGTCTAGCTGCCGCGCTTAACTCATTTACCTTCTGTGTAAACTGCCTCCAGGAACTTTGTTTTGCTTTTTTAATTGCTAGGCTGTATTCTGTTAGAGCTCTATGATAGGACTCCCAGATACGGCTCCTTTTGCATTGATTGTACAGCTTCCTGACATTTAGCCCTTTTGCGAGCGAGGTCTGCAGTCCACCACTTACTATTGGTTCGACTCTTCCCCGTCGCAATGGGCAATTGTCATGGAAGCTATTGATTATAGCATTCTGCAGGTCAGAAGCTATCTGATCTATGTCTGTGAAGCATCGCACCCTTCCGCCTACCGATCCCAACTGTGACTGAAGGTCAGACTTATATCCCAACCAGTCAGTCCTCCTGGGATTACGATAGAGGACCTCTGCAGCCTCATCTTGCAAGTTAAAGAGGATATACCTGTGATCCGATAATGAGGCCTCTTCGCTTACGTGCCACTTATCAACCATTCCAAGTATTCCTTGTGTGCAGATTGTTATGTCAATAACTTCTTGTCTAATTCGTGTTGCGAACGTAGGGCGGTTACCTTTATTACATATAAATAGGTCCCTACTTAGAAGAAATTGTAAAAGTGCCTCACCTCTAGGGTTAGTGTTGGTGCTGCCCCATCCAGCAGCAGAGTGATGGGCGTTGGCGTCACAACCTAGAAGAAGTTGTTGACGTCTGGCTTGTGCTTCTTCCACCAGGAGCTCTAGGTCTCTTGATGGAGGGAGTTCCCTGGCATCATATGGCAAGTATACGGAGCCTACAATTGTGCTCTGCACTATACCTCCATTCTTCCAGGTCAGTGTGCCCACAGTGAGATCTCTGGAGCAGAATTCGTTGAGGGTTAGAAAATCCAAGCCTCTCCTCAACAGGATGCAGGTTCTGACATTCCTTAGAGAGGTACAGTAAATTAACTTACCTTTGGTTTCATTTAGGCCCGCCACTCTCCCTTGGTGAAGCCATGGTTCTTGAATCAGTGCCAGATCAAATCCCTCCTGGAGGAAGAACTGGCAGAAGGCTGCCGAGGCAGCCCTACTGTGCTGGAGGTTGATTTGTAGAACTCGTGGCATTGTCCTTGACTGTCGAGGAGACAATTGAGACCTGCCAGAGTCCTAAGTTGGCTCTACAGTTGGAAGCCTTCACAGCCTTGTAGCAGACCTCGTCCAGGAAGCAGACGAATCCGTAACCTTTCGGGTCTGGCTTGGATGGAAGGATTTTCCACTCGTTTACATTCAGGTTGGGGTTCTGCTTATTGAACATCTCAAGTACCTTTTCAGGTGTCTTCTTCAGAAGCTTCGGGTGAGCTCTGAAAAACACCCTGGTGGACCTCAAGATGTCCTTACGCAGACCCACTCTCAGAGAGATATCATCTCCCAGAGGTTTTATTCTTTGGATAACTTCTTCCAGCCAACGTTTGGTGTGTTCGTTGATGCAGGAAGCAATTAAAACACCTTTCTCTAGGTAGGTGCCCGCAAACGATGGAACGGAAACCATCCTCCAGGGGTTGGATTTCTTCCATAATTGCGTCCTCGATGGCTTCTCCTTGCTCTGCACTAAGCTTCGCTTCCGGGTAGCCTTCGAGGGCTATGGCCATTTTAATCGCTGCGACCTCTCTGTAGGTAGCCTTGGGTGTGCTACCAGAGGCCTCGGGATCGTGGGCTTCGGGCTTTTGGGTTTCCCTCCTAGCCTTCTTTGCGGGTCCCTCAGCGGAGGGCGGGGTTACCAAGGTGCCTCTGGGGCGTTTGGCCGACCCCACCCCCGCCTTGGTACCCGCAGTTGGGCCCGGAGTTGAGACCTCCTGCCGTTCGGGATTCTTTTTTCTTCTTCTTTTTCCCCCTCCTCCACTTGGAAGGGTCAAAAGCTTCACCCTTTTCAAGAAGTTTAGCCTTTAGTGCTTCTCTTCTTTGAGCAGTGGTGAGATTGGGCCTCTTCATTCTGAGGTTGCCGAGTTGCTCTGTGGCATCATCCAGCGTACCTGTAGACATGGGAGTGCTTGGGCTGTTGAGGAGCTGATCTTCTATATCTTGAGGGGATTTTTACTTCCTCAGCGCTTGTACTGCCTTCCTCAGATAAAGCCTTGCCATGTATGGGAGCTTCAGTGTGCAATGGAACCTCCTGTGTTCCTAAGGCACTTTGTTGAGGAGAAGGTAGGGATGTTGGCATAACAACCTCTTGAGTTGTGTTGCCAGGTGGAGGTATGTGCGAGGTAGCTTCAGGAGCTACCTCAGCAGGAAGAGGTAGGTTAGAAGGAACAGCTTCAGGAGCTGTTTCAAGGGTTGGTTTGTTTTGTTTTTTTGTGTTTGTTTCTTTCCATGTTGTTCCCACGAGAAGCTAGGGAATGGAAGGTCCGCCCAGACAGAGCCCCGCATGCCTGGGTAAGCTGCTTTTAAACTGGAGGGTCGCCGGTGTCCAGAGTCCGCATAGTATAGACTGGTTTGCCACCAGCCATTCAGCCCTGGCCTACGCTGTTCCACCGTGGCTTGGCCCCTAGTGGGAGAAATGAAAGGGAAACTAGATCGAAGAGTTGAGGAACTTTACCTCAGATAGAAGAGAGTGAAGAAGAGAGATAGGCTGACACATAGAGAAGTGTGCCAGCCATAGGCCTCCAGAACAAGAAGAGAAGGGATCTGGAGCATTAGCTAGGGTACCTCGGGGTCGCCACTACCCGTACGGCCTTGAAAGTAAGACCGCCCCTGAGGGGAAAAATCTCTGTTTACTTCAAAGCGAGGTTTGCCGCAGCATTGTGAACTGAATGGCACAAATGCAACGCAAAAAACCTCAACAGTCCTTTTAATATTTGTAACTAAGAATGGAAATTGCTTTAATATAATGGCTCGAAGGCTGGGTAATGGTTAAATATTTTCTCTTATCTGAGTTTTTCTTCTGTAAAATGTAAATCGAATGACTGTTTGAGATACTAGTATATTCAACATGTCAGGCTCATGATCCGTTAGGTGATGATATTAGGTCCGTTTTGCTTTTGGAATACATAATTGTGTCAAATTATTTAACTGAATTAAAATTGGAGTACAAGTCATACACTAACCTGTGATTTACAAGTGATAACATATGAAATTTTATATTTTTCATTTGTTGGCTAATTTTTAGCATAGATAAAAAAAACCGACACACACACACTCATATATATATCTTATATATATAAAAATCTTGAGTCACGATGTATGTTGCCAATAAACTCCAAAACGACTGAACCAATTTCAATCAAATTTCACATGTATCCGGAATTTAGTCTAACTTAGAAGATAGGATAGTTATTATCTGAATTATTCGCTTATGTCGTGAATATAAACGAATAAAATGAAGAAAAGTTTTCAAAGCGCCTGCACATTATAACCTGCAATTACGAGATAGATACGTATATTAAACAGTTGAAACACTATTTGAAGGCGCTAAGTTATGATGTATAATTGTCTAAACTAAATTTTTGGTTGAACTTAAAGGTTGAGTGGTAGACCACTTTGTAATAAAATACATTATGCATGTACAATACATTTTTGACATATTTTCTTGATCGTGACATCAAGGTAAAATCTACATCGGGGTTGGAAATATAATTTACTTCAACCAGAAATGCTCATACGCGGGCAAAAACTTACGAAAAGCGTGCGAAGCCGCGGGAAACAGCTAGTATATATATATATATATATATATATATATATATATATTATCAGGTGTATCAAGTTGTTAATTACATCGAGATCTTGTATATTAAAAATTGTAGTTTTTTATATGTATATATATATATATAGATATAGTCTCTTAGAGCAGTTTCAAAAGAAAGCTAACATTTTCTTATGTACAAGGTTTCGTTGTAATGAACAACCTTTTAGATATATATATATATATATATATATGTGTGTGTGTGTGTGTGTGTGTGTTTATCTGAGTTTCTACATGTATATATGCATCTTTTATTAACTAAACATTATTATTTTTTATTATTGTACTATTATTTAGTATTATGTTTCCACACAAAGTAAATATTTGATAGTGATAAGAATCCACCCTTTCACACAATAACAGAATAATTCGATAAAGTTGTAATTAACTTAACAACGGATTTAGTAGACTCTATTTGCAATTTTTTATATTTAACAAACTTGTTACAAAGACAACCAAAGTTTAATACTTTGTCCTTAAATCGTCAAGTAAATGACGGGTTGTATTATGTTGACCTGTCAGTTTAGAGGAGTTCCCAAGGGATCAGGTTTTGTCTTGCAGTCCCCTTCGCTTACCCCACTGGAACACTCCACTATTTCATATTCAATTAGTTTCAAAAGTTCTAAACCAAATTTACTAAAATGTCATTAGAACCAGACATTACTTTAATGTCTATTGAAAACTTTTAGTTCCACTAAGGTGCAAGTTCCAAACGACAAAACTTTTAAGTAAAAATGCTTTTATAGTAGAAATGTTTTTATATTTATTGAAAATATTGCAAAATTGTCCAAAATAGTTTTTTTTTTCTTTTGAAACCACGCTGGTTAATTTCTCCCTGCTCTTAAAATGTAACAATATAAAACATAATAAAATATTTTTTACCTCATAAATAAGGTCACTTCATCAAAAATATATATATGTAAAGAAATATATATATATAACATCTTCATTTCTCTACTGCAAAGTCATGCGCAATTTTTCAGATGTGAAGTCCATATACTTTTTATTTGTAATCATTAAGTATCCTTTTTAGACATGTATTTTTAGACATTAGTTAGACTGTTCCTTAACTAATGGGAAAACATGCCAGCAGCATAATTGATATTTAAATTGAATTGGTTTTAATAACCCAATTGAATAAAACCTCGTGTGTATTTGTGTGTTTTATCAATGTTACTATGCTAAATCGCAATTATTTACAATGTTCTATGAATTCATCATATAGTTCATGTGTTTCATATACGTACCATATGAATTAAGTGACTACCAATATATTTACTATATTAAAATTTTATTATTTTACGCGGTTCTTTCAACGGCAATTCCATTGATGCCAATCGTTTTAAGGGGAAAAAGTTGAAAGCCAATTTAAAAATCTTTATTTCTCTCTTCTAAAATCGAACCCGTGATATAATGGGTAGACAGACGCAGTCTCATAGCTACTCTACAGTGAATCTAAATTTAACTTGATGTATTTACAATTTTCTTTGGCTTCTTTATGAACAGGAAAGAAGCCATCTTCTTTACAATTAATTTACTAATTACAAAACGTGTAATTATAGTGTGCTGTTTACGTATGTGTATCCCATCATTTGATCTTTGATATGTATTTGACTAGAAATAACTATTATAGTGAAACTCTAAATATGTTATGACTTTTCACACCATTTAATGAGTTTGTTTTTAAATACGTTTATTCTATGATTTTCTCGTCTGCCAGCATGGTTACCAGTATTCAATAGTCTTGTATTTTCAACTTTAAATCATTTCCTTTATAGCAACATTACTTCACGTTGGGTAAGAGCCGAGTTTCCCAATATATGATTTATATGAAATATGAAAAAGTCGTTGCACTAAAGACATACAGACTCCGCATCGCTATTTCCAATGTTCAGCAATATGTCTGCTGTCCACCACCACATTATGTTACACCACGGGAATGTCTTGGCCACAGCCCTAATGTGTTCCATTTGTATACGATATAACTGCAGTCTTGTTTTGTTTGCTCTCAGTGATTTTCAATATCGATACATAAATTTGTGGTAGACATAAACATTAGAATAGCTCAGGATTAACTAATAACGAGCAATATTTGGTAGAGTTCGTCACTTGTATGTTCTTTTATAATATTTCCTTAAAATCATTGATTACAACATATGATATATACTACCTTTTGTAATATTAAATAACTAATTAAACAAATTATTTCTATGATTGTTTTGAAAATTACCACCGATGCAATCCAAAAGAAAGTGTGTCGAGCACAGAAACGGTTTCATTTCAACTGATGCCGCAATTAGTTTGATAAAGTTTTCTTCAACATCCAGATTACAATAACATACAGCTGACAGAGCAATCCCTCGCCACGGAGGGAATTCACTGTCCTTCTGTGCAATTCTGAGTAAAGAATACATAAACAACAGTAGACGATAGATGTCAAACAGTTTGTTGCTTGAAAAAAATGTACTGACAATATAACCCTAAGGCTATTTGTTGCAACGATATGCATGCTGTCATATGTAGTACATGATAGTAGCAAAATATAGCGTATTTAAGCGTTCACATACATCTGCAAATTTTCAGTTTTAATACAATCATTTTCAAATTGTATTTCTTAACATTTTGCCTAAAATATCTTAAATGAGAGTACACGTTTTTAACAATATATCAATTGTTACAGACAGCAGAATAAGTACTAAACAAATGATTTTGTGTTCAATCTATCGACACTCTTAAATATAACCTACCAAATAAGTTCCAACACTTGTTTTATTAGTTGCTGCTTTGTAAACAAAACCACCATAAACAGTTCATACCAAAAAATGATTTGTAAAAACCGATTAACTTTAACGATTTTTCTAATTTTTATTACATGATGTCACTATTTATTTTAAGAAAAGTTTACTTACGTATCATATTTTTACCAACAACCAAGTAAATAAAAAACAATCACTTCATATTATGTACTGAAATTGTCGTCATACATGCATGACAATTTTATTATTATAGTATGTGAGTTTGGTATGATGTAAATAGCGTAGTTTTCTTATTTGGTTCTACTATTTGTATAAATTAGATTAATATAATAGGTCTATATTTTACAACTTGAATAATCGTAGAACACTATCTAATTTATTATCCATATTATTAGTCGTAAAAACATTTAACACCTTATATCTGGATATTGGTCCAGTTTTAAAGATTTTATATTTATTATAATCGGAATATAAATAAACGGAACCAATATTTTTCCTGCAATAAGTCCATTATTTTATCGTATAGCTTATATTTTGAGGGTGTAATATATTGTAAATATCTGTACTCACAAATGTTGTGCTGTGTTTCATATGAGACGAACGTGGGGACATGAAACTTAATATAAATTTAAGCATTAATATCATAATCATTGTTATGTTTTGCAGGGATGCAACTAACAACATAAACTATTATGTTCATCCAAACGTGTGTTCCTTCACACGATAGGCTTAAACAGAATAATAATTAATCAGCTCAAAGTTCATGTCGATCATGTCTCACAGCGACATTTCAGAGGTTGAAATATAATTACTTATTGAATAGTTTCAATATATAAATATAACAGGATATAATTCGTTAATATAAATATATAATATGCAAATTATTTTTTTTTTAATCTCATTCAATCAAATTCAATAATGGAATAAACACGCAATGTATCAATAACAAATAACATCTCCTGGTGGATTCAATCAAATTGTGCACCTTACGAGACAATGAGAATTTCTCTTAACCTAGATTTCATTATTCATGTGTATGGATGTTTTTGAGGTCGAAAGAATGCGGGGGGGGGTTCGTTTTAAATTTCTTCGTTCTTTGTCGCCGACTACTTTTGGATCCCTTCAGACAAATATGACTCTAGTTTTCTGGAGTCAAGTCTACAAGAACATATAATTTCAGATGCAGTACGTAAAAGGAAGGTGAACTGGAGCTAAACTCAACATTCATATAGTTTTAGTATAATAAAACAAAGATATCAGTGGTGTTTTGATAACAATTATTGTATTAGTCACAACAACTCTAAACATATCTGCCCATCTGGAAACCTTAAATACGCTTATGGAAAATGGAAAAAATTCTACGTTTTCGGACATGTTAGTTCTTAGAACATTTCATATCAAATGTATTTTACGCTGCTATTTAGTACTAAAATATGCATGTTTCAAGTTTTATTATTGCTATTGAACTAATTAGCAATTACCCGCGGCCTCGCACACAATTTCGTAGGTTTCGTTTTTGTATGAGCACTTCTGTTTTGATAGAATTATTTTCCGACGCTAATATTGAGTTTCCTTCTTCCTAAGATCAAAAAAATATGTTAAAAAGTGTATAATCATGGTTTTTATTTATTTAGTTCTTATTATTTTTTGTTCGATAGCTGATTTTTGCTTCTTTTGCAATGAAGAAAATGAAATATACACACATACGCTCTCAGAAGTGCACTTTTGTCAAAAGACAAACTAAGATAGGTTTCATCACAGAATTTAAATGTTTAGTAAAAGTTCGATGACAACTGCTAGCACTAAAATGCCCCCAGATTGATGAGTGACCAGCCCATATCTTCCTACACGATCAGACACCACGCAATGTCAGTTGGCCAATAGCAGATGATCTCCTCATCTGACGTCAAGATTGAAAGCAAGTCAGAGCAGTTTATTGATTACTTTGAAGAAAATAATGTACGGATACTATTGTAAATAATAATATTTAATGTTATTCGAATAAACATAATCGCTAATATTAAATATATGGTTTCCTACTCATAGTTTCAGTTTCGTCACATTCACAGGTTTTTATCCATTTGTATTTTGAGAATAAAGTAACCCTTTGGTGCCCAAATTACACGAAATACAAAACAACAATACATTCTAATACATTCTGGTACATTGTAATATTTTGCTGACCATGCATTTAAAAATAGTATTTATGTGTCAACTGGGCTGGTCTTTGTTATTGAACACATTCGCATATTGAAAAAATGTTATTATAAACTATAGTTAAATGTAATTTTAATGCTGCATTAGTTAAAATATAACTAACTGGTCAATTATAAGGAATAGAGCTTTTTCAAAGGATCCAATAATTCAAATATTACAAACTAATTTTCCTGAACTATACGAGTTGAAATTTTACAAGTAATTTCTCTACCGGCCACATTTAAGCTGTCAACACATTTTCCAACCAGAAGTGGAAAACCCAGCTTACAAAGTCAACCGTTGTTTCTCCGTGAGGCGGATGTGGTTGTTGCTCTCCACCTATTATTTTGCTGATAAATGAAAAATAGCCTAATGCAACAATAAAAGTATTATTAATTCGAGCATTAATTCCCAAAAGAATAAAAAAGACTCCATGGGAAGGGTAAACATATCTCTGTATCAAAATGTAATGAAAAAGTAACTAAACCAACATTTCTATTTCACGCTGGTTGGTTTCTAATCAATGTGACACGTCCGGTAGTATATTGAAGAGAGGTATTTCATGTCTCGATAATTCCCACATAAACTGACATAATCGCGGTTCGATCACGCGGCTGACAACGTAATTGACATACGTCATCAAAGGTTCGACTGGACCGTTTGTAATTTAAACAACCAACCTCTTTCATTTAGACAAATTTTATGCCTTTGATGCTATGGGTTATTTGTACATATTTACTAAATTAATATTATTAATTTTACTACTTTAGTGGGTATCCTAGTAGACGATGTAACTAATAATTTACAATTATTAACAATGCACCTGAAGAAATCTGTGCATTTGGTAAAATGTACTTTAATAGTTTAAAGCCATCTGGTTTATACAGTAAATATCATATAGATTTTCATAACATATTTATTTATCACCGAGGTACGTATTTCAATCGCTAAATTAAATATTAGATACAATTTAGGATTCTTTTAAATGATTTACTATGATTCATTACTATTTTGTCAAAAGTACTGAAAAAATCTCACAATTTACGTATTCCATTTTTTATATTAAAATTATATTTTTTTTTTTCATAAACGTCAAAATGTTTGATTTACTGTTCAAATCTAGTAGAAGCTAATTGTTATTAATAACTTTCATAATAAACCAAATCTTTCTTATACAGTAAATCGTAAAATTACGTGTATGTTCACAAGCACTAAATAAAAAAAAAACAAATTACTTTTCAATATAGCTTAAAAAATTAAAAGATTAAATTTACAAACATTAAACAATCATGAATACTTATTATTCGTAAATGTATATAATTTATATTAAACATATGATCGGAAACAATTAATTTAATTAATATATTAAATTACGATCCTTTAAATAAACCATGGAAAAGGCTCAAGTTATCTTAAATATAGACTTTCTGTAGTAGTAGAAAGACTTATTTCCAGGAAGTCGCAACATAACTGCAGGCAGGATCCTAGAGTAGAATCGTATGATGAATATTATCGAAGAACTCACGGCGAAAGAAAACCTGTACAGACTGTGTATACAACTTCACAATATAGCAGCGGACCGCCACAGGACTCAAAGGTTTCTTCCAGCAAGGATCATTATGACAATTTCTATTTGAGGGAATTGCTTGGTGATTAAGATTAAAAATTTTCTTTTTCAGTTAGAATCTGATGACCCTAATGCTATACTAAAATAATTTAAGATTAAAAAAATAATTCTCTGATACACTTGAGTAGAAGTTGGTATTGTAGGATCAACAGCTACCGACCGGCTTCGGAATTGAAAATCGGCTTAGGTTATGACTAATACTAAGCCTTAGTGACTTAATTGTTGCTTAACGATGATAATATTATGTTTATTAAGCATTTGGTGGTTATATATAGAAAATTCTAGGTTTAATAATCATTATATCACTATGGCACCAGTAACGATGTGTACGCTGTTATTTTATGTTTTAAGTGTAGTTTATAGTCAACATAATTTCACGTCTCAAAATTATATCAATGGAAGTACACATATAGCTCATGCAATATCAAATAAGTAATAATTATTTCATTCTAAATTAATTAGGTTTAGATAAAACTATTATCATTTTGGGGTCAATTGGTGTCAGACAAAACAGCTCTCGATATCAACTTCATTTAAAGTGTGTCAATAAATTATCATTCTAATTAAACTCAATACAATTGGATTAATATTTATTTATTTTAATGTTCAAAGTATTAAAAGCACGTCTGATACCTCATTTGGTGAGTAAACCAGTTTTCTAAATTTATATTCTGAATGCATATTCCATTACATTATTATTATTAATACTTGACTATATTTTTAAAGTATCGAAAGTATGCAGTCCACTAATTACTGTGGTGACTGTAGGTATACTTGTTTTATAAATTTTTCCTTCACGTCTGAATGCATTTTTCTATTAAAAATCTACGAAAATCATATGTATACGATTCGATCAACTCAGAGTCTGATGTATCCAATGCTATAAAATAAACATTTTTAAGAACCTTCGAAAATATACGACTAAGTAGCGAAGGTAAACAATAATATCAACGTCCATGACCTAGAGGTCGATAAAACTATTACAAGTACCGATAACGTAAAACGTAAACAATAGTGGCACGTGTTTATCTCAGGAATGCAGAAAATGTCAAAGGTTATCTCCGATATGACTTATCTAATTGTTTTTTAATTGGGTTCAACGTTATCTATGTTTATCTCAAAAATGTGGAAAAGCCAAAGGTTATCTCAGATAAGGACCCCCTGCAGAGAGATAAAATTTGTTGATTCAGCTGTCCCAGAAGCTATAGTTTACTACTACTACCATTCCTTACTTTGGTCCGTCGACCAATATATTAAGACAATGATCAGCTAGGTTCAGGTTGTTCCGCGGAGTTGTCATGTAAATGAGGCCTTAGGCCGATCGTATACTGTTTTATCAATATTTTTTATCTTGTAGTCCACTGTATCTTACCTTTATTGTATTTCAGAGAATTCACACATGGCAGTGTCATGAAAACCTATATTGTAAAGTTAATAAGGCATTACACCTCTTGTTACACTTTAAAAATAAAAAGACAAAGTACGAGAATCTACTATGTTTTATTTAAAGTACATTTAACTGACCAAAACTTTTCCACAATTCCATGATATAAACCGTAGAACCCAAATGTGACTTTCACGAATCAGTTCTTCTGTCGTCTGAAATGCGCAGCCATGAATTAATACGGCCGCGGGTACTCTATGTTTCCGTTTATCATTGAGAGCAACATTTATCTCTGTTCACTTCAAAGCGAGGTTTGCCGCAGCATTGTGAGTTGAAAGGCGCAATTTCAAGGCAAAAAATCTCTAAATTCCTTTTAAATAGTTATAACAACGCTTGAAGATTGTTTTATGTAAAAGCCATGCCCCAACATAAAATATTTTAAACAAAAATAAACAGTCTTACACAACAATATTATTAGGCTTAATAACACAAAAAGAACAAAGAAATAAAAGAATTATCATTCGAGAAGCAAAAGTTATTGTTAACTATTTTAACACAGTTTCTTTTTTAAGTGAGAAATAAAGAATTTCTTATACAATATTTGATATGTCGAATATAACTCCCATACATTGTATTGGCTATTTATATTTTACAAATATATTTATTTGACTTTATGTATTATTATTAACTGATACCGCCCTAAAGTGTTTTGATTCTTTTAGAGAAAGTCTGTTTTATGATTTGTAGAAAGCTAAATTCCAAACATTCAAAGCCTTATCTTATTACTAACTTTATTAAAAAATATAAATTGTTTATAGTGATAAGGAATAGCCTTAACCTTTCCATCTTTTAATACTGTAGTATCAATTCTAATTTTACTTTATTCGCTGAGATATGAACAGGTCACTTTACCAGAAGCTGAGATTTTCCAAATATTTCTGTCAATGAGTGTTTGGAAAAGACTATGAACCAATAGATCTAAATATTGATTGATTGTTTTATTAAATGCTTTAAACTAAAAATAAATTCGATTGGGACCAGCTCTATTATCTCGAGTTTGGAATAACAGCCAAACGAACTATGAATTTGAATTGAAGCAGTTCTTAAGAAGAAAATAAACAGCTATCTTACAAGTACTTGTTAAAGTGAATATCTTTCATACAATTTTCTTAAGCTAGTTAGGTTTTTATCATTCTATGTGACTATAACACTTTGGTCAAGTGATAATAACCGCAAGCTGGTGGTTCGCTTTGCAAATCAGACTTCTGACGCCTTTGTCCCATCTTCTGGTGTGCCTCAGGGCTCCCACCTTGGCCCGCTTTTATTTTCCATATTTATTAATGAAATCAAGGAGGTCTCCAAAGTTCCTTTCTTACTGTTTGCTGACGACATAAAAACTTTTTCTTGAAGTGTCCTCCAGCGCAGACTGCGAACATCTTCAGCAAGCTCTTAACTGTATATCGAAATGGTGTCAGCGCAACGGGATGTCCATTAATGCCAGCAAGACCAAGCTTATGACATTCAAGAGAACCACCTCCTCAATTGATTTCAACTACCCCCTTGATGACAAGCTTCTTGATCATTGTACATCCATCAAAGATCTTGGAATAGTTCTCGACTCCTCTTTTGGCTACGGTCTCCATGTTGACCAATTATGCTGCCGAGCGTCTGGTATGATGGGGCTGATTATGAGGACTGCTAGGAATGGCCTCGGTTCTAATGCTCTTGTACTTCTCTACAAGTCCCTTGTCCTCCAGCTGCTCGAGTACGCTTCAGTTGTTTGGTCTCCTTACCAAGTGGGCCTCATTGACAGACTGCAGTCCGTGCAAAATAAATTCCTTAGGTATTTGCACTGGAGAGAGCCTGATATTGCCTCTGAACTTGCTTCCGATACATCCACTGGTCGTTAGAAGGGAGGTTGCAGATGTTGTCTTTCTTTATAAGATTCTCAACGTTGTGGTAGTCTGCCCCCCTCTTTTGGAGCGAATTGCTTTTCGTCTCCCTTCTGGCACAAAGATCGCGCCGCCTCTTCGAGCTGAGCCACTTAAACCGCAACTATCTCCAGTTCAGCTCTGTCCCAAGAATACTTCGGCTTGGCAACGAGGTGTGCAGTGAAGTAGACTTTTTCTACAATCGACTGGGAGCTTTGAGACGTGCTGTGTTGACAGTGAGGCTGGAGACATTTGAGTCAGAGTGAGTTTGCCGAGTCCTGCACAGTATTACAATAGATACTCCATTGTTATCTTTGATGATTTAGTGTATTACTGTTATCATTATTGTTATTGTTGTATTATTATTTTTTATTACTTGTTATATCACTACTTGTTATTGTTATTGCACTATTGTTATTGGTACCACTTTCGTTATGTTTCACATTATTTTAGTTTTATCTTGTTATATCTGTTTATTTCACTATGTCGTAGGCATGGTCAATTGCTGAACTTGATTTTTCAAACTATACTTTTTTATGAGAATTTATTACTGTTTATTACTAGTCATCTTAAGTATTGTAATTTTGCAAAATGGTTATACCGTGGGAATGTAAATAAATAAATAAATATCTTAATTAAGAAAACAATAAATTTAGAACACACTATCTTCCATTTTTACAATTTAGACCAGAGAGACAACCAAAGTGCGGTGCTGCCCGATTCTGGTAGTTTAAGAGGAAACGTATATTTAACCTTAGGTTGTAAAGAGCATGACGGGGTGAATTATATTGACCTGTCAATTTAGAGAAGGAGTTCCCACGGGATCACCGTTGGTCGTGCTGTCTCCCTTCGTTCACGTCACTGAAACATTCCACTATTCCATCTTCAATTTTTTACCAGGAGTTCAAAATGCAATTAATAAATATTCTTTAGATACAGTTTATTTAGGGCCTATTGAATACTAAGTGTCCACTAAAATGTACGTTTTAAAGTATATATTTTGTTAAATTAAGAAAAAGTTAGGAACTCTTTTGTGAAGTGGAAATTATACTTATCTAATTTAATACATTATTTCCATAGTTGGCTCGTTTCCGTTTTGAAATAGCACAATATTACCCTACCCTTATAAAATCAATGATACTAGTCGATTCTAATAAGACCAATGTATTCATTATTGAGCTTTTTTACTCTTCTAAAATATTTTGTCTATCTAATTTCTAAGAAGTACTAAAAACTAAACCTCGGTGCATAGTATACATAAGTAAAGGTTATACTTGAACTTATGTATCTGTAAACATTTTCCATTCTTAAATGAACCCGACGTATTTTTATATTATCTTTAGATCGCTCCATGGCACCTGGAAAAACAAAGCACCAATTTTTTAATGCCTACGACGAGTAAATTTGCCGTTTCTTATTTACGCCGGCATATCATGCATAAAATGGCAAAGGCGGGAAACAGCGGTATGTAATTATTGTTTTATTTAGTTATTAAAATTATATTAGTCAAGATTGTGGTTCATACCATAATCCTTAAAGCTAATGATCTTCAATGGAAATATTTATTATATATGTATAAATCTATGCATAATTTTTATAGGTCGATGTTTTAAAGAGGAGGCAGTTCGTCTGTTTGCCACGAATCAGGTAGTCGGGAATCGGCAGCTGCGTAGTTTGTTAAACTAAGTCTAAACTGAGTCCTTGTATCAACCAATGCTGAAGCTGGAAGTGAACTTAAAACGAAGAAAAGAGGCAATATAATTTAAAATATACCATACACACGTACTGCTCCCCTAAAATACCTACTAGGTATGTTCCACAGCGCGGATTGTATTTTATATAAATATGTTTGTCGCATTCAATTATTTTGTATTTATAAAAAGTTTTTTGCTTCTTTTAATAAACCATAGCAAAAACATTTTCCTTTACTGCCATATTTCTATATAAAAAAAAACAATAAGTACGGTAATTATTTTTTTTATTATAATAACATTTGGTGAGTTAGTACATTATGTTGTAGGATTTAAAAAAGTATGGTCACAATTGTCTGAAGAAATTTTTGCGCTATGAACATGTGCTGTAGAATTCTAAAAAACTAAAAAATTTCTATTGCATTTAATTATTTTTATATGTAAAAATATAAGTTCTTATTTAACAATTTAAATAAAAGATAAACGAAAATTGTTTTATAAAAAGAGATAACAAGAGAAATAAGAGATATACAGTCTTGCCTAAACTAATACACATTCGACAAAATTGCCCTGGCGTTTCATGTGTGGCAACCAGTAAAATACCAAGTATTGCTTGTTAGCAAAACTAAAAAAAATTGGCACGGAAAGGGAATATTGCTCACGGACAACATTTATTACAGTTAGCTGACATATTTTTATGGAATCAACCAATCCAGCAAAATACTCGTAAATTCATCGCGAGAGTTACATTATTATCCAGTTAATGTCATATGATCAACTGTCATTGTATACTTAGTTTGTTCACAAGTATGTTTATTCCACAATTTTCTAGTGGCCATAATGTTAATCCTAAATTAATAAAAGAATCTTGGGACGGTTTTACCTGCAAATTCACACATACTGAATTTCCCGAAAATTAAGTTGAACGTTATAAAAATAGGAACATGTTTATCAAATATCATGAACTTTCCATCAAGATTCACTCGGGCAGACAGAAAGACAACGAAACGGTTTTAAGGGGCACCTGTCATGATTCCTACCAAAGAATTTACTTATAAAATAATGTTAGTTCAGGCTAATTACGAGTTTCGAGTTCGAGTGGAAAACTATGATTTATATAAAACATGAGAAAGTCGTTGTACTAAAGACAATAGACTCCGCATCGCTATTTCCAATGTTCAGCGATATGTCTACTGTCCAACACCACATTATGTTACACCACGGGGATGTCTTGGCCACAACCCAAATGTGTTCCACTTGTATGCGATATAACTTCAGTGTTGTTATGCTTGCTTTCAGCGATTTTCATGACTGAAACATAAATGTGTGGTGGACATAAAAATTATGAAAACTCAGTCTGTAAGGAAATTTAATCATAACGAGCATCATTAGGTAGAGTTAAAGGCACTTGTAACTCCTGTTATGTTAACAATTCCACGAATTTATTCTTAACTTCTTAAACATTAAACACATTTTTTGTACTTTTTGTTAACCACAATGACATTAGCTTTTAGTAATTATTAACAATAAAACAACATTTTTTTTGTAATTGTTTTGAAAATAACCATCCACGCATTCCTAGACAAATTGTGGCAAGCATATATCCTTTTATATCAACTGGTGGACGTGCTTAATTTTGTAAAGTTTTCTTAAATATCCAGATTACAATAAAATACAGTTGACAAAGAAAACCCCCGTCATTGATAGAATTCCCAGTTCCTCTATGCAATTCTGAATACACAAACTATTAGTATAATATGGATGTCAAACCATTGTCACTTGAATACACGTCGCCGACAATGTAACCCTAACACTATTATTTGGTTCAACGATATGCTTGCTCTCATTTATATGATTATTACCAATGTTTAAACTTGTCTAGTCGTCTACACCCGTCTGAAAATGTTACATTTTACTATAACCTTATTCAAATTAGATTTCTTAACATTTTCCCTAATAAAACCTTAATTTAGAATTAACCTGTTTAAAGATACCGTACTTTAGACAAGATCATCGAATAAGTATTAAATAAATGAATTAGTGTTGAACCTGTCGTAAGCAGAATACAATGCGTTCAACTATTAATGAAGAAAGGTTTCAAGGTACGTTTTTATATACTGTGTATGATCTTGAAAGTCGACGAACAAATGTACTTTTATTTGTAACATATTTTCAATCAACTCTTCTGATTCCGTATAAAAAACACAAGTATAACTTCAGCAGATCAAATACTATGCGTGACAATCTAAATTAATATTTAGTCTCGAGTTTAAGTATTAGAACTTAATAATAAACTTGATCTCCAGTTAACTTTAAAACGTTGTTTTAGTTGCAAAATTATTTTATTTCTAAAAACGAATTTTTCCCCGAGAATGCTGTAATTAAGCATTAAGCATTAATTACTAATTATTTTGAGAAATACTATTAGCAATATGGGAGTGCAGATTGCCGACCGGTCTATAGTGTGGATCTTTGTTAGAGATAGCGCAGGTTTAAATCCTGTCTGTGACCGATACACTCGGTATAACTACCATCGACCTTTTACTATATCGACTTATGGTTTTATTAAATTAATTCAGTTTAATGTTGTATATTAACAAAAACTATATTAAATATGCGCTAATTATTTGCATGATTTTATTATTTTTTTTAGAGGGAACCATGATTTAAAATAGTGAAAACAATAAATTTTTAACCAGAGCATAAACATAAAATGCAACTGGAGAATCGTGGCATAGACTAAATATTTCTGTATATCAATATCTTTAGTGTGTGGTCGTGGCTTCTTTCGAGCTAACACCTACCATACCTTTTGTTGGTCAATCCTTGGAGAGTTTCGCCTCGTTCCGCGGATTTGTCATGTGAAATAGGCCTTAGCACGATTGTATTCTGTTTTATCAATATGTTTATCTTGTGCTCCTTAATAAGGCAGTCCGCATCTTTTTACACAATTCAAATTAAAAAAGGTATATATAAGAAATCGGGATTATTTTGTTTAAAGTCCATGTAATTTACCAAAGCTATTTCAAAATTCCATTATATAAACCGGACTAAAATGTTACTTTTACGAAACAGTTTTTCTGTAGTCTGATTTGCGCAGCCATGAATTAAAACGGCCGCGGGTGCTCTTTGTTACCGTTTATCATTGAAATCAACATTTATCTCTGTTCGCATCAAAGCGAGGTTTGCTGGATTATTGTCGATTGAAAGGCAAGGCAACAAATCCTGACAGCCTTTTTAATATTTGTACTTATGCATGAATATTGTTTTAATGTAACGGCTCAATGGGTGGGTATCGGTTTAATATTCTCATTTATCGGAAATAAAGTGTAAAACAGGTAACTTTTTGAGATTATTAGTGCTTCATGTCAAGCTTACTACTCGTCTGTATTGCTTTTAGAATACTTTCGTATCCTGACGAATGCAGGATTGGAATATACATAAGTCTGTATTAAACCCCCAAAATCTTTATCTTAATAATATTATAAATGCGAAAA
The DNA here is from genome assembly GCF_021130785.1 of Homalodisca vitripennis. NCBI lineage: Eukaryota > Metazoa > Arthropoda > Insecta > Hemiptera > Cicadellidae > Homalodisca > Homalodisca vitripennis. The sequence continues at coordinate 43,158,989 of NC_060211.1, read as the reverse complement.
TGGCTATGTTTTTTGTTTTAACTTCACGCGTAAACTATTTAACCAATTTCATTGTAATTTTACATGAACATTTTACGATCCCACTAGTTTTTAAAGTAGTGAAAAAGCACATCTTAGTCACTAAAATTTTGAAATATTAATTTAAAGAACCTGTTAAATGTATTCAACGGTTGTGTAAAGATTGTTTTATGACAGCACTAACATACGATTAATTTATTTAGCCACTGTTTTCAATTTGGTTACATTTACAGTGTGTAAATTTTAAAGGGATTATCCATTATTTTCACGCGATTAGATTTAAGCGATGACGTAAATACTCATCTATATTTAAAAAATGTCCTAAACGTAAGATGTCCTAAAAGTCAGAATTTTGACTTCATAGACTCCCTTTGAAACAGCCGTCAAAATATACGCTAGAGGGAATGTGTCCTGGACTAAACTACCAAATTCAGTTCTAAACGTTCCAACATATTAATACATGTAGAAAGACAAAGTAACTTTACAACTTTTACTATAAATTTATATACTGCTATAACACCCAGATTAGTTGTCTTTTCAGAGAAGTAGGCTTCTATGTTCTATGATATATAGTCTACTTTCTTGGTCAGAAAACTAGTGCTTTTAACTGTACAATTTTAGTAAATATTAAGTATTAAATATAAAAGACAAAATAAATTTCTAACTTTTACTATAAATTTAGAGATTACTATAATGCACATATATACAATATATATATATATGCTGCATATATATAAAATACAACTAATTTTGAGAAAAGTAGGTTTCTTTAATCTGTGATATATATTTTATTGTTTAGGAAACAAAGCAAAATAAACAAGGGGTCAAACAATACTAAGAAAGGAGTTAATTTAAATGGTCATAAATGAACACTTCTTGAAATATTTTCCTGATCGTGGAAACAAGGATCATAATTGGCGTCGGCAATATAATTCACTCAAAACATCAGTAGTCATACACGTGCAACGCCTACTAAATAGGGTGCAAGGCAATGGCTAACTGCTATCAGTGCAGATATAAAAGATAAAGTAGTGTAACTTTTATATCTATAACTATATATCCTATTCTATGTGATATAGAGTAATCGGTTTCACTATGTAATATAAAGACTGTTTTGGAACCTATTTCAGTTGTATTTTCAAAGAAGTTGGCTTCTCAGAGCTGTACACGTATTTATATTTTCCTTATCGGGAAAAAGGAAAATCAACTAAAAGGAACAGAATAAATATACGCTTGTTAATATATTTTCTTGGTCGTGGCAAGTATGCAAAATCAACTTTAGCGTCGGAAATAGTATTCCTTCAAACTAAAAGTTCCTCTAGAATAAAAAAACCTACGAAATTGCGCGAGAAGATGAGGGTAGCTGCTTGTAAAAATACAAAAAATAGAAATAAGAAAATGTCTTAATACCATAATTAAGTAATATATATGTAGTATAGTTGTCATAAATAATACAAACGTTCAATAAAACTACAAAATTAATTTTATATGTTTTTGTTCTTTACTTTGTATATAATAATGAAGTGATCCTGCTGTAAAAGTGAAATTGTTTGTTCGAAAAAAAGCCTTTTTTATGACTTGAAAAAAGCGAAATTTAATAACTCAAAGTCTTTTTTTACGACATTATGTACAAATACAAATCTTTTACAATGATCTAAGTTTAAGCTTTAATCGTTCAACTTATAACAGTAAAACTTTAATTTCACTTCGTGTGCTGAGACATCAACAAAATCACCGGTCACTCGTATGAGTTGAGATTATTTTAAACCATTTCAATCAGGCAAGCATTTGGAAAAGTAGATGGTAGGAGTAGGGTAAGTAGGTTTTATGAAGCAATAGAGCTGACAAGTTTATTATTCAGGAAATGCTGCAAAAAGTAAATAAATTTGGTACCACTAGCTCTGTAATTTTTCTCTTATATCATTGTTTTACATTAGCTTATTTTAATAGATTTATCAGAGAGAAAACCAAAGTGCAATGCTACTCGATTCTGTCAGTGTGAAAGGAAACACATACTTATCCTTAGGTTGGAAAGAGAACGACTGGGTGAATTATGTTGACCTGTCAATTTAGAAAAGGGGTTCCCACGGGATCAGGGTTAGTCTTGCTGTCTCCCTTCGTTTACGTCACTGGAACATTCCACTATTTCATCTTTAATTTGTACCAGGAATACAAAATCAAAATAAGTAAAGTCTCTTTAGATCTAGGCATTACATTACCTTAGTGCCCATTGAATATTAAAAGTAAGACAAATTTATCCAGTTGGCTTGCACATCTAAATACGTTATTAAGTATTGAAAATGCAGAGCATTGTATACATAAATAACTATTAGTTATACCAGAACTTCTTTATCTGTAACTATTTCCCATTCCTAAATAAACACATTAATTTTGTTACGTTAAAATTTTTCTATATTTTCCAACTTGCCATATCATCGGCTATATTCCTTCTCTATTAGATTTTATTTTTGTATTTGTCATTAAAACGGAATTATTTTGTGATTAAAACAAATTTGGCGTACTACCAATGTTTGTAATGTTTTAAACAACTATATTGAAGTGAACCTCGATTTACAGTTGACTCTACAAATTCACTCTAAACTTAAGGAATAAAAAATAAAGCTTCTTTCTAATCAGGTAAAAGAAGCCGATGGCTGTATATGTTACTGCGTCAAATTTCTTTTACTGCTTAATCATATAAGTTTAGAAGCAGTAAGTTACTAATAATTAATTTCTTATATTTACATTTTATCTCACTTATAGAGGATTAATTCAAACGATAATGAAATTTTAACTGGTATGCTAATCTTTTTAAAGAATTAGATCTAATGGCATTTGCAAAATTGTATTGAACACGCAATACAATAATTTGCAATTATTGGGAATTGAACCCGTGATCTCTCAGGTAGAGTGCTGGAGCCTTACTGCTATGCCACGGCGAAAGTTAAACTATGCTTGGTGTGTTTACAAATTTCCTTGACTTCAGTATGAATATTGCATGTTGACGTGCGGGTTTGTAACCGTAAACATTTCAACACGTCAGAGATTGTCCTTGTAATTACTCTACTACTCACAGAGTGTCATGTTTTCAGCGCTTTTCTAAGTACAGTATATAAGATTATTCCTCCATTCGGCTTTTGATGCGATTGGATTTTCCCATTAAAATATATTATAGCTCGTTGAATTTCATATTTCACTGTATGTGCCATATGCTACATTATATAGTAAAATGTCATCACTGAAATGCACACGTCACACTAGTCATGTATGTATCCACCATAAATTCCCAATAATTACTCAGATTTGTGTACAACATAGTATTATATACTGCATATTATCGAAATAATAAAATGCTAAAATAAAATATATAATAAATAAAATAATAAAATATATAACGCTATGCTGCAAGTGTAGTATACTGCCGTTTAGACGAGAATTGATTACTTTCAACACTTTGATAAGTATGCACGTGTTGATTTTCAATATTAACTCGTTTCTGAAAGTAAGTATACATGTTTCATCAACTATATGTTTTTAACAGCTATTTCAATATAAAATAGCCTATTAGATTCCTTATATCATCGGAATCCATTTTTCATAACTTCAAAACACAATCAGAAATTCATTTTCGGTTTTGACCGAGGGTTTTAAATAGATAAATAATTCGTTTGTTATTGGCAACGGATAAAACCGATTAATATTAGCTGTCATCTTTTTATGGAACACACCAATCCAGCAAAGTACTCGTAACTTCATCGCGAGAGTGACACTATCATTAAGTTAAAGTCATATTATAACCTTTCACAGTATGCTTAGTTTTAGCTATAGTTTCAGATGTTTGAACCCAAAATCAATAGAGTTCAATGTTGAACCAGGAGACAAAATTTCTAATCTCTGGGTCCTTTTCACTAAGATTTAGCACACTGACAATCAGACAGACAACAAAACGATTTTGAGCAGCACCTGCCGTTACTTGTACTGAATAAGTTCCTATATAACTACGTTAGTTCAGGCTGTGTACGTGTTTCGATATCGAGGGGGATTTATGATTTATAGAAAAATATCAGAAAGTCGTTGAACTAAAGACATCCGAACTCCGCATCGCTATTTCCAATGTTCAGCAATATGTCTACTGTCCAACACCACATTATGTTACACCACAGGGATGTCTTGGCCACAGCCCAAATGTGTTGCACCTCTATGCGATATAACTACAGTGTTGTAATGTTGGCTTTCAGTAATTTTTAAGACTGAGTCATAAGATTGTGGTAGAGAGAATCTATTAAGATTTAGTGATATTAAATTTATATTCCAACCACTGTATAGGCCTTTTTATGCAAGAATGGAATATTATACTCGATGAAGGAGTATAACTATACTAATTTTGGAATATTTATATATTTACAATACACATTTAATTTATTTACTAAAACCATTGTGTGAGACTTTTTGTAAATTCTTCAATATTTTGCATCTACGTAAACATATTAATATATGTTTGTCTCTGTAGAGTCTCAATTGGTTTTCATTAATTATTTTAATAAATGTGATATTCTTGTATTCAAACTGCGTATTTTATTTAAGTTATAAATGCCGAATGAATATAGATAACAAAATATTTCATCATAATGTGTTTTAATGGGAAAATCATATTAACAATTCCAAAATCATACTCAATTTTCAAGCTTTCCTAACTGATTAATGAAATCAGAATACTTGTCGTTCATTGCATAAAGACTTTGTAATAATTGCGTATGTTTATGATTTATAATTTTATTGGTAATAAGATCAATGGCTTTTTATTTGCAAATAAAAAATATAAAACTCAAAAGTAAGTGTTTTAAATATTTTATCGTATAAGATTTAATTTAACTTCATTTTAAACGCTACTGTTTTACATTATTAAATAATTGCATTTTATTATGAAATAAATGATCAAAATAAACTATAAACAAAACAGTAGTATAGTTAGTTAGTATTGTACCACAGAGTGCATCTTTAAAGTCAATAGTATACTTTTCCATTTCACCTATAATAATTTTAGCTTCAAATAATTCCTAATGATTAAAAAACCTTATTTAATTATTACTTTCAAAATATTTAACTTTCGCATTCCAAAACAAAGTGTGGTCTCCAGAAATAGTTTCATTTCATCTGGTGACGTGATACATTTTATAAAGTTTTCCTCAATATTCCAGATTACAATAAAACTCAGTTGACAGAACAAACCCTCGTCATTGTGGCAATTCTCCGCCCTTTTGTGAAACTGTGAGGAAGGAATACATAAGCCAACAGTTAGCAACGAATATCAAATCATTTGTCACTTGAATACACGTCACCGACAATATATCTCTAAGAGTATAATCCGGTACAAAAAAAATTCTTTCATATATTTTCATACTTATGGTTTTATATATTATTTACTATTATCATAAAGTTATTATATTATTAATTTAAAAATTAAACTAACTCATAATAAACTATTTAATGAGATATTTTACTGTTACATATTTTCAGCATCAACCTAGTGCATAAAAGGAGCAATACATATCAACTTAAATTTTATTCATAAATTCCGGGATTACTTTTATTCATATAGTAGAATTATTTGGTTGTATGTGTATGGTAAAATATTTTCTTTACTCCGTGTTGCAATTCTTCAAAAGATTCCTTACAGCATACTACATGATATAACCAATAAGCAACATCTGGTATTTAGTAATATTTTAATATAAAGTCGTAATATTGATCTAAGAAATTTGTGTTCATAACCATTAAAAGCCTATCTGTGTTGATTTGTTCTACATTCAAAGTGTGAGTGTGGTCTAGTTTTATGTATAAGTATCTAATATATCTTAACTCTATGTACTCACAAAACCTATTCCGTTATTCATGATCAAGGCAGAAGACCAACGTGGGGACATAAAGTATGTTATTGCCTACTTACCGTCTGGACAAAATAAATAAATAAATAAATAAATATGTTTATTAACCAACAAACTATGTTAATTAAGTTTTACCTAACCGAAATAGCAATTAGATGACAATTATTACTTAAAAAATTACTTTTTTGATCAATATGAAAAACACCATCAAGCTTTTGCACGAAATAACAGAAAATTAAGGTTCAAGAAAAGATGAATGGCGAGAGTCCTCCTGGTGCTGATCATTTGCCGGGCACCTAGTGGCCTCTTGGGGTTTGTCTAGTGGCCAAGCTTTTGACATAAAGATTAACTAATGTAACATCACATGACAAAGTTCTATTTTTGGTTCTGCAAAATCAAACTCTGTATCATGAATTTCTCATATTACGTATATTGTTGTCCAAAGTAACTTAAGTTCTTATATATAAATATACAAAACGTAAATAATGAAACAAAAATGTGCTAACCACACTTTTGAAAAAAACCGTAAACACGAATAAAATACTGCTGAAAGAACAAAAAATAATCCTGAAAAATATAACACCTAAAAATTATTGGAAAATCTGCTTGAAATGTAAACTCTGCTTATAGATTTTATTTTACGTATAAGTTATATGTTAACTTATAGATTGTTTTAAATTTCTGCAATTTTGTATTCTAACACCAGAAAATTGATTTATTTACCGTATTGTCTAGAGAAATAAGAGTATAAACAACATTTTCCAAGTATCGCCGTTTAATTACATTTATACATACTTTGGTGACTTAAGATTTAATATATAAGAATCAATACATATGGCTATTTAAATTTCTGCATAAATGTTTGTATATTTTATTTTAACACAATGGTATAATTCAATAACTTAAATCAAATTTATTGTTTTTAATTTAAGTTTGCTAAAATATTTAATCTTTCTGATATGTTAGTTCCTTGAAAACTTAAAAATACAACATATTTTCTTGATTAAATTTCATCGCCATAATAAAAAAAATGGACGGTAACATAATTCAACTCCAGGAATTTTAGTGGCATATTTAATAAACAAGGTAGCTTTTATGAGGAGATATTCTCATAATTCATAATCTTACCACGTGGTGATATAATTTTCCGTGCTATGTCTTTACAGGACTCTCAATGTAAAGGACCTAATAATTCATGTAAATTTGTCTCAACTAAACTGCTATATTTCTATAGCTATGATACACAAGAAATAACACTTGGTATAACATTCCCATTACGAAAGTGTACGGCTAATGTCAAAATAAGATTCAAAGTATGAATTTCCAATACTTTCTACGTTTTGCCTGAAATATATGGTCTACTAATCTATCCACTGATGCATTTCATTACGATGTCTTGGCCAATATAGTTATTTTTTCGTAGCCCCCTTGTTTTGTCCTTCTGACAATAAAAACCTCTGATCACTAGGGCGTGAGCCCACTTTATAAAAACTCATTTCCTACCAATGCCTGTCATTTGTTGAAAATTAAAATCTAGTAATTACCCTAAAACAGGTACTTAACACTTTATTTCATGTCTTAAATAGTAATAAAATAAAATTGGTACATATTTTTCGCATTGGATCAATAAATTTAAAACAATTTGGTAACAGTTACTGAAACCTTTTTTTTATTTAGGAACCTAAAAGTATGCAGAAAATCAACCGTTGGGTTTATCAAAATACCATAAAACTTTTAGGATTTTAGGGCAATTTTTTATTAAAATTATAAGACGTGTTTGGTGTTACTAAGCGTCAATTTATCTTCTTTCTAGATTTTATGGTTAAACTTACGACAGTGATGACATGTAAGAGAGAGGACAGCAAGGCTTTTTCTGCGATCTTTCACGTTGCAAAACCAATCCGATAGCTTCTTTGATAAAATTTTGTAGACATCAGTGAACTTCTTCAATATGAGGTATCATAAAGGTGGTACACGATCAGTTAAATTGTACTATAATAAATTTATGAGGTGCAACAATACAAACTAGTCTCGTTTCAATACTGTTACAGAGGGAAATATGCCTTTCTGTTGGAGAAATAATAGAATAAAACTGCGAAAATGTGGTCTCAGCACTGCAGCCAAATATTGAAACAGTTTCAATACTGGACACTATCCAAACTCCGAGAGTCTGACATACAGTATAATCGTATGCGGTTCCGTGTGCTACTATCTTAACTGTTGACATTGGTCTGTTACTACTGATAAATGTACAGTTTTTTAATGAAATATTTTCAATACTGAACATTATCCAAACTCCGAGAGTCTGACATACATTATATTACATTCCGTGTCCTACTACCTTAAGTGTTGGCATTGGTCTGTTCTGCTGAGAATTGTTCAATGTTTTTATTTTAAAAGTTTCAATACTGGACACTATCCAAACTCTGAGAGTCTAAAATACAGTATAATCGTATGCGGTTCGTGTGCTACAATCTTAAATGTTTTCATTGGTCATTAAAAAATTAGGAAGCTGTAAGGTAACCCTCTGTGACTTTAAGACTGAGGACAGCCTCAGAGATTGGGCTCTAAGTCTCTGATATCCCGAAAGTTTAAAGCCTCAGATCTTCCTCAGTTCTGGAAATGGAGGGACAAAATCATTTTACGGTTATACGAGTAAATACCAATTATTTGAAATTTTACCACTACAATACGCCAAAATGTACTACTGTAGGTAAGGATGTTGAACCCTAAAACTCATAGGATTAAAAATTACATAAAAATTTTAATTTTAAATATATTAGATTTAAGTTAGCTTTCTTGGTAGACATTAACAGTATATGTAGAGAGATCTAAAACACTCACAGAATCTCTTACACTTCTTTACATCTCTTACGAAATCTGCACGATTTACAGCTTAAAACAAATTTATTATATTTGTTAGTGAAGATGCACAGGAGGATACTTTCTTGAATCACTTTTAAATTGCTCATTAATCAAAATTGTATAAACCTATGAATGAAAATTAGTATTTTATAAAATAATCTTTATCTCGGTGCCACTATTTAGATTTATTCGCCAATTGTTTTAACAGAATCACTTGTATCGTAAAAGTGTTCTCAATAAAGGTTTTTTATTTAAATGAAATAAACTAAGTCAAAATTATTGACTACAAAATAATATCAATCAAAAGTTAAATGTAATTGAAATAAAAATGTCTAATATAATTCAAACTTAAATGTACTTTTCATTATTTAAGCGAAGCCAAATAAAGCAGAATTAAAACATCACTGAAATCTTCATCGTATTACATATATCACTTCATGTTACGTTTGGTTCAGGTAAAAGTAAAAAGTGTAATTAAACTATGTTCCTCAAAAAAATCATTTATTACAAATTTGAAATCTTGATGTGTTAAATTTATTCTGACTTTGAATATTAAATATCTATTGCAAATAACCTTTCATAAATATAAATATTGAAAGCTTTACTTAAAAAAAAGTTTACTTGCAACAACTTGTACTCTTTACAATGTTAAATTAATTATTTAGTGTTCTCCTAATATTCTTCCATTTGTACATACTATAACATACAATACAGTATTCTATGTAAAGATATCTAACATTAGTTGACAACAAAGTTCCGATATGAACATCTTAATTTGACTATAAAATCTTTTCTTACGCTAAATCTTTCACACAATTGGTAAGGAAAATAACAATAAGGTGCACCACAAATGGCAAGTTCTAAAAACTCATTAAAGGCGCTGAGATTCCCGAGTCAGAGTTTATAAATTAATTTCTTTTCTAACAAAAACTACCTCATCACCGACGCCCTTGATTTGACCTCTGACTGCTCATTCACAAGACTAAATTTTAAGCCCCTATTGTAACCGTAGTCGACTTTCAGATAAACCGCTGTCTATGTGTACCATTCCTACCTTCGCGAACCCTTTCTTAGAAAATTTAGTTCTTATTTTACGTGTGTTTTAACTAATATACTTATATTCTAAAATATGTTCTTATACATTTTTTCCATAATTACCGATATTTAAATTCCAATTTTCTTCTGTAGCAAATGCTACAATATACATGGTTGCTTTAACGTTAGTTAAGTGGTTTAGGTTGTGTATTTAGAATAAAGTTAAAAGACACCGCAGAATAAAGAATTTAATTTTTTATGCGATTTCCAATTCAGCCGACTGTTTTATTTTCTCATAACAAATTGGCCATAATAAATTGTAGCCTATTACAGAAACTGTTTCCCAATTCGCTCGTGTTTATATCATACAATTCTTTAACATAATTGAAACTCATAATAGTATTTGTAACAAAGACATTTTGGTTCAGGCAGGGCTATAAGCATGAAATAATTCTTTAATGTTGTAACAGTCCACACCAGTCTCTGTTACTGATGCTGGTTAGCTCAGGGGAAAGGAGGGGTAAGTTATTCCAAGTCTTAGGCGAAGTCCACAACAACGACGAAAAATGTTCAATATTTATTTTGGGGCGCCTCCTTGTTTTGGAAGGAGACTCCAGGGACTGTAACAAGGAACCAGTCCTTTCCAGGTTCCGGGACTTCACCAGGGTAAGCAGGTGTAGGGACCCAAGAGAATTACCAAAGGTCGATGAACCGTTTACAATAAAAGTTAAATTTAATTGTGAGAATAAGAATATATTTATAAATTTAGTAAGTAGGAAAATGTTTGGTGCGACTCCAACTATATTACTATAGCTATAAATTTGAATCCTTAGCTTTTCGTTGATCTTAGTAGAGTACTGTATAGTAAAAGTATAGGAAACTAATAGTTAAGCTGTGAAGACGGGAAAACTCAAGACTACAGAACTTTACAGACTCGAGTTTATTGCAATAATTCCCGTAAAGGGCAAAAAACGTATCCTATATCATTTTATAACAGTTACAGACAGTATTGCCTCTAATCTGCGCTACAGTGAAACAAAAAAAAACAACTCCATATATATAACCAAGACTATTACTGATATAACCACACGGACTTAGATAAGATACCTTAAGATAATTAAACCCTTCTTACAATACAGATATATAATTAAACATTTAACATAAACCAACTTAACTACCTAAAGACAGTAAAAGAGTAATAATTGATGCAACTCTTATTTGTGGAGTCCCAGGCGCTGAGTATCCTTCGAGAGGTATATCGAGAGGAATGGTCCCCGTCTCGAAGAGGAATACAGTATAACCTGAGAGATCACCAAAAAATTTGTAAGTCACTCACCAGAAGACGACAAGTCCACGCCCGGTAACTTCAACGAAGTCGACCGAACCGAGAGGAAGCACACGACCGCGGGTGAACCGGATGTGCGGTACGGCAGTGTCGGTCGGTACGGCACGGCAGATAAACAGGCGGGTGCCGGCAACAGCAACTCGGAGAGCGCAGCAACAGTGGGACTAACAGATTATCCTCAGTCCAGTAGCCACGATCAGACTCCAGGGAATAAAAACCCTGCACAATGTACAAAGATGATAGCCCAGCTCTTAAAATTACTTCACATACAACGTATTCAAAGTTTTTAACTACACTGAATATTAAATACAATAACGAAAGCACCATAAGGAATAATAATTCAAGACAACAGTAAAATACATATTTTATAAGTAACAGTCACAGCATCTTTACGGGATTGCAACATCAATTACAGTTACTAAAAGGTACAAGTATCAGAGCGGAAATAGTTTTGTGACTAAAAATGGAGTGCTTTTGGACTAAATTGCTTTTAGTATTTACTAAGTTTAGCACTATTACTGCCTGTATTATTAATTATTTTCAAAGAAACAGTATTATTAAAAATACTAATCAATCACACATTGCACAGTGCAATACCAATACTAGATACTAAAGATAATATAGGTATATATATTATTTTAGAGGAAATTACTATGTTACTGAGCGAGCAAACATTAAATTTAGTGACATAGAAAATAAGCTTAGAATACACAATAAATTATTATTTACAAATATTTTTCATGGTGACACATAGCCTTGTGACATGACGACATTGATTTACAAGACATAAAAATTATAAATTGGTTTAATCAAATTAGCATTAATAATTATTTAATTAATTAAGCTTTCATTCAAAGTGGTTTTATAGTTTATCTTGTTTAACATCACTGTACGACAACCGTTAAATACATTACATTAACACAACAACTCTGAATAGGTTCCTAATCCTCCTGTTACAACGATCGTATAACTAAAATTACTTAATTAATTTATCTCAACCAAGGATAACTTAATGAAAGTTCTCTATATTTGAAACAAGTAGTGAACTAAATATTTACTTTCATCTGAGCATTTACCTAAGTTGCACACTGTACTTGGACATGACTATACTTTAAATGTATTGTTAAATAAGAGTGGTATTTTATACTACTAATTTAGATTGCATGAATACTAAACATATAACAGATTTATAGTCCGGTAAAATAAGGATGCAACCTCGGAATGAAAGATAATAAGCTAAAAATTTGCATACGTCTTTATTTTGATGGTATAAAACTTACCTCAAAAGTCTCATATAATCACGTGTACGCGTCTTTAGATATTTAAGGTCAAAAGTTCACGAAAATCAGTTTTTTGAAAATATCTCGTTTCCCTTACGCTAAATGACTTTGAAGTGAATTTCCAATTGTAGAACGAAAAATTCTCTTCAACTTTTGTCTGAAGTAATTTTATGTACGCTCAACCCTTTTTGAGATACAGCGCAAAGAGTAGTGGACCGCTTACCTGTATATACAATAATGCGAGGTCAGCCAGTAGAATACAATAAATAAATGAGTTACTGTATATTGTTAATTATTCACTTACTATTATTATTATTACTTAATACTATTATTATTGTTAGCATTATTATCATTATTATTAAATTTTTATTATTATCATTATTATTAAATTTTAATTATTATTTATTATTTAATATTCCATATTTATAGATATTAATTATAAATTATATATTCTCTAAATAATACTTATTTTATTTTTACCAAACATACAATATTAAAAGAAATATTTAAAATCAATTTTAATTATATATTTATTTATTGATCCAATAATCAATTTATTAAAATTACAAATATAAAATATTTGTTTTTATTATTAATGATTAATATTATTTGTGTTTTAATTTTCTTCTTCTTCTTTTTCCTCTGGCTGTTCAATATCAGATTCATTATCATCATTCTCGTTTACAAAAGTATCAGAATAGAAAGATTCAAGAATATCAGGTGCATATTCACTTCCTTCATTGAAACCATCTGAAGTTGATGAATCGTTGAGGCATGATTGTCCATTACACTACCCACAAATTAAAGTGCATCGCAATTCTGATTTCCTGCATCCGCAATTAGAACCACAACCTTTCTTGCAATTGCAAAATATTGTATTCAGCAGTTCTTCTGGTGCTGGTGGTAATAATGTTGTTATTGGTTCCATTTTGCAGTACCCAGCCGAATTCCTGGGGTTCTAAATCATTTCCCAACCAAATTTGGGTCTGATAATAGACACGAAGGATATGCTGACGAGCTCCTGTACTTGAAGGTGGAAGGCTGCACTGGTTTGTTGCGTCTTGTTGATTTGATGAACTGGGTGTATCGAAAAGAGTCTATATTATCATCTTCTGATTTCGGAGCATTATACGTTGCTAAGAAAATACTCCATTTTCAAATAATTTTTGTACAGAGCAGTTTTTTTGTTTAAATAGTTCAGCGGATTGATTTAAATCGTGATGTTTTTCGAACATTTAAAAAAACGATATTTTACCTTTTTTATAAAGCGCAGAAGTCGTATAACATCCACTAAACGCGTGTAAAAATATGTGTTTCTTAGAATGAGGGTATTTATCAAAACTTTTCGACAAATACAGTTTTGTCTCCACATTACTCTTACCCATTTTTTTTGAAAAAAATTTCTTGTTGATGTGATTGAGAACGTCCTATCAAGATAACTAGCAAATCAATATCTTCTCCTACAATGACAGAAGTAATTTTTTTAAAGTACAGACTCTGCAATAGCTGTTTCTACATTAATAATATCACCACCATCTCTGGCTTGTTTTGTAGTGATATTAATAGTTTTTAATTTGTTGATAAGCATGTCTATAAATATTTTTTTATTAGATGAATTCGATAAAAATTTTTCTTGGCTAATTGGCACCTCCATTGTTTCATCAAAGCGGAGTTCGTAAGATTTTGAAACACCAGCAGTTCTTTTTAATTGTTCCATTGCTTTAATGTTCTTAGTGTAGTCTGAGTAAGCATCAAATACAACAACGATACTTAACCCATAATGTGTTTGTAAATATTTGACATATTTATTCAAAATATGAGAGATAGTATCACCTTTATTCCATACAACGCGATGCAAGAGAAATCAACCATCGATGATATAATATTCATATGGTATAATATTCATAGTAATATAGTAATATGGAAGAAAAGTATTTCTTTTAATATTGTATGTTTGGTAAAAATAAAATAAGTATTATTTAGAGAATATATAATTTATAATTAATATCTATAAATATGGAATATTAAATAATAAATAATAATTAAAATTTAATAATAATGATAATAATAAAAATTTAATAATAATGATAATAATGCTAACAATAATAATAGTATTAAGTAATAATAATAATAGTAAGTGAATAATTAACAATATACAGTAACTCATTTATTTATTGTATTCTACTGGCTGACCTCGCATTATTGTATATACAGGTAAGCGGTCCACTACTCTTTGCGCTGTATCTCAAAAAGGGTTGAGCGTACATAAAATTACTTCAGACAAAAGTTGAAGAGAATTTTTCGTTCTACAATTTCTCTTACCACCTTCAAAGTCATTTAGCGTAAGGGAAACGAGATATTTTCAAAACACTGATTTTCGTGAACTTTGACCTTAAATATCTAAAGACGCGTACACGTAATTATATGAGACTTTTGAGGTAAGTTTTATACCATCAAAATAAAGACGTATGCAAACTTTTAGCTTATTATCTTTAATTCCGAGGTTGCATCCTTACTTTGCCTTATTTTACTGAGTTATTAGTTTTATTTATTTATTTGTAATTACTATATAATTAATTAGGTTAGACAAACATTTTTGTAATTATCAGGACTGATTAACTGTATTCATTATGATTTCTTTATAACATTTGAATTGGATTTTATAATAGAAGTACAAATGAATTATTACAACAATGATGAATTATTTTTAACCTACTGAAGTAGGGCAGTTACAATAAGTAATGGAAGGCTTCAAGTAAAATAATACAATTATATGAACAGAAACTATCTTTTCTACATTTTGGCGATCAAGATAAAATTATCTAACATTTATTAGGCTTTAAATTGCTTAGGCCACAATAGGAAAATATTATAACATCCGTAATTAACAAGGCAACGTACATAATCATTAATAATTTACATACAGAAATCAACAATCCTATTATATAAATGAATTTTTACACCTTTATGAAATTATTGGGATATATTTTGTGAATATATAGTTATCTTTTCCAGACATGAAAATATTTTCGGCAACGCCACGAGGTGACGCTTCCGCCTACTACGGCCAATCGACCCTTTACTCAAAATATTACAGATACTTTAATTATGGTTGGGGCTTGAATTTATAAAATCGGTAATGGATATTCTGTCCATGATTATACATATTATTAATAAGGACACCTGCTTACCTCAAAAATGTTCTTCTGAAAACCAAAGTAATCCACCGTAGTGTAGAGGGTTCATCTAGTGTCCGATGTCGTATCATCAATGTCCAGAAGCCACTAGAATGTTCCTTACTGGTAAGCATGTCTAAACAGGGATGCCGCTATCAATCTATCAATGTCAATATCACTATCAACAGCCTGCCCTACCGGTAAACAGCTGTTGATCTACTGTTAGCAGTAGCCGATGTCCTTCACTCGCTAAAATGAATTTCTCCTGCGCCCTTATGGTAGGTTAGGCAAAATGCAACACTTCCAGGCTTGAGTATTTCGTCCAAACGTTAAAGGCTAGCTCTTTAACTAGATATTTTAATGAGGTGATCAGGCTCATTTGGGGACATATACTAAATCAAGTAGAAAGCATGTTACAAATACCCCTCATCAGAAGAAAATTTCCCAAATTTTCTCCGAACTAGTTGTTGTAGGGCTTAAGGTCGGCTACATGCCAATTTCCTATTGACTTTCCATGAAGATCTTGTAGATTGTAAACCAAAGGAGAAATCTTTTGTACAATGACATATGGGCCTACAAATCTTGGTGTTAATTTGGCAGAAATGAAGTTAACCGCATCAGACTGAGTAAAGTTCTTCTTCCATACCAGGCTATTAATTCGGTAGGTTTGGGGGCGTCTTCTAAGATTGTACTGACGGGCATTGGTACGGTGCACCTCTTTCAGCTTCTCAGACACTTCTCGATGTATCGCCTGAAGTTCTTTTAGTTTATCACTGTACTCCTGGCAATCTCCAACCGAAGGCAGTTGGTCCTCAGATTGTAGAACATCAAATCCGGAGCCAGAAACCATGAGTTCACGTCCAAAGACGAGAAGATTTGGGGTATAACCAGTAGATTCATGGACTGAAGATCTCAGAGCAAATCCCAATTGGGCTATATTCTGGTCCCAATTCCTATGATGGTCTCCTACATAAGCCCGAATCATAGTGATAACAGTCTTATTGGTTCTCTCCGTAGGATTAGCTTGGGGATGGCGACTAGCATTAAACAGGATTTTCACCTTATACTGCTGTGCAAGTTTCTTGACTGGACTCCCGATAAATTCGGAACCGTTGTCACATATTATATATTTTGGCACTCCCAAAAACTAAAAATACATCTTCCTCTAAATGTCTGGCAACTGACGCGGCAGTAGCAGCTCTTAAAGGCTTCAACACAGCAAATTTTGTAAATGAATCAGTGACAATGAGAAGATACTTATTTCCTTTTAGCGAACGGGGAAAAGGGCCCATCAAATCTGCCGAAATCATCTTCCACGGTTCTTGCATCCCACGATATTCCTCCCATTAACCCTGCCGGTTTTTGGTTATCATATTTTGTACTTTGACAAATTTTACATTTCGAAATATACGACGCCACATCCTTCCTCATTTTTGGCCAATAGTATTTTTGCTGCATTCCCTTGTACGTCTTCAAAACTCCCTGATGTCCTGAGGTTGGGGCATCATGGCATTCCTCTATAGCTCGACGTCGAATGTCCTTGGGTAACACCAATTTCCACTTGGATTCTTCTGCAGATAAGGCTGATAGGTCATCAATCTTCTTCCACAGCTGGTTCTCTTGAACACTCCACTGGCTGTAGGCCGCAGGGTTCTTAATCACTTTCTGCCTCAGGTTAATATACCACCGATCGCTAATATCTACTGGAATTATCATTGCACAAGTCGCCGTATTTTCCATATTCAAACCTGTAGAACGAGACAGCAAATCGGGAACAACATTTTCCTTTCCTTTCCGATGGACCAATTGGAAGTCATATACTTGTAAACGAAGAGCCCACCTTGCCAAGCGTCCTTGAGGGTCTTTAAGGTTATTCAACCACAGAAGACTATGATGGTCCGTGATTACGGTAAATTTAGTGCCTTCAATGTATGGTCTATACCGTTCAACTGCCCAAATGACGGCTAAGCACTCTCGTTCAGTGGCTGAGTACTTTTGTTCTTGCTGTGAAAGTGTCCGACTACCATACGCAATAGCAACTTCACCTCTCTCATCTGACTGACTTAAAACTGCACCTAAACCAATTCCTGAAGCGTCACACGAAATTGTGAATGGCTTGGTGAAGTCTGGGCATGACAGAATAGGGGCGGTAACTAATCATGACTTAATCTCCTGGAAAGCCTCTTGAGCTTCCTGAGTCCATTCAAATGAGTTCCGTTTCTTGATCAGAGAGGTCAAAGGATAGAGTCTTGTCGCAAAATCTGGTATAAAACGTCGATACCATGACGCAGTGCCGCAAAAGCGTCTCACCTCTTTTTGATTGCGCGGAACAGGAATGTCCACAATAGCCTTGACCTTATCAGGGTCCACACGGAGTCCTTTCTCGCTTACCATGTAGCCTAGATACCGTAGCTCCGGAATGCAGAATTTGCACTTCTCTCTGTTAAGAGTCAATTTTGCGGCCTTAATTCTACGAAAAATCTCTGACAGTACCTCGATATGCTTCTGAAAATTGGAATCACATCATCAAGGTAAACAAACACATGAGGCTCCAAATCTGTTCCCAAGACACCATCAACAAATCGCTGCCAAGTAGCTGGAGCGTTACTCAATCCAAAAGGCATGGTTACAAATTGAAACAAACCCCGTCCAGGAATAGTAAACGCGGTTTTCTCCTTACTGGCAGGATCCAATGGAATTTGCCAATATGCGCTCTTTATATCCAAACTTGAAAGATACCGGGCGTCTCTAAGCCGGTCGAGAGTACTAGTAACGTGGGGGAGTGGGTAAGCATCCTTCTTGGTCACCATATTGACTCTCCGAAAATCTACACAAAACCTTTTGGTACCATCTGGCTTATCTAGCAGAAGGATTGGTGAAGACCATTCACTATGTGAAGGCTCGATGACCCCAAGCTCTAACATTCTATCTAGCTCCTCATCCACTAATTTCTGTCGAGCGGGAGATATTGGGTAGTATCGCTGCTTAATTGCAGGAGCATTACCAGTATCTATCACGTGCTTCACTTTGTCTGTACGTCCTAGAGTATTAAGTTCATCCTGGAAATGTTGGTCGATCAAATTATGAAGTTTTAGTTTTTCTTCATGCGTCAAATGCTCCTCTGATTTGATACCCTCAATAGAACAGCAATGGACTCGGGAATTTTTCGGGGCAAAATCCCATTTCTGGTGATGAACATCAGCTACAATGTGCATTACAGTCCCAAAAATCAATATCCAGAATCAAAGCTTGCTGCAGCGAAGAAACCACTAAAACATTCAAAGTTTCCGTTTTTTCCTTTCAAGGTAATAGGAAGATTAAGAATTCCATCAACTTTATGTCGTTTTGAATCAGCTGTCTCAACACATCTGCCATCACTGCTACGTAGTCTAGCCGGAAATTTGTCTAATATCCATAGACCTTCTTTCCCCAAAATTGTTTGGGATGCACCGGAATCCAACAAAGCCTTCATTTCTTTTCCAAACACTCGGACGGTTAGCTAAGGTCTTGGGTCGCTCACAGAGCGGTCAAGTACATAGGATACAGGCCTGCAGTCTAAATTTGAATGTTTAGTCTCGAAATTAGCAAAACCAATGTTCAGGGAGTCAGTTACTTTGGTGCACTTGACTCCCTGCGCTGCCCGTTTTTTGGCCCACACTTGGGACAGTTAGTCTTCAACATCTCAGGAGCACCACAGCCAAAACAAAAACGTTTACGTTCTTTACGACAATTAGAAAATCTGTGGCCAGATTCTCCGCAATTCCAACAAGAAACAGAAGAAGTGGGTGAGGAATTTCTGAACTGGGCGCTTGCGACTTTTACAAGTGGAAGAGATCGTTTCCTATGAGGCTCAAAATACGCTAAATCTGGTTCCAAAGCTACATTTTGGTGTGGAGGTGGTCTACGAAGAGATCTTAAACGGCCCGCTTCCGCTTTTCTTCCTAAACATCGAAGATCTTCCAAAGACTTTATGTCAAATAAGGCCAGACGGTCTTGAAGTTGAGGATGTAGATTGTGCATTATTAACTTAAGCCTGGTTGGTTCTGGAACACTGGAAGCCAACCTACCATACAGACCTTCCATGGCAGCAATAAACAGATCTATAGACTCGTTATCCCCTTGCACTCTAGTAAAAATTTCCTGTTGTAACTGAAAGTCATAATCAGGGGCCTGGAATACAATACGCCTTTCTTTGCATAGCTCCTCCCAAGATGAAATTCTTGACTGAGTTGATCTATACCAAATCAGTGCAGAACCACTGAATAGGTCCACTGCAGAATTAAACAACTCCTGAGGTGTAACTCCTCTAGCTCTCCTGAGCTCCTCGACTCTTTCTAAAAATGCTCCAATACTCTGCCCTGGTGAGTTGTCAAACTGTACACCCCATTTATACACAGGAACTGACTTGCTTCGAGATCTACTACTGACATCACGAGACTCCTGAAAAGGAACTTGATCAGTTGAATACCCAGCCCTGCCTTGATCTATCACTGTCTCGGGAAGTAGGCCTAATGGAAGATATTGTGTTTTTCGAACATTCATATCAGCTGAGGCAATGATTTTTCCAACCTCAGATGTCTCAACAGATTTCGTAGTCTTCTGTGTTAATCTTGATGAGTCCTGGTAGGTAGAAGGAATGTTCTGAGGGGCCGTACTGATAAAAGAATCATTAAAAGTCTTTGTTTTCACAAGCAACTCAGATTTCCGCTGTCCCGGTTCAATATCAGTAGAGGCAGTATCAGGAATTCTCTCAACACGGTAGTACAGATGCCACAACCTTGCAGAAAGCCGTTGGAACTCATTGTCCGCGCGATTTCCATCATAATCAGAAACCAAAGATGACAAGTCAGACAACTTAGCCTCACACTCTTCTAATTCTGTCTCCACATCCAAATTATTTACAACGGCCGCATCCGCTGGAACATTCGTAGATAGACAATGTGACAAGCGCTTCCTTAACTCTCCTGCCGAACCTTCTGAAGAAACACCCCTGATTTTCAGTTCATATTCCACCTCAGATTTTCTTAAGTGGTACGCACTCATCGTGATGCAAGAAACCAAGTTAAACAGCGAAACAGACAAGTTCATCCACCCAGTTCAAAAATGTTCATAAACAATAGCCAAAACGATCCAGGACACAAACAAACAAATTTTTACATCACAGACACGTACATAAAATTCAACACAATTATTTCCAAAAGAGTTCAAAACATCATATAAAGAATCTTTTAAGCAAGGTTTTACCAGTAAGTTACTTTTAAATTTCAGTACTTGGATCAAAATATAATTCCCAAGCTATCCTCAAAATATTTAACTGATGTCTTCAAAGTTCCGGACACGTTTTCTTAAAACACCCTTATTTCTACACTACTTAAAAAGGAACACAGGCCCCACGTTCGGACGTCATTTGTAACAGTCCACACCAGTCTCTGTTACTGATGCTGGTTAGCTCAGGGGAAAGGGGGGGTAAGTTATTCCAAGTCCTAGGCGAAGTCCACAACAACGACGAAAAATGTTCAATATTTATTTTGGGGCGCCACCTTGTTTTGGAAGGAGACTCCAGGGACTGTAACAAGGAACCAGTCCTTTCCAGGTTCCGGGACTTCACCAGGGTAAGCAGGAGTGGGGACCCAAGAGAATTACCAAAGGTCGATGAACCGTTTACAATAAAAGTTAAATTTAATTGTGAGAATAAGAATATATTTATAAATTTAGTAAGTAGGAAAATGTTTGGTGCGACTCCAACTATATTACTATAGCTATAAATTTGAATCCTTAGCTTTTCGTTGATCTTAGTAGAGTACTGTATAGTAAAAGTATAGGAAACTAATAGTTAAGCTGTGAAGACGGGAAAACTCAAGACTACAGAACTTTACAGACTCGAGTTTATTGCAATAATTCCCGTATAGGGCAAAAACGTATCCTATATAATTTTATAACAGTTAAAGACAGTATTGCCTCTAATCTGCGCTACAGTGAAACAAAAAAAACAACTCCATATATATAACCAAGACTATTACTGATATAACCACACAGACTTAGATAAGATACCTTAAGATAATTAAACCCTTCTTACAATACAGATATATAATTAAACATTTAACATAAACCAACTTAACTACCTAAAGACAGTAAAAGAGTAATAATTGATGCAACTCTTATTTGTGGAGTCCCAGGCGCTGAGTATCCTTCGAGAGGTATATCGAGAGGAATGGTCCCCGTCTCGAAGAGGAATACAGTATAACCTGAGAGATCACCAAAAAATTTGTAAGTCACTCACCAGAGGACGACAAGTCCACGCCCGGTAACTTCAACGAAGTCGACCGAACCGAGAGGAAGCACACGACCGCGGGTGAACCGGATGTGCGGTACGGCAGTGTCGGTCGGTACGGCACGGCAGACAAACAGGCGGGTGCCGGCAACAGCAACTCGGAGAGCGCAGCAACAGTGGGACTAACAGATTATCCTCAGTCCAGCAGCCACGATCAGACTCCAGGGAATAAAAACCCTGCACAATGTACAAAGATGATAGCCCAGCTCTTAAAATTACTTCACATACAACGTATTCAAAGTTTTTAACTACACTGAATATTAAATACAATAACGAAAGCACCATAACGAATAATAATTCAAGACAACAGTAAAATACATATTTTATAAGTAACAGTGACAGCATCTTTACGGGATTGCAACATCAATTACAGTTACTAAAAGGTACAAGTATCAGAGCGGAAATAGTTTTGCGACTAAAAATGGAGTGCTTTTGGACTAAATTGCTTTTAGTATTTACTAAGTTTAGCACTATTACTGCCTGTATTATTAATTATTTTCAAAGAAACAGTATTATTAAAATACTAATCAATCACACATTGCACAGTGCAATACCAATACTAGATACTAAAGATAATATAGGTATATATATTATTTTAGAGGAAATTACTATGTTACTGAGCGAGCAAACATTAAATTTAGTGACATAGAAAATAAGCTTAGAATACACAATAAATTATTATTTACAAATATTTTTCATGGTGACACATAGCCTTGTGACATGACGACATTGATTTACAAGACATAAAAATTATAAATTGGTTTAATCAAATTAGCATTAATAATTATTTAATTAATTAAGCTTTCATTCAAAGTGGTTTTATAGTTTTATCTTGTTTAACATCTACTGTACGACAACCGTTAAATACATTACATTAACACAACAACTCTGAATAGGTTCCCAATCCTCCTGTTACAACGATCGTATAACTAAAATTACTTAATTAATTTATCTCAACCAAGGATAACTTAATGAAAGTTCTCTATATTTGAAACAAGTAGTGAACTAAATATCTACTTTCATCTGAGCATTTACCTAAGTTGCACACTGTACTTGGACATGACTATACTTTAAATGTATTGTTAAATAAGAGTGGTATTTTATACTACTAATTTAGATTGCATGAATACTAAACATATAACAGATTTAGTTTTATTTATTTATTTGTAATTACTATATAATTAATTAGGTTAGACAAACATTTTTGTAATTATCAGGACTGATTAACTGTATTCATTATGATTTCTTTATAACATTTGAATTGGATTTTATAGTAGAAGTACAAATGAATTATTACAACAATGATGAATTATTTTTAACCTACTGAAGTAGGGCAGTTACAATAAGTAATGGAAGGCTTCAAGTAAAATAATACAATTATATGAACAGAAACTATCTTTTCTACATTTTGGCGATCAAGATAAAATTATCTAATATTTATTAGGCTTTAAATTGCTTAGGCCACAATAGGAAAATATTATAACATCCGTAATTAACAAGGCAACGTACATAATCATTAATAATTTACATACAGAAATCAACAATCCTATTATATAAATGAATTTTTACACCTTTATGAAATTATTGGGATATATTTTGTGAATATATAGTTATCTTTTCCAGACATGAAAATATTTTCGGCAACGCCACGAGGTGACGCTTCCGCCTACTACGGCCAATCGACCCTTTACTCAAAATATTACAGATACTTTAATTATGGTTGGGGCTTGAATTTATAAAATCGGTAATGGATATTCTGTCCATGATTATACATATTATTAATAAGGACACCTGCTTACCTCAAAAATGTTCTTCTGAAAACCAAAGTAATCCACCGTAGTGTAGAGGGTTCATCTAGTGTCCGATGTCGTATCATCAATGTCCAGAAGCCACTAGAATGTTCCTTACTGGTAAGCATGTCTAAACAGGGATGCCGCTATCAATCTATCAATGTCAATATCACTATCAACAGCCTGCCCTACCGGTAAACAGCTGTTGATCTACTGTTAGCAGTAGCCGATGTCCTTCACTCGCTAAAATGAATTTCTCCTGCGCCCTTATGGTAGGTTAGGCAAAATGCAACACTTCCAGGCTTGAGTATTTCGTCCAAACGTTAAAGGCTAGCTCTTTAACTAGATATTTTAATGAGGTGATCAGGCTCATTTGGGGACATATACTAAATCAAGTAGAAAGCATGTTACAATGTAAATGCAGAAATGGTTGATTATTCTATTTAAACCTTTTAGACAGTGTCATTAAAGAGGCTATAACGAGTACTATAATCTAGAAAAGCACTTTAAAGAGTCCGCGATTGCATCAAGTTTAATTTAATTAACGAAACTTCAAATTTTGGATTTATATTATTCATGCAATCAGACTTGTAAGACTTACATTGTACTAAAGGAAATACATGTTTATTTTTTCATCTTGTTTTAAAGTTATGTTATTTATTTATACTATTGAATTTTAACACATAATTATTATTTCAATTCATCTTGTTTTTACAACTTAGTTAAACATGAAGGTTATTATTATATTATACGGTCGAAATTTTCCTCTCAAAACCCCTTTCTGAAACTGATCATAAGTTGCCGTTTTCAAGGCTGTCTATTTTTTTGTATTTGCGTGTGTTCAATATACACGTATTTCAAATATTTTGAGCCAAACAGGCTTTTAATTTCGATTTTAGTTACAAGTTTTTTTATAGCAAGATGTTTGCTTCGTATTTGCTGGCCTAACCTGGGAAAATAAATTCAATATTTTACCATTCTTGAGCAGACAGATATTTAAGCACATTTTTTTTTAACTAATTACAATTAATTATTAAATAAAATTCAATTTACTTGTAGAATATCATATTATACGTTTCAAATTGAACTCAACACTTAAGAGATATTTATTGACGTGGACAAAAATTTAGTTGTTTTAATATCCTTCACACACCTTTCAAAATTATTAAAATATTATTTATAGGCTAGGCTTCCCTTATCAAATACAGGCCTTGTGGAATATAATTTCATATATTTATGTAAGTTTCAGGTTTTAAAATATTTTAACGTATCCGAACTTTTTTAAAGGGATATTTATTGAGTTTTCGTTTATTAGGTTATATTTCCGTACCCATTTTAAAAGTAACGTACATTCCCAAGTAGTAGCGTCAATGTAGTCCCCTTGTGCAGAATTTTACTATTTAAATTTGAAATGTTTGGTTCAATTTCAATAACTAAAAGTATAACTACGTTTAAGAAGCTAATTTAGAACATCAACTTGACGTCATTTACTTGGAGGGGGTATTTTCATAAGCGATTCCGTAAGAAAGAAGAAACACATTATAGCCAGCAATATTTTAACAATAATCATGTCAAGTACTAACACAGACTTAGTGTTATCCTGTCCTAAACGTGATCGAAATTAAGTCAGCTTTAAGTTTATAATCATTTTTTAAATTTCGTCTCTTACCACCAAAATTGACTCGACTGATCCACAACTGAACTCAGCAGAAACTGGACTCAGCAGGACCGCCACAGGGAGAGAGAAGCTTATCAGCTGTTTGGGTAATCGGAACGACGCCGCTGGCCAACCGTTCTGTATTTGCCGTGGCGGGAATTTTAAATTTACAATTGAACAAAACAAATAAAAGTGTAATTAGCTAAATTTTAAATCACTTGAGGGGCTAAAAATATTCAATTTTTATTTCTTTGTTTGTACGTGTGACTATTTCTGTCCGCAAGATATTCAGACAATGAAATTACCTATATACTTCAAATTGTATCATGGAGCTTAGTTTTCATATACGAAACACTGCGTTTTATAATAGAGAATATCACTCCATGGGTTTTGGCTGAGTGTTAAGAAATATTTTTATACTGGCGCTAAGGATAGCCAAATTGGCAACGA
Source organism: Homalodisca vitripennis (assembly GCF_021130785.1). Taxonomy (NCBI): domain Eukaryota; kingdom Metazoa; phylum Arthropoda; class Insecta; order Hemiptera; family Cicadellidae; genus Homalodisca; species Homalodisca vitripennis. The sequence goes on along the minus strand of NC_060211.1, from coordinate 43,133,157 downwards.
AAAAGCATAGTATAAATAAACTTGTAACACAAACTGACTACATTAATATTACGTTTTATCGTGTGACAAAAACACATATAGCCTAATAAAATGATCTATATGGTTTTAATTTTACATTAAACTTCAGAAAAGCACTCTTCGCTGAAGTTGCAGACAAAATTTAAATCCATACTAGACATGTGGTGTGGAGTAAGTCTGAAGAACTGTTTTATAAGAGATAAATTGAAATAAAATCAGTATCATTTATACCACATAACACTGGAAAATCTTAAACTTTACGAACAATACTTCATACGAAACTCGACGTGAGGTCATTAAAAAGCTTCATGACACTGCTTTTAATATTAAAAACATTATTCAATCACGAAAGCCTAGAAAATTTTATTTATTTAAAATTTCACTTATACAAAAGGTAATACAGTATTACTTTACAAATACTTCGCAACTTCACTAAATACAACTTCTATTATTCTTCAGCGCTGACAAGTATCTTCTTTAATACCATCAATACAGTTATCTCCTGCTTATCTTCGTGTCCATTTAACTCGCCTACTTTAATATCCCAATAGAATATACGAGTTGCGTGATATGCTGAGAAGTAATAAAATATCTTGTTAAATATCTTCAACACACGCAATTATCCTCTGTTTATGTTCGTGTATCTTTACTTTGCTTACCTTAGGAACAGACGAGATAAACAGAGTGGTATTGTAAGTAGTGTCAGGGGGTTTAATTGCTCGTTTGGCCACCTTTAGCTCAAATATAATGAAACATCTACACTTCTATTGTTAAATATAATTAAAACAGCCATTTATCCTCTATTGATCTTCGTGTACCTTTATTTTGCCTATCTTAACTTCCCAATAGACTAGAAAAACCAGAGTTACACGGTAAAAGATGGCAGGGCGGGGGGCTCATCAGGCTGCACTTAACTCTATGATTACTAAAGCGTCGACACTTCTGTTGTATAATATCATTCACACACTTGTTCTCTCTTTATCTTCGCGTACGTTTACATTGCGCATTTTACTGTCTCGATACACTAGATATAGTCTCATATCCATGCCTGTGATTGAAATGTTTAAACTTGTCTACATACAAAATAGACGTGGATAAGCTCACAATTTTCATGAGCAAGTATCTTGTATCAAGAAAGAATCGTTATTTGTTATACAATATTCCAGTGTGTAGCATGGTTAGAGGACCTTAAAGATTTTAACTAATACATTTTAAAAGTAATAGGTATTATTAATATTAAATTTAAGTGCGTGAAAAATGCTAAAGTCCATCTACTTAGTCAGACTGTTTGTCTATATACAAACATGTTTATTTATAATGATGAGAAAATATGTATTTGCATACTCGAAACATCTTCTTTTAGAACAAATGTGCAAATTAAAAAAATCTAAACATTATACGAGAATTTATTAACATTAATACAGCATGTAAAATTATAAAACATTATATCACATTAAAATATTGAGGTTCTATATGTAATAGTACTTGGCTTCATATATCAGCATCTGTCTCTTACTCTTATACGATTACCACAAGTACATGCTATTAAAAGATTGACGCATCCTCTATCAGCATACTTTTCTCAAAAATAACCAGTTTTGAAATTTACCAACTCTAAGAACCGGTTTTAATGAGATGACGTTTAGCTATCTTCATAAGATCCTCATGTAAAACTTTATTACCCTTAATTTTAGTCGAAGGATTGCGGGAGATGAATCACATTAAATTTATAATTAATAATATGCATCTAAATGTTTAGTTTTTTGTATAAATTTATTACTTATACAGAAAAAGAACTGTAGATCGTGATATAAATATTCAAAAAGTATAATTTAAAAAATATCAAAACATGTTTCAATGCGTATTTAAAAAAAGATTGACCAAATGAAGCTACTATCGAACATGAGGACGGAACTTACATGAGTTTTATCATTGTTCTTATGGGAAAAAAACTCAAGGCCTTAAGCTGAACAGAAACAATCAGAAATGTAATCTATAAAATTCTTATGTTTTTGTGTTATGGTAGGAGTACTCCACACCATTTGGTTGCGTAGCAGGTTGCATGCAAAATTGATAATCTATCGCTGATTTCATTGGCGTTATTATATCTCATGTTAAAACGTTATCTGACTGTACTCAGATTATTTACAACTTTGTTTATTCAGCGACTGTTCCGTTGCAATCATGATTACACATGCGATCAATGCAACAATGTTTGCTGAAGCTTAGCCAAATCTCATGGTGTGACATGCAACATCACGGCAACTAATGTTCCTTAACTGGACATTTCTGGTCAGTTCATTCTTGAGGTATTGAAAGAAAGACGGACAAAATTAATCTTTTCTATTGACTCGAATAATAGTCTTTGCAGAAGCTCAGCTAATACGCTCGTAACTATCTGTGTGTATTTTCATATACCGTTTTGTTTTTTAATTTTAATTTCTTTATTTGTTGTGATACCAAAAGATGCGTGAACTATCTAAATATTGTAAGTTATAATTTGTTTTTATTTGTTTTACATAATTGAAAGTTATTTTTATGTTCATGTACACAAATTCACCGCTTCGGGCAAGAGGGCATAAGTCATTTTCAGGATTCCGATCTCTCGTCTTAAAGACCTCAATAATCTACTAGAAACTCAGACTAGGCCATAACCTTTCAATAGGCTTTCAGGGTATGTAACTATTGATTCTAATACAAACTTATAAGGAGATAAACGTTATTTAAAACTATAAAATAAGAATGATTCTTCATTTACTCGTAATGTTGTAAGTTACTTCATACTAGTTTAGTATATGTCCAGTTTATCTCTAGTTCACAATTCTGTTAGTGCAGTTTCTGGAATCTGACGCATGGATTAAAGTGAGTCTAAAGAGATAAAAAAATGTCAAAGACGGAAAACCTGATGTGACAATGAGAATACCTCGTCACCTTTTATTACCCTACATTTTGTAGTCTAGGAGTAACTGGTGTTGACACGATGTAAAGAGTTCGTGTTGCCCTTCTTCGTGCTCAATACTTTTTGGATCTCTTCAGACGAATATCACTGAAGAATCCAGAAGTCTCTGGCAGCGTCAGATTCTAGACGCAGCACTAGGAGAAAAATGAACTGTAACTAAACTAAACATACACATTAAATCAACCCTTCTCACCTTAGCTACATTATGTCCTTTAATATGATTTTTATATATTGAATAGTTTAATATGACACTGTACCACGAACACACGAGCGCTTATTAACTTGCTTTACAAACCAATTATTGACCACTACTCTCTGTAGAGACAATTGAAAGTAAGTTGTCAAAGCGAAGGAGAGGCTGAAAACGATTGGGCTTATATTTTGGCAACGTGATAAATCAAGAAATCCCAGTTACAAATGTAACGAACGTGGTGACAATGTATCTTCTACCGTAAAGGATCGTTTCTGTTCCCAATCTCACAAATTTATATTCCGTCTACTGAAAATGTTGACTTTCCATAATTTTTTACAATACGATTTATGTACAGGTTTAGTAATTTTAAAACAGTAAATTATTGTATACACACCCAAGTCTCAAACAATACTTACTTTATATCTTGTACAAACGATCTTTATCTTCATCTTTATCTCATTAAAAACGAGACAACTCTTTAATATTCACATTCCTTTTAGGCTGCGGAGTAAAAAATTTATTTGTATTGCTTTTTATGTTTTACAATATGTTTTTCTACAAATATTAACTTTTTTATAGTGATAAAAACCCACACTTTGACCCTATAACAGATCAACGCGATAAAGTGTTAATTAATGTAAGAAAAAATGTATAACACACCATTTTTCATTTTTAATATTTATCAGACTTGTGAGAAAGAAAACCAAAGTGCAGTGGCACCTGATTCTGTCAAGTGTAAGAGGAAAATCATACTTATCCTTCGGTAGGAAAGAGAATGACGGGGTGAATTATGTTGACCTGTCAATTTAGAGAAGGAGTTCCCATGGGATCAGGGTTGGTGTGCTGTCTCCCTTCGTTTACGCCACTGGAACATTCCACTATTTCATCTGCAATTTGTTTCAAAAACTTAAAATCAAATTAACAACATGTTTCTTCTGTAATAGACGTTCACTTTAGTAAAGAAGAATGAAATACTTTTAGTATCACTAAAATACACATTATAACAATCTATTTTTTAATTAAAACAGTAAAAAGAATCGTATAGTTAAAATGTTTTAATTTACTAAAATAACCGAACATTTTTCCAAAACATTGTTATTTTTTTCTCTTGAAACCTGGCTAATTATTTCCCCACTAATTAAAAAAAACTTTCAATCACTTAAATAAGCTAATTTATTCAAATCATACTATTTTTTTTACTTATTTCTTTATCTACGGCAGCGATCACACCTGAATCTTGTTTTAAATAATTCAAACTCTGCAACTTAAAAAAATATATAGAAATTCATTAGAACACTTCTCAGCTACAAAACAAGGCAGTAAGATTTATAAATCAAAATTATTCTTTATCTATAATTTTGAAATAAATACCTGCTTTTTCATACGTTTTATTTCATAGCATGTATTCTAACTTTCCAAATCAATACACAATTCATAGCACAATCATTCTCGTATCCGAGCATTCACGTTAATTGATAACATTTGGTGGACTTGTCTTTGTTTCTATTTTAAGAAACCTATTGAAGTAAATCTCAATCTCACAATTAACGTTAAACATTCTCTTTTGACATAATATTTATAACAAAATAATGATCCTAACACACCGAATTAAAGTGGATTATGGTTTTATATATGTCACAACGCCAATACGTATTTACCACTCTCGTATTATGAAGACAAGTATTTTATATGTATTTCATGTAAATGTATTTTATAAATTTAGTGATTTCATAGTTTATTACTAATGTATGTACTAGATTAAAAGATTTTATTGGGTTCTTTCAACGTTAATGCCATTTTTAATTGGTGCAAGAATCGTTTTAAAAGAAAATTATCAAAAATCATTATTGAACACTCCTGAAATTGAACCCATGATCTCTTGGTATGAAAGCAGCAGCCTCACCCTAACACTGCAATGAAGGTACTTGATGCTTTTACAATTTGACCTGACTTCTGTATGAACGTTGCATGTTGACGTGCAGGGTTGTGACCGCAAAAACTTAAACATGTCAGAGATTGTCCTTGTAATTACTCTACTAACTACATAGAGTGTCATGTTCTCAGCGCTTGTGTAAGTATGTACATTTATTCCCCCATTTAGCTTTTCAGTTGTGTTAGGCTTGTCTAACTAATTTGAAATATCTTGTTGAATTCCACATATTTCTGTGCTGTAGCTATATTGTAAAAATATACAAAAATTAGTGGAGTTCCACGTATTTCACACGAAGAAAGTATTTTTAACACCTCATTAAGTATGTAATGTTAAATATTAACTTTTCTTGTATACTTAATTAGTTTACAAATGTGTTTCTTGTGAGATGTCCCCGTTGCCTTCGTGGTGTCCCTTAAATCAAGTGGAGCAAAGTTAAAAATAGTTTTACCTATAATTTAAACGGTTAGACTCCAAAATGAATACAGTTTCATTCGGTACTAAGAGGAAAATACGTATTAAATTTCAAGTTTTCAGGATCTAATTATCAAACCTTATCGCTGATATACAGACTGACGGACAGACAGCAAAAAAATTTGAGAAGGACCTGTTGTGTCCTTAATTATATAAAAATGATGTCATGAGGTTCATGCGACTAAACATGCTCTGAAACTTACAACTTTGATCTTCTGGAATACTGCCCAAAATTCCCATCAGTTTCAACAGTCGTGTATTTTTTAAATTATATATTTTCATGTATAGCAACAATAGTTCACGTAATTTATTATCAATGTTTAGAAATCAAGTACGATATATGATTTATAGAAAACATAAAACAGTCGTTGAACAAAAGACATACGGACCCCGCATCGCTATTTCCAACGTTCAGCAATATGTCTGCTGTCCGCCATCACATTATGTTACACCACGGGGATGTCTTGGCCACAGCCCTAATGTGTTCCATTTTATGCGATATAACTGCAGTGTTGTGTTTGATTCAAATGATTTTCAAAACCAAGACATAAATCTACAGTTAAGTTAAACTATTGTCTTGAGGCGATATTTTTGTTTTTTTACTCAATTATACGAATTTTACGGTTTTTATTTTAATACGAATATTTTACACTATTGTCATAGGTTACAAGCTACATGGTCTTTGCACAAACATGCATGTATTTATTAATAAATTCATCTTGAATTTCACGGTTAACATTTGTTTTTATACATCATTTAAAGACGCGCAATTTCACTATTGGCTTTAGCAACTAAATTAAGGAAGTAAGAGCTTTATTGCTTTCATAATTTAATGTACAATGGATTAATATTAATGTTTAAAAGTGCTCGGCTTAAGTACTGTGACAATACGCAAAACTATTACTGACATAGGTCGTGGGAATTCGGTTTCATAACTGAAAGCGGTTAATTTCTCTAACGGAGACCACCACAAATATACTGGAATTGGGTGTCTTCTCAGCCACCTAAAAAAATCTGAAGTGTAAAATTTTCATCTTTTTATTGTAATATACATACTATAAACAATGAAAAGTTTCTTCCTCCTTTCGTCTACGGTTAAATGATAGTAACTTAAAACTGATTATACACAAAACTCTAAAAAACTCTATGTGATAGGCGAATAGTACTACATACATAGTACGAATAGAGTATTTTACAGTTGTGAACCACCCGCCGGACGATCGGAGCATGTTGTCGGCCGAGAGTTGTGTTTTGGACACCGCACCGCTAGATGGCACGGCAGTCTCCTTGCTTCCATCAACAGCAACTTCACCGTACAATAGTGGAAATAACCTACTTACTCTAATTATTTGATGGCACTAATCAAAACAAACATAATATTGTTAAGTAATTTAAAAAAATTAAATTAAATTACCAAAACATTTTTCAACGTCTAGGACAAAAATATTGTAAACGATACAACGTAAAGTATTCAAAGATCATACACAACTTACAATACTTCCTATTGGAGTAAACGCAATCTGAAAATTTACATTCCTGACACCAGTCCTTGATACAAATTTTATAATCATTTTATTATAATTATAATCTGCTTGATAATCGGTCAATGCCTTTTTATTAGGTATCACAATTTACCACCTATTTTTACCCCAACTAAAACCACTCCTGGATAACGTCCGATGATCTTAGATGAATTAATGTATCTTCCATAGTTGAATAATTGCATTGCATAGTGAAATTTAACGATCAGAAAAAAACGACAGACTGTAGAATTCAGTCTGTACAGAGATTTACTCATACAAACATATGATTAGGTAGAGTTAAAGTCACTGTTAACTTCGTTTACTGTCGTAATTCCGTAAGGTGCTTGTTTAAAATCAATCATAAGTATTTCTTTCTGTTGTCTAAAAAGTAATTATCAAACAGAAGTTCTTTGATAATTGTTTTGAAAATATTCATCCCCGCATTCCAAAACAAAGTGTGGACAGCACAGCATAGTTTCATTTCCACTGGTAACGTGATAAATTTGATAAACTTTTCTTTAAATATCAAGCTTAAAATAAAATACAGTTGACAGAACCAACCCTCGTCACTGAGAGAATGTTTCTGACATTTTGTGTAACTCTGAGTAAAGAATGCATAATCCATTAAAGTCAAACCATTTGTCACTTGAATACACGTCACTGACAATATAACTCACAGAGTATTGTTTGATACAACTATATGCTTCTTTTTTCTCTTAGGACTAAGATCTTAGAAATCGGACTTAGTCCTATAACGATATTTGTGCTGTTTCCTGAGTGACATGATATTCTGGATTTATAAGATTAGGGGTAGGGGCCACCTCCTGACGAGATCCAAGAGAAAGAATTTACTAATCTCAAGTCATGTCCCCTCGGAAGAAGGAGAAGCCAGCTCTGAAGTAGCCTCTCCAGTCAAAGAATGCAGGGGGTGGCACAGCCTTATGTCTAGGCTTGCAAAAACCTTTGACACCTAGGGAACGAACCCCACTAACTCCAACAGTCATCTCCCTCAGCAAACTCGACATATCAAATTACCCTTGAACGTCCAAAATCTCGACATTTCCGGTTATTGAAAGCTCCTGGACATCCGTAAGGTTGCCCAGATTTAAGTGACAGATAGGTTTTACTGTGCCCATTGTAGGTTTTACAGGAAGGTATAAACCAGCCAGAAGTACCCCTGCTGAGAAACGATATGCTTGATGTCATATTGCTTATATGGATATACAAAAAATATAGCCTACTCAATCCCCCACAAATATGAATAAATTTATTTTTCTCACAGCAATATTCTTAAAATATGACTTATTAACACTTTTACAAAAAATGCACTTATGTAACATTACCGAATATGTACTAATTTGTTAGTTACTAATTTACTAAACAAAGCTATCAAAAATGCTTCATATTAAAGATATATATATATATATATATATATATATATATATATATATATATATATAAAGATATATATATATATATATATATATATATATGATTTTAAGGAAACTTTTTGTGTGTCTTCAGTTGGATCCGAGAATGGTTTAGATTCATAATTATATATATATATATATATATATATATATATTTATATATTTTAACATAAAACGTATCTATGTCTGTAAAATAATTCAAAAGAAACAATATCATTAAATTATGTCACTCGAAACCTCTCTAATTTTAAAAATTACATATTTGATATAGTCCCGATATAAATTATATGTAAATCAAGCATTATCGTGTAATAGGTATAGTACTTGTATCTTATGGTTTTAAATTCTAACTTGTTAATTTATCTACCAACTAAACCTATTTCTTTTTAATTGCGGCTGAAAATTAATGTGGGGCTTAAAGTATATTACCTTTTGCTTGGATATAATATCTGAAATATTATTACCATAATCATTGCAGTGTTCTGCAGGGATGCCACTAAACTATATGACTGTAATGATAACAAAGTATAATTCATTAAATTAGATAAATTATATGCAAATGGATTTGGTAATTTGCCATTATGGTGCAAAGGATTTAACACAATTTAAAATAATTTTTGGATGAACAATGAGATACATTTACAAAACGATATCCACCATGTGAAGGACGGAGTTGACAATAATGGCAAAGAGTTGCTGGGACTGTATTCTGCTGCTTATTGCTGATGCTATTATCTCCAGCCCTGGCTAGAAATATTCCATGTAATCTGCACTCCATATGTGTGGCAGTAGCTCAGCTTGAGTATAATAGTAAAATGGATGACCGACATTAAACATTGGTAACATAGTCCAAGTTTGTTTATATTCGTCACACAAATTTATAATATTTTACAATAAACATAACAAATATTAAAATATTTCATAGTCATACTTGTTTTATAAAAATTTATGGACGCACAATGTTATATACCAGATGGAGGGACGCCTTTTTGATTTTGAAAGTAGGTTAAAGTATTCTCATATCGCCCTTTAATGTTTTCCAGCTGACCGTCCGCAATTGGATGTCCGTTTATTTACAATCTTTCAAATTAGTTTATCTTTGAAATTTTATAAACATTTTAAGCTAAAATTCAAAGATAAATAACATTTATAATTTTTTTTAATACAATCATCGAACAGTTTTGTACACTCATTTACAACGGAATTTTTTTCAAATAATTAAAAAATTAGATAAAGAGTAGTTCAACCTGTCAAATTACACCCGCAGTATATCTTCTACTCTCAATGATTAAATAATTATATCACAAATGTGATTTTTACGTATTTAATTATTATGATTATCATAAATAAATAATACTCTTTTTTCGCTTGTCTTAGATTTTTTTTTTTTAACTCAGATAACAAATTGCAACTTGTGTTAAATACAATTTTATGTTTCCATCCAACCACACCGCATGGTACCCATCTTATATCGTGCATATGTTCTTCACCAAAGTTTGTAGTAGGGCTAACTTCAGACAAACTCTGTGTAATTTTTTAGATCCCAGGAGCCAAGTAATTAAAGTTTTATCATGTTTTAGAATGTAAGATATGAAACTAGCTTTTTTAATAGGCGAAGTCAGACATAACAAGACCTTCTCCACACTTAGATTAGTGGCTATCATTATACTCGATCACCACTAATGGCCGAGTACGCGAGCTGCTTGCAGGGATGGGATTCTTCAACGGTCAGCCATCCAATAAGTTGCCATGCTTAACGTAGCAGTAATATTCTCACTCTTGGTGGTGGCTCAGCAAGCATGCTGTAGACGTCTTGTCAGTCATCCTGAAGTTGACTTTTGGAAAGGCATTAATTCAGAATTTTTGAAATATTATAATTTTCACAACGGGGTCTATCACAAGTAGTATTATTCAGAGTCTTCTTAATGTCGTGTCTTTGTCCGTCCAGCTGTTCGTCCGTGTGGTAACTCTTGATATAAGTAACACGAGCAGTATCGTTAAGTGAATCGATTGCCGAGGATGTCGGATTTTTTATCTGTGTTGTAGATACCTCAGTTACCAATCTTACCCGTAACCGTAGCACTTTATACCAGGACCAACAACTTTGTACTGTATCGACCCTCTCCATAATTATGTTTGAAAAGATCCTCGTAAGAATCAGTGCCCTGATAAGGTAGAATCGGCCTCTTCTAAAAAAAAGATCTTTGAAACTTAAAACTTAGTATGTAAAACTGCAGCTATCCAAAGAAAAAAATTAAACTTTTAGATTTGCCTATCAGCAACCAAGATGGCAAATATGAATAGTATAGTTTACAAATGTGTCAACATACTGAGTACATTCATATTGATAAAATTATCAATTGATATAGTAACAAGCGAGATAAAGTTCAATTGATTCAATTCAGTCGGATATAGATTGATTACAATACATTTTAATTGTACAGAAACACTTCACATCCATTCACTTTATATTTGACTCATGGCCTTCCGCTTATTTAGGAAAAACAGCTTTCTTAATAATATCAATAATTATTTTAATTATCCCGATTGTTGATTTCTACTATCCTACCCCATTTGTTAAGATGAATCGTAAACAGTTTAATTTATAAATGTTAATAAAACATTACGATTACAGTACTTTTGTATTCCACAGTTTGCTACATTATACGCCATTATTCTTCGTTTATTGCAGAATATTCAACAGTACAAAGTTACACCTATCATTTACTGGGGTACGTGGAATCACTCAAGACGAGCCTGTCTGCCCTCCCGGCTTGCGTGTGTCACGGCACTCCCGGAAATATGCAACTGACAGCCGTTTCATTACAGTTTTCATTTCGACTGCACAAAAAAAAATTCTCCTTAAAATTCTATAAAAGACTTTTTGAAACTGAGTTGTTGGTGATGGATATATCGGTGGTGCCGTGGTATTAGATGGTAAATTAAATTATTGTTATATTAATTTTGTTTCTGGTTGCTTTTTTCTTGTTCCTTGTTGTATTTATTGAACTTGCTTGAAGTGATGGTTTATTTCCCCCCTCAGTTTGTTGTCTGTTGTTGTAGTTGTAATCACTGAATCATTTATTATGGCTTTCAAATTTGTATCTCTGTTATTCATTTTTATTCTATTATTCCAAGTATTTATTCTTATAATAATTATATCTTGGATTGTATTACTATGAGTACTGTTATATTTCTGTTATTTTATAAATAATTCTAATGAGTTATCAAGTACCAACTATGGCTGCAATGTTCTAAATGTTCACATTGTTATTATCTGTATACAACTGGCTGTTTGCCATTGACTAAATAAATAGTAAAAAATTACAGTAAAAACTAAACACATAATATAATAAAGCTACACAGACTAGTGCAGCAGCTGTTGCATGGTAGTTGCCCTGCGTCTGCATTTGGCCTAGATGGAGCGCGGCGTCCTACGTTGCGACGTGCCGAAGTATTAGGTACATTGCATCCCGCCGTTGTGACGTCTGCTAAACAGTTATCATCTATCTTACAAAATTACAATTTAAATAAAGAATAATAGTATCCCAATGTGTAGTTCTGGTGGGGACAGTTAAAGCGATTAGTGATAATGTGTGAGAGAATAAAAGTACTTAATTATACTTATATCTATAACTATAGGTTTTATTGACGTTTTTCAGGCAACGCATGTTTAATAATTGTACAAAATTGTTGAGGTGACCTAAACACACACAATTTCAGACAAAAAAACTACAGTAAGAGAGCCGGTTACTACGGGGTGTTAAGGCGTTGACTGCGCGATCGCCAGTGATACGGTGACTTTGGACAGACACGTGTCGCGCCCTAGTTATCGCGATATTACCGGATCAAACATCGTCGAACGCCGTTACAGCTTTAATGAATAACAAATGAGAGATGCTCTTTTGCAAGCTTTCCTGTCCATCCGTTGGTGGTGTTTCGGAAGTCACATTTAAACCGTTGGTCAGTTGTGTTAGAGAGGGCTTCTTAGCCCTAACTTCACCTGGTAAAATGATGCATTCTTTAACATACTTGACTATTACAGTCCGATGCTACTGGAATTTTAGATATTAATATGCCATATTATTCCTTCCAGTATATTTACATGTTTTCTTTATTATGCAATTTTTATTTCCATGACCAATTTATTAACTATTTATTTAATTCATTAAGTGCACAAACGTTCTGAAGAAATATAAAACGTCAAGAGATTTGAGTTTCTTTACATGCAAAAATTTCGCTCTATCAAGAAATGAAAAGTACCTTTAAGTGGTGTATTTTTTAGTCATGACAATACAACTTATATAAGGAATTTAAATAAATATTTAGAAAAATCTAAAAAAAGTTTGGATACGTATTTTTATATATATTTAAGATAAAATATTCGACCTAAAAGTTCTTAAATCGTGTTTAAAAGCGATTACATCGTCCTTAACGTGTTAAAAGCGAGACGGAACTGTGTGCAATGGTAAGTGAAAAATCCGAGTTCGAGTCCAGGCGGAAGAAGTACTTCTGGTTCATCAATGTTTCTTGAAATATTCTATTTTAAGTATGAGTGCTTCTTTGTAGAATACATATTACTCTTTGTATGTAGGGAATGATGTTCACAAATTCATAGGGTAGTAAATTATTAACAAGAACATATCCAGATTCAGACTAAAGAGTTTGTGGGTTTCTGTCGATTGAACAATGAACCTGCCCAATGTTCGTGTGAGAAGTATAATATAAAGAAATTGTCAGCTAGGTTCACCCGAGGCCATTTTGTTGATGACATAAGCATTATTAGGTTTATAATTTTTATCAATTTATTTTTTTCATGCACTTTACATTATTTCGCCTATATTGTTACAGAGGAACATCACACAAGCCAGTTGCATATGAAAAATATAAAAAATAATGCTGTCAAAGATTTAACTTTCAAAGAATTATAAATAACAGGATGAAGTACATGGACCCTGCAATTTTTGTTAAAGTGCATTTAATTGACCGAAGCCCTTTAAAACATCCATGATATAAACCGTAGAACTGAAATGTGGCTTTTACAAAGCCGTTCTTCTGTCGTCTGATTTGCGCAGCCATGAATTAACACGACCGCGCGTGCTTTTGTTTCCGTTCATCATTTAGAGCAACATTTATCTCTGTTCACTTCAAAACGAGGTTTTCCGCAGCATTGTGAACTGAATGGAGCAAATGCAACGCAAACAAACAATCTCGACAGTCCTTTTAATAGTATTTTGGTAACTAAGAATGAAGATTGTTTTAATGTAATGGCTCGAAGGCTGGATATTGTTTAAATATTTTCTCTCATCTGTGTTTTTATTCTGTAAAATGTAAAATATATGACTTGTTGAGATATATTTCAATATGCTAAGCTTATTATCATTTGCTCGTTTTGCTATTGGAATACATAATAACGTCAAGTTGTATTGCTGAATTAATATTGAAGTATAAGTCATACACTAACCTGTTTTTTACAAGTGATAATAATATAAAACTTTATATTTATACAGTTTAAGTTTTAGTAAATATATAAACACCAAGACTTAGTAATGATAAACCTTATATCATAATACGTATATATATATATATATATGTGTGTGTGTGTGTGTGTGTGTGTGTGTGTGTGTGTGTGTGTGTGTGCGTGTGTGTGTGTGTGTGCGTGCGTGTGTGTGTGTGTGTGTATGTTTATATATGTATATCTTTTTATAACTAAAACATCATTTCTTTATATTTTTATAATATTTACTATAATTTAAAAAACGTAAGTATTTGATAGTGATAAGAATCCACCAACAATTCGATAAAGTTGTAATTAACTTAACAACGGATTTAGAAGCCAATATTTGCCATTTTTTATGTTTACAGATTTTTTAGAAACACAAGCAAAGTTTAAACCTTGTCCTTAAATCGGAAAATGAATGACTTGTTGAATTATATTGACCTGTCAATTTATAGAAGGAGTTCCCACGGGTTCAAGGTTGGTCTTGCAGTCCACTTCCCTTACCCCACTGGAACATTCAACATTTCATATTCAATTAGTTTCAAAAGTTCAAAACCAAATTAACTTAAATTTCATTAGAACCAGACATTACTTTAATGTCTATTGAAAACTTTTATTTGCACTAAGGTGAAAGTTGCACACAATAACATTTTTAAATAAAAAACCAAATAAAACCTTTCTTTATAGTAGAAATGTTTTAATATTTATTATAATATTGCAAAAATTTTCTAAAATAGATGGTTCTGTTTGCTTTTGAAACCAAGCTGATTAGTTTCACTATGCTCTTTAAATATAACAAAATAAAATATTTTACAATATTTTTACCTCATAAAGAAGTTCACTGCATCGAAATAAAACCAATGTATATATTACTTAAACTGTTTCATTTTCTACAATAATTCGCTTACCCAAATCATCATTTCTCTACTGCAATTCATACGCAATTTTCAGAAGTGAAACCTACATATTTTTTATTTGTAATCTAAAAGTATCATTTTTTAGACATGTATTTTTAGATATTTGTTAGGATTTTCCTTAATTAATGGGAAAAACATGCCAGCAGCATAATTGATTTTTAAATTTAAATGATTCTTTATTCATCATTTATGAATAAATACGTAGGTTATGTTATTTTTTAATTTATACCCATATTTAATGTCAATAGACCTATTCCTACGCTGTTAGATTTCATTCTTGTATTCGGAGAATTCATGCATAATTATAAAATTCTGTTATAAAAATCGCTATTATTTACAACGTCTTATGAAGTCATCATATATTTCATACGTTTCATATATGTGTACAATATGAATTAATTGGCTACTCATTTATTTAATATATTTAAATTTTATTTGTATGCGGTTCTTTCAACGGCAATGCCATTGATGCCAATCGTTGTAAGGGGAAAAATTTGAAAGTGAATTGCAAACCTTTATTTCCCTCTTCTAAAATCGAACCCGTGATATAATGGATAGAGAGACGCAGTCTCACCCCTACTCTATGGTGAATCTAAATTTATTACATTCCTTTACAATATTCTTTGACTTCTGTATGAACAGGAAGGAAGCAATTTTCCTTACAATTACTTTACTAATTACAAAACGGGTTTCTTGTGTGCTTTTTTACGTATGTGTAAGACCATCATTTGGTCTTTGATATCTATTCGACTATAAATATACTATTATAGTGAATTCTAAATATATTATGACTCTCACCATATAGTGAGTTTGTTTTCAAATATTGTTTATTCTACGATTTTCTCGTTTACCAGTATTGTCACCAGTAAAACCAATTCCACAAACAATGTTACAAGATTTTTATTTAAAATTTAAACTATATGACACCAAAAAGAATACAGTTCAAGGTGGGACCAAGAGGAACCTATGTCAAATTTCAAGTCTCTAGGACCTTATTAAGAGTTACCGTACGGACGGACAGACAGACAACGTAACTTTCAAAATATATGAAAATTATCCTAACTCATGTTGTTAAACAAGCCTTGGATAACTAGTACATTATACACTGTATAAACTTTTCTCGAATATCCCCAGGTTATCATAACTTAAGAAATACTGTGCAAAATTCTCTATCAGTATTCAACAGTCATGCATTTTCAACTAACTCGAAATCATTTCTTTTATAGTAACGTTACTTCACGCTGGGTATGAGCAGAGTTTCCAGATCTATAATTGATAGAAAACGTTAGAAAGTCATTGAACTAAAGACATGCTCACTCCGCATCGCTATTTCCAATTTTCAACAATATGTCTACTGTCAACCACCACATTATGTTACACCACGGGAATGTCTTGGCCGCAATCCAAATGTGTTCCACTTGTATGGGATATAACTTCAGTGTTTCTATGTTTAAATTCAGTAATTTTCAGTAGCGAGATTTAAATTTATGGTAGATATAAACAATAGAATAACTAATACTGAAAGTAGATTAACTAATAACGAGCATTATTAGGTAGAGTTCAAGTCCCTTGTAACTTATTTTAGAATATTTCAATAAAGTCCTTATTTATAATATATGACATACAGTATACTGCCTTTCGTAATCTTAAATAACCAATCAAACAAATTTTCTTCTAATATTCATTTGAAAATACCCACCCATGCAAGCGAAAACAAAGTGTGTCCAGCACTGAAATACTTTCATTTCAACTGGTAACGTAATTAATAGGATGAAGTATTCTTTAACATCTAGATTAAAATTAAATAAAGTTGACATGGCAATCCGTCGTCACCGAGGAAATTGTCCGTTCTTTTGTGTAATTCTGAGTAAAGAATACATGAACAACAGTAGACAATGAATGCCAAACCATTTGTCACTTGAATACACGTCGCTGACAATATAACCTTAATGGTATTATTATTTGGTGCAACGATATACTTTCTGTCATATATATGATAATAAAAAAAAATATAGCGTGTTTCAACGCCTACAGACACACACCTGAAATTTTTAATTTTACTATAATCTTCTTCAAATTGGATTAAAATATTTTGTCTAAATCACATTAGTAATAGTCCTTTTTAAAGACGTCTTAACTTAAACAGGGAGTATTGCATTGAACAAAAGCATTAAGTAAATGATTTTCTGTTGAACCTTCTGACACTCTAATTTATTAGCTATCGAATAAATACCATCACTTGTGATGTTAATAGCTGATTTATAAACAAAGCCTTTATAAAAGGTTCATATCAAAGAAATGTGAGGAGAAAGCTTTAATTTAAATAATCCAAATACATTCAATAAAATTACATCAAATTGTTAACCTGATACTTTCAAAACTCCCGCCGGACTACGGGTATATTGCCGTCCGAGGGTACTATTTTGGCACCGCGCCGCTACATGGCACGGTACCCTCCTCGGTCTTCGTCAACAGCAACATCACCGATCATTAGTGTTTCAATTTACTTTAATTGTGTTTTTGCTGTAATTAAAACAATATAACACTATTGAACAATAAGAATTCAGACTAAAATAAAAAAAGAATTTGTTTCTTTTTAAACATTGAAGAAAAATTTTTAGTAATGTGTAAAAAGATAAACAACTAAAAATTCATACATTTATTAAAATTCTTCATAATAGAGTAAACGGTATCAGAAAATTTTTCGTTTTTGTAACTGTTATTTGAACTAATCGCCGGTGGTTTATTTATAATCTTCTTAGTGATCTATCAGTATCTTTGTATTATATATAAACATACAATCAATAATATTTATTTTTCAAGTAACAATTAAATCACTTTTGGATAGCGTCAGAACATTTTAAAATTTCAAAATATACTACACAGGTAAAGAATTGCATTGCGTTGTGAAATTGAAAGATCAGAAGAAACGAAACACTAAATATTACAATAATTCAGTCTGTTCAAAGATTAGTTTATAACGAGTATCACTGGGTAGATATCAAGTCACTTGTAACTTCGTTCATTATAAAATTTCCACGAAGTGCTTCTTTAAATTCGATCTATATTCTTCCTTTTATCTACAGTTTATTAGCTTCAGATAACTAATAACAATTAAACAAACATTTTTTGATAACAGTTTGACAATACCCACCCACGCATTTCAGAACAAAGTATAGTTAGCAACAGTTTAATTTTAACTGGTGACGTGATTAGTTTGATAAAGTATCCAGATTATAATAAAATACAGTTAACAGAACTAACCTTCATCAATAAGGGAATTTTTTGTCCTTTTGATCAATAAGCCAACAGTAAATGATGAGTATAACCATTATTGTCACTTTAATGCACGTCACTAGCAATACAACCATATACTTTGCATGTTTGGTGAAACGATACGCTAGCTCTCACAATATACGAGTATTAACAAATTGCAGCCTACTCGATCCTATAAACACGTTTATAAATTTTAAATGCTACGATAAGCATCATCAAATTGGATTTGTTAAAACTTTTCTCAAAATATGCCTTGAGTTTCAATGCACCTATTTACTTAAACCATGATGTCAATAGTAAGCATTGAATTATTTCATAAATTTTAAAATAAAAAGTTACGTCTGTAAATAATAAATATCGCGATTATTACATGCTTTCAAATGTAATTTCCATTTATTCTTAGTAATTTTAAAAAATTTATTTATTTATTTTATTGAATGCTTTATCTACTTAATATATTTTGGATAATAACATAGTGAATTAAAGACAATTATATTATAACATATTATAACCTGAAATATAGTTATACATGCCGTGACTGTTTTCTTATGATAGTATGTGTATTTGTTACTATGTAAATGGTCAAATTTTACATAAGTAAGTTTATTTTACTTCATGGTTCATTTTATATACAATACAATAAGCCTGTGTTTAACATAAAAAACTATTGAGCAAAATGTGATTTATTTTCTATCTTTAATGAGTAAAACATAATATTTAGACTTTAAGAGTATATCTAAGTTAATAGGTTAGTATGTTAAAGATTTTAAATTATATTTGATCCCAAACTTTTTTTATATATCGCAATCAAGCGATCCCTTATAGTAAATCCAGTATATTTGTATGGTGTGGTTTAATAGTATAAGTTTGTAATATATTTTGAGTTTATATATTCAAGGTGTTATGCATTTATTCGTAATTTAGGTAGAAGACGAAAGAGGAGAGATAAACACCTATTATATTTATGAGCTATTTTCTGGATGAAAACTACCGTAATCATTACAATAGTTTTCAGTATAGTTGGAAACAAAACTTCAATAAAGCCATTAAATTGGATTTTAAAATTCCTGTAAATAAATGAAAATTACATTTTAAATCATGTAATAATCGCGATATGTATTATTTTACTTACATAGATATGTTTTATTTTAACATGCCTAATGAAAGACATTTTAAAAATGGATGCTATTTTATATATTAATTGACATAAAGCTCTTTCGATGACTCTATTCAGTAAATCGGTAATAAAATCGTACTTATTCGGTAATTGATAGGTAAATGAGTCAGTAGTTAAAATAATATTAATATAAAAAAATACCTATTTAATGCTCACTTTTGAAATCATGATTTAACAAATAGTTGCATTCTAACGGAATGCATCTTTAAAACATCCAATTTTATGAGGAACGTAGAGAAACTTAAATTTTATAATCGTCTGTGTTGTATCAAGTATTATATATAATACTTATAATATATAATATATATATATGAGAGTAACGTATCTTTGTACCAAACATGCCAAGTATATGTTTGTATTGCCAGTGACGTGCATTCAATTGACAAATAGTTATACTCATAGTTTACTGTTGGTTTATGATTATTTACGCATAATTGCACAAAAGGACAAAGAATTCCTTTAGGTATGATGATTAGTTCTGAAACTGTATTTTATTATAATCTGGATTCTTATAATAACTTTATCAAATTATTCACGTCACCGGTTAAAATTAAACTATTGCTGACCACACTTTGCTTAGGGATGCCTGGATTGGTATTTTCTAAACAATTATGAAACAAAGTTTTTTTATTGTTACTTATTACATAAAGCTAATGAATTTCAGATAAAAGGAAATATCCGATTGATTTTAAACAAGCACTCCGAAGAAATAATATAATAAAAGAAGTTACAAGCTACTTGATCTCTACCCAGTGATACTCGTTATGACTTATCTATGTACAGACTGAATTATTGTAATGTTTAATGTATCGTTTCTTCTGATCTTTCACAATACAGCGCATTTCCTTAACTTTGTAGTATATTTTGAAATATTAAAATTATTCTGACGTTATCCAGATGTGGTTTTAATTGTTACTCGTAAAAACGTATACTGTGGATTATTTCTTTTATTTAATATAGGTACTGACCTATTACCAAACAACTATATTTAATAATAAAACATATGAAATTAGCTCAATCAACTGTTACAATGAACGTCAAGTTCTCTGATTCCGCTTACCTTTTCAGGAAGAATTTTGATTTTTTCATTGCTTATCTTGTGTAGATTACTAAGTGTTTGGCCGAAATGTATACAAAGAAGCAAATATATTTTGTTAACATTAGTTGCTTTTGTGTTATTCTTGTTTTACTTACAGCCAACTCCAGTTTTAATTATGTAAACATATAACAGACACATGCTTTATTTTTTTCTTTTATTTCAGTTTTTTCTTTTACTATATGAAATATCCTGATTATTTAAAATATGTACGATTCATATTATTACTTTGAAAGAGAATCATGCTTAAAAATAATAAGAAATAAATATCAAACCAAGGGCATTTCACCCTACGGCAAAGCAACTTGAAAAAGTAATACTTAACTTAACCAAGAAATATTATGACTCCTGCAAATAATCAGCACAAATTCATAATAGTAAAACATGAAATTGTAAGAATTGTATTTGCAAAAGTAATACCTAATTATGTTAGGAAGAAACAATATGTTAGAATTATTATTTAACTAGCGATTGTAGCAATGATTTAGGGTTAACTGAATATCAGTTTTAATGTAAAGTTAAATTATTTAAAATTTATACCAAATATTACTTTAGTGCGTCACGCATAGTAATAAATCTTTAGGGTTTACTTACAATTTGTTATGTATTTTTTATTTTTGAATATATTAATTATTATAAGTTAAATATATATATATATATATATATATATATATATATATATATATATAAATATATTCCAAAATAAAAAATACATGAAAATCATAAGTAATAAAAATGGGAAGAATAATAATAGTTTTATTGTTCCTGATAAGACTACGAACAATAATAACATAACAGTCCAGTAGCTGTTGCATGATAGTCGCACTGCGTCTGCAATTGGCCTAGATGAAGCAGCGCACAGTGTGCCAAAACTATTCAATATCTTGAAAATAAATTGCACGTGTACGAATTAGAAATACGACATCAAAACATTGTTTTATGGAACAACAGGAATTTCAAACAGACCTTTTGATGAACTATAAAAAAATCATAAGTATATCATATACAGGGTGTTCATTGGAAATCCTGTATGTAGAACAGTGATAAAAAGCCAGACTTGAACTAATAATCTAAACAAGTCATCTGTTAAAAATGTTATAGAAGCAAAAACCGTTTAAGGGAAATACTAAACCAATACACACACCCCAGCCTTTACATTAAAATAGTTCTCATTAATATTTGCAAATATTAAAAGAGCTTTCGGGGTTGTTTGCCTTGCAATTATTGTGCCTTTCAGTTCAAAATACTGCGGCAAACCCCGCTTTGAAGTGAACAGAGCCAAAAGTTGCTTTCATTAATAACGGGAAACAAAGAGCACCCACGGCTGTATCAATTCATGTCTGCGCAAATCAGATGACAGAACAACGGCTTCGTGAAAGCCACATCTCTGTATTACATGTTTATATCATGGGACCGTGTTCCGGTTAAAGCATGGACTTAAACACCTTCACTGCGAGACGAGTAACGTAGCTATTTTATAATTGCCGGGATACTGTTATTATGCGTCTGGGGCAGTCAATGTGTTAAACAAGACATCCAGGGTTATTGTACTTACTCTTTTATCGCCTTTTTAGCCTTGATATATCGAGGACTGACCTGTAGACTTGAAATTGTTTATTTCAACATGAGAAACACGGAGTTTAATGATGATACATTCCACTCCCTGGGATCTAGCTAACCATTAGTGAATATCTTTATTGGTCTTATGGGTAACAATGATGGCAGCGAGAAAATAACAGAATAAATATATACTTGTAAACAAATTCAATACACCCATAAGAGATTGAAACATAAAACATATTAACACGTGTTGGGTAACCATCCCAACACAAAAAACACAATTTTATAGTGACTTGGTGTGTATAAATTTAGTATTTAGACATTTCAAGATATCAAGAAAGATTTTACAAAAACTAAATTTTGCATTGAAATTCATTATTACAAGAATAAGTTTTATAATGCAAGTTTTTTATGTGTGAATGTCTCTCTGTCTATTTATCCTCAAGACATCTTGAGTATAAAATAAAATACATTTCAAATTATTAGTTCACTCAGCGAAGCCTGTTATGCGACACGTGGTGTACCGTGGCCATAGTCTTGCCTTGTATCTTGTACAAACAAAACAATGAACATTTTTATCTCTTCATGAACTGGGACAGCTCCATAGCATAGGTATTCCTTTTAATTGCGAAATAAAAAAAACTTATGCTTGGGGCATTTTATGTTTTACAATATGTTTTTCTAAAAATATTAAATACTTTATGGTGAAAAAATCCACAATTTCACCGTACAACAGAACAACGCGATAAGGTGTAAATTAATGTAACAAGGAATGTAGAGCACACTATTTTTCGTTTTTAATATTTAAAGGACTTTATCAAAAAGACAACCAAAGTGCAGTGGCACCTGACTCTGTCAAGTGTAAGAGGAAAAATTTATCCTTCGGTAGGAAAGAGAATGACGGGGTGAATTATGTTGACCTGTCAATTTAGAGAAGGAGTCCCCATGGGATCAGGGTTGGCGCGCTGTCTCCCGTCGTTTACGCCACTGGAACATTCCACTATTTCATCTGCAATTTGTTTCAAACATTTAAAATCAAATTAACAGCATATTTTCTATATCTATTTTTTTTTTATTTAAAAAGTAAAATATTTTGTATAATGGAAATGTTTGAATTTACTAAAATAAGTTAAAAAATGTTTCAAAACATTTGTTTTGTTTTCTCATGAAACCAGGCTGATTATTTTCCCACTATGAAAAAAAAAAAACCTTTTCCACTTAAATTAGCTACTTTATTCGAATAATACTAAATTTTATTTCCTGTTTCCTGTTCATGTTTATTTATCTACGGCACCGCTCATACCTATATCTTTTTATAAATAAAGAAAACTCTTAAACATCAACAAATATATAGAAATTCATTAGAATACTTCTCAGCTACTATCAAAACATGGCAGCAATTTAAATTATTTTTAAAATTGAAATTATTCTTTATCCATCATTTTGAAATATATAGACGATTTTTTTATGTTTTATTTCATAGCATGGCTTCTAACTTTTCAAATCAATAGCACAATTCACAGCAGAATTATTCTCGTATCCGTAGCATTCACGTTAATTGATAACAAATTTGGTGGAATTGTCTTTATTTCTATTTTAACAAACCTATTAAAGTAAATCTCATTTAACAATTAACGTAACAAATTCACTTTTTACATTAATTTATAACGAAATAATTCTCCTTACACACCGAATAAAGTGGATTATGGTTTTTATATTCTTTACAACGCCAATACGCATTTACTACTAGAGTATTATACAGAGAAGTATTTTATATACGTTTCATGTAAGTATATCATATAAATTTAGTGGTTTCATAGTTTATTACTAATCTATTTACTAGGTTTAAAAATATTTGTAGGGGTTCTTTCAACGCTATGGCCATTTTCAATTGGTAGAAGAATTTTTTTGAGAAAATGATAAAAAATTATTTGCAAAGCTTTTTTTACTTCTCCTATAATCGAACCCATGATCTCTTGGTATAACCTGCAGCCTCACCACAACACTACGGTGAATGTACTTGATGCTATTACAAATTTCCTTGACTTCTGTATGAACGTTGCATGTTGACGTGCAGGGTTGTGACCGCAAAAACTTAAACATGTCAGAGATTGTCCTTGTAATTACTCTACTAACTACATAGAGTGTCATGTTCTCAGCGCTTGTGTAAGTATGTACATTTATTCCCCCATTTAGCTTTTCAGTTGTGTTAGGCTTGTCTAACTAATTTGAAATATCTTGTTGAATTCCACATATTTCTGTGCTGTAGCTATATTGTAAAAATATACAAAAATTAGTGGAGTTCCACGTATTTCACACGAAGAAAGTATTTTTAACACCTCATTAAGTATGTAATGTTAAATATTAACTTTTCTTGTATACTTAATTAGTTTACAAATGTGTTTCTTGTGAGATGTCCCCGTTGCCTTCGTGGTGTCCCTTAAATCAAGTGGAGCAAAGTTAAAATAGTTTTACCTATAATTTAAACGGTTAGACTCCAAAATGAATACAGTTTCATTCGGTACTAAGAGGAAAATACGTATTAAATTTCAAGTTTTCAGGATCTAATTATCAAACCTTATCGCTGATATACAGACTGACGGACAGACAGCAAAAAAATTTGAGAAGGACCTGTTGTGTCCTTAATTATATAAAAATGATGTCATGAGGTTCATGCGACTAAACATGCTCTGAAACTTACAACTTTGATCTTCTGGAATACTGCCCAAAATTCCCATCAGTTTCAACAGTCGTGTATTTTTTAAATTATATATTTTCATGTATAGCAACAATAGTTTCACGTAATTTATTATCAATGTTTAGAAATCAAGTACGATATATGATTTATAGAAAACATAAAACAGTCGTTGAACAAAAGACATACGGACCCCGCATCGCTATTTCCAACGTTCAGCAATATGTCTGCTGTCCGCCATCACATTATGTTACACCACGGGGATGTCTTGGCCACAGCCCTAATGTGTTCCATGTCTATACGATATAACTGCAGTGTTGTGGTTGATTCAAAACCGCCCTCTTTCATTTCCTGTATATATATAAAAAAAACACATAAAATATTGTACAATTTTTGCTTTTTACTCAATTATATTTAATACGAATATTTTTTTCACTATTTTCATAGGTGACAAGCTATATGGTCTTTGCACAAACAAAAATGTATTTATTAAGATCTTCTTCTTGAATTTTACGCTCAACATTGGATTTTATTCATTATTTAAATACGCGAAAGTTCACGAATGGCTAAACTTAGGAGGTTGAAAGCTCAATATTGCTATCATAATTTAATGTACAATACATTAATATTAATGTTTCAAAGAAGTGCTCGGCTTAATAACTGTGACAATAAGCAAAATAAATAGCCTACTGACACGGCTCGTGGGAATTCGGTTTCATAGCTGAAAGACGTTAATCTTTCTAACGGAGACCACCACACATGTACTGGAATTGGGTGTTTTCTCAGCCACGTATAAAAAGTCGGACGTGTCCAATTATGATAATTTTATTTTAATGTATTATATTATAAACGATGCAAATTTCGTAACTTAAAATTGACTAAACACAAAACTCTAAAAATTACTTACATAAAAACATAAAATTATATAAGACACCTATGAGATCGGTGAATAGATGTCTTTTGTAGTTTTAAACTCCCGCCGGACGATCAGAGCATGTTGTCGGCTGAGAGTCGTTTTTTGGACACTGCACCACTAGATTCCACGGCGAGTTGACTACCGTTAACGGCAACTTCATCGAACAATAGGGGCATTAGCCTTATTACTCTAATTAATTGATGGCATTAATCAAAACAAACCTATTATTGTTAAGTAATTAAAATTTAAATTAAATTACCAAAAACATTTCTCAACGTCTAGGACAAACGTTTCATAAAAGATACAAAGGAAAGTATTCAAAGGATAACGGACTTCTGGATAACGTTTGATGATCCTAGATGATTTAAAATATCTTACATGGTTAAATAATTGCATTTTATAGTGAAATTTAACGATCAGAACAAACGACAGATTAAGCGTTAAAATTCAGTCTGTACAGACATTTTAAGATTTACAGTTACTTTTAATTTCGTTTACTGTCATAATTCCGTAAGGTGCTTGTTTGAAACAAATCATATTTATTTCCTTTTTTTTGTAAATAAAGTTACCTTAAAGTAATTACTAAACAGAAGTTCTTCGATAGTTGTTTTTAAAATACTCATCCCCGCATTCCAAAGCAAAGTGTGGACAGCACAGCATAGTTTCATTTTCACTGGTAACGTGATAAATCTGATAAACTTTTTTAAATATCAAGCTTAAAATAAAATACAGTTGACAGAACCAACCCTCGTCACTGAGAGAATGTTCTGACATTTTGTGTAACTCTGAGTAAAGAATGCATAATCCAACAGTAAACGATTAAAGTCAACCATTTGTCACTTGAATACACGTCACTGACAGTATAACTCACAGAGTATTGTTTGATAAAACTATATGCTTCTTTTTTCTCTTAGGACTAAGATCTTAGAAATCAAACTTAGTCCTATAACAATATTTGTGATGTTTCCTGAGTGACAAGATATTCTGGATGTATACGATTAGAGGTAGGGGCCCCATCCTGTCGAGATCCAAAAGAAAGAATTTACTAATCTCAAGTCATGTCCCCTCGGAAGAAGGAGAAGCCAGCTCTGAACTAGCCTCTCCAGTCAAAGAAAGCAGGGGTAGCACAGCCTTATGTCTAGGCTTACAAGAACCTTAGACACCTTGGGAATGAACCCCACCAACTTCTGAAGTACACTAGACCGATCGAATTACCCTTGAACGCCAGAATCTCGACATGTGATAGATCCTGGACATCCATAAGGTTGCCCAGATTTAACTGACAAATTGGTTTTTACTGCCAAAATTGTTAGTGCCAATTTTAGGTTTTACTGGAAGGTATAAGCCAGCCAGAAGTGACCCCTACTGGGTATACGAAATTTTTGATGCCATATAGCCTATATGGATATTACAAAAATATAGCCTACTCAATCCCCCACAAATATTAAAAATAAAATCTTACAACAATGTTTATAAAATTTTATTTATTATCAATTTGTCTAAAAATACTTTTGAATACGTTTGAATGCACATGTTTGCGTACATTATAATTTAAATAGCGTTTAATAGGTCTTTTTATAAATTATTTTTGTTGAAAGTACCTAAACACTTATGTAACATTTACCGAATAAGTAAAAATGTGTTAGTTGCTACTTAGTAAAAGCCATCAAAATTTCTTCATATAAAAAATATATATGGTAACGATCATTCAACTTTTTTAATGAGTGTAATTATATACTGTATTTATATATTTTAACATAAAACATATATATTTCCGTAAAATAATTCAAAAGAACAATATCAAAAAATCATGTCACTCGAAACTTCTCCAATTTTAAACATTAAGTATTTAATATAGTCCCTATATAAATATATGGAAATCAAGCATTATCGCGTAATAGGTATAGTACTTGTATCGTATGGTTTTAAATTCTAAGTTTTAATTTATATCATGTATCTACTTACAAAACCTACGCAGTTATTTGTTATCGAGGCAGAAGATTAATGTGGGGCTTAAAGTATATTATTGCTAACCTACTGCTTGGATAGAATATCTGAAATATTAATATCATAATCATTGCAGTGTTCTGAAGGGATGCCACATAACTATATAATATAATAATAACAAAGTATAGTTCATTTAATTAGATAAATTATATGCAAATGGGATTTTGTAATTTACCATTATAGTGCAATGTATTTGATTCAAGACCACTTGCAAATGCTTATTATTGCTCCAGATTTAAAAATTTAACAATTTTTGGTTGAAAAATACGATACATTTACAAAACGATATCCACTATGTGAAGAACGGAGTTGACAATAATGGCAAAGAGTTGCTGGGACTGTATTCTGCTGCTTATTGCTGATGCTATTATCTCCAGCCCTGGCTAGAAATATTCCATGTAATCTGCACTCCATATGTGTGGCAGTCGCTCAGCTGGAGTATAATAGTAAAATGGATCACCGACATTAAACATTGATAACATTGTCAAAGTTTGTTTATTTTCGTCACAAAACTGTATAACATTTTGCAATAAGCATAACATATTAATAATATTTAATACTGAGACTTGTTTTCAAATTATAATATTTATGGTCACAGAATGTTTTATGTCAGCTGGAGGGAAGCCTTCTTAATTTTGAAAGTAGGGTACAGTATTCTCATATCGCCCTTTAATCTTTTTCCAGCTGACCGTCCGCAATTGGATGTCCGTTTATTTAAAATCTTTCAAATTAGTTTATCTTTGAAATTCTATAAACATTTTAAGCTAAAATTCAAAGATAAATAACATTTATAATTTTTTAATACAATCATCGAAAAGTTTTGTACACTCATTTACAACGGAATTTTTTTTCAAATAATTAAAAAATTAGATAAAGAGTAGTTTAACCTGTAAAAATTACATTACACCCGCAGTATATCTTCTACTCTCAATTATTAAATAATTATATCACAAATGTGATTTTTATTTAATTTTTCTGATTATCATAAATAAATAATACACTTTTTTCGCTTGTCTTAGATATTTAGAAACTCAGATAACAAATTGTAACTTGTGTTAAATACAAATTTATGTTTCTATCCACCCACACCGCATGGTACCCATCGTATATCGTGCATATGTTCTTCTCCAAAGTTTGTAGTAGGGCTAACTTCAGACAATCTCTGTTTTATTTTAGATCCCAGGAGCCAAATAATCAAAGATTCATAATTTTTGAGAGTATAAAATATGAAACGAGCGTTTTTTCATAGACGAAGTCAGACATAACAAGACCTTCTCCACACTTAGCTTAGTGGCTATCATTACTCTCGATCACCGCCAATGGCCGAGTACGCGAGCTGCTTGCAGGGATGGGATTCTTCAACGGTCAGCCATCCAATTAGTTGCCATGCTTAACGTAGCAGTAATATTCTCACTCCTGGTGGTGGCTCATCAAGCATGCTGTAGACGTCTTGTCAGTCATCCTGAAGTTGACTTTTGGAAACGCATTAATTCAGAATTTTTGAAATTTTATAATTTTCACAATGGGGTCTATCACAAGTTGTATTATTCAGAGTCTTCTTAATATCGTGTCTTTGTCCGTCCAGCTGTTCGTCCGAGTGGCAACTCTTGATATAAGTAACACGAGCAGTATCGTTAAGTAAATCGATTGCCGATGACGTCGGGTTTTTTATCTGTGTTGTAGATACCTCAGTTACCAATCTTACCCGTAACCGTAGCACTTTATACCAGGACCATCAACTGTGTACTGTATCGACCCTCTCCATAATTATGTTTGAAAAGATCCTCGTAAGAATCAGTGCCCTGATAAGGTAGAATCGGTCTCTTCTAAAAAAAGATCTTTGAAACTTAAAACTTAGTATGTAGAACTGCAGCAATTCAAAGAAAAAAATTAATCTTTTAGATTGGTCTATCAGCAACCAAGATGGCAAATATAAATAGTATAGTTTACAAATGTGCAAACATACTGAGTAAATTCATATGATATTTTATCAATTGATATAGTAACAAGCGAGATAAATTTCAATTGATCCAATTCAGTCGAATATAGATTGATTACAATACATTTTAATTGTACAGAAACACTTCACATCCATTCACTTTATATTTGACTCACGGCCTTTCGCTTATTTAGGAAAAACAGCTTTCTTAATAATATCAATAATTATTTTAAGGACCCTGATTGTTGATTTCTACTATCCTACACCATTTTTTAAGATGAATTGTAAACAGTTTAATTTATAAATGTTAATAAAACATTACGATTACAGTATCCTTCTATTCCACAGTATGCTACATTATACGTCATTATTCTTCGTTTATTGCAGAATATTCAACAGTACAAAGTTACAACTGTCATTTACTGGGGTACGTGGAATCACTCAAGACAAGCCTGTCTGCCCTCCCGGCTCGCGTGTGTCACGGCACTCCCGGAAATATGCAATTGACAGCCGTTTCATTACAGTTTTCAGTTTGACTGCACACGTCTCCTTAAAATTCAAGACTTTTTGAAATTGAATTGTTGCTGATGGATATATCGGTGGTGTCGTGGTATTAGATGGTAAATTAAATTATAGTTATATTAATTTTGTTTCTGGTTACTTTTTACTTGTTCCTTGTTGTATTTATTGAACTTGCTTGAAGTGATGGTTTAATTCCCCCCTCAGTTTGTTGTCTGTTGTTGTAGTTGTAGTCACTGTATCACTTCTCATGGCTTTGTTATGTAATGTTATATCTCTGTTATTCCTTGTTTAGTCTATTATTCCAAGTATTTATTCTTATAATAATTATATCTTGGATTGTATTACTATGAGTACTGTTATGTTTCTGTTATTTTATAAATGATTCTAATGAGTTATCAAGTTCCAACTATGGCTGCAATGTTCTAAATGTCCACCTTGTTATTATCTGTATATAACTGGCTGTTTGCCATTGACTAAATAAATAGTAAAAAATTACAGTAAAAACTAAACACATAATATAATAAAGCTACCAGACTAGTGCAGCAGCTGTTGCATGGTAGTCGCACTGCGTCTGCATTTGGCCTAGATGGAGCGCGGCGTCTGCGTTGCGACGTGGCAAAGTATTAAGTACATTGCATCCCTCCGTTGTGACGTCTGCTAAACAGTTATCACCCATCTTACAAAATTAAATTTTTCATAAAGAATAATATTCCAATGTGTAGTTCTGGTGGGGAAAGTTAAAGCGATTAGTGATAATTTGTGAGAGAATAAAAGTACTTAATTATACTTATATCTATAAATATAGGTTTTATTGGCGTTTTTTCAGGCAACGCATGTTTAATAATTGTACAAAATTGTTGAGGTGACCTAAAAACAGACAATTTCAAACAAAAAAACTACAGTAAGAGAACCGGTTGCTACAGGGTGTTAAGGCGTCGACAGTGCGATCGCCAGTGATAAGGTAACTTTGGACAGACACGTGTCGCGCCCTAGTTATCGCGATATTACAGAATCAAACATCGTCGAACGTCGTTACAGCTTTAATGAATAAAAAATGAGATATGCTGTTTTGCAAGCTTGCCTGTCCATCCGTTGGTGGTGTTTCGGAAGTCATCTTTAAACCGTTGGTCAGTTGTGTTAGAGAGGGCTTCTTAGCCTTAACTTCGCCTGGTAAAATGAAGCATTCTTTAGCATACTTGACTATTACTGTCCCATGCTGGTTGAATGTTAGATGTTAATATGCCATGTGATTCCTCCCAGTTTCTTTACATGTTTTTTTATCCTGCGATTTTTAGTTGGTTATCCATGACCAATTTATTAACTAATTATTTAATTCATTAATTCCACAAACGTTCTGAAAAAATATAAAACGTCAAGAGAATTGAGTTTCTTTAAATTCAAACATTTAGCTCTTTCAATAAATTGAAAATTAACTTTAAGTGGTGTATTTGTTAGTCATGACAATACAACTTATATAAGGAATTTAAATAAATATTAAGAAAAATCTAAAAAAAGTTTGGATACGTATTTTTATATATATTTAAGATAAAATATGCGACCTAAAAGTGCTTACATCGTGTTTAAAAGCGGTTAAATCGTTCTTAACGTGTTAAAAGCGAGACGGAACTTTGTGCAATGGTAAGTGAAAAATCCGAGTTCGAATCCAGGCGGAATAAGTACTTCTGGTTCATCAATGGTTCTTGAAATATTCTATTTTAAGTATGAGTGCTTATTTGTGGAATACATATTACTCTTTGTAAGTAGGGAATTCATAGGGAATACCCTATGAAAATGTTCACAAATTCATAGGGTAATAAATTATTAACAAGAACATATCCAGATTCAGACTAGAGAGTCGTGGGTTCTGTCGATTGAACAATGAACCTGCCCAGTGTTTGTGTGAGAAGTCTAATATGAAGCAATTGTCAGCTAGGTTCACCCGAGGCCATTTTGTTGATGACATAAGCATTATTAGGTTTATAATTTTTATCAATTTATTTTTTCATGCACTTTACATTATCTCGCCTATATTGTTACAGAGGAACCTCACACTAGCCAGTTGCATATGAAAATAATATAAAAATTAATGCTGTCAAAGATTTAATTTTCAAAGATTTATAAATAACAGGATGAAGTACATGGACCCTGGATTTTTTGTTAAAGTGCATTTAATTGACCGAAGCCCTTTCAAAAATCCATGATATAAACCGTAGAACCGAAATGTGGCTTTTACAAAGCCGTTCTTCTGTCGTCTGATTTGCGCAGCCATAAATTAACACGACCGCGGGTGTTCTTTGTTTCCGTTTATCATTGAGAGCAACATTTATCTCTGTTCACTTCAAAGCGAGGTTTGCCGCAGCATTGTGAACTGAATGGCACAAATGCAACGCAAACAACCTCAACAGTCCTTTTAATATTTGTAACTAAGAATGAAGATTGTTTTAATATAATGGCTCGAAGGCTGGGTAATGGTTAAATATTTTCTCTTATCTGAGTTTTTCTTCTGTAAAATGTAAATCGAATGACTGCTTGAGATACGAGTATATTCAACATGTCAGGCTCATGATCCGTTAGGAGATGATATTAGGTCCGTTTTGCTTTTGGAATACATAATTGCGTCAAATTATATAACTGAATTAAAATTGGAGTACAAGTCATACACTAACCTGTGATTTACAAGTGATAACATATGAAATTTTATATTTTTCATTTGTTGGCTAATTTTTAGCATAGATAAAAAAAAACCGACACACACACACACTCATATATATATATTATATATATAAAAATCTTGAGTCACGATGTATGTTGCCAATAAACTCCAAAACGACTGAACCAATTTCAATCAAATTTCACATGTATCCGTAATTTAGTCTAACTTAGAAGATAGGATAGTTATTATCTGAATTATTCGCTTATGTCGTGAATATAAACGAATAAAATGAAGAAAAGTTTTCAAAGCGCCTGCACATTATAACCTGCAATTACGAGATAGATACGTATATTAAACAGTGAAACACTATTTGAAGGCGCTAAGTTATGATGTATAATTGTCTAAACTAAATTTTTGGTTGAACTTAAAGGTTGAGTGGTAGACCACCACTTTGTAATAAAATACATTATGCATGTACAATACATTTTTGACATATTTTCTTGATCGTGACATCAAGGTAAAATCTACATCGGGGTTGGAAATATAATTTACTTCAACCAGAAATGCTCATACGCGGGCAAAACTTACGAAAAGCGTGCGAAGCCGCGGGAAACAGCTAGTATATATATATATATATATATATATTATCAGGTGTATCAAGTTGTTAATTACATCGAGATCTTGTATATTAAAAATTGTAGTTTTTTATATGTATATATATATATATATATAGATATAGTCTCTTAGAGCAGTTTCAAAAGATAACAAAACATTTTTTGATGTACAAGGTTTCGTTGTAATTTACAACCTTTTATATATATGTATATATATATATATATATGTGTGTGTGTGTGTGTGTGTGTGTGTGTGTGTGTGTTTTTATCTGTGTTTCTACATGTATATATGCATCTTTTATTAACTAAACATTATTATTTTTTATTATTGTACTATTATTTAGTATTATGTTTCCAAACAAAGTAAATATTTGATAGTGATAAGAATCCACCCTTTCACACAATAACAGAACAATTCGATAAAGTTGTAATTAACTTAACAACGGATTTAGAAGACTCTATTTGCAATTTTTTATATTTAACAAACTTTTTACAAAAACAACCAAAGTTTAATACTTTGTCCTTAAATCGTCAAGTAAATGACGGGTTGTATTATGTTGACCTGTCAGTTTAGAGGAGTTCCCAAGGGATCAGGTTTTGTCTTGCAGTCCCCTTCGCTTACCCCACTGGAACACTCCACTATTTCATATTCAATTAGTTTCAAAAGTTCTAAACCAAATTTACTAAAATGTCATTAGAACCAGACATTACTTTAATGTCTATTGAAAACTTTTAGTTCCACTAAGGTGCAAGTTCCAAACGATAAAATTTTTAAATAAAAACCGAGTAAAACTGCTTTTATAGTAGAAATGTTTTTATATTTATTGAAAATATTGCAAAATTGTCCAAAATAGTTTTGTTTTTGTTGGCTTTTGAAACCACGCTGGTTAATTTCTCCCTGCTCTTAAAATGTAACAATATAAAACATAATAAAATATTTTTACCTCATAAATAAGGTCACTTCATCGAAATATATATATATGTATATATATATATATATATATATATATATCTTCATTTCTCTACTGCAAATTCATGCGCAATTTTCAGATGTGAAGTCCATATACTTTTTATTTGTAATCATTAAGTATCCTTTTTAGACATGTATTTTTAGACATTAGTTAGAGTGTTCCTTAACTAATGGGAAAACATGCCAGCAGCATAATTGATATTTAAATTGAAATGGTTTTAATAACCCAATTGAATAAAACCTCGTGTGTGTGTGCGCGCGCGTGTGTGTGTGTGTGTGTGTGTGTGTGTGTGTTTTATCAATGTTACTATGCTAAATCGCAATTATTTACAATGTTCTATGAATTCATCATATAGTTCATGTGTTTCATATACGTACCATATGAATTAAGTGGCTACCAATATATTTACTATATTAAAATTTTATTATTTTACGCGGTTCTTTCAACGGCAATTCCATTGATGCCAATCGTTTTAAGGGGAAAAAGTTGAAAGCCAATTTCAAATCTTTATTTCTCTCTTCTAAAATCGAACCCGTGATATAATGGATAGAGAGACGCAGTCTCATCGCTACTCTACAGTGAATCTAAATTTAACTTGATGTATTTACAATTTTCTTTGGCTTCTTTATGAACAGGAAAGAAGCCATCTTCTTTACAATTACTTTACTAATTACAAAACGTGTAATTATAGTGTGCTGTTTACGTATGTGTATCCCATCATTTGATCTTTGATATGTATTTGACTAGAAATATACTATTATAGTGAAACTCTAAATATGTTATGACTTTCACCATTTAGTGAGTTTGTTTTTAAATACGTTTATTCTATGATTTTCTCGTCTGCCAGCATGGTTACCAGTATTCAATATCATTAAGTATTCAATAGTCTTGTATTTTCAACTTTAAATCATTTCCTTTATAGCAACATTACTTCACGTTGGGTAAGAGCAGAGTTTCCCAATATATGATTTATAGGAAATATGAAAAAGTCGTTGCACTAAAGACATACAGACTCCGCATCGCTATTTCCAATGTTCAGCAATATGTCAGCTGTCCACCACCACATTATGTTACACCACGGGGATGTCTTGGCCACAGCCCTAATGTGTTCCATTTGTATACGATATAACTGCAGTCTTGTTTTGTTTGCTCTCAGTGATTTTCAATAACGATACATAAATTTGTGGTAGACATAAACATTAGAATAGCTCAGGATTAACTAATAACGAGCAATATTTGGTAGAGTTCGTCACTTGTATGTTCTTTTATAATATTTCCTTAAAATCATTGATTACAACATATGATATATACTACCTTTTGTAATATTAAATAACTAATTAAACAAATTATTTCTATGATTGTTTTTAAAATTACCACCGATGCAATCCAAAAGAAAGTGTGTCGAGCACAGAAACGGTTTCATTTCAACTGATGCCGCAATTAGTTTGATAAAGTTTTCTTCAACATCCAGATTACAATAACATACAGCTGACAGAGCAATCCCTCGCCACGGAGGGAATTCACTGTCCTTCTGTGCAATTCTGAGTAAAGAATACATAAACAACAGTAGACGATAGATGTCAAACAGTTTGTTGCTTGAAAAAAATGTACTGACAATATAACCCTAAGGCTATTTGTTGCAACGATATGCATGCTGTCATATGTAGTACATGATAGTAGCAAAATATAGCGTATTTAAGCGTTCACATACATCTGCAAATTTTCAGTTTTTAATACAATCATTTTCAAATTGTATTTCTTAACATTTTGCCTAAAATATCTTAAATGAGAGTGCACGTTTTTTAACAATATATCAATTGTTACAGACAGCAGAATAAGTACTAAACAAATGATTTTGTGTTCAATCTATCGACACTCTTAAATATAACCTACCAAATAAGTTCCAACACTTGTTTTATTAGTTGCTGATTTATAAACAAAACCACCATAAACAGTTCATGCCAAAAAATGAATTGTAAAATGGATTAATTTTAAAGATTTTTCTAATTTGTTATTACATGATGTCACTATTTATTTTAAGGAATGTTTACTTACGTATGATATTTTTACCAACAACCAAGTAAATAAAAAACAATCACTTCATATTATGAACTGAAATTGTCGTCATACATGCATGACAATTTTATTATTATAGTATATGAGTTTGGTATGATGTAAATAATGTAGTTTTCTTATTTGGTTCTACTATTTATACAAATTAGATTAATATAATAGGTCTATATTACAACTTGAATAATCTTTGAAAACTATCTAATTTATTATCCATATTTCGTTATAAAAACATTTAACAGCTTATATCTGTAGATTGGTCCAGTTTTAAAGATTTTATATTTATTATAATCGGAATATAAATAAACGGAACCAATATTTTTCCTGTAATAAGTCCATTATTTTATCGTATAGCTTATATTTTGAGGGTGTAATATATTGTAAATATGTGTACTCACACATTTTGTGCTGTGTTTCATATGAAACGAACGTGGGGACATGAAACTTAATATAAATTTAAGCATTAATATCATAATCATTGTTATGTTTTGCAGGGATGCAACTAACAACATAAACTATTATGTTCATCCAAACTTGTGTCCTTCACACGATAGGCTTACACAGAATAATAATTAATCAGCTCAAAATTCATGTCAATCATGTCTCACAGCGACATTTCAGAGGTTGAAATATAATTACTTATTGAATAATTTCAAAATATAACAGGATATAATTCGTTAATATAAATATATAATATTTAAAATTATTTTTTTTTATCTCATTCAATCAAATTCAATAATGGAATAAACGCGCAATGTATCAATAACAAATAACATCTCCTAGTGGATTCAATCAAATTTCATCAAATTGTGCACCTTACGAGACAATGAGAATTTCTCTTAACCTATATTTCATTACTTTATGTGGTATGGGTGTTTTTGAGGTCGAAAGAATGCGGGGGGGGGTTCGTTTTAAATTTCTTCGTTCTTTGTCGCCGACTACTTTTGGATCCCTTCAGACAAATATGACTCTAGTTTTCTGGAGTCAAGTCTACAAGAACATCTACGAGTAATTTCAGATGCTGCACGTAAAAGGAAGGTGAACTGGAGCTAAACTCAACATTCATATAGTTTTAGTATAATAAAACAAAGCTATCAGTGGTGTTTTGATAACAATTATTGTATTAGTCACAACAACTCTAAACATATCTGCCCATCTGGAAACCTTAAATACGCTTATGGAAAATGGAAAAATTCTACGTTTTCGGACATGTTAGTTCTTAGAACATTTCATATCAAATGTATTTTACGCTGCTATTTAGTACTAAAATATGCATGTTTCAAGTTTTATTATTGCTATTGAACTAATTAGCAATTACCCGCGGCCTCGCACACAATTTCGTAGGTTTCGTTCTTGTATGAGCACTTCTGTTTTGATAGAATTATTTTCCGACGCTAATATTGAGTTTCCTTCTTCCTAAGATCAAAAAAATATGTTAAAAATTGTATAATCATGGTTTTTATTTATTTCGTTCTTAGTAATTTTTGTTCGATAGCTGATTTTGCTTCTTTTGCAATGAAGAAAAAGAAATATACACACATACGCTCTCAGAAGTGCACTTTTGTCAAAAGACAACTAAGATAGGTTTCATCACAGAATTTAAATGTTTAGTAAAAGTTCGATGACAAACTGCTTACTAATATGCACTAATATTGCTTACTAATAGCACTAAAATGCCCCCAGATTGATGAGCGACCAGCCTATATCTTCCTACACGATCAGACACCACGCAATGTCAGTTGGCCAATAGCATATGATCTCCTCATCTGACGTCAAGATTGAAAGGAAGTCAGAGCAGTTTATTGATTACTTTGAAGAAAATAATGTACGGAACTATTGTAAATAATAATATTTAATGTTATTCGAATAAACATAATCGCTAATATTAAATATATGGTTTCCAACTCATAGTTTCAGTTTCGTCACATTCACTGGTTTTTATCCTTTTGTATTTTGAGAATAAGGTAACCCTTTGGTGCCCAAATTACACGAAATACAAAACAACAATACATTCTAATACATTCTGGTACATTGTAATATTTAGCTGACCATGCATTTAAAAATAGTATTTATGTGTCAACTGGGCTGGTCTTTGTTATTGAACACATTCGCATATTGAAAAAATGTTATTATAAACTATAGTTCAATGTAATTTTAATGCTGCATTAGTTAAAATAATAACTAACTGGTCAATTATAAGGAATAGAGCTTTTTTTAAAGGATCCAATAATTCAAATATTACAAACTAATTTTCTTTAACTATACGAGTTGAAATTTTACAAGTAATTTCTCTACCGGCCACATTTAAGCTGTCAACACATTTTCCAACCTGAAGTGGAAAACCCAGCTTACAAAGTCAACCGTTGTTTCTCCGTGAAGCGGAAGTGGTTGTTGCTCTCCACTTATTATTTTGCTGATAAATGAAAAATAGCCTAATGCAACAATAAAAGTATTATTAATTCGAGCATTAATTCCCAAAAGAATAAAAAGACTCCATGGGAAGGGTAAACATATCTCTGTATCAGAATGTAATGAAAAAGTAACTAAACCAACATTTCTATTTCACGCTGGTTGGTTCTAATCAATGTGACACGTCCGGTAGTATATTGAAGAGAGGTATTTCATGTCTCGATAATTCCCACATAAACTGACATCATCGCGGTCCGATCACGCGGCTGACAACGTAATTGACATACGTCATCAAAGGTTCGACTGGACCGTTTGTAATTTAAACAACCAACCTCTTTCATTTAGACAAATTTTATGCCTTTGATGCTATAGGTTATTTTTACAAATTTACAAAATTAATATTATAAATTTTCCTACTTTAGTGGGTATCCTAGTAGACGATGTAACTAATTATTTACTTTTAGGATTTAGCTAAATTACATCAAGAAGAAACTGATAACGGTAGTTGTATTGATACTGATAACTTGTAACTAACAACAGTAATAACTAATTAGTGCAGTAACTGTTGCATGGTAATCGCAATGCGTCTACAATAATTGGCCTTGGTAGAGCGGCACAACTGCTCAATACCGGCCCAAAACTCAAAAATAACTTACGCCTGAAGTATTGCCCTAACTACTACTTATATTGGAAGCTCGCATATACCATTCCAACCCATGGAGACAAAGATTCTGCCTACTTTCTTTGAGGCCTCTCTTGAAATCAGTGTAACAATGCACCTGAAGAAATCTGTGCATTTGGTAAAATGTACTTTAATAGTTTAAAGCCATCTGGTTTATACAGTAAATATCATATAGATTCTCATACCATATTTATTTATCACCTAGGTACGTATTTCAATCGCTAAATTAAATATTAGACACAATTTAGGATCCTTTTAAATGATTTACTATGATTCATTACTATTTTCTCAAAAGTACTGAAAAAATCTCACAATTTACGTATTCCATTATTATATTAAAATTATATTTTTTTTATAAACGTCAAAATGTTTGATTTACTGTTCAAATCTAGTAGAATATAATTGTTATTAATAACTTTCATAATAAACCAAATCTTTCTTATACAGTAAATCGTATAATTACGTGTATGTTCACAAGCACTAAATTTAAAAAAAAAACAAATCACTTTTCAATATAGCTTAAAAAATTAAAAGATTAAATTTACAAGCATTAAAAAATCATTAATACTTATTATTCGTAAATGTATATCATTTATATTAAACATATTAATGATCGGAAAACAATTAATTTAATTAATATATTAAATTACGATCCTTTAAATAAAACATGGAAGAGCCTCAAGTTATCTTAAATATAGACTTTCTGTAGTAGTAGAAAGACTTATTTCCAGGAAATGTTCATGAATACAATTAAAAAATACTTTTCTATTCACATCAAATCCTTCTAAATATCAAGCAAAAACTCTCACTTGAAATTTACAAGTACATTTTATCAAGCTTTACAAAGGATCCAAAGTATGATTGAACTTTAAAGTTACCAGATATATTTCACAAAAGATAGAAACGATAAAAAGTTTAAAAACCAGAATAATTCCCACCAGAAAAATATTAAATGTAATAAACACAACTACAGTTTATGTTGAATTCAATGGTAAATAATACAGGTAGAGTACATATTGCATTTTCCCAAAATGTTAGTAAAATTCTATTTAAGTTTTCTTAACCACCAACGCCAAACAATAATATGGAGTTTATTAAAAAATATGAATTTGTGTCATACTTTTGGCGAGTTTTACACTGTGCGGTGCGGCGTTGTATTATATACCATGTGGCCTCGTCTTTACGTCTTGAAGTCTGATAAATAACTATCGCCGTCTAACTTACAAAGCAATGTATTTATGCTTATTTTGAAAAAATATTAGGATGTTACTTAAATATAACTACAAGGTATATAGTTTAGGTGTTTTAGTGTAAATGCTTGCAGATGGGTCGTACAATATAACAACAGTGTCCCTAAATATACACAAAACTGCGACAAGCCAACTAGTTGAGGCGACTTTGGTTTAAAGGCGTCGTCTGTGACTCAGATATTTACGTCTTGTACAACATAACGTTGGTCGAAGAAGTTTCGCCCGCAAGGAGCAAATTCTAGTTTTCTGACGACTTCAACAGGCCCCTGTTGGATAGAATGTTCTGTGGTCCGTTGTTTTATCAGTGGAGTACTTAATGGAGTGGAAAATATGTGAAAGAAAAGTTTTAAGGTGCATTTTATACACTGTGTATAAACTTGAAATACGAATGAAGGAATATATTTTTATGTGTAACGGATTTTTAATCAGTTTTTAGATGACCTATAAAAAATTGTAAGTACAACTTCTGAAGATGTTATATTATGCGTGACACACTAAAGTAATATTTGAACATGATATTAAAATGGATTTTCATTTATTAGTAAAACATTGCTTCAATCGCATAGAATAACTTATTAACTTTATTAATTTGTGTCAGTATTCTGTTGTATATCAATAGATGATATTGTATGTACTGATAATTTGCAAGATTAATATTATTACTTGTAGAGAGAATCATGCTTAAAAATAATAAAGAATACATTTTTTAACCAAAAAATAAACAGAGTACGACTGGATTGTCGTGGCAAACACTAAAGATTTCGATATAGAAATATATTTAATCTATGGTCATGGGATCTATCTAGCAAACATCGACCATAAGTAGTAGTAAATTATAGCTTCTGGGACAGCTGATTCAAACAATATTATCTCTCTGCAGGGGGTCCCTTATCTGAGATAACCTTTGACTTTTCCGCATTTTTGAGATAAACACGTGCTAGATAACCTTGACCCCAATCAAAAAACAATTATATAAGTCATATCGGAGATAACCTTTGACATTTTCCGCATTCCTGAGATAAACACTGCCACTATTGTTTACTTTTTCGTTATCGGCACGCGTTAGTTTGTATCGCTATTTTCTTTACCTTCGGTTGATGTTGAAATTACTTTAACTGAACGAGGTCGTCATTATAGTGTAGTGTGCTTAAGTTAAAAAATAATTTTTAATTTCTTCCGTTATGGCAGACAATCAACAAAGAGCAAATCAGATGTCGCAGCGTCGAGGAATGGATGGTCGCCCGCCGCAACATAACTGCAGGCCGGATCCTAGAGTAGAATCGTATGAAGAATATTATCGAAGAACTCACGGCGAACGAAAACCTGTACAGACTGTGTATACAACTTCACAATATAGCAGCGGACCGCCACAGGACTCAAAGGTTTCTTCCAGCAAGGATGATTATGACAATTTCTATTTGAGGGAATTGCTTGGTGATTAATAGTAAAAATTTTCTTATTCAGTTAGAATCTTATGACCCTAATGCTATACTAAAAATAATTTAAGAATAAAAAAAATAATTCTCTGATACACTTGAGTAGAAGTTGGTATTGTAGGATCAACAGCTACCGACCGGCTTCGGAATTGAAAATTCTACTTAGTAGGAAAGGTTATGACTAATACTAAGCGTTAGTGACTTAATCGTTGCTTAACGATGATAAGATTATGTTTATTAAGCATTTGGTGGTTATAGATAGAAAATTCTAGGTTTAATAATCATTATATCACTATGGCACCAGTAACGATGTGTACGCTCTTATTTTATGTTTTAAGTGTAGTTTATAGTCAACATAATTTCACGTCTCAACATTATATCAATGGAAGTACACATATAGCTCATGCAATATCAAATAAGTAATAATTATTTCATTCTAAATTAATTAGGTTTAGATAAAACTATTATCATTTTGGGGTCAATTGGTGTCAGATAAAACAGCTCTCGATATCAACTTAATTTAAAGTGTGTCAATAAATTATCATTCTAATTAAACTCAATACAATTGTATTAATATTTATTTATTTTAATGTTCAAAAAGCACGTCTGCTACCT
Source organism: Homalodisca vitripennis (assembly GCF_021130785.1). Lineage (NCBI taxonomy): Eukaryota > Metazoa > Arthropoda > Insecta > Hemiptera > Cicadellidae > Homalodisca > Homalodisca vitripennis. Next base: position 43,090,325 of record NC_060211.1, on the reverse strand, counting down.
CATTTGGTGAGTAAATTATTAAGTAAATCAGTTTTCTAAATTTATATTCTGAATCCATTTTCTATTAAATTATTATTGTTAATTCCTGATTTTATTTTTAAAGTATCGAAAGTATGCAGTCCACTACTTACTGTGGTAAGTGACTGTAGGTAAACTTGTTTTCTAAATTTTCACTTCACTTCTGAATGCATTTTTCTATAAAACAAACATACAAAAACCATTTGTATACTATCTACTCAAAGTCTGATGCATTCAATGCTATAAAATAAATTGAGATTTTGATGAATCTTCGAACATAGACAACTAAGTAGCGAAGGTAAACAATAATATCAACGTCCATGACCTGGAGGTCGAAAAATCTATTACAAGTGCCGATAACGAAAAACGTAAACAATAGTGGCACGTGTTTATCTCAGGAATGCAGAAAATGTCAAAGGTTATCTCCGATATGACTTATCTAATTGTTTTTTGTTTGGGTTCAAGGTTATCTATGTTTATCTCAAAAATGCGGAAAAGTCAAAGGTTATCTCAGATAAGGACCCCCTGCAGAGAGATAAAATTTGTTGAATCAGCTGTCCCAAAAGCTATAATTTACTACTACTACCATACCTTACTTTGGTCCGTCGACCAATAATCAGCTAGGTTCGGGTCGTTCAAAGTCATGTCAAAGAGGCCTTAGGTCGATCGTATACTGTTTTATCAATATTTTTTATCTTGTACTCCGCTGTATCTTACCTTTATTGTATTTCAGAGAATATTCACACATGACAGTGTCACGAAAACATAGTAGGGTAAAGTTAATAAGGCAGTACACCTCTTGTTAAACATTAAAAATAAAAAGACAAAGTACAAGAATCTAGGATGTTTTATTTTAAGTACATTTAACTGACCAAAACTCTTTCACAATTCCATGATATAAACCGTAGAACTCAAATGTGTCTTTCACGAAGCAGTTCTTCTGTCGTCTGAAATGCGCAGCCATGAATTAATACGGCCGCGGGTGCTCTATGTTTCCGTTTATCATTGAGAGCAACATTTATCTCTGTTCACTTCAAAGCGAGGTTTGCCGCAGCATTGTGAATTGAAAGGCGCAATTTCAAGGCAAAATATCTCTAAAGTCTTTTTAAATAGTTGTAACAACGCTTAAAGATTGTTTTATGTAACAGCTCGAGGGACACCTATTGGTTTTAGTATTTAGTTTTATCTGTGTTTTGATTCTTTAAAGTATAAAGCAGGTGACTTGGTGAGATTATTAGTACATAATGCTAGGCTTACTACTTGTCTATATTGCTTTTGGAATACTTTACAAGAATCTAGCAGGGTCGGTGTGTACATAAATATGTCGGCCATGCCCCAACATAAAAAAATATTTTAAACAAAAATAAACTGACTTACACCATAATATTAGTAGGCTTAATAACACAAAAAGAACTAAGAAATACAAGAATTATCATTCGAGAAGCAAAGGTTATTGTTAACTATTTTAACACAGTTTTTTGTTTTTAATGAGAAATAAAGAATTTCTTATACAAAATTTAATATATGTCGAATATAATTCCCATAAATTGTATTAGCTATTTACATTTAAAAAAATATTTATTTGATTTTATGTATCATTATTAACTGATACCGCCCTAAAGTGTTATTCATTCTTTTAGAGACTGTTTTATAATTTGTGAAAAGCTAAATTCCAAACATTCAAAGCCTTATCTTATTACTAACTTTATTAAAAACATAAATTGTTTATAGTGATAAGAAATAGCCTTAACCTTTCATCTTTTAATACTGTAGTGCCAATTATAATTTTACTTTATTCACTGAGATATGAACAGGTCACTTTACGAGAAGCGGAGATTTTCCAAAAATGTCTGTCAATTAGTGTTTGGAAAAGACTATGAACCAATAGATCTAAATATTGCTTGATTGCTTTATTAAATGCTTCAAACTAAAAATAATTCGATAGGGACCAGCTCTATTATCTCGAGTTTGGAATAATAGCCAAACGAACTATGAATTTGAATTGAAGCAGTTCTTAAGAAGACTTAAACAGCTGGCTCACAAGTTCTTGTTAAAGTGAATATCTTTCATACATTTTTCTTAAGCTATTTAGGTTTTTATCATTGTATAAGACTAGAGCTCTTTGGGTGAAGTGATAATAATCTAATTAACAAAACAATAAATTTAGAACACGCTATCTTCCGTTTTTATAATTTAGAATAGAGAGACAACCAAAGTGCGGTGCTACCCGATTCTGGTAGTTTAAGAGGAAACGTATATTTAACCTTAGGTTGTAAAGAGCATGACGGGGTGAATTATGTTGACCTGTCAATTTAGAGAAGGAGTTCCCACGGGATCACCGTTGGTCGTGCTGTCTCCCTTCGTTTACGTCACTGAAACGTTCCACTATTCCATCTTCAATTTTTACCAGGAGTTCAAAATGCAATTAATAATAATATTCTTTAGATACAGTTTATTTAGGGCCTATTGAATACTAAGTGTCCACTAAAATGTACGTTTTAAAGTATATATTTTGTTAAATGAAGAAAAAGATAGGAACTCTTTTGTGTAGTGGAAATTATACTTATCTAATTTAATACATTATTTCCAAAATAGTTGGCTCATTTCCGTTTCAAAATAGCACAACTATTACCCTACCCTTATAAAATCAATAATACTAATCGATTCTAATAAGACCAATGTATTCATTATTGAACGTTTTACTCTTCTAAAATATTTTGTCTATCTAAACTCTAAGAAGTACTAAAAACTCAAACTCGGTTCATAGTATACATAAGTAAAGGTTATACTTGAACTTCTGTATCTGTAAACATTTTCCATTCTTAAATGAACCCGACGTAGTTTTATATTTTCTTTAGATCGCTCCATGGTACCTGGAAAAACAAAGCACCAATTTTTGAATGCCAACGGCGAGTACATTTGCCGTTTCTTATTTACGCCGGCATATCTTGCATAAAATGGCAAAGGCGGAAATAAGCGGTATGTAATTATTGTTTTATTTAGTTATTAAAATTATATTAATCGAGATTGTTGTTCATACCATAATCCTCAGAGCTAATGATCTTCAATGGCAACATTTATTATGATGTATAAATCTATGCATAATTTTTACAGGTCAATGATTTAACGAGGCAGTTCGTCTGTTTGCCGCGAATCAGCTGTTTGTCCGCTAGTCGGGAGTCGGCAGCTGCGTAGTTTGTTAAACTAAGTCTAAACCAAGTCCTCCTATCAACCAATGCCGAAACTGGAAGTGAACGTAAAACGAAGAAGAGAGGCAATATAATTTAAAATATACTATATACACGTACTGCTCCCCTAAAAATACCTACTAGGTATGTTCCACAGCGCGGATTGTGTATTTTATATAAATATGTTTGTCGCATTCAATTTTTAAAAATTTATAAATAGTTTTTTGCTTCTTTTATTTCACTGACATAAACAGTTTTGTCAAGGTTTTATAGTTTAAGGACAGTTTTATATTATAATAAACCATAGCAACAAACAATTTTCTTTACTGCCACGATTCTATAAAAAAAAAATAAGTAAGGTAATTTTTTTTATTATAATAACATTTTGTGAGTTAGTACATTATGTTATAGGATTCAAAAAAGTATAGTCACAATTGCCTGAAGCAATTTTTGCGCTGTGAACATGTGCTATAGAATTTTAAAAAATTAAAAAATCTGTATATACGTACCTATAAGAGTTTGTATTGCATTTTATTATTTTTATATGTAAAAATATAAGTTTTTATTTAACAATTTTAAAAAATATACACTAAAATTGTTTTATAAAAAGAGATATAAGACAAATAAGAGATATATATTCTTTCCTAAACTAATACACATTTGACAAAATTGCTTTGGCGTTTCATGTGTGGCAACCAGTAAAATACCAAGTATTGCTTGTTAGCAAAACTAAAAAAAATTGACACTGAAAGGGAATATTGCTCACGGATAACGTTTATTACAGTTAGCTGACATCTTTTTGTGGAATCAACCAATCCAGCAAAGTAACTTCATCACAAGTGTGACATTATTATCCAGTTAATGTCATATGATATACTTCCATAATATATTTAATTTGTACACAAGTATGTTTATTTCACAATTTTCTAGTAGCCATAATAGTTACCCCTAAATCAATAAACAAAGCTTAGGATTGTATTACCTATAACTTACTGAATTTCCCAAAAATTAAGTTGAACGTTATAGCGAGAGGAAGATATTTATGAAATTTCATGAACTTTCAATCAAACCAATCCAGCTCGGACAGATCCATCTCCCAAGATCCATCATTCATCAACCAAGATTCACTCGGACAGACAGAAAGACAACGAAACGATTTTAAGGGGCACCTGTCATGATTTCTATCACAGAATAATTTACTTATAAAATAATGTTAGTTCAGGCTAATTACGAGTTTCGAGTTCGAGTGGGAACTATGATTTATATAAAACATGAGTAAGTCGTTGAACTAAAGACATATGGACCCCGCATCGCTATTTCCAATGTTCAGCAATATGTCTGCTGTCCACCACCACATTATGTTACACCACGGGGGTGCCTTGGCCACAGCCCAAATGTGTTCCACTTGTATGCGATATAACTTCAGTGTTGTTATGCTTGCTTTCAGTGATTTTCATGAACGAAACATAAATGTGTGGTAGACATAAAAATTATGAAAAATCAGTCTGTAAGGAAATTTAATCATAAAGAGCATCATTAGGTAGAGTTAAAGACACTTGTAACTCCTGTTATGTTAATAATTCCACGAATTTCTTCTTAAACATCAAACACATTTTTTCTACTTTATGTTTACCAAAATGACATTAGCTTTTGGTAATTAGTAACAATTAAACAGCATTTCTTTGATCATTGTTTTGAAAATACCCATCCACGCATTCCTAGACAAAGTGTAGCTAGCACATAGATCCTTTCATTTCTACTGGCGACGTGGTTAATTTTGTAAGGGTTTCTTAAGTATCCAGATTACAATAAAATACAGTTGACAGAGAAAACCTCTATCACTGAGAGAATTATCTGTTGTTCTGTGCAATTCTGAATAAATTATACACAAACTATTAATATAATATGGACGTCAAACCATTGTTACTTGAATACACGTCGCTGACAATGTAACCCTAACACTATTATTTGGTTCAACGATATGTTTGCTCTCATATATATGATTATTACTAATGTTTAACTTGTCTAGTCGTCTACACTCGTCTGAAAATGTTAAATTTTACTATAATCTTATTCAAATTAGATTTCTTAACATTTTCCCTAATAAAACGGTTAATTTAGAATTAACCTGTTTAAAGATACCGTACTTTAAACAAAGATCATCGAATAAGTATTAAATAAATGAATTTGTGTCGAACCAATCGAAAGCAGAATACAGTGCGTTGAACCAATAATGAAGAAAGGTTTCAAGGTACATTTTATATACTGTGTATGATCTTGAAAGTTGACGAACAAATGTATTTTTATTTGTAACATATTTTCAATCCACTCTTCTGATTAACTATAAAAAATATTAGTATAACTTCATCAGATCAAATATTATGCGTGAAAATCTAAAGTAATATTTGGTCTCCATTTTAAATATTTGAACTTAATAATAAACTTGATCTCCAGTTAACTTTAAAACTTTGTTTTAATTGCAAAGTTATTTTATTTCTAAAAACGAATTGTTTCCCCAGAATGCTGTAATTAAGCATTAATTACTAATTATTTTGAGAAATACTATTAACAATATGGGAGTGCAGATTGCCGACCGGTCTATAGTGTGGATCTTTGTTAGAGATAGCGCAGGTTTAAATCCTGTCTGTGACCGATACACTCGGTATAACTACCATCGACCTTTTACTATATCGACTTAATGGTTTTATTAAATTAATTCAGTTTATTGTTGTATATTAACAAAAACTATTTTAAATTATGTGCTGATTATTTGTATGATTTTTATTATTTTTTTTCGATGGAACCATGATTTAAAATAGTGAAAACAATAAATTTTTAACCAGAGCATAAACATAACATGCGACTGGAGAATCGTGGCATAGACTAAATATTTCTGTATATCAATATCTTTAGTGTGTGGTCGTGGCTTCTTTCGAGCTAACACCTACCATACCTTATGTTGGTCAATCTTTAGACAGTTTCGTCTCGTTCCGCGGATTTGTCATGTGAAATAGGCCTTAGCACGATTGTATTCTGTTTTATCAATATGTTTATCTTGTATTCTCTAATAAGGCAGTTCCGCATCTTTTTACACAGTTCAAATAAAAAAAGGTATATACAAGAACTCTGGATTATTTTGTTTAAAGTCCATGTAATTGACCAAAGTTATTTCAAAATTCCATTATATAAACCGGACTAGAATGTGACTTTTACGAAACAGTTTTTTTTTTTTTTTTTTTTGTATGATTTGCGCAGCCATGAATTAAAACGGCCGCGGGTGCTCTTTGTTTCCGTTTATCATTGAAATCAACATTTATCTCTGTTCGTTTCAAAGCGAGGTTTGCTGGATTATTGTCGATTGAAAGGCAAGGCAACAAATCCTGACAGCCCTTTTTTAATATTTGTACTTATGCATGAATATTTTTTTAATGTAACGGTTCAATGGGTGGGTATCGGTTTAATATTCTCATTTATCTGTGCTTTTGCTTCCATAAAGTGTGAAACAGGTGACTTTTTGAGATTATTAGTGCTTCATGTCAAGCTTAATACTTGTCTGTATTGCTTTTAGAATACTTTCGTATCCTGACGAATGCAGGATTGGAATATACATAAGTCTGCATTAAACCCCCAAAATCTTTATCTTAATAATATTATAAATGCGAAAATGGCTATGTTTTTTGTTTTTAACTTCACGCGTAAACTATTTAACCAATTGCATTGTAATTTTACATGAACATTTTACGATCCCACTGGTCTTTAAAGTAGTGAAAAAGCACATCGTAGTCACTAAAAAATTTTGAAAATATTAATTTAAAGAAGCTGTTAAATGTATAGTCAACTGTTCTGTGTAAAAATTGTTTTATGACAGCACTACCATACGAATTAATTTATTTAGCCACTGTTTTCAATTTGGTTACATTTATAGTGTGTAAATTTTAAAGGGATTATCCATTATTTTTCACGCGATTACATTTAAGCGATGACGCAAATACTCATCTATATTTTGAAAAATGTCCTTAAACGTAAGATGTCCTAAAGGTCAGAATTTTGACTTCGTAGACTCCCTTTGAAACAGTCGTCAAAATATACGCTAGAGGCAAAGTTTCCTGGACTAAACTACCAAATCCAGTTCTAAACGTTCCAACATATTAATAATGTTGTATTATTAATTATCAAAAGACAACTAATCTGGGTGTTATTACAGTATTTAAATGTATAGTAAAAGTTAGAAAGTTACTTCGTGTTTCTACATGTATTATGTATGATCAGAGAAGTAGGCTTCTCTGATCTATGATATATAGTCTACTATATATTAATAGTCTATAGACTATATTATCTATATAGTCTATATATAGTGTCCTTTTTGGTCAGGAAGTGGTGCTTTTTACTGTAAATTTTTAATAAATATTAAGTATTAAATATAAAAAAACAAAGTAACTTTTACTAAACATTTAAAGATTATTATAATACACATATTAGTTGTCTTTTGAGAAAAGTAGGCTTCTTTAATCTGTGATATATATTTTATTGTTCTGGAAACAAAGCAAAATAAACAAGGGGTCAAACAATACTAAGAAAGAAGTTAATTTAAATGGTCATAAATGAACACTTCTTGAAGTATTTTCCTGATCGTGGAAACAAGGATCATAATTGACGTCGGCAATATAATTCACTCAAAACATCAGTAGTCATACACGTGCAACGCCTACTAAATAGGGTGCAAGGCAATGGCGAACTGCTAGCAGTGCAGATATAAAAGATAAAGTAGTCTAACTTTTATATCTATAACTATATATCCTATTCTATGTAATATAGAGTAATCTGTTCCACTATGTAATATAAAGACTGTTTTGGAACCTTGGTTGTCTTTTCAAAAAATTTTAGGCTTCTCAGAGCTATACACGTATTTATATTTTCTTTATCGGGAAAAAAAGAAAAAATAAATTAAAAGGAAAAAAATAAATATACGCTTGTTAATATATTTTCTTGGTCGTGGCAAGTATGCAAACTCAACTTTAGCGTCGGAAATATTATTCCTTCGAACTAAAAGTTCCTTTACAATAAAACAACCTACGAAATTGCGCGAGAAGATGAGGGTAGCTGCTTGTAAAAATAAAAAAACTGGAAATAAAAAAATTGCTTAATACCATACTTTAAGTAATATATATGGAGTATAGTTGTCATAAATGATAAAGACTTTTCAATACAACTAAAAAATTAAGTTTATATGTTTTTATTATATACTTTTTATATGATTATGAAGTGATACTGTTGTAAAATTGTTATTGATTGTCTTAAATAAATTCTGTTTTTTGACTTGTAAAAAAGCAAGATTTAAAAACTCAAAGACTTGCTCTTTTTACGACATTATGTACGAATACAAATATTTTACAATGATCAAAGTTTACACTTAATCGTTCATCTTATAACAGTAAAACTTTAATTTCACTTCGCTTGCTGAGACATCAACAAAGTCACCGGTCACTCGTATGTGCGGAGATATTTCAACCACTTTCAATCAGCCAAGCATTTGGAAGAGTAGGTGGTAGGAGTAGGGTGAGTAGGTTTTCTTAAGCAATAGATCTGAAAAGTTTATTGTTTCAGGAAATGCTGCAAAAGGAAAATAAATTTGGTATTACACCAGCTCTGTCATTTTCCTCTTACATAATTGTTTTACATTATTTTATTTTAACAGGTTTATCAGAGAGACAAACCCAAAGTGCAATGCTACTTGATTCTGTCAGCGTGAAGGGAAACACATACTTATCCTTAGGTTGGAAAGAGAACGACTGGGTGAATTATGTTGACCTGTCAATTTTGCGAAGGGGTTCCCACGGGATCAGGGTTAGTCTTGCTGTCTCCCTTCGTTTACGTCACTGGAACATTCCACTATTTCATCTTCAATTTTTACCAGGAATACAAAATCAAAATAAGGAAAGTCTCTTCAGATCCAGACATTACATTACCTTAGTGCCTCTTGAATACTAAAAGTAAGACAAATTTTTACATTTGGCTTGCGTATCTAAATACGTTATTAAGTATTGAAAATGCAGAGCATTGTATACATAAATAACTATTAATTATACCTGAACTTCTTTATCTGTAACTATTTCCCATTCCTAAATAACTACATTAATTTTGTTACGTTCAAATTTCTCTATCTGTTCCAACTTGCCATATCATTGGCTATATTCCTTCCCTTTTGAATTTTATTTTTGTATTTGTCATTAAAACCAAAGTATTTGTCATTAAAACAAATTTGGCGTACTACCAATGTTTGTAATGTTTTAAACAACTATATTGAAGTGAACCTCGATTTTACAGTTGACACTAAAAATTCACTCAAAATTTAAGGAATAAAAAATAATGCTTATTTCTAATAGGTAATAGAGGCCGATGCCTGTATATGTTACTGCGTCAAATTTCTTTTATTGCTAACGAATCATAAAAAATTTTAGAAGCAGTAAGTCACTAATAACTAATTTGTTATATTTACAATTTTAACTGGTATGCTAATCGTTTTAAAGAATTAGGTCTAATGGCATTTGCAAAATTGTATTGTACTCCCTGGGAATTGAACCCGTGATCTCTCAGGTAGAGTGCTGGAGCCTTACCGCTATGCTACGGTAAAAGTTAATCTATGCTTGGTGTGTTTACAAATTTCCTTGACTTCTGTATGAACGTGCATGTTGACGTGCGGGTTTGTAACCGTAAACATTTCAACACGTCAGAGATTGTCCTTGTAATTACTCTACTACTCACAGAGTGTCATGTTTTCAGCGCTTTTCTAAGTACAGTTTATACGATTATTACTCCATTCGGCTTTTTATGTGATTGTCTTTTCCAGTAAAAAAAATATATTTTAGCTCGTTGAATTTCATATTTCAACGTATTTGCCATATGCTACATTATATAGTAAAATGTCATCACTGAAATGTACACGTCAAACTAGTCATGTATATATCCACCATAGATTCACAATAATTACTCAGATTTGTATACATCAGAGCATATTTGATTCATTTTATCACCGGAAGTATTATATACTGTATATTATCGAAATAATAAAATGCTATATATACATATATAACGCTATGCTGCAAGTGTACTGTACTGACGTTTAGACGAGAATTGATTACTTTCAACACTTTGGTAAGAATGCACGTGTGGATTTTCAATATTAACTCGTTTCTGAAAGTAAGTATACATGTTTCATCTACTATATCTTTTGAACAGCTATTTCAATCTAAAATAGCCTTTTAGAATCCTTATATCATCGGAATCCATTTTTCATCACTTGATAACACAATCAGAAATTCAATTTCGGTTGGCCAAGGGTTGTAAACCGTGATTCGTTTGTTATTGGCAACGGATAAAACCGATTAATATTACTAATTTAAGTTGTAATTATGTTACAGTTAAATTACCAAAATAACCACTGAATACTGGCAAATGGTGGTTATTTGATTAATTTTTCCAAGTTGTCATCTTATTATGTAATATAAATGAAAAAGATGGAAATAAATATATTCTATTCTATTCTATTAGCTGTCATCTTTTTATGGAACACACCAATCCAGCAAAATACTCGTACCTTCATCGCGAAAGTGACATTATTATCCAGTTAATGTCATATGATCAACTTTTATTGTATACTTAGTTTGTTCACAGGTATGTTTATTCCACAATTTTCTAGTAGCCATAATAGTTAACCCTAAATCAATAAAAAAATCTTGGGACGGTTATACCTACCACTTCACACATACTGAATTTCCCAAAAATTTAGTTGAACGTGAGAACATTTATCAGATTTTATGAACTTTCCATCCAGATTCACTCTGACAGACAGAAAGACAACGAAAAATTTCAAGGGGCACCTGTCATGATTTTTACCAAAGAATAATTTATGAATCACACTATCATTAAGTTTAAGTCATATGATGACTTTTCACAGTATGCTTCGTTTGTTTATAGTTTTAGCTATAGTTTCATATGTTTGAACCCAAAATCAATAGTGTTCAGTGTTGATCCAGGAGACCAAATTTCAAATCTCTGGGTACTTTTCACTAAGATTTAGCACACTGACAATCAGACAGACAACAAAACGATTTTGAGCAGCACCTGCCGTGACTTGTACTGAATAAGTTCCTATATAACTACGTTAGTTCAGACTGGGTACAGGTTTCGATATCAAAGGAGACTTATGATTTATAGAAAAATACAAGAAAGTCGTGGAACTAAAGACGTACGGACTCCGCATCGCTATTTTCAATGTTCAGCAATATGTCTACTGTCCAACACCACATTATGTTACACCACAGGGATGTCTTGGCTACAGCCCTAATGTGTTCAACTTATATGCGATGTAACTGCAGTGTTGTTATGTTGGCTTTCAGTAATTTTTAAGACTGAGACATAAGATTGTGGTAGAGAGAATCTATTAAGATTTAGTGATATTAAACTTATATTCCAACCAATGTATAGGCCTTTTTATGCAAGAATGGAATATTATACTCGTTGAAGGAGTATAAATATACTAATTTTGGAATATTTATATATTTACAATACACATTTAATTTATTTACTAAAACCATTGTGTGAGACTTGTTGTAAATTCTTCAATATTTTGCATCTACGTAAACATATTAATGTATGTTTGTCTCTGTAGAGTCTCAATTGGTTTTCATTGATTATTTTAATAAATGTGATATTCTTTATTCAAACTGCGTATTTTATTTAAGTTATAAATGCCGAATGAATATAGATAACAAAATATTTTATCATAATGTGTTTTAATGGGAAAATCATATTAACAATTCCAAAATCATACTGAATTTTCAAGCTTTCCTAACTGATTAATGAAATCAGAATTCTTGTCGTTCATTGCATAAGTTCTTTGTAATAATTGCGTATGTTTATTATTTATAATTTGATTGGTAATAAGATCAATGGCTTTTTATTTGCAAATAAAAAATATAAAACTCAAAAGTAAGTGTTTTAAATATTTTATCTTATAAGACTTAATTTAACTTCATTTTAAACGCTACTGTTTTACATTATTAACTAATTGCATTTTATTATGAAATAAATTATCAAATTAAACTATAAACAAAACAGTAGTATAGTTAGTTAGTATTGTACCATATTGTGCATCTTTATAGTCAATAATACACTTTTCAATTTTAGTTTCAAATAATTCCTAATAATAAAAACATCTTATTTAATTATTACTTTGAAAATATTTAACTTTCGCATTCCAAAACAAAGTGTGGTCTCCAGAAATAGTTTCATTTCATCTGATGACGTGATACATTTTATAAAGTTTTCCTCAGTATTCCAGATTACAATAAAACTCAGTTGACAGACCAAACCCTCGTCATTGCGACAATTCTCCGCCCTTTTGTGAAACTGTGAGGAAGGAATATATAACCCAACAGTTAGCAACGAATATCAAATCATTTGTCACTTGAATACACGTCACCAACAATATATCTCTAAGAGTATAATCCGGTACAAGAATATTCTTTCATATATTTTCATACGTATGGTTTTATATATTATTTACTATTATCATATAGTTATTATATTATTAATTTAAAAATTAAACTAACTCATAATAAACTATTTAATGAGATATTTTACTGTTACATATTTTCAGCATCAACCTAGTGCATAATAGGATCAATACATATAAACTTATATTGCATTCATAAATTCCGGGATTACTTTTATTATTATAGTAGAAGTATTTGATTATATATGTATGGTAAAATGTTTTATTTACTCAGTGTTCCAATTCTTCAAACAATTCAATGCAGTATACTACATGATATAACCAATAAGCTGAAATCTAGTAATATTTTAATATAAAGCCATAATATTGTTATAAGGAATTTGTGTTGATAACCATTAAAAGCCTATCTCTATTGGTTTTTTCCACTTTCAAAGTGTTAGTGTGGTCTAGTTTTACTTCTAAGCGTCAAATATATTTTGACTGTATGTACTTACAAAACCTAAGACCAACGTGGAGACATAAAGTATATTATTGCCTACTTACCGTCTGGACAGAATAGATGAAATCTAATATCATAATCATTGCAGTGTTCTGCAGGGATGTCAATAAACTATGTTAATTATTATTAGTCATACAAATTTATGTTGTTTTAACAAGTTAAGCTTACCAAAAATAGTGATTAGATGACAATTATTATTTAAAAAATTATTGTTTTGATAAATAAGTATGAAAACCACCATCGAGGTTGTGAACGATAACAGAAAATTAAGGTTCAAGAAAAGATGAATGGCGAGAGTCCTCTTGGAGCAGATCATTTGCCGGCCACCTAGTGGCCTCTTGGGGTTTGTCTAGTGGCCAAGATTTCGACATAACGATTGACTTATGTAACATCACATGACACAGTTCTATTTCTGGTTCTGCAAAATCAATTTATGCATCATGAATTTCTCATATTATATTGTTGTCCAATGCAACTTAAGTTCTTATAGCCAAGCATTTATATATAAAAAACGTAAATAATCCAAAAAATATATGCTAACTACACTTTTGAACAAACCGAAAACACGAATAAAATACTGTTGAGGGAACAAAAAATTATCCTAAAAAATATAGCACTTAAAATTGTTGAAAAATATGCCTGGAATGTAAAATCTTCTGATTTTATTTTATATATAATCTATACGCTTATCGACTTTTTCAAATTTCTGAATTTTTGTCCTTTTACACCGTAAAATTTATTTATTACTGTATTTAGTTGGGAAATAATAGTATAAACAACATTTTCCAAGTAGCGCCGTTTAATTACATTCATACATGCTTTGGTTACTTAATGAGAAGAATTAATGTATAAGAATCGATTTAAATATTACAATTCAATTAAGCATAAATGTTTGTATATTTATTTCAACACAAAGGGACGATTGATTAATTTCTTGTGTAGTAAATAATCTTATATGGTTGTGAAACTGTATATATTTAATTAAATGAGATAAAATTTAGTGTCTATAAGAACACACTTTACAAGACTAACAGTCTGAAACATATTTGAATCAACCGCACAATATCTACATATTACACTTAGTGTTTGCCATGTAATCAAATTCATTGATTTAATTTTTAGTTTATTTAAATATTTCTGATTGTATTTATTCCTTGAAAACTGAAAATTCCCTCATATTTTCTTGATTACATTTTATTGCCATCATAGTAAATGGACGGTAACATAATTCAGCTCCAGGAATTTTAGTGGCATATTTAATAAACAAGGTAGCTTTTATGAGGATATATTCTCATAATTCATAAAATTATCACGTGGAAAGCTAAGTGATATAATTTTCCGTGCCATGTCTTGACAGGATTCTCAATGTAGAGGACCTAATAATTCATGTACGTTTGTCTCAACTAAACTGCTATATTTCTATAGCTATGATACACAAGAAATAACACTTGGTATAATATTCCCATTACGAAGTGTATGGCTGATGTCAAAATAAGATTCAAGGTATGATTTTCCAATACTTTCAATGTTTTGCCTGAAATCTAATATTCTATCCACTGATGCATTTCATTACGATTTCATAGCCAATACAGTTATTTTTTTGTAGTCTCCTTGTTTTGTCCTTCTGACAATAACAACCTCTGATCAATAGGGCGTGAGCCCACTTTATAAAAACTCATTTCCTACCAATGCCTGTCATTTGTTGAAAATTAAAATCTAATAATTACCCTAAAACAGGTACTTAACACTTTATTTCATGTCTTAAATAGTGATAAAATAAAAGTGGTACATATTTTTCGTATTGGATCAATAAATTTAAAACAATTTGGTAACAGTTACTGAAATCTTTTTTTTATTTAGGAACCTAAAAGTATGCAGAAAATCAACCGTTGGGTTTATCAAAATACCATAAAACTTTTAGGATATTTAGGGCCATTTTTTATTAAAATTATAAGACGTGTTTGGTGTTACTAAGCGTCAATTTATCTTCTTTCTAGATTTTATGGTTAAACTTACGACAGTGATGACATGTAAGAGAGAGGACAGCAAGGCTTTTTCTGCGATCTTTCACGTTGCAAAACCAATCCGATAGCTTCTTTGATAAAATTTTGTAAACATCAGTGAACTTCTTCAATATGAGGTATCATAAAGGTGGTACACGATCGGTTAAATTGTACTATAATAAATTTATGAGGTGCAACAATACAAACTAGTCTCGTTTCAATACTATTACAGAGGGAGATATGCCTTTCTGTTGGAGAAATAATAGAATAAAACTGCGAAAATGTGGTCTCAGCACTGCAGCCAAATATTGAAACAGTTTCAATACTGGACACTATCCAAACTCTGAGAGTCTAAAATACAGTATAATCGTATGCGGTTCGTGTGCTACAATCTTAAATGTTTTCATTGGTCATTAAAAAATTAGGAAGCTGTAAGGTAACCCTCTGTGACTTTAAGACTGAGGACAGCCTCAGAGATTGGGCTCTAAGTCTCTGATATCCCGAAAGTTTAAAGCCTCAGATCTTCCTCAGTTCTGGAAATGGAGGGACAAAATCATTTTACGGTTATACGAGTAAATACCAATTATTTGAAATTTTACCACTACAATACGCCAAAATTTACTACTGTAGGTAAGGATGTTGAACCCTAAAACTCATAGGATTAAAAATTACATAAAAATTTTAATTTTAAATATATTAGATTTAAGTTAGCTTTCTTGGTAGACATTAACAGTATATGTAGAGAGATCTAAAACACTCACAGAATCTCTTACACTTCTTTACATCTCTTACGAAATCTGCACGATTTACAGCTTAAAAACAAATTTATTATATTTGTTAGTGAAGATGCACAGGAGGATATTTTCTTGAATCACTTTTAAATTGTTCATTAATCAAAAGTGTATAAACCTATGAATGAAAATCAGTATTGTATAAAATAATCTTTATCTCGGTGCGACTATTTAGATTTATTCGCCAATTGTTTAACCGAATCACTTGTATCGTAAAAGTGTTCTCAATAAAGGTTTTTTATTTAAATGAAATAAACTAAGTCAAAATTATTGAATACAAAATAATATCAATCAAAAGTTAAATGTAATTGAAATAAAAATGTCTAATATAATTCAAACTTAAATGTACTTTTCATTATTTAAGCGAAGCCAAATAAAGCATAATTAAAACATCACTGAAATCTTCATCGTATTACATATATCACTTCATGTTACGTTTGGTTCAGGTAAAAGTAAAAAGTGTAATTAAACTATGTTCCTCAAAAAAATCATTTATTACAAATTTGAAATCTTGATGTGTTAAATTTATTCTGACTTTGAATATTAAATATCTAATGCAAATAACCTTTCATAAATATAAATATTGAAAGCTTTACTTAAAAAAAAATAATTATGGTTGCCTGTAAAGTCGGTTTTACGGGCGAAGATTTTACGTGACAACGTCTTTTTCTCGGTAGAATATTTATTGATATGAATATTATTAAATTGCACAATAGGAACAAGGAATTGAATGACAATAAGAATTGCACAAATTTTAACTATAGAAATATATTTTGTTTACTAAAACATTGTACATAATTTGAAATTAATTAAAATTTGTTATTGTAAATGGTAAAGTTGAATAAAACATTTACTAAAATTGGAATTTGAAATTCTTGCTAAACACAGTTAAATTCTAACTCCGCGCGTGGTGATTGGTCGGTTTAGTTCGTTTGTTTGGTCGCACTGTTATGACAGGTTAGAGGTTATAATTTGTTATTTTAAATGTTTGACTAGCAATACGCGCTGTTTCTTCTCAATCGACTGAATTACGATTGATTGCAGAGTGATTTAAACTAATAATTTACTTAACACTATCAACATTTGTCAATAGTATGACATAACCTATAAACTCAGTTTCTCAACTTTTGTGTCAATCTAACAATTAATCAATCAATCATAGTTTACGATAATGAAATATCAGTGTACAATAATTTACCTTTATTGTTGTAGTTGTTGTAAATGACGATTCTAAGCACTCCACATTTTCACGAATAAACATAGTTATCTGCTTTATCCCGTGCGGCGGACCCACAGTTATCTGCTTTATCCCGTGCGGATCCCGTGCGGCGGACCCACTGGACGGGCATCGTAACGTTACCGGGCGTTACACTTTTTCATGAGTGACTCCGAGCCGCAACCTAATTTAAGACGTTGTCACGTCAAAAGTTTACTTGCAATAACTTGTACTCTTTACAATGTTAAATTAATTATTTAGTGTTCTCCTAATATTCTTCCATTTGTACATACTATAACATACAATACAGTATTCTATGTAAAGATATCTAACATTAGTTGACAACAAAGTTCCGATATAAACATCTTAATTTGACTATAAAATCTTTTCTTACGCTAAATCTTTCACACAATTGGTAAGGAAAATAACAATAAGGTGCACCACAAATAGCAAGGTCTAAAAACTCATTAAAGGCGCTGAGATTCCCGAGTCAGAGTTTATAAATTAATTTCTTTTCTAACAAAAACTACCTCATCACCGACGCCCTTGATTTGACCTCTGACTGCTCATTCACAAGACTAAATTTTAAGCCCCTATTGTAACCGTAGTCGACTTTCAGATAAACCGCTGTCTATGTGTACCATTCCTACCTTCGCGAACCCTTTCTTAGAAAATTTAGTTCTTATTTTACGTGTGTTTTAACTAATATACTTATATTCTAAAATATGTTCTTATACATTTTTTCCATAATTACCGATATTTAAATTCCAATTTGCTTATGTAGCATATGCTACAATATACATGGTTGCTTTAACGTTAGTTAAGTGGTTTAGTTTGTGTATTTAGAATAAAGTTAAAAGACACCGCAGAACAAAGAATTTAATTTTTTATGCGATTTCAGCCGACTGTTTTATTTTCTCATAACAAATTGGCCATAATAAATTGTAGCCTATTACAGAAACTGTTTCCCAATTCGCTCGTATTTATATCATACAATTCTTTAACATAATTGAAACTCATAATAGTATTTGTAACAAAGACATTTTGGTTCAGGCAGGGCTATAAGCATGAAATAATTCTTTAATGTAAATGCAGAAATGGTTGATTATTCTATTTAAACCTTTTAGACAGTGTCATTAAAGAGGCTATAACGAGTACTATAATCTAGAAAAGCACTTTAAAGAGTCCGCGATTGCATCAAGTTTAATTTAATTAACGAAACTTCAAATTTTGGATTTATATTATTCATGCAATCAGACTTGTAAGACTTACATTGTACTAAAGATAATACATGTTTATTTTTTCACCTTGTTTTAAATTTATGTTATTTATTTATACTATTGAAGTTTAACACATAATTATTATTTCAATTCATCTTGTTTTTACAACTTAGTTAAACATGAAGGTTATTATTATATTATACGGTCGAAATTTTTCTCTCAAAACCCCTTTCTGAAACTGATCATAAGTTGCCGTTTTCAAGGCTGTCTATTTTTTTGTATTTGCGTGTGTTCAATATACACGTATTTCAAATATTTTGAGCCAAACAGGCTTTTAATTTCGATTTTAGTTACAAGTTTTTTTATAGCAAGATGTTTGCTTCGTATTTGCTGGCCTAACCTGGGAAAATAAATTCAATATTTTACCATTCTTGAGCAGACAGATATTTAAGCATATTTTTTGTTAATAATTACAATTATTAAATAAAATTCAATTTACTTGTAGAATATCATATTATACGTTTCAAATTGAACTCAACACTTAAGAGAAATTTATTGACGTGGACAAAAATTTAGTTGTTTTAATATCCTTTACACACCTTTCAAAATTATTAAAATAAATATTTATAGGCTAGGCTTCCCTTATCAAATACAGGCCTTGTGGAATATAATTTCATATATTTATGTAAGTTTCTGGTTTTAAAACATTTGAAAGTATGTACTGTTTTTAAAGGGATATTTATTGAGTTTTCGTTTATTAGGTTATATTTCCGTACCCATTTTAAAAGTAACGTACATTCCCAAGTAGTAGCGTCATTGTAGTCCCCTTGTGCAGAATTCTACTATTTAAATTTGAAATGTTTGGTTCAATTTCAATAACTAAAAGTATAACTACGTTTAAGAAGCTAATTTTGAACATCAACTTGACGTCATTTACTTGGAGGGGGTATTTTCATAAGCGATTCCGTAAGAAAGAAGAAACACATTATAGCCATCAATATTTTAACAATAATCATGTCAAGTATTAACACAGACAGTGTTATCCTGTCCTAAACGTGATCGAAATTAAGTCAGCTTTAAGTTTATAATAATTTTTTAAACTTAATTTCGTCTCTTACCACCAAAATTGACTCGACTGATCCACAACTGAACTCAGCAGAAACTGGACTCAGCAGGACCGCCACAGGGAGAGAGAAGCTTATCAGCTGTTTGGGTAATCGGAACGTCGCCGCTGGCGAACCGTTCTGTATTTGCCGTGGCGGGAATTTTAAATTTACAATTGAACAAAACAAATAAAAGTGTTATTAGCTAAATTTTAAATCACTTAAGTGGCTAAAAATATTCAATTTTTGTTTCTTTGTTTGTACGTGTGACTATTTCTGTCCGCAAGATATTCAGACAATGAAATTACCTATATACTTCAAATTGTATCATGGAGCTTAATTTTCATATACGAAACACTGCGTTTTATAATAGAGAATATCACTCCATGGGTTTTGGCTGAGCATTAAGAAATATTTTTATACTGGCGCTAAGGATAGCCAAATTGGCAACGAAAAAGCATAGTATAAATAAACTTGTAACACAAACTGACTACATTAAAATTGCGTTCTATCATGTGACAAAAACACATATAGCCTAATAAAATGATCTATATGGTTATAATTTTACATTAAACTTCAGAAAAGCATTCTTCGCTGAAGTTGCAGACATAATTTAAAATCCATACTAGACATGCGGTGTATACTGATTGGTAAAATCAGTATCATTTATGCCAGATAACACAGAAAAATCTTAAACATTACGAACAATATTTCATACAAAACTCTACGTGTGGTCGTTGAAAAGCTTCATGACACTGCTTTTAATATTACAAACATTATTCAATCATGAAAGCCTAGCAAATTGTATTGCTTTGAAATTTCACTTATACAAAAGGTAATATTAATTTACAAATACTTCGCAATTTTACTAAATAGAAGAACGAATGAAGATAATTCCATTAATTTGTTTTTTTTATATTGTCATGGCCAAATTTAGTAGATAAATTCACTCTATTAATAATACATTTTTATGGTTTAATCGTTAGATGTTGTAATTACCGGATTTTGAAGTTAAACTGTACCAAAAATGAAAGAAGAAGAAGAACATCTGTGCATGGTAAGAAGTGGCAGTGTGTGGTAAGAACCCGTCTGGCTGCCCTTAATTCTATTATGCTTAAGCGCTGACAAGTCTCTTCATTAATACCATCAATACAGTTATCTCCTGCTTATCTTCGTGTCCATTTAACTAGCCTACTTTAATATCTCAATAGACTATACGAGTTGCGTGACATGCTGAGAAGCAATTAAATATCTTGTTAAATATCTTCAACACACGCAATTATCCTTTGTTTATGTTCGTGTATCTTTACTTTGCTTACCTTAGGAACAGACGAGATAAACAGAGTGATATTGTAAGTAGTGGCAGGGGGGTGTAATTGCTCGTTTGGCTATCTTTAACTCAAATATGATGAAACATCGTCACTTCTATTGTTAAACATCATCAGCAAACCCATTTATCCTCTATTGATCTTCGTGTACCTTTATTTTGCCTATCTTAACTTCTCAATAGACTAGAAAACCAGAGTTGCACGGTGAGAAATGGCAGGGCGGGGGTAATAGTTCATCTGGCTTCACTTAACTCTATGATTAATAAAGCGTCGACACTTATGTTATTTAATATCATTAACACATACGAGGTGTGTTAGAAAAGTAATGAGATTGGTAACACTGCGGGAGATCTGGCAACGTTGTGTCTACCGGCTGACGCTAAACCTGTTTATTTATCCCTTCCACTTCCTCAGTCCGAGTTACAACTCCGTACAGTTAACACATTAGTTTTGACAGCGCCATTAGTAAAGTTGTGTTTTAATTGTGCGTCACAGAAATGGAGCATCGAAATTTAGAGCAACGTTGTGCAATAAAGTTTTGTGCTAAACTTGGTGAATCCGCGAGTGTGACTTTTGAAAAGTTGAAACAGGTCTATGGGAAACAGTGCTTATCGAGAGCACAAGTTTTCCGCTGGCACAAATCATTTTTGGAAGGCCGAGAACACGTTGAAGATGAACCTCGCTCAGGGAGACCTTTGACTTCAAGAACGGACGAAAACATGGATCGTGTGAGGGCGCTTGTGAGATCAGACCGTCGTTTAACAATAAAGATGATCAGTGAACAGCTAAATTTAAACACTTTCACCGTGCATCAAATTGTGACAGATGATTTGAACATGCGAAAGGTTTGTGCCAAATTGGTGCCGAAAAATCTCACAACTGAACAGAAGGACAATCGAAAAAATGTGTGCGTTGATCTTCTTGAGAGGATTGCTAATGACCAAGAATTCTTCAATTGTGTGATCACTGGTGATGAATCCTGGATATTTGAGTACGATCCTGAAACAAAGCGGCAAAGTAAAGAATGGCACACTTCGTCATCTCCTCGGCCGAAGAAATGTCGAATGAGCAAATCAAAGATCAAGACCATGCTAATTTGTTTTTTTGACAGGAAAGGTATCGTACACAAAGAATTTGTTCCACCAGGACAAACTGTCAACCAAGTGTTTTATAAAAGTGTCCTTGAAAATTTGAGGAAAAGAGTGATCCGTGTGAGACCGGAAATTGCAGACAAGTGGATGCTTCATCATGACAATGCTCCATGTCACGCGGCCATTTCCATCTGTGAATTTTTGAACTCAAAACGCATTACTGTTGTTCCTCAACCCCCCTATTCACCTGATTTAAGTCCTTGTGACTTTTTCCTCTTCACGAAATTGAAACATGTCCTAAAAGGACGTCATTTTGGAACTCTGGAGAACATTCAAAAGACTGTGACCGACCAGTTAAAAGCCATACCAATTGAAGACTTCCAGCGCTGCTACCAAGAGTGGGAACGACGACTCCGCCGATGTATAGCTGCCCAAGGAAACTACTTTGAAGGGGATAACATTGTTGTTTGAAAATAATAAAAACTTTGGTTAGTATGAAATCAGTCTCATTATTTTTCTAACACACCTCGTATGTTCTCTGTTTGTCTTCGCGTACGTTTACATTACCCATTTTACTGTCTTGATACACTTGCTATAGTCTCATATCCATGCCTGTGATTGAAATGTTTAAACTTGTCTACAAACAAAATAGAAGTGGATCAGCTCACAATTTTCACGAACAAGTATCTTGTATCAAGAAAGAATCGGTATTTGTTATAAAATATTCGAGTGTGTAGCATGATTAGAGGACGTTACAGAGTTTAAATAATAAATTTTAAAAGTAATAGGTATTATTATTAAAATAATAATACCTAAATAATATTACCTAATAAATATTAAATATAAAGTGCGTGAAAAATGCGTAAGTCCGTCTTCTCAGTCAGACTGCTGGTCTATATACAGACATGTATATTTATAATGATGATACACTTCCTATAGTCTCATATCTATGCCTGTGATTGAAATGTTTAAACTTGTCTACAAACAAAATAGAAGTGGATCAGCTCACAATTTTCACGAACAAGTATCTTGTATCAAGAAAGAATCGTTATTTGTTATAAAATATTCGAGTGTGTAGCATGATTAGAGGACGTTACAGAGTTTAAATAATAAATTTTAAAAGTAATAGGTATTATTATTAAAATAATAATACCTAAATAATATTACCTAATAAATATTAAATATAAAGTGCGTGAAAAATGCGTAAGTCCGTCTTCTCAGTCAGACTGCTGGTCTATATACAGACATGTATATTTATAATGATGAGAAAATATTTATTTACATACTCGAAACATCTTCTTTTAGAATAAATGTGCAAATTAAAAAAAAACTGAACATTATACGGGAATTTATTAACATTAATACAACCTATAAAATTATAAAACACTATATCACATTTAAATATTGAGGTTCTATATGCAATAGTACTTGACTTTATATATCAGCATCTGTCTCTTAATCTTTCACGATTGCCACAAGTACATGCCATTAAAAGATTGACGCATCCTCTATCAGCATATTTTTCTCAATAGTAACCAGTTTTCAATTTAACAAATCTAAGAGCCGGTTGTAATGAAATGACATTTAGCTATCCTCATAAGAACCTCATTTTAAACTTTATTGCGTTACGTACCCTTATTTTTAGTCGAAGAACTGCGGGAAATAAATCACATTAAAGATATAATTAATATGCGTCTAAATGTTTAGTTTGTTGTATAAATTTATTACTTATACAGAAAAAATTATGCTGTAGCTTGTGATATAAATATTCAAAAAGTATAATAAAAAAAATATTTTCAATGCGTATTAATTACATATTTAAAAAAAGATTCACCAAAATGACGATACTATTGAACATGAGGACGAAACTTGCATGAGGTTTATCAATGTTCTTATGGGAAAAAAACTCAAGGTCTTAAGCTGAACAGAAACAATCAGGAATGTAATCTATAAACTTATGTTTTTGTATTATTAGGTAGGAGTACGCCACACCATTTGGTTGCGTAGCAGGTTGCATGCAAACTTGAAAATATATTACTGACTTTATTGGGCGTTATTATCATGTCTCATGTTAAAACGTTATATGACTGTACTCAGATTGTTTACAAATTTGTTTATTCAGCGACTGTTCCGTTGCCATCATGATTATGCGATCAATGCAACAATGTTTCCTGAAGCTTAGCCAAATCTCATGGTGTGACATGCAACATCACGGCAACTAATGTTCTTTGCATGGACATTTCTGGTCAGTTCATTCTTGGGGTATTAACAGACAGACGGACAAAATAAGTTTTTTCAAGGGACTCGAATAATAGTCTTTCCAAACTAATAGTCAGCTAATAACTATCTGTGTGTATTTTCATAGACCGTTTTGTTTTTTTAATTTTAATTTCTTTATTTCTTGTGATGCCAAAAGATGCGTGAACTATCTAAATATTATAAGTTATAATTAGTTTTTATTTGTTTTACATAACTGAGAGTTATTTTTATGTACAAAAATTCACCGCTTCAGGCAAGAGGGCATAAGTAATTTCAGGATTCCGGTCTCTCTCTTTAAAGACGTCAATAATCTACTACAAACTCAGGCTAGGCCCTAAACTTTGAACAGGCTTTCACGGTATGTAAATATTGATTCAAATACAAACTTATAATGTGATAAACGTTATTCAAAACTATAAAATAAGAATAATTTGTAATTTACTCGCAATTTTGTAAGTTACTTTGTACCGTTATTATAGCACATATATTAAATTTATATGGAGCTAATACTTCGTAAATCAAAACAACTTTTCGGAAATACTTAATTTATTCCGAGATTAAAGTCCACTCAAAATTTGACAAAGTTTACAAACTTTAGATTCAATTTTCTTCAAGATTTCACACAATCGAACAAATCTAATTAAGAGTCTGATCATAAAAGAATTAAAATTAAAATGAAACTAAAAATGTATACTTCTCCAAAAATGGTTTAAAATTAACAAAACAAAATAAAAAGTTCTCTTCTCAAAATATTCAAAATCAAAATAACACAAAACTTGATATTAACTTTACGACCAAAATTTTATTCACAATACAAATTAATTCACAGACTCTGAAAGATGGGAAACTTTAGAAATTTTAATTACAACAGTATAAAAAATCAAAGATATTACTAAACGCTGGTACGGGACTTACTACTTTGAAGATTACGGAGGCTGATAGGGACTTAATACGCACTAAAAAAAAGACTTAAAAACTTGAATTAAATTTACACGCGATAAAAGGAATTAATCTAAATCCCAAACTATAGGGTTAGAGGAAGAGCTGCGATTCTCAACAGGACGCTCTGCACCTTCTCGTCGTGGCTTCAAGACTCGACTGATCCCCCTCTCTCTCCAGCGAGCCGGGTCGGAACATATCGCCGTAGTCATCTCGATCAGCTGATGTACCGGTCTAACTAAACAAACAATGTCCACGCACCGCGTCTAGTTAACAAAAAGAGCCTACTTCCTACCGCGATTCAGCATAAATAATTACAACTATGGTACAACTTCATACTAGTTTAGTATATGTTCAGTTTATCTCTAATTCACCATTCTGTTAGTGGAGTTTCTGGAATCTGACGCATGGAGTAAGGTGAGTCTAAAGAGATAATAAAAAATGTCAAAGACGGAAAACCTGATGTGGCAATGAGAATACCTCGTCACCTAGATTACACTACATTTTTTAGTCTAGGAGTAACTGATGTTGACACGATGTAAAGAGTTCGTGTTGCCCTTCTTCATGCTCAATAATTTTTTTGATCTCTTCAGACGAATATCACTGAAGACTCCAGAAGTCTCTGACAGCGTCAGATTCTAGATTCAGCACTAGGAGAAAAATCAACTGGAACTAAACTAAACATACACATGAAATCAACCCTTC
This sequence comes from Homalodisca vitripennis, assembly GCF_021130785.1. NCBI lineage: Eukaryota > Metazoa > Arthropoda > Insecta > Hemiptera > Cicadellidae > Homalodisca > Homalodisca vitripennis. The sequence continues at coordinate 43,064,451 of NC_060211.1, read as the reverse complement.
TCACCTTAGCTACATTATGTCCTTTAATATTATTTTTACATATTGAATATTTTAATATGACACTGTACCACAAACACACGAGCGCTTATTAACGTGCTTTACAAACCCAGTATTGAACACTACTCTCTGTAGAGACAGTTAAAACCGAGGTATGTTGTCAAAGCGGAGGAGAGGCTGTAAGCGATTGGGCTTATATTTTGGCAGCGTGATAAATCAAGAAATCCCAGTTACAAATGTAACGAACGTGGCGTCAATGTATCTTCTACCGTAAAGGATAGTTTCTGTTACCAATCTCATAAATGTATATTCCGTCTACTGAAAATGTTGACTTTCCACAATTTTTACTATACGATTTATGTACAGGTATAGTAATTTAAAAACAGGAAATTATTATATAGACACACCCAAATCTCAAACAATACTAAAATGTAGAAATTTTGAACTAGTATATATTTATAACAAAAAAATATTGTAAATTGTTAATTATTTTATTTGTTAAGGAGTTTTGACAGAGAACTGACTAGTCTAATCATCTAGATATTGATCTACTACTTTTCTATGTTCAACAACTTTATAAACAGATGTAAACATAAGACCTGGAGTATACTGCTTGTGCAAAATAAACCCTCCAAAACTGCTATATCGTACTAATAAATAGCATGATATTTTGACAATGTAATATGTAACGATATCATTTAATTATACTTGTTTGTTTACAAATGTCTTTACCGTTTTCTCACCGTAACAGCATGATACGCTTTGTTGCAATACTTTAAGAAAAACGCAATAATGTTCGTTAAATCTAACCAAATCCTATGTAGTGATATATAGACATACATACACAAAATGTATATGTTTATTTAGTTTCATAATTTAAGCTTAATTCAAAGTCTTAAACGTGTATGTCACTTTATTCTCAATATAGACATACAAACATTTAAAAAAAATTAATAAACGTATTCTAAAACGTTCTGGAAATAAAGCTGCTTCATAACCTATACACTGAGAAGTTTCGAATAAAAAGACAAAGAGGCCACAATCCACCCGCCACAGCGTCAGATATTCAGATATACGAGTACAGCAGCGATTCTGGATGTAGTTTAGGCTCTTGTTGAATGCAATGTGTGGTCATTTCTATAAACGCTGGCTAGACTCCAATATGCACTATTTTACTGGAATGTCCTCTTTATCAAATGTTCCACCAAGTTTCTACTGGCTGAGATAGTTGTTTTGTCTTATTCACTGAGCAGTAGTGATACCAAAACCTCGAAAACGATCGGTATCCACGGTTGTTGTACTCTATTTAGAAATATTTTTCAGTTAAGAAAACCTCATTCGTTCAGTTTTTACTTTCAGGATTCAATACATTAATCAATTGAAATATATATTATTCACTTCAATAGTAATGTTTTTCAATAAAAATCTAATTAATGCAACTAAATAACAATGTTAACTATTCAATGTTATATTTTTATTAGTTTAAGTTAAACAACCTAGACAAATTTATATACAAGCTATAACGTGTACTTTCTAAGTTAAGCCAACATTATATTTGGAAGGGAAAAACATTGTTTGACGTTAATATCGTATGTTTTAAAAATGCAGTGTTAGGTGAAATACGAATTAATTGCTTATATTTAACCCTATAGTAATAAATTTTAAATGTTCGCATAATGCATGAGTCCAAAATAAACAGTTAGAGGAAAGTACAGTTCAATTTGTACATCGTTTTATATACTCGCTATCAGCACAAAAACAGATTAAATAAATGTTGAATGGCTCCAATACTTCAGCCTAGGCCTTTTATTTGAAAATTGATCAAGCTCCATCAGAGTCCTTTTTTTCTAGAAAAGTTGTTCACAATCTAGAGTCGTATTCTTTTTATCCTTATGATATTTTTCCTGTATTTGCTCACCGTATTCCAGCATTTTTGACCTCATAACCCCAACGATAGTTGGCGGTTGAAGATGTTCTTCCAGAAACTGTATCATCTGCTCCCTCCTTTGTTCTGTCCATCATCTGCACCTAAAGAAGGTATCATCTCGAGGTGAACCTCTAAAATCTCAAGTAGGCAACTCCCGTTTCTCCATACTGTGCATGTGCGATCCAAAATAACTGTACGTTGCCCAACAAGAACTTATTGAGGAAGAAGCCCACTTCGCCATGCTGTCTCTCTATTCAATCTGTTATGTTAGCGTGTTAGCGATCAACGTCTTGGTCGTTATCTTGGTCTTGGTCCAACTTCAGCGAGTTCATCACCTTGCAATCTCTGCAAACTCACAACTCGATTTGATTTCTTAACTCCGAGGTCTTCCTTGCTGTCAAAAACATCATTCCTCTGATCCCTTGGAAGCTTTTTCTGATAAGTCCCGGCTATGCTCCCAAAATGAGAGCTTGGTATTCAGGTCCACACCAAGTTACTTCACCAGTGACTTTGTACGTACTTCAACTCTTCTAACTTGGAGTTGGATGGCTGTAGGACTTTTCCGTGTGAGCAAAACCAACTCAGTTCCATCAATTGCTAGTGTGAACCCATGTTATTCTGGCAATGAACTCACTGATAGCATTACCGTGTTCAGAACTAACTATGCATCTTCTGTGCTACGAGCAACAATGACCGCAAAAGTTTCATCTGCATATTATCCCACCAAGAAAGCCTCCGGAGGCGCCACAAACGCAAAATTCCATCGTAAAAACGTTCCACAAGTCGGGGCCCAAGATGGAACCCTGAGCAGACCCGCTTGATACCTTCTAGTGATTAAATCGTTTTGGGTACTATGGGAGAAACAAATGTTATACTTACACGTACATGTCAACCTCGACCAAAGTGAGTGGCATTTACTAAGTTAATAACAAAAGAAAAATGAAAGACAACGTTTAGATGCTCTAATGGTAATTGTATATTTGCAACTCATAGCTGAGTACATACAATATCTTCAAGTTCCACTAATCTCCAAATTTTCCTAATAACATATCTGTTGAAAGCCTAAAAGAAAGTATTCTTGTAGACGTGGCGCAGAGAGGCCTAACTTGTCTCGGGGATGCTTGAAGTCATTTTTATAGGCAGATAAGGGTGTTTTTAACCCTTTGGTTCGTCGTCCCAAGATTCTGCCACTTGTGTAATGAGATAATATATGACGCGGAGATGAGTATTTCTTCCAATAGTGATAAATACTGACCGTAAATATAAACTATGAACACATTAAACCATCCCATTAATGAACTCCTGGAGTTTATTAGTTTCCAGGAGCACAGAAATAATTAGGGATCAATAGCTACACTATCAAGCAATATCCATGTTTGACCTTGGGTGGTCCAGGAAAGGTACTTCACTCCACCCTTCAGGTGAGGATCCCTTACGACGCCGAAAGTGGAAATCGTCCTCTTTTGCGCCGAATTTTGATTCAGGTTTTATTAAAAACACTGTGTCATAAAATTTGTCTTTAATATTTTAAAATTATGAGGTATTTATATACGTAATAATGCAAACTTTTAGCTGCGATGGTTTTATGACATTTAAGAAAAGGAAAACAATTTCGATTAAGTCGTGATGATGTTTAGATCACACTAGGTAGAGTTTCTTTTAGAATCTTTATGTACATGCACATTTAAAATAAAGTATAAAGAAGGTAAATGTTTAACTTTATCGGATAGGAATGTATTAGAATCGGTCGCAGAAATTCGTTTTTACTGAAATAATACCTGCCTGTTAAAAAGAATACTGGTAAAAAATGTACGTATTTCTCAAGAATTTTCAAAATTATTTTAAACATTTTAATATTTAGTTTTTTATATTTTTTACTATATGGCTTTCGGTACAAGCTAGAAGATTTTATTTTAAAACATACATTTTTTATAAATCTGTTATGTAATATGTGAAAACAAAAAGCCTCACAGCAATTAACAGCAATTTTATAAAATATATGGTCAAGCTTATTTTGAAATTCAATCAGTATTATAAAGAGTAAATGTACTATATATTGACAAAAAGTCAACAGAACTTCCATTTCTCGTGTTCCATTATTAAGAAGAATGAAATAACCTGCGTGGAGTGATAAAATTGTTGGTAAATACCAAAAGTTTAGCAGTTTGAAAACTTTTCACCGCTTCCTAATTAAGAAATCTTTGCTGGAACATAACTTTTATTGCCATTGTTCTCATTAAAGATGTAATATAATCTAATTAGTTTTAACAAGCCAACGCTATAATATCTGAATTCTAAAATAATTGTATTGACGTTTAGAGTTTAGCTCTTTAAGTAACGAACCTAATTAATCGTACTGTAGAAAATGTATTTATTTATTCAGCAATACCCTTACAGTGAACAAGTTATATATTTATAACTTATATATAAAAGTAAAAGTAAAGTAAAGAATGTCTTATTTTACCAGGCGAAGTTAGGGCTAAGAAGCCCTCTCTAACACTTAACCTGGGGACCAACGGCTTATAGGTGACTTCCGAACCACCACCAATGGCCGGGCAGGCGGGCCGCTTGCAAGGACAGGATGGCTAAGCGGTCACCTATCCAAGCAGCAGGCACGCTCGACGTTGCTTGGTCTGGTTATCTTGCGATAACCGCCGTACCCACTACACTGTGCCATTGGGTACATTTGGGTATTTGGGTATTATATGTAATAGCAATAAGAACATTTAGATATATATATGTTATTGTTATTGTGTATCTTTTCTGAGGCTTTATATCAAAACTCAACACTGACCACTGATGCTTATTGTCTGCTTTTGTGTACTTTACAAAAAGAAGGAATTCATAAAAATCCTCGAAGAATCAACAACAGTAAGCCCTCAGATCCTCAGATATGCAAACTTAAAATACTTATGCAGTTACATTATGACACACTAAGGTAATATTTGTTCTCCATTTTCTATATTTTTAGTTCATATTTTAATTTATTTTCAGTTGACAGCACAACATTGTTTTAATCACTTAATCACTCAAAAGTTAGTGCTAAGAAACGGTTTTTTTTTCAGAACATTCTGTAATGAAGTAGTATTTACTAATAAGATTATTTCGGTTTCTGTGTATGTAAATATACAGTATTTAAATGTATGTAAAGATATTAATTTTTAATCAGAATATAACAAAATTGTTACTGGAGTTTTGTAGGCTAATTTGGGCTACCATATCACACACACCTTAGCAGAACGTATACTGTTTCATCAATATTACTTATCTTTCATGCAAATCTATTTCTAAATTATTATATTTTTGAAGATTTTCATACATGTCAATGTCATATAACGACTAAAATGGTTAGCCTTACCATTTTAGTCCTTATAATGCGATTTGCCTAGTTTTTTCAGATCTTATAAACAAAAACTGATCTCTAAATGTGATGCTAAGCTCCAATTTAGAAAACGGCTGAAATAATTTTGCTAGTTGATTTGTATTCATTGAATCTCGTGGAAGATTTTTACAAAGGGAAAATAGGTATAGTTAATGAATAAAGTCTTATGGATGATTTCACATTTGATATTTCAAATTGGTCTGCTCTTTCAATATTATGTACGACATTTTTACTGTAGCATAAGGGGAAAAATGGATGGAAGTAGATACTTCTTATCCAAAGTATTATTTTAAGCTTACGTAATCGTATATTTTATTGATCGGTATAAAAAATCTAAATCTGTTATAGCACCAGAAATATCGTACACCAGATATATACATACAAGAAATATATATATATATATATATATATATATATATATATATATATATATATATATATATATGTATATAAACAGAAAACCTACCTATATATATATATATATATATACTATTTAATCTATCAGAAAACCTACTTATATATTTTTATTTATTTTATTTACATGCAACAATACAGGTTACACACCCAATTACATTGTGCATGTTTAAATTAAGATGACATGCAATAATATTCACACATTCAAATAAATTCAATCCAGTCCAGTGTTCCACCAAAATAGTTCCATTAAATAGATAATTAAGCCTAAAGATAAATAACAAATACATATATATATATATATAGATATAACAACGTAACTATAATAAAATTATAAACAAAATAACAACAATAATAAATAATCATAAATATTAACAAAGTCAAGATAAGCCATAACAAAAAGAACGTGCGCGCGCGTGTGTGTGCGTGTGTGTGCGTGTGTGTGTGTGTGCGCGCGCGCGTGTGTGTGCGTTTTTAATCACGTATACACATCTTAATAAAAATATTGGTAGTGTAGTAATTTGTTAAATGTGTGTATGTAAGGTATTAGATAGTCTAGCTCAGTTTATATCCCTCTGACAAAGTCTTTTGTATTGATTAATACTATGTAAAAATATATCAACCTCCCCAGGCAAAGAATTATGCAATCTCATCATTGTATTCAAAGGTGATGAAAAATGTGCCATTGTACGAGAAACATTAATGTGAAACAAATTTTGGGATCTATTATAAAATGATGGAGTGTAAAAATTCATTTTTGACAAGCAAAATGAATCCATTACTTCACCTCTCAGCAATTTAAAAAGAAAAAGTAAATTCGCTAATTTTCTACGAATAATAAAAACTATTATTCAATATATTTTTACCCTTATAGTACCATACCAAAAATATGCTCACAAAATTTTTTTACTAAGGTTAAAGATCTCTATCGATTCCTTTTTTTATTAACTTCTGAAATTATTTATTCTTACGCCTTTCAACTGAATAACTTGCACTGTATTCTAGAAAAGCAATGGTCTAAGCAGAAAAATTTAATTTTCTAAGCAGCAGAACCTTATTTCATTTATACATAGTTTGGTATCCTAAGAGTTAGATATTAAAATTAATATACATAAGTCAATTTTAAAGTCAGCGTAAATATTTATATATTTTATTTGTACAAATGTTAGGCCTACAATTTAATCGTTTAAATAGTAGCGAAAAATCTTTTAAATTATCTTGAAGTTGTATGTTTTGTATTAGAAAGACAAAATTTGTTGTTTATATAAAGTACACAGTTTATAAGGGAACCCATTTACAATATATTTGATTCAACCGTTCCCTCAATACTTACTATTTAATCAAGTATACTGCTTTTAATTTAAATTTAGTTAAATATTGTGGTCTTTCTCATTTTATTTACTCCTAGAAAACTGCTAAATTCATTAACATATTTCCATGAGAACATTTCATCCGTATCGTAATGAATGGACGACAACATAATTCATTTCCAGGAATTTTAGTGACATATTTAATAAACAATGTAGCTTTTATAAGGAGATATTCACGTAACTTATAAACCTATCATGTTCAAAATGATATAATTTTACGTACCGTACTCTTAGTGCAGAGGACCTAATAATTTATATAAATGTGTTTCAACTACTTGCTATAGCCCAGGAATTATTAAAATATTTGTCAAATGAAATTGTATATGAGAAATAACAGTTGGATAGTTAACCTATAATATTTATAACCAAGGTACTGCTGATGAAAAAATGTGGTTTCAGGTAGTTTTGCAATATAGATATTTTTCATGTATAATATAGTTTTACTATTTTATATACGGATAAAATTCATTACAACGATTTCTTGGCCCTTAGTTATATTTTTTTTTAGTTTAACTGTTTGGCCTGAAACTGCATACGCGTATTTCTGTAACTAGGGCATGTAAGGGTGTGTGCGCGTGAGAAAATACGGATCTCACATTTAATAAAAAAAGGTATTAAAAAAATTATATTTCATGCATTAAATATGAAAATCATTTTCATCACAACGAAGCTATTTGCACAAAATGTGGTTCATATTTTTCGTATTTGATTAAGATAAAACAATTTTGCTAGACTATGCTTTGGTACATTAATGAAACCTTTTTTCAATGTAGGAACCTAACAGTATGCACAAATTTAAGTTTATCAAACAGGGTCAGTGGTTATTAATCTACTAAGATTTGGAGACAAAACTATACCCAATAGTCTCGATGTAATAATTTTACAGTGCGAAATATGCCTTTCTGTTGGAGAAGTAATTCAATAAAACTGCGAAAATGCGGTCTCAGCACTGCAGCCAAATATTGAAACAGTTTCAATACTGGACACTATCCAAACTCCTAGAGTCTGACATACAGTATAATCGTATACGGTTCTGTGTCCTACTATCTTAACTGTCGACATTGGTCTGTTACTGCTAAGAATTGTACAGTGTTTTAATGAAACAGTTTCAATAATGGACACAATACAAACTCCGAGAGCCTAACGTACAGTATAATAGTAAGTGGTTCAGTGTCCTGCTATATTTGATATTTGTCTGTTGCTGCTGAGACTTTTACAGTGTTTCATTGAAACTGGCTCAAACTCATCAGAGTCATGGCTGATCCCTTACATACCTTTTATTTTGAGGTAGAATTGTTTAATAACAATTCAGGAGGAGTTTTAAAAGACAGCAAGATGTCAAACAATGAGGACTTTCACTTGCCAAAAATAAACAGAGGTGATGGGGTTTCTCATACCAATAGAATTTGGAATTTACAAAAATCCAGTTGACAAATCCTGTCTGCTGAATTCGTTGTAACCTTATAGAAATTCCCAGATCCAAAATTATGGCCTTTAGGTGAAGGAGCTACTGATGATAACGGTTTTATCAAGACCTGTACCCTCCATTGTTTGACATGTTCAGGATAGGTAGTGTTCTTACGATCTACGACGTTTAAAGGACAGGAGATCCCTGATGAAGGGATAATGTGCGTGTCAAAGTAACCTAGAGACAAGGAAGCTTTCAGATTTCAGGATCGCTACTAATCGCAGATTTTATTCGTAATCTAATAAAGAACAGGTTTCCAGCTATTCAGGATCTCTCATATGCAAAGAGCACTCGGTGGCCATAATTAACTAGATTCTATGGGTCACTCTAAATATCTAAAGACTTGTAAGACAAGATGCTTCCTGAGGACAGCAGCTGAGAACCCCAGAGCTTGGAAATGATGTATTTCCTTTTGATACAGAAAACTTCTATACACCGAAAACTCCTGAGGGCAAGGTAAATAAAACTCTATTACTTCAAAATTGGGGAGCCACAGAGAAAAGGCCTAAACGCTTAGATGTTCCAAAAATTTTAAGCTAAAGATCGTATTAGGTTTTAAAAATGTAGGAACAAAACTTTTCCAAGAATAATAATATTATTTATTTGATTTGTTACCCTAAATTTATTACTCGTACGTTAGAATGTTAAACACTGCAACTAATAATATCAAAATAGACAACAATCATTTCAAAACATTTTAATTGTAGTAGATTTATCATCTTAATATTGATATATACCATTTGAAAACGTGTATTATCAGGAATTCTTTATGTTAAATATATTGCAGTTTAAAATAATATATAATTGATTTTTACTTTGTAAGACAAAGCCTTTAAGTACAATATAATTGGTTTAAAAAGGTATGGTAAACAAATTTATTTCTTGACATACATAACCTATAAACATGATTTCTTGTTAGTTACGCGTGGTTTAGTTTGTACCATGCTTTAAAGAGATCAGCAATAAAGTTACAGCTGATAGCTAGAACAATTTGTTTTCTAGAAGAAGGTTCAAAGACACCGCAGAACAAACAATTTAATTTAGGAGAGAATTCATTCCATTCATCCATTCTCGAACTTGTTGATTATATTTTTTGGGGGTTATCATTTCACACAGAGTCATTAAAGAGCTCTAAAAAGTACAATAGTCAAGGAAAACACACAAATATATGTGTGTGTGTGTGTGTGTGTGTGTGTGTGTGTGTGTGTGTGTACATATACATATTCACTTTCTCCTTACTTAAAAATGATACTTAATTATAAATTTATACTAATAAATTGAAAAGCAATATCATACGTAAGTTTTTATCTCGTTTGTGCAAATAGAGTTAAACATTAAGGTTATTATTTTAAGCTCCAAATTTAAATGAAGAGTAATTTATTTTCCTAAAAACCCCACCTACAAAGCATGCTTTGTTGCCCCCCTTTCCTGCTTTGTTTGCTTTTTATTTTCCTTATTTAGAAATTGCAATCATAAATAAGGAAATATTGGTTTCACGAGTACTTCTCAATTTTACTTGATTGATCAAAAAATGAAAAAAATTCATGTTATTACTTTGATTACAGCCACATTTCGTATAATAAAGGCAATTTCGGCATTAATAGAGTTCTATGGTATATTCATAAGAAGATATAAATTTTATGTGGATTTTTAAATTGGGATGTCTCAAAAACGGAAGAATAGGCTTGACATGTTGAGAAGGAACAGGGCTGGTAATTCGCTCGTCTGTGCAGCCTTAACTCTTATTATACTTAAGCGTCAACACGTCTCTTCTTTAATATCACCAACACACTCAGTTATATTCTGTTTATCATCGTGTACATTTAATTTTCCTACTTTACTGTCTATATAGACTGGAAAAGTGGCATGACCCTCTGATAAGTGTTTGGGCGGGGTAATAGGTTGACTGGCTGCCCTTAACTCTATTATACTGAAGCGCCGACATTTATCTTGTTTAATATCACCAACCCGTTCCGTTATCCTCTGTTTATTCTCGTGTACGTGTAATTTGCCTACTTATTATCTCAATAGACTATTTTAGCGGCGTGACGTGGTGAGAAGTGGCAGGGCGGGGTAATAGCTCGTCTGGCTGCTTTTAACTCTATTATACTGAAGCGCCGACATCTCTCTTATTTAATATTATAACACACTCAGTTATTCTCTGTTTATTTTCGTGTTCGTTTTTCTTTACCTACTTCACTGTCTTGATAAATTGCAAAAGCGGCATGACCCGACGAGAGGTAATAGAGCAGGATACTGGTTCTTTTGCACGTAACTCTATTTTTATAATAAAGCGTTGACACTTATCATCAACACACTCATTTATTCAGTATTTATCCTTATTTACGATACCGTAACATGACATTGTCTCTTAACCAGTAAAATATATTATGAGTTATAAAATTTTTTATTCCTTTTACACACATTGTAAATAAATAAATAAATAAATATATATATATATATATATATATATATATATATATATATATATATATACTGTATATATATATTGAAAGAGAGAGCCTAAAATTTATGTCACATTTAAATATTGAGCTTTTATGTCTAATAATAACCGGCTTTAAGTACCAGAATTTATCTCTTAATCTTTAAAGACTGTCACATTTATATGGCATTAAAAGATTGCCATAAGAAGAGAGTCTATCGTTTTTAACAACAAAATAATCAATTTTTTACTATACCAACAGTTTTAGCTCCGGCTGTAATAATTTGACCTTATTTTTTTCCCAAGACAACAATGTTACATCCTATTCTGTTTTATCCCCTTGTTTCGAGCCGAAGGAGTGTGGTAGTTGTGTCATATTAAATATATAATTAATATGCATACAAACGATTATAAATTGTTTCTTTACTTTTATTGATTGTACAAAAAACTTTGATGTAGCTTAAAATTTAAATATTTAAAAATTATCTCTTCACAAAACGTTACAGTGCTATTTATTAAATACTTAAAATGAGATCGATCTCATTGTACTACTATACAAAATAAGGGTATAAAACTGCATGAAGTTTAATACTGCTTTTATGGAGAAAACTCAAGATAAGTTTCCAAAAATCTGGTATGAAGCCGTGGAGAAGCAATTAGGAATATAAGCTATAACTGTCTTACATTATTTATTTATTATTAAGTATGAATACACCTCATTATAGGGACAAGTAGCAAGCTTTGCTGAGGTTTTATGCAAAATTTAAAATATATTACTGATTGCATTAGGCTACGTGCGTTATTATGTCTCATATTAAGACTTTTTTACGATTGTACTCAGATTTTTTAGAATTTTATTTATTCTGCGGTTGTTACGTTGCCATCATGGTTACACAAAAGATCAATTAAATAATGTTTTCTAACGCTCACCTAAATCCCACAGAAAATAATATTCCTTGCATAAATATTTCTGGCCCGTTCATTTTCTAGGTATTGACAGACAGACAGATAGCCAGACAGTAATGAAATTTGTCCCAATGATAGTCTTAGCTCGGCTTATCACTATCTTGTGAAGGGTATGAGAGTATCTTGTGCTCCAATGCATAAGTACAATTTTATTTATATTTACAGTCTGTAATTTTAAATAATATTTTAATTTTTCTCATGATTTATTAAGCATATAATTTAATACCAAAAAATGTGTGAACTGTCTACATAATATAAGTTATAACCTGGTTTTTCGTTTATACTTTATTTACTTGACGCAATTGAGAGTGACTTTTTTATGTGCGTTACTCGAGACAGCATTACCAGGTTAATGAAACATTGCTAAAGAAACTTATAAGTAAGTGGCTACAGATTGGCTGGTTAAAACTGTACCAGGTACTCGAGTCTCAGACTTCGCAACTCATTCAAGAGTCCATCGCTTCAGGCAACAGAGCATAAGTAATTTCAGGAATGAAGTCTCTCTCTTCTTGAACATGTCAATAATATACTACGAACTCAGGATAGGCCCTAAACTTTAAGAAACTTTTAGGTTATGTAATTATTTATCCGAATATAAACCTAAAACGTGATATTCGTTGTTCAAAACAATAAAACAAGAATATTTTATAATTTACTCGCAGTTTTGTAAAATTGATTCAGAATAGTTTAGTATAGTAATGTTGAGTTTAGTTCCATCTCCCCTTCCTCTTATTGCACAGCCTGCAATCTGACGCAATAACAGCCTTCAATCCTAAAATCTGGAGTTGCCATCGAAGGAGCAATATGAAACATTGAGAATATTTTTTCACATAGATTACACTATATTTTTTAGTCTAAGTGACACTGATGTCGAAATGGTGTAAAGGGTTTATGTTTCGCTTCTTCGTAGCTCGACTTTCTCTGGATCTCTTCAGACGAACGTGACTACAGATTCCAGGAGTCAAGTCTCTGAGTTTTGAAGGTTAATTCAGATCTCATTAGTATGATTTGTATAAATTTAATAGTTTAATATATTGATGTTAAACATGAGTGCTTGTTCGTGATTTATAAATATGTTATGGAACACTATACTCTTTGTAGAGAAAGTTAAAACCGAGGTAAGTTTTGAGAGCGGAGGAGAGGCTGTAATCGATTGGGCTTATATTTTGGCAGCGTGATAAATCAAGAAATCCTAGTTACAAATGTTACGAGTGTGGCGTCAATGCATCTTTTCCCGTGAAAGCAACATTCCTGTTCCTAACTTACAATTCTTGTTTTTTACTTTGAAACCTAATACTTCTTGCAATTTCTTAAAATATGATTTATGTACAAATATCATAAACACCCGTGCCTTAAATAGTAGTAAACAGAAGAAATTTCATATTTTTTTATGAGTTTTTGCATATATAAATTAATGTATTACTTTTCAATGCTCAAGTTCTCGATAAACAGTGCTAAACATACGTTCTTGAGTATGTTAATAGTGCAAAATGTAATCTCCAAAACAGTTGTAAGCTTATCTTTTGCTATAGAGTTATGGAAATTACATCTTTTTGAAATTATAATCAACATAAACCGAACATTATTTAAATTGTAACATATTTGATTTATAACATGCTAGTGTAGGTTACTTCAATGAAATAGAGGTCGCACTGTTTTAAAGTATACACTCTCAGTAGAATTTACATTATTTTACAGTCTCAGTTCCAAATATACTATTTAGTAAACATAAAATAAAACTTAATTTTGGATAGCTTAAAAATTGCAGTACGAACATTCATACAACAAATAATAGACATTCATTCATTACTAAAAGTACGTGTTCTTATTGCAAACCGTATCCCAAAATTTTAATAGGTATCAGGTGAAATAGGTGAAATTCACGTACACGTTGTTACTTAAAATGTTATATAAGAATTGAATGGAAACGTTATTAGATGCAATAGGCCACAACACGTTACTCGAAAATGAGGTTTCACAAAAAATTTCGTTACATTATAAATAATTTCATTTCTTAAAATCCTGCGGATAAATATATACAGAGAAAATCGTAATTTAACTTTTATTCAGCAGACAAAAAAAATTTGAGCCAGCTTTCTGAGTAATACGAGATGACCCTAAGCTAAATCATATAAATAGGCATGCTCCGTCATGGAACTTAATCATGACTATGTAGATATTAGGTTTTTATACCACATGTGAATTCTACAGGTGAAATCTATATCAAAATATCATTCTATTAATTACGATACATATGTCACGTTTTACATTTATATTTATATAAATTAAGCTTTATTCAAAGTATTTACTGTAAGGGCTAATTGTTTTCGGAGTACATAGGAGAACCCGGGGCGGAATGGGGTAGCGGGGCAGAATGAAGATGTAGATTTTTGAGGTCAAGCACGTGCTTCTACCTAGCGGCAATCACTGTAACTAGATCACGCCACTTCGGCTCGACACCGGCAGCCATGTTTAGTTAGTTTCGTTGATGTTTGCGGAGTGAGTGTGCTGATGATAGTTTTCGTGCTTCTGCGTTGCAAATTTGATCGGTATTGGAACCAAGGTAAGGTCAATTTACAGCTTTTAAGCTCAACTATCATTAGTGGATACTTGAAGTACATTTAATTAGCTTATGTTACGTGTAGTAGAATGTTTCTTTACACATCGTTTTTGAGTCACCATACCTCCATAACCTAAAACATATCACTGGGGCGGAACGGGGTGGGGCAGAACGGGGAAGTACCCCGTTCTGCCCCATACTCATTTTTATTGGTGACCATATTACTTAGGCTATTTTTTATATTTCAGATGGTTCGAGACTATAAAAGAAAAACGGATAGACAATCATGGTCCTACGAGTCTATGAATAACGCAGTTGATGCAGTTATTTCCGGCCAATTCGGTTACAAAAAGTCGTCTCAACAGTTCAATGAGCCCCAATCAACTTTGGAAAGATATGTAAAAAAAAAGAAAGACAACCCTGACTATAAAAATAATAAATCAGCAGGAAAAATTTCAAAAAGTATTTAGTGATGAGCAGGAACAAGAGCTAGTAACCTACTTAAAATCTATGGAGGCTAGGTTATTTGGTTTGTCAATGAAAGACTTGCGGGAATTAGCTTATCAATTAGCTGTAAGGAATGGCATTGGCCATAGATTTAATAATCAAACCGCAGGACAAGATTGGGTCTTAGGCTTCCTTAAGAGACATCCTACTTTATCTCTTCGGACACCTGAGTCAACATCTGGTGCACGAGCTATGGGGTTCAACAAAGTGTCTGTTGACAAATTTTTTTTGTTACTCACAAAAGTAGTGGACAAGCACAAACTAACTGCCTCCCAAATATATAACTGCGACGAAACTGGAATTACAGTTAACCCAAAGAGCAATTCAAAAATCATTGCCCTAAAAGGAAAGCGTCAGGTTGGGTTGTTAACTTCGGCAGACAGAGGAGAAACTGTAACTGCCCTCCTTTGCATGTCAGCAAGTGGAGCGTACATGCCTCCTATGCTGATATTTCCTAGGAAAAGAATGCAGCAGGAGTTTGAGATGGGATTGCCTCCTGGGGGTTGGGCAGAGGTACACAGCTCGGGGTGGATTACATTAGATACTTTTTTTGCATGGTTCAAGAAGTTTGTTACATTCTCTAATGCATCTAAAACATCGCCTGTTCTTCTTATCCTTGACGGCCACTCGACACACACTAAAAACCTGAACGTTATTGACTATGCTAGGGACAATGGAGTTTCCATGCTATGTATTCCACCGCATTGCTCCCAGAGGCTTCAGCCTCTTGATGTTGCATTTATGAACCCCTTAAGTCGATACTACAGCGAGGAGCTCCGAAAATGGCTTCGGAGCAATCCAGGAAAAGTGGTAACTTTATTCAAGATATCGACTATTTTTGGGGCAGCCTATATTCAATGCGCCAATATGAGAACTGCCATAAGTGCGTTTTAAAGCTACAGGAATATGGCCTACTGATCCCTCCATCTTCAAAGAGGAAGATTTTCTCCCAGCAGACGTAACCGACATTCCTGTTGAAATACCTCCTTCCCAAGAGGCTGTCTTATCACCAGGAGAAGAACTGATCCAAGGAGGCGAAGAACTTATCCAAGGAGGTGAAGATCTTAACCAAGGAGGTGAAGATCTTAACCAAGGAGGTGAAGAACTTATCCAAGAGCCTTCTCCGAACATTCCAGTTAAAAAATGCCAATCAGCAAGCTCAAATGAATAAATGAATTTATTTCCAATTAGTAACAACAAATATAAAAATACATATACATTGTTTGGAAATTAACTGGCCACTGTATCAAGTTATGTGACCAGTTTTGAAAGAAAAATATTTTAGAAACATATAAAATAAAATGAGTCTAGCATGTACTTAAAAAAAAAACAATCGCCACCTCTGCAGTGTTTACATATCTAAAATTAAATTTTATGGAAGTATACAAAATAAACTTAAACTTTACAAACATAATTCCTTTAGACGTGTATTATAAAACAAACAGGAGAAGCAAAAAAGAAAAAAACAAATAAGAAAAAACAAAACAGCAAATTATTTCATATTACATTACCGTTAAGATAACCTATGTCTTGTTGCATTGAAAGCCAAGTAATTGATTTTTTACAAAAAGTTTTTAAATTAGCTGCATTTTTTATATCAAGTGGAAGAAAATTAAAATATTTCGGACCTAAATAAGTAATTGAATGTTTAAAAATGGTTTTGTTCACTTTTGGTAGTCTGTAATTTCTGTTATGTGCGAATCTTGTTGCGTAATATAAATTATTGGTACCTAAGTTACCACTTCTGACAAAAAACAATCTTAATACTTTAAAAATGAATAGATGCTGAATAGGCAAAATCTTTAATTGGCTATAAAGAGGAAAAGAGCTTTCTCTCTTTGCCTTCTTTAAAATTATCCTTAAGAAATAGTTTTGTGTTGTTCTTAATCTGTTTATTAAAAAGTTATAAGTTCCACCCCAACACAATATGCCATACTGTAATCTGGAATTAATTAGTGCAAAATAAAGAGATCTTAACAATTCAATGCTACAAAAATTTCTTAAAAAATAAAACTTTCTAATAGTAGATGTAATTTTCTTATGTAGAATGGAAATATGTTCTTCAAAAGTAAATTTTTTATCCAATGTAATTCCTAAATATTTGAAAGTGTTTACTTTTTCTAATGGTTGGCAATTACAAAGAATCATGTTGCAAGATGCAGAATGGAATTTTACAGGAACTGGCAATTCAAAATTTTGAAAACTGAAATTTAAAAATTTAGATTTGTTTACATTAACTTGCATTTTGTTTATGAGGCACCATTTACGTAATAATAATAGGTCACTATTTATTTGTTCGCTAATAGTTAATTCATTCTCATGTGAGTAAAAAATGGCTATATCATCCGCAAAAGCTGTAATTTTCCCGTTAAAATTCAATGTTAACAAATCATTTATAAATATTAAAAATAAGACAGCAGATATCACCGATCCCTGCGGAACCCCAGATTCAACCGTTCTAGTTGAGCTGAAGGTATTTTGAATCTTTACTTGTTGTTTTCTATTTGTAATGAGAGTCCTAAACCAACTCCAAGCAATACCTCTAATTCCTGCATATTCTAACTTGTTTAATAGAATTTCGTGGTCAACCAAATCAAATGCTTTCTTGAAATCTATAAAAAGTCCTGTACATTTTAATCTGGAATTCAAACTGCTATAAATGTTTTCTGTTATGTAAGTTAAAGCGTCTTCTGTAGATTTTCCTTTTACGAAACCAAATTGTCGTTTACTAAAAAAATTCAAATTGTCTAAATATTTTAGCAGTCTTTTGACCATTATTTTTTCAAAGAGCTTAGAGAAAACAGAAAGCAAACTAATGGGTCTTATATTGTCCAATTGAAAAGAATTATTTTTCTTTAAAATTGGAACAACTGAACTTAACTTCAACATTTCAGGGAAAATGCCCGTGCTAAAACTAATGTTGATTAAATAAACCAGTATTGGAGCGATTTCATCTATAATGAATTTTAACAACTCAACACTAATCTTATCAAAACCTGTTGATTTTTTATTCTTTAAATTTTTCACTGCATGTATTATTTCATTTAGATCAGTTGGTTCTATAAAAAATGATTGCAGATACGAACGGACAAGTGGAAGAGTAACTGTGGGAACTGTACAAGGTCGGTCAGACTGGACAGAGATAAGGTATTTGTTTATCTCGTCTGCGATGACGCTTGGTTCTGCCGTGAATGTTCCGTCTGGCAATTCAATGCGCTCTACATTTTTGTTGGAGGTCACTCCTGTCAGACTATTAATTACTTTCCACTGTTGTGATACATTTCCACTGCAACTTTCAATTTTTCTTGCATAAAAATTATTTTTTGTGAAGGAAACCTGAGTGCTTAGGTCTGAACAAAATTTGTTAAAGTAATTTTTTAAAACGTTGTCATAAGGTCTTCTTTTACAAATTTTGAATAGTTTCTTTCTCTTTTTGAATTTATTCAAAATTTGTTGATTAATCCATGGACTCAAAGACTTAGCCTTCAATAATTTGTGACAACTATTAAATGTTTTACTACAGCTATCTACAATTTTAATTAACAAATCATGGAATTTACGATAACATAAATTTACATCTCTTTCTGAATAAACTTCTTCCCAACTAGTACTTTGTAATTTATTTTTAACTAAGTTAAAATCAATAATAGATTTGTTAGGTGAAATTTTATTATTAATTAAGTTGATGTTGTCGTTATTTCTAAAACTAATTCCTAATATACAATGGTCTGTTATACCTTCATCAAAGACAGCACTTTTATATTTACTTATGTTTCTGCTTCTCACAAATACATGATCTATACATGTTTTAGATATATTGGTTATCCTAGTAGGATCATTTATTAATGATACAAATCCATTGTTATACAATAAAGTGCTGTAATTATTCGATACTGCACTAGTAGCAGCTATGTTAATGTTAATGTCACCTACAAAAATTACATTATTGTTTATATTACTTAAAACATTAGATATTTCGTCTAAAAATAAGTTTTCAGAAAAATTGTGCAATCTGTATAGGCAAAGTAATTTGAAATAAGATCTATTAAACCTGACATTCAGAAGCAGGGCATCAGCTGTTGTCATGTTTAACTGCAATTGATTACAATCAAAACTATTGTCTACATAACACAGAACACCACCTGATCTATACACATCATTACATTCAGCAAACAGAACATAGCCTGGAATATTAAATAACTCTACTTCGTCAGTACCGATCCATATCTCACTGAGTATGATAATGTTAATTCTATTAATACTATTGTTTATATTGATAATGAAACTGTCAAAATTTTTTCTCATGCTTCTTATATTAGTGTAGATGATATTGAAACCTCCTTGATTACTCTCTAAGTTGAAAAATGTATTAATGTCTGATTGAGTATTATCTGTCATTATACAAATAAAGATATTTTAATGAATATTACTTTTAATACATTTAATAAAAATGGAATAAATTTAAAATATTGTACTATAAATTTACACAAAAAAATGGTCATACGAAAATTTTATTTTAATACCAATAAGGTAATGATGTTGATGAAGTTTTTTGCACTGATAAGGAGCAAAAACCGGCAAAGAAACCCCGGCTCAATGATGGATTGAGTGTCCCTGGATGCTCTCATTGGGTAGATGGTAACCAGGCCTCTCAATTAGGGGAAACATCCAAATTTGTAGTCTCACCCGAAGTTGTGATGCCAATTCCCAAAGTTAAGGCCACCACAAAGAGGTCAAATCGGAAAAAAGGGAAGACTGCGATCTTAACAGAATCGCCATACAAAAGAGAACTTATGGAGGCTATAAATGAAAGGGAAGAAAAAAAAATCGTATCAAGCAAGAAAAAGCAAGAATGAGGTTGTTTAAGAAGGAGAAAAAATCGAAGAGTAAGGAAACTAAAGAAAAAAACCTGAAGAAACTTGAAAAAAAGAAGGAACAGAAAAATGAAGACAATGATGACAATGATGATGAAGATGATGCAGACTGTGCCTGTTTGTATTGTGGAGAGTTCTATTCAAAATCAGTAGAAGGGTGGGTATCGTGCTATAGGTGCAAAAAGTGGGCTCACAATTCATGCGCAGGCATAGACAGTGAGGACGATGAAGCTGTATTGTTATGTGAATTATGTGACGATGAGGACTGAGAATAGGATTTGAAAACAATTGATGTTAGTTTAAGTAGCCTTAGGAAAAAAAGCTATGACAAAACACGTTTTAGTAGTTATAATTAACAATATACGTTTGGAGGGAAGTTTTTCAAAAATGTTGACATGTATTTCATGACCACCCAATTCTGCCCCGATACCCGGGGCAGAACGGGAAATTGTAATAGGTGTAATTTTCAAAATATAAAAAAAATTATTGATGTTTAGTTAAGATATGAATATTTTCTTGTTGTGTGCTAATGTTCAATAAACATGTATAAAATATTTCAGCCTTTTTAATCAACCCTTTTTACATGAAAAAAAAATATATATTTACTAAGTACCCCATTCCGCCCCGGGTTCCCCTAGACACATAAATAAACATTTTTTCGACAATTGAGGCTGAACATCAAATAACTTTTGAACAATAAATATACATAATACTACTCTATAGAAATAGTGTAGCCACATAACATATACACTTAGAAATTTAGAATCAATAAAGAAAGAGACCATGATCCGCCCGCCACAGCGTCTAGAGATTCAGAGATACAGTAGTGACTTTGGCTATAGTTTAAGCTCTTGTTGAATGCAATGTGTGGTCATTTGTATAAGCGCTGGCTAGACTCCAATATGCTCTATTTTACTAGAATGGCCTCTTTATCAAATAGTTCCACCAAGTTTATACTGGCTGAGATAGTTGTTTTAACTTATGGCCGATATGCGGTAGTGATACCAAAAACGATCCGCACGTCTGTTCTCACGCTATTTTGAAATATTTTTCAGTTAAGAAAACATTAATAGTACAGTTTTTCTTTACTTTCAGTATTCAATACATTATTCGATTAAAATAATTTTAACTTAGTGTATTTGCTACTATATATTTGTATTAAGAAATCGTATTTAATCTACTAAGTGACACTTTCAACTTATCAATTTTATATTTACATTGTTATAAGTTAAACAGTTAAAAAGACCAGTTATATTTACTCGTATTTTCCCAGTTATCCCCAAGAGTTTCATCATACGTGGAAAAAAAGTTCAACGTTTATGATGTTGTTCGATTAATGCAGTGTTAGCTTAAATTTAACTAATAGTCTCTCATATTTTACTACAAAATAATAAATTTGAAATACTTGTAGGTTTAATGAGTCCAAGGGATAGTTTGACGCAAGTGCAGATAAAGTTGGACATAATTTATGTATGTACTGATTATCATAAAAAAACAGATAAAATAAATATTATGTTTTTGAAGGTTATAATAAAACTTGCAGTGATTTTGTCGTGTTGCGAACAATGGAAGAAAATGCCATCTATCTTCATAAAAGATGGCATTCGATTTCAGCAGCACTCCTTCGTGAATGAGCTTGACCCTGGCATAGAAACGATTTGTGTCGTTTTGAAATTGAGGGGAGAGAGGCTCGGGCTGTGTGGGGCTTATAGGCCGCCCATTGTTAGGCATACCTGTCTCGCTTCTTTGTTTCACTCTCTGTTCGTGGATCTAGCGATCGAAGTGAGGGGTGTGATATGTTTAGGAGATATGAATGTTGATCTCATGTCAAAAACAAGCATCGTATCTCGATATTACAGCCGACTCTTGAAAGAATCCAATACGTCACAGATTGTCAATGAGCCCATCAGAGTGACAGCAACCTCAGCCACATTGCTAGACCACATCATTGTGGACAGGTTGGTTGAAGTCAAGAGGAACGGCGTCGTGGATGTCTCGAGTATTAAGGATCATAGGGGTGTAAGCATTACAGATCACAAGTTAACCTATTGCATTGTTGAGGTTACAAAGAACAAAATAGAACACAAATTTATTAAATATACAGATTTTAGCAGCTTTGACCCAGAAAAAGTTGTAAGCGAGATAGCGGCTTGTGACTGGGATGGTATATTGAACGAACAAGACGTCGATATTGTGGAGGCATGGATAACAAATAATATTAGGAAAGTATATGACAAAAATGCCCCTGTAGTATGTAAGAAAGTGTCCAAGAAAAAAGCCCCATGGCGAAACGATGACATCCGAAAGATGACGAAGGTTAAAAGTAAGTTACGAAATAGATATTGGAATTACAGGCATATAGATGACTGGGAGAGGTACAAAGAAATAAGAAACCGACTGAATAATATGATCAGAATGGCAAAAAAAGAGATTTTTTTCTGATAAGCTATCCTCTTCAAAAAATCCAAAGGAGTTCTGGACATGCCTTGAGAAAAATGATATTGTGCAAACAAGGGATTGCTCGAACATTCCACCTGAACTTAAAGCGCATGAGATCAATGAATACTTTATAAACATGGGAGCTGGCCCGAAGATTGATAAAAGCGTGATGAATGAAATAAAATCTAAAGCTGTGGGCAGCGATGAAATTTCGATTGACATGATCAAGTCAGTGAGCCCCTACGCAGTCAAAGCCATTACACACCTGATAAACGTTTCCCTGGTTGGCAGCGTGTTTCCAAAGTCATGGAAAACAAGTATTGTTCGGCCAATACCGAAAGGGCAAGCTGCCAATCAGGTAGACCAGCTAAGGCCAATTTCAATACTCCCAGCCATGTTTAAGATACTGGAAAAGATTGCCATTCGACAAATAGACAGTTTTATGAAAACATCGGATATTTTACCGAAGCTGCAATCGGGCTTCAGGCGCAATCATAGTACATGTACAGCCCCGTCAAATCTTTTCAGTGATATGATTGACGCCAAAGATATGGGTAAATATAACTCCATTGTTATGTTGGATTATTCTAAGGCCTTTGATTCAATGGACCATGAGATGCTTTTAGCGAAGATGAGCTATTATGGCTTTGAATTGAGCGTAGTCAATTGGATAAGGTCATACTTAGACTCCAGGCTGCAGGTAACGCGTTTAGGGAGTGAAACGTCAACCCCGCTTGTGAAGTATCGAGGCATTCCTCAAGGTAGTTGCCTAGGGCCTATTCTGTTCAATATGTACACAGCCGATATGCCGAGCTGTGTGCAAAATTGCACAGTTCATTTGTATGCTGACGACTCGCAGCTGCACTTGTCTTATGAACCATCGCAGATGGTGTCAGCCATTGATATGATCAATGTCGACCTTGAATAAATATTGGGGTGTTAAGTGGCGAATGGGCTGAAACTAAACATAGGCAAGTGCACTGTGTTGCATACGGCGCCACACAACATTGAGCAGTCCCTCAGTGAAAGAGGAGTGATGGTGAGGCTTGATGGCCAGAGTTTGGCTGTATTTGATAGGGCGAGGACTCTTGGCGTTGTGCTAGTCAGCGGCCTCACGTTCTCTGACCATGTCACGCATGCCTGTCAACGAGCACTCGGTAGACTAAGGGGACTCTACAGATTTAGAGATCTTTTACCTGAGTCTGCGAAACTACGTATCATGCAGTCACTAGTCCTGTCCGTTTTCGCCCCCTACTGTTTCCCAGCCTACGGGAATAGCATTTCTGGAGAAGACATGCATCGTATTCAAAAGTTACAAAACTCTGAAATCCGTTTCATTTTTAATTTGAAACGATTTGAGCATGTCTCTCCTTACAGAGATGCCGCTGGGATGATGTCGGTAGAGACCGTCTGCAGGGTCATGACGTACTGCATGGTCCACAGGGCTCTTGTTAATCAGGAGCCTCAGTACCTTAGTGAGAAGCTCTAATTTCGGGATGAGGTCTCTAAGCGCAGAACCCGCCATGGGAATCTTCTTCACTTTCCCAAAGTTAGGTTGGAGTTGGGAAGGAGGAGCTTCTCTTATTTCGGCCCGAAATTGTACAACGACCTCCCACCAAACGTGAAACAATGTTCAATAGCTACATTT
Source organism: Homalodisca vitripennis (assembly GCF_021130785.1). Lineage (NCBI taxonomy): Eukaryota > Metazoa > Arthropoda > Insecta > Hemiptera > Cicadellidae > Homalodisca > Homalodisca vitripennis. The sequence continues at coordinate 43,040,456 of NC_060211.1, read as the reverse complement.
AAGAATAAGATGAGGCAGAATTTGCTTAATGTATATATTTTCTTTATTTATTTGTATTTCATTTTCATGTATATGTTGTATGTGACGATAGATGTTCTGAAAAGCAGTTGTTCTGTATGTAACTGAGAAACGCTTGATGAAAATAAAGACAACATTATTATTATTATTATTATTAAGAAAATAAAACATCGACAAAATTGTATAAAGTTTTGGGGTATTCGTCAAAACAAATGATATAGGACTTTTTATTTTAATTTGGATGTTGTAAAGATGATTATTATACTCCGTGCAACTCATACCTGATAATATAGAATTACACAACTTGAAAACCATGCTCCTCAAGTTCCGCTTAAACACAATCTGTGAGTTTCTAAACAGATGCTGTCCAAAGGTACCCAATACGTATATCATGGAAGTCCAAGAGAGGCTAAGCTTGAGTATCTGATGCAGCGAAACGTAACTGCTCACAGAAATGCTTGGAGGCATTTCGCAAAGTAGATAAGATTGCTTTAGACTCTTTGGTTCGTAATCCAAATCTTCTAGGCCTTCTGTATTGTGTTAAGATAGGATTAGAAGAGTACTTCTCCATATGACGGGAACTGACCGTAAGGATAACAATGTACATATTACCATCTTTATTAAACCATTCCATAAAACCCCAGGAGTTCTTTAGTTTCCTGGTGTACGGAGACAGATTTAGATTAAGAGTTAGAATACACGGTTGGCCTTAAGGTGCTTTAAGGATATATCACCCACTCCCATAATGCTATGATACATAATGAAGCAAAAATTTTAAATATATATATATATATATATATACTTTTTGCGATTCAATATCTTTTATTGAAATTAAATTAGGCTATTGCCACTTATACAAATTTAATGAAACGGCCAAATACAAAATAATTGAATCGTACAAAGTGAGGGCTCTGTGGTATAACGGTAGCTCATTCACCGGGCAACTGAGAGATCCGGGTTCGAGTCCCGGCGGAGCAAGTACTTTTAGCGATTCAATATTGATTTTAATTAAATTAGGCTATTGCCACTTATACAAATTTAATGAATGTAAACAGAAGTCATTTGACAGGTAATTGGTCTTCCGATCATATGTTAGTTTGCTTATTTAAACACATATTTGTAAAAAGTGAGGGCTCTGTGGTGTAATGGTAGCACATTCACCCATCAAGTGAGAGATCCGGGTTCGAGTCCCGGTGGAGCAAGTACTTTTTGCGATTCAATATTTATTGAAATTATATATATATTTATTTATTTGTTTATTTATTTATTTAGAAAATTCTGATCTTTAGTTTGGACTAAGGGTGCAGACTGAAAATAAAAAGTAGTTCTATAAAATAGTCATTAAATATTCGAATTTCAAGCAGTATTATAAATTTGTTTCTGTGTATAACAAAAGGTCAACAATACTTTCTCAGGTTTCATTAGTAAGAAGAATTTAATAAATTGCGTATAATTATAAAGCCGTTAGTAAATACTAAAAGTTTTGCAGCCTGGGAACTTTCACCGCTTCGTCATTAAGAAATATTTCTTGGAGCATAACTTTCCTTCGCATTGTCATCATAAAAGATGTTTCATAATCTAATGACATTTATCAGTAAGAATCCAACGCTATAGAATCTAAACTCTAAAATAATTGAATTTACGTTTAAATTTAAGCTCTGAGAATAACGAACCAAACGCATAAATAAACTGTAGCAAATTTATACATTAACTAGCAGTTCATGGTGGGTGCGCGTGTATAATAATACGTACAGAGCTATAAGAACAAGTTAAATAATAATTGATAAACTAGATTTATAAATAGATTGTTTTTCAATGTTATTCAGTATCTTTTAAATCTTTTTACGATGCTTTGGTTCACAACAACTCACCATTGAAAACTGATCATATTGCTGTTCACTTATAAAAAGTCAGAAAATTACTAAATTCCTCGAAGAGGCCTTAAGATCCAAAAATATGCGAACTTCCAAAATTCATGGAGCTATATTATGCGTGACCCTGTAAAGCTCGATTTGATATGGATTTTAAATATTTTAAATTCAATATAATAACATATTTTTAGTTAACAGTAAACCTTTGTTTTATTCGCTAAGTTAATTATAGTTCTAACATACGGCAATAAAATAGTATTAAAGTTATTTAAGTTTTTTTTGTTTATAATATATACTCCTTTAAGTACATGTGCTGATTATTTTTTAGGAATCATATTAATTCTTGGAAACAGAATCACGCATAAAAATAATGTAATTTTTTATTTTAACTGAATGTAAACAAGCTGCCACACACAACCCAGGCTGTTACACAGGCCTTAGGCGGATCGTACATTTTTTGGAATATTATTTAAGTTGTACGCAACTTTATCTCACGTTAATTATATTTCAGAAGATCCTCACAAACGTCATCGTCATATAAGGCCTAATGGGGTATGGCTAATAAAGCAATCCGCTTTTTTTACAGACCTTATAAATAAAAACGGATCGCTAAATGTGATGCTAAGCTCGAATCTAGAAAACGGCTTTGGCCGTTTCGACATATTCTTCTTTTTAATATTCATTGAAGTTTGAGAAAGGTTATATGAAGGGAAAATATGAATAGTTTCAATTATATATGTTGATGTTTTTTGATTCGAAACTGGTTCACTTCCTTGACAATATGTATGAAATTCTTTTCTGTTCTTGAGGGGAAACTAAAGGGTGGAAGTAGATAGTTTTTGTCCAAAATATCCAAATATTATTTTTAAGCTTATATAAGCATATATGTTGTTGATGGGGGTACAATATTAAAATTAATTAAAATACTAGTACTATAGTATACGGGCAGTACTTTTTTTTGTAAACGCGTTTTTAATCTAAGGCGGTTTCCAAAATCAATGATTTTACTTTATTGGCCTTCTAAAAAACATAAATCCGCGTCAGTAGATTAAGAGAAATTGCGTGAGGAGCCATGGGAAACTAATAACGTATAATGAAATAAGGTATCAGAGCCCTGGACGTTTCTTTACAGTCTATGTCCTTGTCCAAGGCTATTTAACAATTATTCCATTATATAAAACACAGAGCTAAAATTTGAGTTTTACGAAGCCGTTCTTCTGTCGTGTGATTTGCACAGCGATGAATTAATATAGCCGCAGGAGCTCTTTGTTTCCGTTTATTATGAAGAGCAACATTTATGTTTGTTCACTTCAAAGCGAGGTTTGCCGAAACTTTGTGAAATGAAAGGCACGAATGCAAGGCAGAAAAATCTCGATATTCCTATAAATGTTTGTAACCATGCATGAAGATTGTTTTAATATAACGGATCAATCTAGTATATGGGTAATGATTTATTATTTTCCGTTTTAATTCTATATAGTGAAAAGCAGATGACTTGTTGAGATTATTTTGTTCGACATATTAATATTATTCTTTTTTTCTGTTTTGTTTTTAAAATACATTGCGAGACAATAGCAGGATCGGAATGTACATTAATACCGAAACACAAACACCAATATGCATATATATAGAGCTTCCAAAACTAATAATTTTGGTAGACCTATTAAAAACCAACAACTATACACTAAAAATGAGTTATCTTTCGAGAAAAATTAAGTAATTCATAACAGAGTACAATTTAATGTTTTTATGCGGGCTTTGTAAATCACATGCAGGGAATTCATTCAAAAAACTTGGAATACGATAGTTCTAATTTTAAAAGTTCTAAACAAAAATGCAAATTCATTTTTTGTGCTTTTTTAAAATTCTGTTCTAGATTATAAGCCTTAAAAACCTTAAGGATATAAGTTTTAACTCTAAACATAGTATTTTATGTAATTTAAAAAGCAAGTTAGTGAATTCTTTATACTTTAACCTGAAATAAATCTCCGTTACAAAGTACATGCCATATAAACACATTATTTGAAATTTTTCACATGAAAATTGATATTTTAGAAAGTTAAGGTCTTCTTTTATTTTTGTATTCAAAACATGTACCAAATAAAAATAGTTTTTAAATGAAAAGTTTTAATTTCTAAAACTAAATACATATCAAATAAAATTCCTGTATATTATACAAACTTTCTATATAGTATAAAAATTTAATTGTTTTTTAATGTAAATTCATATTGATCTCAAATTTTATTTGTGCTTTTAAAGAAGATGAAGTTAAAATATGGTTCTATATGCAATAGTACTTGACTTCATATATCAGCATCTGTCTCTTAATCTTTCACGATTGCCACAAGTACATGCCATTAAAAGATTATAATTAGTTATAACTTGTTCTTTTTATTTGTTTTATGCACTTGAGAGTTATTTTCATTTTCAGAGTTATTGTACATTACTCGAGATTTTGTTGGCAGTTTAATGAAACGTTGTGTAAAGAATCCACAATATGTTTAAAATATGCCGGTTAAAACAGTAGCAAGTACTCTAGTCCCAGACTCCGCAACCCATTCAGGAATTCGCCGCTTCAAACAGGGGGGGATAAGTAACTTCAGGATTGACATCCCTCCTCTTGAACATGTCAATAAGCTACTACAAACTCAGGCTAGGCTATAAACATTGAATAGGCTTTCACGGTATTGATTCAAATACACAACTTATAATGTTATAAACGTTATTCAAAACTATAAAATAAGAATAATTTTGTAATTTACTCGTAATTTTGTAAGTTACTTCATACTAGTTTAGTATATGTTCAGTTTATCTCTAGTTCACCATTCTGTTAGTGCAGTTTCTGGAATCTGACGCATGGAGTGAGGTGCGTCTAAAGAGATAATAAAAAATGTCAAAGACGGAAAACCTGATGTGACAATGAGAATACCTCGTCAACTAGATTACACTAAATTTTGTAGTCTAGGAGTAACTGGTGTTGACACGATGTAAAGAGTTCGTGTTGCCCTTCTTCGTGCTCAATACTTTTTGGATCTCTTCAGACGAATATGAGCGAAGACTCCAGAAGTCTCTGACAGCGTCAGATTCTAGATTCAGCACTAGGAGAAAATCAACTGGAACTAAACTAAACATACACATTGAATCAATCCTTCTCACCTTTTGCTACATTATGTCCTTTAATATGATTTTTACATATTGAATATTTTAATATGACACTATACCACAAACACACACGAGAGCTTATTAACGTGCTTTACAAACCCAGTGTGGAACCCTACTCTCTGTAGAGACAGTTAAAACCGAGGCAAGTTGTCAAAGCGGAGGAGAGGCTGTAAGCGATTGGGCTTATATTTTGGCAACGTGATAAATCAAGAAATCCCAGTTACAAATCTAAAGAAAGTGGCGTCAATGTATCTTCTACCGTAAAGGATCGTTCCTGTTCCCAATCTCACAAATTTTTGTTCCTTCTACTAAAAAATGTTGACTTTCCATAATTGTTTACAATACGATTTATGTACAGGTATAGTAATTTAAAAACAGGAAATTATTATATAGACACACCCAAGTCTCAAACAATACTAAAATGTAGAAATTTTAAACTAGTATATATTTATAACAACAAAAATATTGTAAATTTGTTAATTATTATATTTGTTAAGGAGTTTTGACAGAGAACTGACTAGTCTAATCATCTAGATATTGATCTATTACTTTTCTATGTTCAACAACTTTATAAACAGATGTAAACGTAAGACCTGGAGTATACTGCTTGTGCAAAATAAACCCTCCAAAACTGCTATAATCGTACTAATAAATAGCATGATATTTTGACAATGTAATATGTAACGATATCATATAATTATATTTGTTTGTTTACAAGTGTCTTTACCGTTTTCTCACCATTACAGCATGATAAGATTTGTCGCAATACTTTCTGCCCAAATTATTTTTTTGTCAGATTTTTTGGTGGCCTTTGGTTATTTGCTTTATTATCAGTTATTTACTATAGTTTTAGTATGAAATATGTAAAATTTAATAATAACAATAAATTATAGCATGTCGACATATGTCGACAGTGGGCATGAACGGGTTCAGTTAGAGAATAGAGGCTAATGTAGACATTTGTCGACAGTGGGAATGAAAGGGGTGGTTTTAAAATAAGTTAAAAAATGAAATAATGATGCTTTTATTGTTCCACTACAGTATTTATGAATAGATTACATATCAGAAAGGATTGTATAAGAGATTACTTCCTCAGGAAGTATGGAAAGCCTCCGCACAAAGCACATGGCATCCAACTTGACAAGTCTTGCACCGTTTCCTTGTTGCTTTGGAACACAGTGCGCAGCGAATTTGCTTTTGAACTGTTTCTAAATGATGATCTTTTTCCACTGAATCGGATTTCAGGCAACACCCTACTGGATACTGTCCTGGCTTGGCCGTCCTGCAGAGGATCGATGGCTTGTGCATGTTCGCATGTACGTACGGACAATGTAGCGGGTGAATCCAAGAAGATCTAATTGTTCTTTCAGCTCCTTTTGGCGTCATTCTGTATAAAATCCAAGCATTATTCATACTCACATTCAGCATGTATGCAACCATTGGCCAATACCACTTTTTGTTGCGAATATGAATACGGTAGGTAGATACATTTTCATCTAGCCTATCCACCCCACCCATATTCATATTGTACCAATTGATGGGGGGGGGGTGGGGGGGGGGGGGGGTGGGGGGGGGGGGGGGTGGGGGGGGGGGGGGGTGGGGGGGGGGGGGGGTGGGGGGGGGGGGGGGTGGGGGGGGACTGGACAGTGATTTACATAAAGTGTAATAATTAGACTAGTATTAATTTATCTGCATAAAAAAGCCCTAACCATCAAAATTGCTAATAAACAAAAGTGAAGAACAAATGAAAGGAACACCAAATGAGGATTAACAGTTAACAGCAAAATGTTTTTTATCAAGCTGTTGAGTATATGTCACTGGAAAGTTTATGGAATTAGTCCAAGTGCCTTATCTTTGAACCACCATGTAGATGTATTTTTCTTACTATCACATGTTACAGAGAATGGTTGAATGTAATGTTATGCACAGAAATGTTTCAAATGAAAGGCGACGGTTTATGTTTTAGGCTGTGATGTGATGGTGATTTGGAAGCTCAATCGTGTATGAAATGGTGGACATGTAGTTTAGTATATATTATTTGCTCAAGTTGAAACGTTCTGGTTTTGGAAGTTTTTTCTTAGAAGTGCAGAATGTATCTGTTGATATGGTAAAGTTTGAAGTCCTTATTGTGTACTTTAAAAAAGGCAGTAATATAAAAAAAGAGTTTTTCTACTTCCCAAGTACATGAGTTTAGTATGTCACATGAGTGTTTTTATCTCTTGCCAATAGAATTCAGCTAATACAATATCTTAAATTTATTACGCTGTTAAATGATACTTTAAAAAAAACTATCTTCATATGTGTTTTTAACATTTACTGAGAAATCCTGGCTACTAAACACAGTCAAGTATGTATGAACAAAACATTATTATCAGCACATCGTTTTTAACCACATTCTTAACACTCCAGTAGTCGCGCGGAGCACAGTTGTGCTCCAGGTATTTTGTTTTTGGTGTCGGTGACAGTTGGTAGCGCCGATGACCTTGAGCGGTCATCTACCTGTCACCCCACTCACCCTCTGTCGACCAGTGTGTTTGTAGTCGTCTGTCAGCGTGCATCGCAGTTTTGTGAATTATTTACTTAAGCGCTACGCTCTTGGAGCACAACTGTGCTCCGCGCGAGTACTCTTGTTACTGTTTTTCTTAGCTTATCGGTTGTATATGTTTTTTATTTTATTAGTTTTCTGCTTCTTTTATTAATTTTTATGATGAAATAAATGATTGTTCAATAAAAAGTACAATGGACCATCGTGATCGTGTTGACCCCACTTGACCGTGAACAGTTGCGTCGTTGGTTGGCTGAAACTGAAGAGGACAATGAAAGTGTTTTTGGAGTTGAAGATGTAGACGAACAAGAAGTCGATCACGTTGAGGGCTCAAGATGATGTCGGATCCGAAGAATCAGATGGAGGTGAAGAGACAGAAGTTGACTCTTCAAACGAAAGCAGTGACCATGAAATTGACTTTGAAGACGGTGCTCCTTTTGTCAACCCTGAGTTTTACATAGGAAAAGACAAGGATACAAGATGGTACCTTGATCCCCAAGTTCCTCGTGCGACCCGAACACCTAGACACAATATCATTCCTGTATTTCACCGTCCAGGACCACAAGGTAATGCCAGAAATGCCAATACCCCTGCTATGGCCTTTGAATGTTTCATTGATGACAATATGGTCACACGAATTGTTGAATACACAAACATTTACATAAGTAAGGTAAGGGCTAATTTTCAAAGAGATAGAGATGCGAGACCTACTGATGCACGTGAAATAAAAGCCCTAATAGGAATATTGTACCTAGCAGGTGCACTGAAAGCAGGAAGAAGAAATGTCACTGACATGTGGGACAACACTACAGGTACTGGAGTTGAAGCAATCTACCTGACCATGAGTTTGAATAGGTTTAGATTTCTTCTACGATGCCTACGTTTTGACAATATTCATAGTAGAGATGTGAGACAATCTGTAGATAAGCTAGCAGCCTTCAGGGAAATTTTTGATAAGTTCGTATCAAATTGTAAGAGCTCATACAAACCCACAGATTATTTGACAATTGATGAACAGCTGGTAGGTTACAGAGGAAACTGCCAATTTAGGGTTTACATGCCAAGCAAGCCTGCTAAGTATGGCATAAAGATTTTTGCTCTTGTTTCTACGACTAACTTTTTTGCAACCAATCTTGAAATTTATGTAGGCACTCAGCCAGCTGGACCATTCCATAGGAGCAACAACACTCAAGAGTTAGTTATGCGACTAGTTGAGCCTATAGCGGGATCGAACAGAAACATCACGTGTGATAAACTGGTTCGCATCCGTGCCTCTAGCCAAACGACTCCGCGAAGAAAAAAAGCTAACTCTTATTGCCACTCTCCGTAAAAACAAACGTGAGGTACCACCAAACTTTCTACCTGATTCAAACAGAGAAGTAAAGAGTAGCATCTTTGGATTTCAAAAAGACTGCACTCTAGTATCTTATGTACCCAAAAAGAATAAAGCGGTTTTGATGATTTCCACCATGCATGACGACGCAAGCATCGACCCTGAAACAGGAGATGAAAGGAAGCCCATGATAATAACATCATACAACGACACTAAGTATGGCGTCGACATTCTTGATAAAATGTGTCGTCAGTATGATGCAGCAAGAAACTCAAAAAGGTGGCCTCTGACTCTTTTTTCACCTGCTAAATGTGGGAGGTGTGAACGCTATGACAATATACAAGGCAAATCAAAATCTTGACTTCATAAATAGGCTGGATTTTTTGAAAAAGCTGTCTTTTGAGTTGATGAAACCCCAAATGGAACACCGCATGACCCTAGAAATGATACCAAAGCAGATCAAAACTAGAGGCAATCTGTTGCTGCACCCTGATGAAGCGAGACCGGTCCGACCGCAACCTCAGCCCCCCAGAGCTGCTACAACTGGAAGGTGCTACCTGTGTGGCAGAGCAAGGAACAAGACAACCAGGAAATCATGTTCAAAGTGCTATAAATGGGTCTGTGTTGATCATTTACAAAGTGTCTGTGTTGATTGTCTAGAATAAAGACATAGTCTAGAGGCAAGCTTCCAAAGTTGATTGTAATAATAACTTTTTTTTTTTGTAAAACACACTTTTTTTATCCTAAACCTGTAAAATACACTTTAATTTATATCTGAGCAATTGTACAGACGTTTCTTTTACCCAACATGTCATATTAATGCTGATTTATATGGTTATAATGCAGAATATCATTAGAGGTCAATGGAGCACAATCGTGCTCCGCGCGATCACACTCACGTTACTGTGAACCGCGCGAGCACCGGAGTGTTAATCATGTTCTTTTCTTCTGATTAAGAATATGATTTTAGATAATATATATATTATATATTTTTATTTCTTCATATGTATATATTATCTTCTGTAATACCAATCGGCTTTAATAGTCTTCCAAGTAGTTTAAAGTTTAAACAAAACAGAAAATCCAGTGTTCATGTTTTAATTTTCGAGTTCCCAGAACCCTTCATCAGAAACACACTGATTTAATGAAACAGAACCCAAACCAAGAATTAAAAAAATAACAAAAACAAGAATTTAAACAAATAAATACCATAAACAACAAGATTCCAATCAGCTGTATATAGAATCTTGTTGTTTATTGTATGTATTTGTTAACATTCTTTTTTTGGTTATGTTTTTAATTCTTGGTTGTGGTTCTGTTTCTATGTTTTATATACTAAATTACAGTGTGATTCTGATGATGGGTTCTGGGAACTCGAATTTAAAACATGAACAAAAATGTGAGTTTAAAACTTGAAGGAGGTTCATTGTAGTATTCCTCCTCCTTCTGTCTGTGTTGTCTGTTTTAACACCTGAAGTTGATAATAATAGTTAATGTATCTAATATGTTGTGTACGCTTTTATAGGTTTGTTATTTGCTAAGTAACAACTTTATTTTATTTATGTTTTAAATGAGCAATTAACACTTCATTAAAACTAGTTATATTTTGCCTATTTTTTTTACTGCTTGGTGCTAAAAAGCTGAAAGTGATTTAACTAGTTAGTAGTATAAAAGTTTTTAGTCTAATAAATAAGAAAATACGTATTTAGTAAAAAAGAAAGTTATTGCCTTAAAAATATTTAGTACTTGTTGATTTGATTATACATCTGTTCGTCTGTTAAAAAATATTTCAAAGGGTTAATTTTCTTGGAATTACTAATAATGTGCCAGTCATGTTAAAATTATTAAATTACTAAATACAAAGAATATTGGGTTACATATAAAATCGTATACAATAATTCCACAAAATTGTTATCTACTTGGATATGTTACTAGTCAAATTTGATTGTTATAGAAATGTTGACTTTTTAATGCATTGTGTCTTAATTTTTAATAATAACAAAATCAAGTATTTTTAAGTGCATGGAATATTTTGAATTTTAGATTTTCCATAACAGTAAAAAGCTCATCCTTGAAAAATTCCATAAACAAAAATAATACTGTAAAAAGATTAATGTTTAAGTGTTTTAATTGCTAAAGTAGGAGACATATCTTTGCAAGCCTGAGTTTATTGTTTATTAATGTAAAAGGATCTCAATTACTAAATTTAATATTAGTGTTATCAGAAAAAATAATCTTGTATATTCATGTGAAGTTTAAACAATATATCTCAAGCTGAAGTCCATGAAACAACGGTTTATGTGACACAACCCAGGCTTGCAACGATGCCTCTTACTATATTATAAATACAATCTGAATATATATTTTTAATGTATGCATTAAAGTTCACATTTCCATTGAATGTTCTTCAATCAAACTCAGATAGTGTCTGTTTTTAAATTTGGATTTTCTTTTAAGCATTCTTAGATACAATAATTTGCTTGAAGCTGTGTTTACAGTTGCTAGCTAGATTGTCAAACATTCTTTCACTATGTTTTTTGACTTTGACTTTGACTATGTGTGGTACAGTCAAGAAAAAAAATGAAAATATGTTTACACTACTTCTTTTTATACAAACATCATTCCAAGAAGTAGAAGTGATTGTTGTTGTAGGCTATCCTGCAGTCACTATTTGAAACTTGTGTTCCAAAACGCTGATTGGAACACGTGTTTTATATTGTTGTTTTATAACTGTTGTTAAACTAAAACCGTTATATTTAACAATTATTATTCACTGTTATTGTTACTTATATAAATATATTTTGTTAATTTTGTCAAATGTAATGTTATCTTTGCTGTTAAGAATGATAAATAAATAACCATTTCAATGTTATTTGCTTCATGATTAATAAACCTTAGTTGTTTCTATTGCTGCAGTTATTTCTCAATTTAATATTATTCTCTAATATTGAGTATTGTCATTTTAAAAACAGAAGTTGACAAAGAAAATGAAGTTTGTCAATATCAATATTGTATTAATTTTTGAAAGTGATTAAATCCAATCAGTGAGGGGTCTACACACATCTCGAGACAATCAACCCAACCTGAGTAAGTTTATAAAAAAAACATCTTAAGTCCTTAACTAGAAGATATTTAATCCAACGAGTTATTGAATTCTGCAGTAATGCAATGAATAAAATATTATCTAATTAATAAATAAATTAAATATTATGAATTCAGTTTTTTCCTCCTTGTTTGGTTTTTTGCAAACAATGTTGCAGCCAATATTTTGTTATTACATTGTTGTTTATATTTGTGTGTGCATTTTCAGTCCGCTTTTTATACAGGTTGTGGTACTTAAGATAATTTTCCTTTTAGTTCCAACAGTATGTGGTGGTTGAAGACAATAAAATACTTCATTACTTATATGCTTCGTCCTGGGAATTGTGTTGAAAGGTAACGCAGCATTTAAAATTATTAACCAAGAAACATGTGAGTGAAATGTTTTTAATTCCTTATTTTTATTTATCTGTATCTAATTTTGTGCTGGAAGTATGATTGATTTAGTTTTATTATGAAAACTCCATAATTGAAAAGAAAATTGAATAATCTAATAAATACACTTTTTTGTCAAAAAATTTGAAAATTTACTATTTAGTGACTTATATTTATATACATACTTCAAGTGACAATGTGTGTATACAACAAAAACGCGAGAAGGGGTAGAGAGACCTGCACACAAACAACACTCGCGGGGCGCAGATTTTACTTTACCAATACACAACAGCACAGTATTCAGAATAGTCATCATACACAAGATCCAAGCTTTTATATGCATTGTCTGTATGCATCAATTCCCAGAACAGAGAGATACCATGAAGAGAGAGCCAAGATGGTTGCTGCATCATCCTGTTCATACAATTGATGAATTCTTGACACTCATTAACCTAAATTATACCATTGTTTTGATACAATTGGACATTGTCTCAAGGTTAGTTTAGTTAAAATATGTGTTTTCTTCTTAAGTGTTTCAAATTTCATAGAAATTACAAATTTATTTTGTTATCACTTTTTAGTAGTATCACTAAATTTTTAATAACTCAGAAACACGATTTAGGGGACCCACACTTTTTTTGGGCCTAGACAGAAAGTAAAACCCAATACTGAATAAATCTATTCTCTAATTTATTGCATCAGCCCAAATGGTACACCCATGTTAGTTACTCAAGACTAACTGAATGTCTGTTGAAATTAAATAATAATGTACATGTTTACAGGCCTATTAATAAACCAAGTATGAGACTAGGTAAAATTAATAAGGACAACTAATTGAACAAACAACAAATCTTTTGATAAAAATGTATTGACAAAACAATGAACAAGACAATAGTTTTTAAAATGAGTTGTGAAGACAATAAATCAAGCTGAGTACAAAATGATTTTCAATATACTCCTACTGATTTCATTACTTATTTTACAATTTGCTTATAAAATAATTAATGTATTTTACACTCACTGAAAATTATATTCACATCAACACAGTTGAATAAAAAAAAACCTTGTACTAGCTTGTGTAGTTGATTTTTAAAACTAAAATGTAATTGTAGTATAAAATCACAACCTCAACAGTTTTTAATAACAATGCCGTGGTTTCTGACTGGATTAAAAAAGAAAAAGTTGTTGTGAGGTTCTCCCTTCTGAGACAAAGTCTTGATGACCTCATGAGCCAACACTCCTCCCAAGATGGCACAAATTGGACTCACTTGTGAAAATACAGATGAGAGATACTCATCAGGAACCTTTTCTGCACTTAAGCCAATGTCTTTCATTTCAGAATCACGAAGTTTTTTAAGCAGCTCAAGATCCTCTACTCGTGAAGATGCTTGCGGGTTTCGTCCTTGCTCTGCTCTAAACTTCAACAGAACCTTCAAAAGGAAGAATGGAATTGTGTCAGCAGCTTTTCTGGCTGGCATTTCTTTGATTTTCTCAGTGACTTCCAAACTATCTTGCAGCGGGGAATACTGCAGTGTGTCCTTGACTGTGACTTTAACAAACTCAACATCTTCTAGTTTCTGTTTCTTATTGCCAGTCTCTTTAGCCACATTCCTCGCCACATTCTTCTCCTCCCCATATTCATGTGTTTGCAGGTCAGCGAACAAGTAGCCATAAAAGCCAAACACATCAGCACAGTAGAATTTTACATTTGCTTTGTGACAGATTTTATTGATTCTAAGGAGCTGCTCTAGATTACAATCTGTTGCCACTACAACATTAAACAGAGTAAAAAATTCATCCGGTTTTTTGTCGATGCCTTCCTTGTCAACTTTCACATCCACCATTGGGTTCAAGCGTTGAGCTCTTAGGTGGGAAGCAGCAGCCCGATTTTTTCCTATTTGGTCTCGAGGAATGAGAAACTGATAGAAAGCATCTTCTTGTGTTGAATCGCCATCATCCATAAGAGTGATAGCTTTTATTCCTGCAAGGATTACGTTCTTGCAGAACTCTGCACCTAGGCCTTTGAGACCGATAAGAAGAACGGTGGATGCTCGAAGTCGCTTCTGAGAATCCAGACCCCACAGTCGTATTTGTCTATCGTACAGGTCAGCTTCGTCTTCTGTCAGATTGGACTGATTTGCTTCCACCATTTTGAAGAATTATGTATTCTGTAAAAAATAAACTAGAATTACACATTGTACTTCTATGGATTAGTGGAAGAATTAGAATGAAATGTATTATTTTGAATAGTTCATCAGGCTGAAGGCACAAGAGTGTAGTGGTGACCAGAGCAATGGTGGGAAGGGCATTTTGTAACAGATCAGTTCAATTCAAATTCTATTTTCAAATAGTTCGTGGCAAGATTGGTAAGCGGAAATACAATCATCGAAGACAAATGCCAAATCACATTAGCTGTTACTGGCTACTGAGTAATCCAAAACAAAAAAATCGTTATGAGAACAAATTATTCAGCCCAGCTGTTACTGAAACATTATCCCGGTAATAGGTTACCACTGAATTACCTGTTCTCCTTCTATGGGGTGGCCTACTGCCTTGCACTTAAGCCTCACGGGCCTTTTGCGCACCCCGGAAGCACACCATGAGGCCTACCAGTCTATGACTTCAGCAGTTCCGCAAACCACAGAAAACAACCTATCAGGTCCTCCTGGCGAAATTCACCACCCTTGTCAAAACTACCAAAGATGGCATACCGCTCCCTTGCTATTGAAGGGCAATCAAAGAGCAAGTGTTCGGCAGTTTCATCCTGCTCATCACACATTCTACAGAGCGGATCCTCCTGAATGATACCGACTCTGTGAAGATGGTTTCTCAGGTGACCATGTCCTGTGATCAGACCTATAACCCGAGAAGACATTGATCTATTTAGTGAGAGAAGGTCAGACGCCTCTCCGGAGGAAGGCAACTGTAGTACCATTCTGCTCATTCTCATGCCCGGATGCAACCTCCACCTTTTCTCATGTTCAGTGCGAACCCATTTCGAGACAGCCCCAAAGGATTCACACCTTGGAATACTGCAAATAATTGAGGGCCTGTCATAATTGAAGCTGAGCCCCGGTTGGCCAGGACATCAGCTCTTTCATTACCAGGAATCCCCCTCTTTCATGACTAGGAACCCAACAGTCACATTGTTGATTCTGGCAAGGGAAGAAACGACTTGATAGCAATCCCAGACAAGTTTGGATTTGAACACACACAAGAGTCCAGCACTATCAGTACGGACCCATAGGGATGACCAGCTCCCTGCATGTTCTCACCCCCACAATTCCAGCGCCTATGCTGCTTTTTGTTTTAGAGCCGTCTGTAAACCATTCAAGCTCCGCTGGTGGAAGAGGTTTCCTTCCCTCCGACCAATTAACCCTAGGAGGTATCACAATCCTAAAGGGTTAGTCAAAGGAAAATTTTTGTGGCATCTGATCAGAGATCATGTGCAGAGCATCCCCCTGAATCAGGATGCTAATTCTACAGTGCCCACTGCTGCAGCCCGATCAGAGTCCTGCGTGCTGAAGACAGTAGGCACTCCTCCTGGCCATAGCCTGAATAACAATGTCCAGGGGGGCGAGGTTGAGGCAACAGTCTAGAGCTGCACCTGGCACACTAGGAAAAGCCCCAGTGATAGCAAGGCAAGCCATCCTTTAGATGCCAGCCAGACAAGCTACCACCATCTTGGCCTCCATTTTTGGCCACCAGACAACAGTCCCATACATTAGTGCAGGTCTGACTACGTTAACATAAAGCCAGTACAAGTAGACTTTAATAAGTGTCCTACACTCGTTATTCGGTTGTTTTTATCGAATGGTTCGAAGTTTTATCCGAAGGAATAACTCGATATTACAATTTATTTAACTTGGCATATGATTTCACCTTATAGTAATTTTAATTTAAACAATAAACAACAAGAAGTAACTAATATTTTGAGACTTTGAAAATGGTGATAAATATGAGGAATATATGTGAGATATTTCTCACAAATGAAAAAATTTGTTTAAGTGGCTTCAACATGTGGGTTTGGCTCCTGGTAACCCATGGGGAGAATTCTTTCCTCCATTTCAAAAAAGCGGTTACTAATTGTTATCAAGCTGGGCAAGTTACAAATATTGTAAGGTTTCTTTGATATCTAATTCTAGGCCATACTTGGTTTTGTAATGTTAGTGTTAAATTGGTACTTTAGGATTATACCGACCACACCAGTATGAAGAACACAAAAATATAAATTTATAGAAACAAACATGATAGAACGAAAAAACAACTGTTTAATTACAAACTTACAAGCATTTCCAGGTATTGTGATCGGTATTGTCGTCGCTGTTATCTTATCTTTCTCGAGAATCCCGGTTACGGCAGGCCGCACGGCATCACATGATTTGCACGGTACATAATTGTCTTTCCATTACAATTCAATTTATATTTCTGATCAGCCCCTCTAGAATTTGATATTTTACTGATAGGTACTATCTCGAGGGATGTTTTTCTTTCGTCGACATCAGCGCGGGGCAGGGTGCCGAAGCCCGCGCTGATGGCCGGAGGCACTCACATTTTGGGTGGCGGAGTGTGATCAAGAATAAAAACAAGTTTTGAGTGTTTTTTCAATAAAGAGTTTAGTTTTAGTTTGGTAATGTTTGTTTTTGTTGAATTTTCGTGTTTGGAGAAATGTAGAGGTAAAACACGGAAGTACAACAAAGCGACGCACCAGCTGAACGGGCGGCGAGACTCTGCAATCACGTTATCTACTAGACCGCTCGACTTTGACTTCTGTCTGAGGATGGGGAGGGGTTTGCGATAAGACAATTCCTGTTTTATATTGACAAAATATTGTTCTACGCTAATCTAGTAATTAGTAGAAGCAAAATGTCAAATAACGATTCATGTCTGGGTGTGGTCGGTATAATCCCAAAGTACCGTTAAATTTATGTTTTTAAAATTGTAATTTACGAGATTCTTCTTGTTATGGTACTTTATAATAATCATATGTTAAGTTAAATAAATTGTAATATGGTATTGTTCATTGGATAAAATCAATCAAAACATTCAATAAAAATAACCGAATAACGAGTGTATTAAAGCTTATCCTATTATTTACCCTTTTGAGTTTCAAAAAAAGTTTCTGTACAAAACTAGGAATCTCGATATTGTGCTTTTATACTAAAATTGTTCAGCAACCACTAATGTTTGAGCCGATGTGAAACTGGCCATAGATTCCATCCATAAAAGGAACGAGTACCCGGACATAGTTCCTAACTGAATCCTAACCTAGTTCATCAACTTAAATCATACAAAATATAATCATATTATATAATATACATATTACAATATTATATATTGTAGTACAGTCTACAATACAACCGTCATCCTTAGGCCACACCTATTTTTGGAGCCACGCCGATTTAACAGGCTATGTGCTGACAAAACCAATCTATGGATGGTGAAAAATAAACATCCCTCATGATAGTACTATTCAAACTCAAGTCCTGTGAGCGTTTGTATTTGTTAACTTTAACATTTTCTATTTATAATACAAACGTATGCATTTACTTTCTATATATCCTAACTAGAAATGGTAAATAGGGACAAAGTGGCCTCCATTTATTACTAAAGTAGCAACATTTCTTATTTTAAGAATTATAAAATAAATTACCTTAGCAAAAATACTTTAATTGAACCAAGGCAAAATATTCTGCAGTGCTCAATATTTGAATTTAAATAGTTCAAAATCATATTTTTGAACCTGAGAAGGGCTAAATCTGTTTTTTAAATTTTTTCCTTTCAATACGGTGAATAAAATAGTTCATTTTCAAATAATAATTCGGTTAAATACGCTAAAAAAAACCGTTTACATTTAGTATCTGTACTATAAAAAATACTCAATTAGTATTATTTTGTTTTTGCAAGGCATTTATTATTAAATCATAACAATAATAATAATTATTTCTAGGCACTAAAAACCCATTTTAACCATAACTATCATTTCAGGAAAAACTATCAGCAGTAAAAATGACTTGACATGTAAAATCAATATATCTTTGAAAATAGGTGCGGCCTAAAAATGAGGACTGTGTTGTAGTATAATAGACCATGTATTGATTGTGTACAAAAAGTTTGATCAAAATCGGCTCGTACATTTTTGAGGTACGGCTACCCATAGATTTTATTTTTTAGCTCATACTGTAAAATCGGTGTGCCTCCGAAAATAGGCGTGCCCCAACAATGAGGGCTGTATTGTAGTATAGTAGACCATGTAATGAATGTGTATAGAAAGTTTGATCAAAATCGGCTCGTACGTTTTTGAAGTACGGCTATCCATAGATTTAGTTTTTCAGCGCTTGATAGGTATGTAAAATCGATAAATCTCCAAAAATAGGCGAGGCCTAAGAATGAGGGTAGTAATATAATTCAGCAGACCATGTATTCAATGTGTTCAATTCAATTATCAAAATCTTCACCTACTTTTTTAAGGTACGGTCATTTATAGATACGGTTGTTCTGCATTTGGCCTGTGAAATTAAGTACACTTTGTTCATGAAACCCGATATTTTTGGTTTTAGAATACTTATTAAGTAGATTCTGTAGATTTTTTGGTATTTGTTCTTTTTGTTTTCAAATAATAAAATTAATTTAGTTTTATTAATTGAACTGGTTCAGGAACTAAGTTAGTGGTAATTCAGGAACTAGGTTGGTGGTAGTTCAGGAACTAGGTTAGGAGTAGTTCATGAACCAGGTTTGGATTCATGTCAGAGTATATTTCTTTTTAAGGATGGAATCTGTGGGCAGTTTCACACTGCTATGTTTGAATGTTTATTTTTTGTGTGGCTGGTAATATTGTTTACAATACAATAAGCAACTCAAATTCTGTATCCTTTTGCAAAAATAGCCTATATAATAAATGTAGCCTATCTTTGCTTAAAGCATGTAATATTATATTTAAAAATTTAGAAAAACCCTTGTAAATCATATAAAATGAGCTTGTCATTCCAGAAATTACTACATTGCCAGGTGGAGGGTTAAATGTAGAATTTTCTATTCTCCATTGTCCCCTATAAACATTGGTTTTATGTTAATAATAAAAAAATAGGTGAAAAATAATGCCAAAAAGCAACAGAATTAATTATCACTAATTACGTTTTGTTAAATGCCTCATGATAAAATCTGCAAATAAAATTTAAAGGTAAACCTTTTAAGAAATGCTATATTTGTGTCTGACAACACCTTAATATATGTGATAAAATACATTATAATTTATCGCTGTAGCATAGGTCCTATAGTATATTACTAAATGACATGAAAATAATAAATAAGGTGTGTATGTATTAAATTGTGAACAGCCCTTACCTAATATTTCAGCTCCCAACGAAGTTTAACCGTAAATGAAAACAACTCTGATGAATTTTCGTCCTATAACAAATATAAACAAAACGCTTACCGGCACCAAACCAAACAGATCTAATGCAGCGTTAACAGTCAAGCTGCAAAAGCATTGCAATCTTTTCTATTCTTTTTTTTAGACAGGTGGTCATGTATATGAGACAGTAACTTAGAGTGAAGAAAGGCGATTACAACATTACATATAGTGCCACAGCTCACTTTAAAATTACCCGCATGCTAATAATACTTAATAACGTGATTGTAGTAAGTTGTAAATGAGATATCATATAGTGTCAAATATAGCACCATGAATTAGTAATAATATAAAGAATAGTATTAATTTTTATCTGTTAATATTTAATTTAAACACTACCACTCCGATGTAAAAAATTCTTTGTTTAATGAAATCAATCGAAAATTTAAAGAAACACGTATTTTTTAGCAGAAACGCATTTTCAATTTTATTGTAAAATTGTATTGTTGTTAAATATGGAAATAATGACCATCTCAATACGGAAAGAATTATCGTCCAAATATAAAGGAAAATAGCTCTTTAAATGTTTATATCTTTACATTATGGAATACATATACCATTTAAATTAGAATTCTCTAACCATTTAATTATATTTGGTTTTACCAAATCCACCCCAATATTAATGATATAGACCGTAAACGGGGCAGCGTTAACTCTGGGCCGGGAAGCTCCGTCGTAACGTCACAAACGGTCACTGAGAAACTGAATTGTGCCCGATTCCGATTGTAAAGTATTGTAAGGAAAGGACCCACACTCGGGCACTCTTAGTGATCTAGTTCGATACCTGTTGCTCAAAACATAAACAAACTATAGATAATTTTAATCTGCACTATTGAGGAAACAAAATGATACCAATTATGTCTAATTAGGATTAAGGAACCAATTAATAATGAGAAATTAATCATCGCAACATAACTTGTTTATTAAATATCTCTCAAGTTTTATTTTAATGATAGTTTGTTTACTTTTCTCAAATCTTTTTTTTCAAATTATGTAATATGTCTTTAACATTCTTTGGATAATTATTTAGAAATATGTTGCAAAATATAGACATTAACTTTTTTAAATAAAATAAAATAAAATGAGATATTTCACACTGAACAGATTTAGCTAAATAAAAAATAAAGCAGTCTTGAAGCATTTCTAATGTTTGTGTGTACAATGAGTTTGTTTTAGATTTCTGTTTGAGGAAACGTGCTTCATGTACTTCTATAATATATTCAAATAATTTCCACACTATTTTAAGTTTAGTTTTCGTTAGTAACCCACGACTTATGTTAGTTAATATTGTCCTGGATCCTTAATTGGAATTTCTTAAATAATTAAGGTTTTAATACTGATTGCACTGTTTTCAAATAAGATTTGTATTGAAATGCTTCGTGTTCTAGGTGTTGCTAGTCAAATAATGTTAGTAAATAATTAGTTTATGCACTCAATGAAACAATATTCTATCGAAGCCATTACACTTTTGCTATGTGATTTATGAATACACAAGCTATCAATGATTCACCGAGTAAAATTTTCAGATTAATTTTATGTAAATAGTTACCAAAATACAGATTTACCCTTATTTAACTGTCTATGAGGAGATTATTCACAATGCTAAAATATGTTGCCTCTTGAGATATTCTAATTGCGAACTATCAAACGAAACAAACTTATTTATAAATGTGGCACAGAAAACTATTAAACATGTTATATTGAGTGAACTCTGATAATGACAAAAAATTTGCTAAACTTTGAAGTTCAAATCTTCAAAACGAGATATATTGTATATCTTATGATAGTAAATATTACAGAACCTGTTGTTACGATCAGGAAAGAGCTAACAAAACTAAATAATACATTTTATGATAACTACTTTATTGTAAAGAGGTCTGTTAAAGTATTTTCCATGTCATCATAGGCTTACAGAGCATTTCAAATTAATATTAACACATAGCTTCGTCAAACATTTTATTTCATGTACCATTTATTAATGTTTTGTACCTTTATCTTTGCGTTTATGACTACTATTGGGACTGTTTGACGAAGGTATGTGTTAATATTAACTGTTAAAGGAAATAAGTTACCACTTATGTATCAGAGCTTAATAGTCTTTATATAAACAATGAAAGGTAAAGTGCATGGAAAATTTCGAAAACCAGTTATTGACCCTGAGGAAGCTTTAACGGCCTATTTTTAAATAGTTATAACAAAATGTAACCACTACTTTACGGTTTGTTTTTAAAATATTAGCATATATGCATAAATCATCCTTATAAGGTGCTCAAGTACAATTCCATGGTTTACAGTAGAGTTAGTTAGGATGCATGCATTGTATATGTCAACGATTATTAAAAAACGGCCACTGAAGTTCTAAAAGTTTAAACAAATATTTTGATAATATAAATGTTGCTTGATAATATAAATGTTCTGCGAGAATAGCTACAGAGGAGAATACCATATTCGCTAGATAAATTGAAAGAGGAAGAGTCACTAGCGTGTTTTCTGTGCTCTTCTTTAGTATATGGTTTACGTATATTATATGTAAATGATAGTATATTGGTGAAACAACCGATCTGACAATCATCAGTTAAAGATGAAGACGTTAAGTATAGAATTGTATTTGAAAAAAGCCATTTGAATAAAAACTGGCTTCCAACTCTAAACAAAATTAGCATGGGAGTGTTATACGCAAATCATAAAATAAAAAATATAACAAATCGTCACACAGAATATACATTATTACATTTCATTTCTGCAACGCAATTCTCATAATGGATTTAAGATCTTTTAAAGTCCGAAGTTTTATCCTTACATAATATTGATAATAAATAACTATATATATTATATTATATATACTATATAATATATTTAATAACTAACTAACTAACTATATATATATACTATATATATATATATATATATATATATATAGTTCGTTTGGTATGTTTTGATAGCAATCATGATGGTCATATTGTTTTACTCTATGTCTTGGAGATTATACTATCCCCCCCATCAAATAAAACAAATGTCAAAATTAACAAGTGAGTTTGAAACTGAGTTTTGTGTTGTATTACCTGATTGTATGCAGTGGAATTTTTAATGTGTGTGTTTATCGCTTATAATCACCAAATCAATTTAATACGAATATGTCTATTATTTTCTTATTTGACTGTTACTTGATATTGTAAGTAATATTTTGTATCCTTCTAATAACTAATATTAGTTGTAACCGAAGAAATTAGGTACAGACGACCTATGTGTTATCTTATAGGCATAAATTAATAAGTATTAATCCACCACATTTAATAGTCTACCTTAATATTAACAAAAATGGCAAGAAGTGGTAGACCTGAATGGATGATTGTTGAGGATTTAAAACAATTAAAACTAAAAAATAAGCTGGACAGTCTGGAAGCTGAGAGAATGAAAATGGACAAAAAGGCTGATTATCGCAATATGGAGAGAAGAATACAATTGGAAAGAGTGGAGGCTGAAATGGAAGAGAGAATAGCTAGAGAAAAAGCAGATGCAGAAATTGCAGCTACAAAGAGAGAACAAGAAGAAAAACTAGCTGCTGAAATGGCAAGGCTTAGTCAAGAAGAGCTAAGAGAGTTAAAACTTAGGCAACAATTGAGAGAATCCAGTGATGAACTCAAGTCATTAGAGGCAAAATTACGTGCTGCTTACGTGAGTAAAGAATTAGCTGCTCAAATTGCTGAAAAGAGAGCTGCTGCTATACAACAGAAATTAGAAGAGCAGAAGTATAAGGAAGCTATGGAAGAAGAAAGGAAAAATTTAGAGCAAGAGGCACATAAACAATACCAAGAATCACTCTCTTCCAAAATTCAATACAGAATAGATTTACAAGATCAAATAATTCAAGCATACAAGAAACAACAGGACGCTTTTCAAGAATTTCTTAAAGAGAAAGCTCTGTTGGATCAAATAGTTAAAGCTATACATGAAGAAGATCAACGAGAAGAAGAAATTCGGATGGAGCGAATGCAGCGAACTAAACAAGAAATTGAAACTTTCCGACAACAGCAGGAAATATGGAAACAGAGACAAAAAGAAGTTCTTGAAGAGGAAGATAGAAGAATTAAAGCATTCCTAGAACAGAGAGATAGAGAAGAGAAAAAGAAGCTGGAAGAACGTAAAGAAAAGGAAGAAATAAAAAGAAAACTTCAAGAAAAACTGCAAGCCTCACTTAAGTCTAAATATACCGAAGATGAGGAAAGGGAGCAAATCCTGCATGAGTTAGCAGCAGAAGAGTTAAGAGAAAAAGATATGGCAAGACTCAGAAATGAAATAGCAAAAGCAGTTAGACATAGGGAAATGCTACAGCAATCATATAAAGTTCAGTTAGCAGAGAGAAGAAAAAAATTAGAAGAGGAAGAGGCAGAACAAAATATGTATAGACAACAACTTCTGGCTCAGTTTGCAGAAGATGAGAGACTGGAACAGTTAACAGCTGAGAAGAGGCGATTGAAGATTTTAGAGCATAGACGACAAGTACAGCGTTTAATGGAGGAAAGACAGCGACATCGAATGGAACAGTGGCAGCAATTGGCAGCTCTTGAGCGTTTGCAGGAAGCCGAGGAGAGACAGAGACGACAACTTGTGGAAGAGGAGCGATTACGAATGTTGAAGAAACATGCTACGAAGTTAATTGGTTTCTTGCCAAAAGGAGTACTACGTGAAGATGATCTTACTCATTTGGGTTCAGACTTCCTTGAAGAATTTAACAAATACAAGTCTTTGAACAGTGTGGACAATGATAATGTGTTGTAACAAATTGATTTGAAAGGATCTGGATGATAAATCATTTTAGCAAACTATATAACTTGATGTCCTTAACCAATGACTAGTTGTTGATTTAGCCAAACAAGCTATCAAATCTGTGAACACTAATAGAAAATTTGTTGTACTTTAATTCCTTACAGATATTCCAGTATACCTAAGGTAATTTAAGGTGATTAAATTGACAATCTTCAGGAATTTGAAGTTCTAATACATAGTTTTATACAAGTTAAATCAGTTAGGCTACTTAAAACAACCATGTTATTTACATTTAAAAGTGACATTAAAATTTATAATTTGCATATATGGTTTTTTTACACAAAATAATTATTTCATGTCAAATCACTTTAAAACTTTTGTTTCTTTACCTTTTAAAAATTGTTATGACCTAAATTATGTTAGAATACAGTTTAGGTTAATAATCTAAATTTGTTCAGTTTTAAAATATTTTGTTCGGCATCTCCATTATTTGTAGATGGTTGTGAATTCCAAACTAACTAAAGTTATCAATAGGCCTATCTATATATTTTTTAAATAACTTTGTCCTTGAAATTTATTTCCTTTCTTCTGTTTATTATTTTTAATCTATTGCAGATTATTGGGTCAAATTCCAAGCCATCCTTAAACTAAAAAAATGTTTTCCTGTATTTCAGACAACAGCTTAAGACCATTCACTGTTTTGCACAATCCAATAGGCTTTCTATGAATATGTTCTACCTATTACACATGTTTTTGTTGTGAAGGTTTTATAAAAATAAAAAAATAAAAATAAATGAGGATAGTTTTATTACAGTTTTTGTTGTTACCCATTCAGTTGCAGATGTAGAGTATAATTAATTGACAATCAAAACTAGGGATAGAAATTAATAGTGAAAGATAATTTATAATTGAATTGTTTGGTTCTGCTCTAGAATTTTGAAGAAATAAATGTACTAGAAGGTAATCATTATCATATTGAACTCTTTGAATTCCAATCCTAACCAGTAATTCATTTGATTTTCCCCCATAAAGACTAGCAGCCTAATTTAAAAACTGTTGGTAATTTTTATTATTTGTTGATAAATGGTTTTTATTCTTTCATGTTCAACAGTATACAGGGTGAGTCAGAAATATGGTAAAAATATTTTAAGACGTGATTGTAGAGCTAAAAATAAGAAAAAAATGTTATATAAAGGTATGTTCCGGAAAACGCTCCATTACTGAGTAATGGCTGGCGAAAGATTTTTGCTTTGTTTTCAGTTCACCTGGTGAAAATTAAGTGATTCTGAAAGGTTTTGTTCTTTTTAACTCAAATAAGATGGATATATAAGGAAAAATCACCTGAAGAATCAAACAAAACCACTCTAGAGGTTGTAGTGTGAACAGTTCTTGAGAAAAAGTATGAAATTTACCAAAAACCTAATAACAAAAATACCGTATTAAATGTTTTGATGTCGAATAACATTGTTAAATGACCAGTTAACAAATTGTTGTTCCTAATACAGAATGTAGAGAATTTAATTCTGAAAACAACCATAATAAACAAAGTTAACTAAATGTGTAAAAAAGTTATGATATTGACTCCTCACGTATCACATTACACAGCAATGTTTTTGCTGTTTTATAATAAAGAATGAGTATCTGATTGGTAACAGCCGGTGTAAAATAAACATTTTTGGTTCAAAATTTTATTTTTAAATACAATAAACATCAACAATCGCTTTGAGTCTCACCGGAAGATTAAAAATGATGCTCTAAATGACCTCTGTTGTTCAAAATGCACGCGTTCAGGCGTCTTCTCATCAAGTCTCAGTCCCGTTTCAAATACTCCAGGTGTCTGATTAATGGTTTCTATTCCATTAGAAATATTTAATCGGAGTTCTTCAATGGTATCTATTGGGGAAGAGTAAACTAATGTTTTTAAATGTCCCCAAAGGTAAAAAAGTTCCAAAGGATTTAAGTCCGGTGATCTTGCTGGCCATGAAACTGGTCCACCTCTCGACCTATCGATTGATTTGTGAAACTCTCATTTAGGTGTCCACAAACAGCCAGAGAGTAGTGCGCAGGTGCCCCATCATGCATAAAACCACATGTTTTGGCGCAAATGCAGAGGTACATCATCAAGTAGGTTAGGTAGCTCGTTCTCTTAAAAAGTTCAAGTACACCACCACGCCATTAAGCCTGGGAGGAAGCACGAATACAACAAAATGATCTGCTAAGATTCCAGCCCAAACATTTACTGAAAACTGATGTTGTGGGCTATTAGGTTTGATAGCATGAGGATTTCTGTCTGCCCAAATGTGGTTGTTATGGAAGTTAATGATAGCTGTTCTTGTAAAGTGAGCCTCATTGGTAAACAAAATTGTATTCAAAAAGTTTGGATCAGCACATTTTAAACAGAAAGCCGTTGACAAAAACAACATGGGGAGCGTAGTTTTGTGGCAAAGGAGTTGTTGGATAACATGGAGTTGCTTGGACATGCTGGAAGTGGTATGGGTGTAACTGGTATTTGTGTAGTATTCTCCGAATACTAGATTGGCTGACATTGAACATTTTATTAAGAACCAACTCTTCTAATTCAACAGTCATACATGATCGGGTGATGCCTGCATTATTATGCTCCGAAGACTTCAAAGAACCTGTTTCAGATAGGCGTTGATGAATAGTGGCAAACATCTTGCGCTTGGAAACCTGCGGTTAGGAAAGTTCTCTTGCTAGACAGATGTCTTGCTGAAGTACTATTGCAGCGTCCCAAACCATACATTTAAAATGCATGACTGCTAATTCAGAGTTTGAATACACATGAATATTACCTTCCTTTTTTAATAAATGAAACACAACAACACAAAATCACTAATAAAATGGATGGAAATAACTGGTTAAAATACTTAACACAAGCACATAGTATCTTTACAGTTTGTTGTTTTGTTCAACAATGAGGTGACATATGTCAACTAATAATAAATACCCAGCTGATTATTTATTATTTTAACATGTTTAAACAGCTGTTGTTTTAAATAATTAATTATTACCAGCTGTTACCAATCATGATACTCATTCTTTATTATAAAAACAGCAAACATTTGCTGTGTAGTGTGAAAACGTGAGGAGTCAATATGATAACTTTTTTTACACATTTAGTTAACTTTGTTTATTATGGTTGTTTTCAGAATTAAATTCTCTACAATCTGTATTAGGGAAAAACAATTTGTCATTTAACAATGTTATTCAACATCAAACATTTAAGACGGTATTTTTGTTATTAGATTTTTGGTAAATTTCATACTTTTTCTCAAAAACTGTTCACACTACAAACCTCTAGAGTGGTTTTGTTTGATTCTTCAGCTGATTTTCCTTATATATCCATCTTATTTGAGTTAAAAAGTAAGAACAAAAACCTTTCAGAATCACTTAATTTTCACCAGGTGAACTGAAAACAAAGCAAAAATCTTTCGCCAGCCATTACTCAGTAATGGAGCGTTTCCGGACATACCTTTATATAACATTTTTTTTTCTTATTTTTAGCTCTACAATCACGTCTTAAAAAATATTTTACCATATTTCTGACTCACCCTGTATATAATATAATTCAAGAAGGCAATGATCCCATTGAAAGTTTACCAGGCAAAATGCAGTAAAATTTTTATGTGTGCCATATTGTTACATTGCAGAGGAAGGAGAAAGAAAACTATCTATTTTTATTTATAAAATGTAAAATAGGTGTTCTTCCCATTTTTTTACCTAATCACAGCTGTTATTGACTTTTAACAATAAAAACTTGTCAATTGCAGCTTTATATGGAATGATTCCTCCAGTTTCATTACAACTAAATTGCTTTTTTTTGTTCTTGTCATTCTGATACTTAGGATTACTTTAGGATTTCTATACAATTATGTTTAGAATTGTAAAAAATATTACAACTTCCACTAATTGTGTTATCTAATATCTTGTGTTTAAATGAATAAATGCACAAAAAAGTAAAGTTACACCTTTGGAGTTCTATTTATATTTATTAAGACTTTGTTAATCCATAATATTTCAACTTTGTAGTCTCTTTTATATAGGTATAGATTTCCTTAGTAAAAATAACAAAAACTATTAAATTTTTCTTTGGCGAATATATTTTTTCTTTGTTAAAAAAATCTCAATCAAATACAAATTTTAAAAGTTTTTAAATAAAGAAAATATACCGTTATGAATGATTTCTTATAGTTTATTATCAACATTCAATTTACAACAAAACAAAAGTCAGATACGAGGGTCACTTTGAAAGTTTTGAGATGTATGAAACGTTTTTGTAGTAGGCTTACCAAGTTTTAGGCGTTTTCAAAGTTATCCTCTCCAGCGTCAATGGGTTTTTGAAGTTGGGTTTTCCAATAGTTGAAAGCACCCAGCTAATCAATTTTTGAAATGGGTAAAAATATTTATTAATTTCTTTATCAATTTCGGCTTCCATAGAAAATCAACAACCACACAAATGATTCTTCAGATAAAAGATTAACCAGAAGTCGCACCTAGCGAGATCGTTGATGCCATTTTCAAGTAAAAAATGTTTGCATCAATGCGAGTTGAAGGCATTGTTGTGATGCAAAATTAAACCCTTAATATTCAAGTCCTGAAGAACTTCTGACAAGCTTTGTTCAGCTTAACCAACTCCCTTCAGCTTAATAGTAAATCGTGTAAATTCAGATAAATCGTGTAATCTGGAAGAATAATGTCATTACTTTTTTCACCGATCATTGTTTCTTGACCATTATGGGAGATGGTTCATCTTCAATCATGATACGCTACATTTTCCTCGAGTTGGAATGTCAAAAACGTCTCATTACCAGTTTCGGAAATAACAATACAATGACCACCATTGTTAAGCAGTGGAGAGTCTGCTAGCTAATTCTCACATGATCAGCATTTTGCTCATCTATCAAATTGTGGGTTACCTTGATACTTTCCGCTGTTTGACAAATCCGCTGAAACACCTGTTATCGAAAAACAATTTTTCTAACTTTTAAAAAAGTAATGCAAGGTTATTATACATTGTCTAATCCCTAGGGAAGCTTCAACCATTAAATAAGTGCTTTTTGATCACAGCGTTCACCCGAAAAATGTTTTCTTGAGTGACGACAGAATACGTTCGTCGTCAAAGTGAATTAAAGCCCCTTCAAAATTCTGAATATCACTAAGATCAGTGGCTCCCAATGCTGCTTCAGAACCAAAGGCAATTTTTAGGCGTTGAGTGCCACCGCCCTTGAGACAAAACGACTTTAAAATCATTGAATTCTCAGCACAAAAATGCTCTCTTGATAATTCTATAACTTCATGAAATCTATCTGTCCAAACAGACAACACAGGTTACGGTCAAATTCTTGATGTGGCGCTTGGACAGTCAGATACGAATGATAAGATTGTCGCAGTATGCACTGTCTGTTGGTATCTTCAAACTTTCTGAGTGACCATATTTTCTCTATAAATAAAACAAGTACAGTGAAGCCAAAAGAGACCTATTTCACCTTGTGCTTCTCGGTAAGCCTTGTCATTAAGCAGGCAGTTAACGCTCTGGGGTTAAATACAAAAATTATTATGGTAGATTTTACATTGGCAGTTCATATAGTGTGACAATAAAAGGCAAAATAAAAACAATCAGGAAAATAATTTTTTTTCCTGCGTATAACTTTTTTCATTAAAAGTGATATGCAGGATTGACACTACTACATGCTAGTGTGTATAGTAACAATTAACTGTTTCCTTTTCAAATAAAACTGATGCTTTGTACCTTTAACATATTGACTGCGGTGGATGCACCTCACATCTATCCCGACTGTCCTCAAGTCGGTACATGACTGTTGTCACAGCGAAGGTGTTAACTATATTTGCTGTGGTGGACACACCTCACATCTACCTAAACCACGGATGTCCTAAAGTTGGGAAATGACCATTGTCACAGTGAGTGTTAAATTATTAAAATAAAAAACAATTTATTGAAGAAACATAATTTCAAACATTATACACATTCATAGCTAGAGAATATTTCCCTCCAAACCTTAACGTGTGGGGTTCACTGTAAACTTTTACTGTGAGGCCCCACAATTTGGAACCATTTTGCACCCCTTATTTATAGAATCTGAAGTTCAAACTGTAATTTTATTAATCTTTACATTTTTTATATATTTTAAGTACTGTACATAAAAACCAAAATTTTTAAAACTTAATAGTTTTGTACATTCTTTTAAAACGTATAATATAAAACAATAATTAATTTTCACTCAGTAAAACATTAAATAGTCACATTGTTGTTTTCAATTTTAATTATCTTTTGTCCTAAATAATTGATTATTTTTTATTGTAAATGGAAAACAATAATTTATAACCATGAGTTACAATTTTTTTATTCATCGCTGTCTTCACTATCAAATTTCTGAGATACAAAATTGCTATGTGTTATAAATTTACAAATTACTGTACATTACAGTATATACATAAGCTCTCCCAAGAACTTATCTATTTGGTTTAAATCTTATATACAACATTTTTGTTTCTTATTGTGACGGACAAATAAAAACCGAGTACCTTGTTTTGTGGAGGCTATTCTAGTATAGAAAATAATACAACTTTCATACTAGACTGCTTGCTGTTATATTGATATTTTTTATTTTATCTGGCACACTTAAATAAATGTTTTGTTTGGGGTTCAGTTCAGTCCAATGTGATCAGACCGGACCTGTTTCCTCCACAAAGACTACACATCTGTGGGTGGGGGAGACAGCCTTCATAGTAAGAATGGTTCGTGATTTAGAATCACGAACCATACTAGATAATAAATAATAATAGATAATAATAATAATAATAGATAATAAACTATCTAAACTCTTGACTAGTCCATTATAAACAGTGAATTATAGTAATTTATGTTCAGAACATATGGACATAAGAATAAGTACTCTATAAAAATATTGACCTACATAATAATACTGCTTTTGACAGAAAATTGATTAATGTAGAAAATAACTACACCAAAACATCCGAAGAACAGGAGTTAGAACATGTAATTTTTTATTGTACAATTAGTTTTGTTAACAACTATTAAACACTGCAAGATAAACTGAAAATTAGTAAACAGTGACTAAGCGTACAGTCTGGGTAGTTTTTAAACAACTTGGGAAACAGTTCAATGAAACTAATTTGTAAATAAATCAGTGTGTAATTTAAAACCAGGAGATTATATAGAGCCTAGGTCAAAGTTGTTCAGTGTAACTTTTTCTAAGTGCTTGGAACTATAGCACAATATTATTGTCATGAAAAGCTTATTTTGTCCCCACATTATTTGGAACTGAAGTATATCTAAGAGTATCTAACACAAAACAATAGTTCTAGCATGATTAAGTTAATTTAAATTAGCCTATCCTTATTCAATACATACTGAAATACTCTATTTAATTAAAATATCTGGGACTTACAGTTGGTTCTACAATACCCTGATTCAACTCAATTCAATTATTATATATGTTTTTAATTTGCAGATACATATTATATTATTAGAAAAATCAACATTGTTAGGATGCTAACTACAAGTTTCTAGCGTCTGAAGATTGTTCTGATTAATTACCAATCCGCTACCTCTCCCTCCCTCTTCACATTGACTCCAGATATTATATAGACATTGGATGTGTATAGTTTAGGGTTGTGCCTTTAATAAATTAGATCAAACAATAATAGTTACTTTTCATCATTTTTGGAATAATTGTTGCAATTATTGATTTATACTGAGCAACTTGAGTTTACGCACAGGCCACTATTCCCTATATAAACCCATTTCCTTAGAGCAACCTTTCACTCAGGCAGATAAGATAATAATTTATTACAAGAAATGTGTTTAGCTACTTTTATTTGTTCCTTTATATAATAAAAGTTGTAATATGTGTCTTTCTTTTTTGTATATATTGTAAATTCATGTTGGGAATAAACTAATTTATTCAATCTTGAAGGATTACATGAAAGTGACCAATTATTATTGCTTCCTGCAATCCTTGGATTGCCATTGTTGGAAAATATTTCTGTACACACAAAATAAAATCTGGTTTCTATTGGTACGATTACTTTTGACTCGGTATTGTAAATTCTGTTTATAAAAGCAAACAGTAAGCTATTTTTTTACGGATGTCTTGAAAACTAATTAAACATCTCTGTCATAATTGCAACCATTTACTGATGGTTAAGTTATTATTACAGTTGTTCATGTAATTTTTTTAATGTGTATAAGAGAATGTGATGCATTAGCTGGTAAAAATGTGTGAGTATTCTTATCTTAACACTTTACTGTATATACTTCTGTAAATTGTTGTTTATGTCATGGATTCATCGGATGTATAAAAAAGTATAGTGCTATACATCTCTGATTAGATTAAACTTTGTTTGCAGATATAAAAATTTCTAAATTATATTTTATATTGTATCTACCAAGACGGAGAACGTACTCGTATTTGATTGATAAAGAATATTCAATGTCCAACAAGAAGTACCTTGACAGGAATTGAACCCTAGTTCTCCATATGAGTTCCATATATTTAGACATTAACGTTTACTATCCATAGAAAATCTCCTGGCACTACAAACTTGTAAGTTAACAGTCTATAAATATTCTAGAAATAAATATTGAAGAACAACGTAAATATCAATATAAACATTAAACATAAATTAGTTCTTCAAAACCACTGTGGTTGTAATTACATAGTACACATAGACTTAATTACAAAAAAACAGGATTTTCTATATCAAGAATACTTGTAAATTATTCAGAATTTTAATCAATTATATTTAGTTTAATAACATTTCAACACTAGACTTTAAAAATAAACCATAACAGATGTTATTGTATTGATTTTAAATAAGTGGTAGTATTTTTAAATAAAAAAATGCCTTTGCAGCTCAGCTGAAAGAAATAGGTCTAGATTTTATGACAGCTGAAATATTAATAATTTATTTCTTATGGAATTTAACTTACGTGTAATCAATATTCACAAAGATGGATAATGAACTTAGCCGAGTTACGAAATAGGATCAATATTTGTATCAAGTTTCAACTTGTTTGGGCAATTCTTTTTTATACTTCCAATTCCACAACTGTGTTATATGGTGTATCAACTTTCAAACGCAGGGAGGGAGGGGGTTGGTTTTTGGCCATTGGGGGTCTGTTAGGTGAAGTTATACAGAAGTTTTCACCAATTGCTACTACTATGATTACAGTTGTAATAGGTTGATTTTGTATGAAAAATCTGCCTAAAAATACATCAGGTAGAAGGAAATGAGGCTGAAAATGAATTCATTAGGTTATTGATTGATTATACAAGTACTGTATTTTTTTAGACCATGTCAAAATAATAAGATCTATTTTAATTATAATTAGCTTTATTCAACCAAAATGTACATTAGTGTACAATGAATAGTGTAATTTGTAATTACAATATTATATTAAAACTAGACCTTATGTAATCAATCATTTAACCTTATGACAATCATTTAAAAAAATGTATCTACGTGTTGTCAAACTCGTCAAATTAGCTACTCTGTTAACTCTTGATTTATTCTGAAACTTGTTAATATTGTTTTCTTTTTGTATCATATATCTGGCAATGATCTAAGAAATTGGCTCCTGTATATATGATATAGCCTTTTTTTTTTGTAAAACTAGATTATGATGTAACTTTTCTTTATCCACAATATTAAATTTATTAACAGTGTAATCAACCCTGCTACAAGTCTCAAAAAGTATGTGATTCTGGATGTGTTAAGGAATTTAAAATAAATTTTCTTTTTTAAATTTCAGCTTTTACTGTCTGCAATATCTTTCTTTATGATTCATTTAAGGACTCTCACAGCTCCATAAACTGATTTTCACCTTTACTGAACTGATTATATTGGACTGTGTAGCAAAATATATTGTGTGTATCTTACAACTATGACTGTCCAAAACTAATCAGGAAGGTTGATTTGTTAAAGACAAAGGAAAAGTAAGTTCGATAAATATTTATGGTTTTAGTACAGTATAAAAAAACTAATCTTAATCTGGAAAATGTATAATATTTTGTCAAAGACTATATTGCCAAAATTATAGGGCCATTTCACGTCAACTCAACACACTCAATTTACCTCACCATTTTAGATTTCACTAAAATTTGGTATATCATAACAAGAGACTAAGAAAATGCAGAATTTTAAATTTTAAACTCAAACAATCTCTGAAATACAGCTATAAATCTTCCAAAAACATGCCAAAAGTCACGGACGTGTTTGCAATTTGCAATAGCAGCTCTCCTAATTGACCTAAGGAGCTGGGAAAGGTGTCATTTTGCTGCATTTTATATTATTTCTCAGGATATGTGATATAATACAGCAGTCTTTTTCTTAAGTACCCATTGTGTTGTTGCTTTTATATATATATATATATACAGATTAACTACTATTAAAAAAGCAAGCATAATTTAAGCTTTGTTTTAATTTTTTAACAATGAACCCATTTTTATCCCTTATTTATATTTAGCCAGTCAGTAGTGATAATTTTTTATTGAAATATTTTGAATATTTTAAACTAAGTGCTTTTTTTTGTAAACTTTAATCAGAAATACTTATGTTTTAATGTATATTTATTATTATTATTCAGTTGAAACAGGCTACTTTGGAAAAAGAATGTCAGGAGTAATTTTTTTACAATGAACCCATCTCTTTATAATTTTATTATGTTATTTTCAACATTAAAAAGATTTCATGAAACATTTTCAAAAATGTTAAATGGTTTACTTAAAAAAAAAAGAAAATTAAATCTAAATCTTTATATTTATTGTTTTAAATTGTTTTCATTATAACCTAGGGTGTGCTGCATTTAATTATAAAGAGTATATCAAGTGGTGCAAAACGCCACCTCTCTCAACTCTCTAGATTAATGAGGAGAGTTTCTAGAGCAATTTAAAAAGGTTTATGTCTTATTGGTGTTTTTGACACTTTTCATAGCTGTGTTTTAAAAATGGTTTGAAATACAAATTTAAATTAGGTATTTTTTCTAATTTAACTAGTTAGTAAGAAAAATGTGTATACCAAATTTTAGTAAAATCTGGTGAGGTAAAATTGTTATTTAAGGTGTGTTGATTTGACATGGAATCAAATGGCATAGACAGGCAATTTTTATAGAAGACTTATGTCTTTCTTGCCTGATACAACAATTTTAATGCTACCTTTTTATGAAAACACAAGGTCTTAATGATTTTTCTGGTACTTGAGGTACATACATGATAAATAATGGTCTTATGAATATAATGGTCTTATCTTTCTTTGCAATTACTGATAAAATTACAATACAATGCAATACAATTTGCTTTATTGTGCATTTGTTAAGAATTAAACTTGGAGCCGTGATGAGTGTTACAGTGGAGTTCTTATAGAGTTTATTAAATCTACATGCTTTATGGTTTCAAGTATGTTGAGAGCCACCACTGTGAGGATTTCTAGGTTAGTGAAAGATGGTCTGTAGAGGGTCAAGAGTAGCCACTCTTGTGGCTTTCTTCTGAAGAACAAGGATTCGGTTCATGTTGTGAGCTGAAATTACTCCCCATGCTGTCAAGCCTTATCCAAGATGTGATTCCATCAGGGTGAAATAAGCTGTCTTGGCTGCAGAGAGTCCACCGATGTAGTCAATTCTTCTATGTCTTTTGCTGAAATTTAGAGATGTGGTTTTGGAAAGGTTAATTGTTAGGTTATTGTTCTTTGAGTAAACTATTGCTTTGCTTAAGACTGATTTTGAGTTAAGGTAGAGGCCTTGAAATGAAAAACATGAAATGACAAATGCCTTTATTAAAGAGGCGTAGTTAGGGCTATTGAGCCCTCTCTACTACTCAACCTCAGCCTTGACCTGTGTTGTCGTTGAGTAAAATTATTGTATCATCTGCGTACATGTTTGCAGTGTCATTTTCGCTCGCAATTTGCTTGGGGAAGTTGTTAGTGAACAAGATGAAAAGAATCGGGTCTAATATAGAGCTTTATGGGACAACTCTTGTCAGCTCACTTTTTGATGATTTCCAGTTTGTAGTAGCTTCATCTGATAAGTTTTTCAGTTCCACAATTTGGGAATGTCCTGTTAGGTAGCTATTGAACTATTCTAGGCTACGCTTCTTATTCCTGCATAACAAGTCATGGCCCAGGCAGTTGAAAGCCTTGCTATAGTCTAGGAAAATGGCAGAAGTGTATTGTTTTCTATCTGGTTTAAGACAAAATCAATTAGTCCCATTAAAGCTGTAGAAGTTTACTTATTCTTCTGAAAACCATGTTGGTAGTCAGTCAAGAGGTTGCGATGAGTAAGGTGCCATTAATCTAGCTAGAACGAATATTTCTAGAATTTTGGAGAAAGTGAAATGAGAGAGATGGGTCTGTAGTTTTTAACATTTTTAATTGGTTCTTTTTTGTGTCTGGGGTATACCTTACGTTTATGGCGGATTGGAATTTTCCTTCTTTGATTTATTTATAAGATTAACTAGAAGTGAGATAAGTTCTTGAGAGCAATGCTTTATCATCTTTGAAGAAAACTCGTCGTCTACCCCACTTGATGTTTTAATTTTGAGGGAGTTTATTGTTGTTTTAACTTCTTTTAGGATGTTGCAGTTAAGGTGAGATATGTTAAACAGAGAGGTTCCTCTCCGCTTAGCGTCGTACCTGGGTCTATTACAATTTCTCTGTTCGATCAAGGGTATTTTCAGCTATTTTTGAAAAGAATGTGTTGTTAATGAATTTACCATTAATTTCTAGTTCTGTGAGGAGTGTTTCTTCACATTTTCCTTTCCTTTCTTTGATTGTGACTCGCTAAAGCACCTTTGATTTATTGCCAGTTTGTTATATGACATTTGCTGTGGAGGACAATTAATTATTGTAGGTTCCTTAGTTTTATGTCATATATCCTTTTTCTGTTAATCATTTCTTCTTTGTCTTCATTTTTATTTACTAATTCAAATTTGTCCGAAGCATTAAAAAAGTTTTCTTTTAGAGTTTTTGCTACAGGATCATAGTACTCTATCTGTTTTTTATTAGTGCTGATTTGAGTTTTCATTACAGGGCATGTAGAATCCAATGCAGTTTGAAGGATATGAAATATGAGAAGTTTCAAGATTGGGTGAGGTATGGCCATGTTCCTAGTTTTGTAGATGGAGGTAATCCTTCAGTTTGTTAAGGTTGGTGTTGTTTAGACTTCTTTTTATTATACATTTTTGTGGAATGTCTTCTTTCAGCAGGTACAGCTGTGCAGTGTGGTCAGATAGACCAGTATGCACGTGTCCAGTGATATCTGCATTTGGTATATTTGAGTAAATACAGTCTACCGAAGTAGCCGTGTCATAGGTTATTCTGGTGGCCCCTAGAGGACATCCCCATATATTTTGTGTAGTTAGCTCTTCTTCCAGCTTGGTGTTTTTGGTACTCTGGACAAGCCTGCCGATATATACTTAAAAATTGATTGAAAGAGTTTTCTTGTGCACGTCTTGAAGTTCTAGCGTGTCTGATAGTAGGTCGAGGGCGGATCTTGTACTTCCAGTTGGTGGTCTGTAGATTCCTAGGATGTAGATATATTTTTTTCTGTGCTGTCTGCATGTGAACCATTGCTGCTTTGAAAGTCAATTCCTGGCATGAGCTTGATATGCTAATAGCTGTAATTACATCAGGAAGGGTTTCCCTGGAATATATTGCCACACCTCCTAGTTTATGTTCTTCTCTACTAAAGAGGGTTATTAGAGAGTAGTCAGAAATTTGTGTAGCTTCTAATTCTGTTTTTTTTTCAGTTCATGTTCAGTCAGGATTAAAATGCTTGGGTTTGTATCATTTAGAATATAGTGTAGTCTGTTCGTCTTTTTGGCCAATCCTCTTATGTTTTGGTGCATTGTTATGTAAGAATTGCTTGGTGATTTGGTGTTTTTTCTATGGGTTTTTTGGTTGTTTGTTTTTAAAAATAGGTTGTAGTGTGAGGCACTTCAGAGTGGTTGTCCTGTTGATTCGGTACGGGGAGATGTGAGTTGGAACAACAGTGAGCAAGAACTGTGCTGATTGCGACTGTTGAGTCGCTGATGGTGGTTGAGTTACTGTAGTTGAGTGTTTTGTAGAGTATTTTATCTCATCTTTGAATTTTTACAGTAGTTCTTTGTAAGTTTCACCTTTCAGAAGTTTTGTTGCTGTCATTGGTGGACCGTTATATACTTTAAATATGCCATATTTATGGGACATGCTTTGGTTATTATTAGTAGTAATAGGAATGAAATAGTTTCCTTTTGCTGATGATTTTCACTGTGGAAAAGAGGTTTAGTGGATTGTTTGTGTGCTTATTTACTAAAGCTTGCTGGTATTAGCCCCCTTATTGAGTGTTGTATGAGGTACAGTAGTCTAAAGTTATATATGGCTTGAAGCTGTCTAAGAAGGTTTTTGTGCATGTTCTCATAGCGGTTATATATTCTAAAAGTTAATGTTTCTGTGTTTTATGTTGTAGCTCTGAGGTTATTATTACACTTTGAATTATGTTGTTTAGAGATTTTATTTATTAATTTTTTTCTATGAGATTGGTCTTAAGCTCATCACACTCCTTGTTTTTTTTTTCATTTAGTTCAGCCTCTAGTTTTTGTATAATATTTCTTTAAGAGCTGTTAAGAGATGATCAAGTTTTTTTTACTTGATCAGTGTAGTTGTTCCTATCATTAATACTTGTACTATATTATTAAACTGTAACTCCAACTCATTTCTAAACTCATACTCTTTAAAAAATGTTATCCTGTAGCTTTTTAATAGCTAATTTATGTCCACTCGCATTTTCCTCTTTGCTTTTATGGATCATTTGAATTTGTTTTTCAGCTGCACATAGTTTATCTTCCAGCTCCAGTTGTACTTCAGATTTCTTAGCTCGCTACACAACAATGTGTCACTGATGCTGAAGAAAATTAACAATAATCACTCTCTAGGTGTCCCAAAACACAGTAGCCATGATTTTGCAGACACTTCCCCATGGTTTCTTGGAATCTTGGGTTTGTGTATGTGTCCCCACTTGACTTTCCCTCATTATTCCTTGGCCGTATATACATCATAAATCTGGCAATAAATTTCAATCGGTTTGTGATTTTTCACAAAAAAAACCTGTATTACAAATAGCTCTTCACAACTGGCGGAATTTTCAATTGCAGCTCTCATTTCAACACTCCAATGTATACAAAGTATGTTATGCACAATCTACCATGGCTGGTTGCCTACTGAGTTAGGAACACTCAGACTCAAAGATGGCGGTGCTCGTCCCGCCCATTATCTAACCATGTCTAAACATCTGTTACTTTCTTGTTCAGATGTCCAGCATAATTTATCTGCTATAAGCAGTTTCTCACACCACCGCATTAGGCGGCTTTTATAGGTTCCCTCTCATAGTATCAGAATATTTAAACCTCCCTTTATAATTTTAAACAGTATTACATCTCAAAACCCATTTGAAACCAATCAAAAAGTGATTTGTGCAAGTGTTACTCCAAGATGAATTTTGAAGACTTCCGTGCGCGACTACCGCGGCTGTTGTGAACTGAACAATGTGCGTTATTCGTCCGTCACATGTACTCAGTGCTACATCTCTTCTTGGACATTCTTCCTGGTGTGGACTCGGACTCACATTACTGGTGGCAGAGTAATCTAAGGTCCTCCGAAATAAGGTACTGTTAACCCATTTCAACTTTAAATATTTCCCCATTCTATGTTATTTGCCCTATAATTGCATAGCTCTTATTCTTATTCAATATATTTGCTGTCACGAAACAAGTGCCAAAAGTCTCTGCATAAAATTCCACTCAGTGGATTTTGTAAACAACATAAATTAACACAACACCAGACTTAAAACGAAGTTTGCCATTTCCCATAGGCTAAACATTTATGAACAAACCCTAAATATGCCAGTTTAAAAAGTTTTCGAAGCACTTTTGAAGTGAAATTCTGTGAACTGAAGAGTCAAAGAAATTTAAATTCAGTTTTAAATTGTTTCTTGTGAAAAACAGTTTTTTATAGTTTGAAAGAATGTTTTTGATAAATGAGGCCATAGACCATTAGGTCAAATCTGCAGAATAGGGGTGATTTTGTTCTAGTAAGTAATGTTTGATTATATTACATACATAACTAATATAATCTTAGGTAATATTGACATATCATCGCTAGGTGTAATCTTTCTGATCTCCTCAGGGCTATGACTGCAGCAGTGACAATTACATATGAAATATCTTAAAAAACCGTGGCGTTCAGGTGATATTTCTAATCATGGTCTGCTGGAAAGCACAGAGTTGAAATGATTTACGTTCGAGGCTAAATCAAGCATGTGTAATCAATTGGATTTCATTATTATTAAATAGACAATATTGAAGCAGTGTGGTAAAAAGTCAAAACCTGAATCTACGCGAGTAGAAAAAAAGGGTGTGTATGTGTTGTTACTTGTTTTGTTTTGTTGGGCGTTGACTTCTATTTAACTGTTGACGTCGTACATCACAAATTTAGTTTTTGAGACGTGGATTAGATTTAATAATATTTGTGTTCTTCTAATAAAACATAATGGATATTTTGAATTCACTGCCAACGCATATGGTTAGTATTGTAATTTGATTAGTAATCCTTATTAATTTACATATAGGATTTTCCACAAATCATAAGACTTTTTAGGTTACTTTTGTAATGTTTTAGGAGTAGGCTAATTTATTCCTGTATTTTGCTTTTGGAGTTCTTTCGGTTTTAAAAGATTTGGATCTTAGGCATTTTGTCAATTTGTAATAACGTTAATTTGATGCTACCAAGATCATATTTCACAAAAACAGTCCGTTATGGTTACTGATTCATTCGAAATAATTGTCATTTTCTAGTTCACTAACACTTTAATATAATCAATACTAATATGTTATAAAGCAGAAACTAAGTTTTAGACTATATACTGGGCTGCAGTTCCTTATTAGTAGGCTTGCCAGACGTCCCGGTTTGACCGGGACAGTCCCGGTTTTGAATTACGATCCCGGTGTGTCCCGGCCGGTTCACTACGCGTCCCGGATTAATTGAAATTTGATCCTATCCTAGGCTCTTGTACATAAGATCGCATTCATATTAAACAAGAATTTGATGGATTTTATGACAGATGCATCGCATATTTGAACCTTTGGGAGAATAGCTTTGGACACGCTGAGAAATTTTCCTGGGTAGATCTGGCCACACAAAATGTTCTTTCATAGGAAAATGTTGAACGTTCCGCTGAACTTATCAATGGAAGTCTTCCTAATCATGGCGATCTAAAAGTGAACGTTGACTTTTTGTTTGACGAAGTTATTCTTGCCAAAGACTATTTTCAATCCATCTGGGAGAAGTGGACAGAGAAAGAAGCTCTAAGTGATAAGCGTATTCCAAGTGAATAGAAATGGCTGAGGTTGTTTTCTCACTTTAAAGAAAACCATATAACAGCAAACAACCTATTTAAAATTATTGAGTACGTGTTCTGCACGCCGGGGACATCAGCACCGGTTGAAAGGGTGTTCTCCTTGATGAACAATGTGTGGACTGATGATCGTGGTTTGATGAAAGAGTCAACGGTAAAAGGCTTGATGACTTGTAAAATTAACGTTGGCCTCAGCTGTGAAGAATTTTACACCAAAATAAAAAGCATGAAAGAAGTGCTGAAAATGACGAAAAATACAAGCAAAATGTAAAATCATAATCTTAAACTTATTTTAATGTGTGTTTGTCTTTTGCCATGTTAACGAGAATAACATTTATTCATTTTCATTTATAAATTATAATATAATGTCTAATTTACTTGTTACTAATTTACCTGCAAATACCTATATCTTTCCAGACCCCAGGCTCTTCTGATGGGCGGACCCCCCAGCCCCCCCCCCTTTTTTTGTCCCGGTTGAGCTTTCAGAAAATCTGGCAAGCCTACTTATTAGGCCACCAAAACAATCAAATAGAGTATCAAACTAGGCTACAATTAAGCAGTATGAAACTGCCCCATAGATTTCATCCATAGAAAAAACTAATCCTATGATACAAATCCTAACCTGATTTGTGAACTACTCATGACCTAGTTCTTGAACTACTTCTAACCTAGTTTCTGAAACAGCTTTTTAAACAAAACTACATATATAATGTTATAATTAGAAGACAAATAGAACAAATACAAAACAAAATCTATAGAATTTACTTACTTAAATAAAGATTTTAGATAAACAAAGTGTACTTTATATTCACCTATTTTAGGAGCTATATTGATTTTACAGTTCAAATGCTGAGTCTCTAAGTTATGGATGGTCCCACTCTTAAAAAACGTACAAGCTGATTTTGATAAAAATTTGCATACTTATTCAAGACAAGTCCTGTATATTATATTACTACCCTCATTCTTAGGCTGGACCTATTTTCGGAGCTGTATCGATGTTACAGGCCAAATACTGACTGCAAGTTATGGATGGTCGTACCTCAAACAGCCAATTTTAACAAAACTTATATTCACATTCCAGACATAGCCTAGTAAGTTTATATAATATTTTTCAGAATTAGATGTAGGCCTACCATCATACATTCTGATATACTTAAAAAACTGATGTTGATTGCACATATTATTGTTGTGTTCAAAAAGGAGTATGGTAAATTTGTGTACTTCATATGTACATATGTTGAATTAAATTAACTGAGCAAAGTGACATACTGTTCAGCTGTTACTTTTTAAACTCACACGAATTTTGTACTTACAGGATTTTGATGGCCAGAAAAGAGCAGAAAAACTTTCAAGGATTATCATAACTTTATTTGGGGTAAGTAAGTTTACTTTTTAATTAAATTATTTAAAATTTTGATCAAGACACCAATTTTGAAATTTTTGCTTTATATAATAAAATTTTACAAAATGTTGATAAGGTAATCCTAATAATAATTAATTCATTTACGCTATTCTTGCTTATGGATTTGAGAAAATTCGACATAATAATAACGTATTTTGCTACAGAGATTATTCACTATTGATTCTAAATTAAGATGGTCGTTATTATTTGAATATTTGAAATGGCAAAACCGAAGATTAACATGTAAATGGACTTGGCATGAGAAAGTGAGAAAACATTTGGATAAAAATTGTAATTATATATTCTATCTTTAGGAGACAGCACCTTACAGCAATAACATTGCTTAAGATATCACAGTAGAAATAGTATGTATGAAAATAACTATAAAACGTAAACAGCCGTAATATTGTTTATTTGAACAAGCCTGTGATGGACGGTTAAAACTGTTTATTACTTTTTTTGTAACCACTTTCAGCTACTCCTCAACAGGTTAATACAACAGCTCATTCAGCGCAGACTTGTATGAATATTCAGTTCCTTAAAGAAATGATCAGGGCAATATTTTCATCTACAATATAGCCTCATTATTGCAATATGGTTTGCAATGACCGATATTATTCATGAAGATGTGAAAATGCAGCTTTTAGATTGAAGCGTTGGATTAATCTTATGGGTAAAAATGTATATGATTATGCCTTTTATCGGTAGAGACACATTGATTATCATTGGCTTAATGAGGACTCATTACAGTATCTGTCTTGTTAGGGTTACCATGTGTTGTCGTTTAAAATAATAAAATTACATTTATCATGAATTCAGAATAAAAGATTTATAATTAAAAGAATTATAATATTTATAATATAAAAAAACAATTTAAAATGTTAAATTTTAGTTAGTAATTTTTAGAAAATGGCATTTTTAATTAATTCTATTGTCCTTTGATTGCTGAAATATGTTTAATTTTACAAAAACCATCATTGATTCATACAGGTCATTGGTAAACTGATCTTATTAAACCTGTTAAACGCAATGTTAATCTGTTTTGCAATCAACCATTTCAAGATTAACTTTGTACCCCA
The DNA here is from genome assembly GCF_021130785.1 of Homalodisca vitripennis. Lineage (NCBI taxonomy): Eukaryota > Metazoa > Arthropoda > Insecta > Hemiptera > Cicadellidae > Homalodisca > Homalodisca vitripennis. Next base: position 42,995,948 of record NC_060211.1, on the reverse strand, counting down.
AGTGTATTATTAAACTTGTACAAAACGTTATTAACACACTTAATTATAACAATTAGAAAAACTTTGTTGTAAAAACTAGGTACAGTAACTCATTAATTTGTTGCAGGCAGTGGGACTGGTGTGGGGTTACATCATCCAGCAGTTCTCCCAAACTGTCTACATTGTAGGCGCAGGATTTGCTCTTGCTGCAATTGTAAGTGTGACACATAAAAAAAAATACTGCAACGTAGTATTAATTGCTGAACATCCTCTGTTTTACACATTGAGGCACATGGTTCCTCATATTATAATATACAAGATGCATCTGAAAAGTAAGAAACGTTCGCTTTAATACCAACAATGGGAAATCATTGTGATGCACGCTTTTTTCATTAATTTATCAGTTTCACAGTGATGCCATTATGGTTGATTATTCTAGTATTTTATGTTTACTGCAGTTGTTTAAAATATTTTAAACAACTGATTATCATGCAGATTGTCAAGTTTCGATCTGTTATTTAGTTTTGAAATGTGAGAAATACCAAGGCAGTCGAAATCAATCATTAGATCACAGAGATTTACAGTGAAGGTGCAATCAGTGATAGAATAGTGTTAAAGAGGATTGGCAGTTCAGTGAATCCTTTAAGGTTTGAACTCAAAATCTGAAATTGGTCACCATCGGCATCTATAGGCATCTTAGTAGGTACAAAAATATCTTTATTCAAAATCCGTTGATAGCATGCAAGCACTTTCTGCTAATAAAGATCAGGTTCTTTGTGTGCAAGAGGAACCACCAAGAAAGCCCAGGAGAACATTTTCCTGGGGTGTTAGCATTCCACCAACAATCCATGGTTGATGGTAAGTACCCAGGCTCTACAATCAGTTTTTGAAAGTCAACCATCTGTCTCATAAATTTTCAAAGATAATATAATTTCCGTATATTTTTTAATGTCCTGTTACTTAATTGATTACAGTACAACCCCGATAAAGTCGGCCCCCGTTAACCCGGAAGTCCGGCTAACCCGGACCGATTTTTCAATAAAAAAAAAATAAAAAAATCAGACAAACATTTCAATAATAAAAACGTAATATTTTGAGTGGTATAGTATCCGTGAATCGATGTTGTATCAGTATTTGATGGGACTGTACGACAGTGAGTGTGTGACTCATGGCACACGGCGGCCCGAGTGGCGGTCATTGTCCCGGATTCTCGGAAACAATAACAGACGCGTATTTCCCTAAATCCTCTCCCACGCTACCGCCACGCCTGGCCCCTCAGTACCTTTCCTACTTCGCTCCGCTCGCTTGTGCCCGTGTTGGGTGTGTGTGTAGTGTACTGTATTGTTTGCTTCTGTTCTGCAATCGTGCTTCAGATAGTGTGCTTCATTTGTGGTGTGCGTTTGTTTTTATCTACGCGATGGCAACAAAACGTAAAATGTTGTAGTGACAATGGAAAAAAGAGACTAGAGCATTAGGTAGGATTGATAAAGGCGAATCTTTAAAAACAATTTGCAGCATCTTTATGGTGACGGTACATCTACAGTAATCGGATGGAAAAAAAATAGGACAAAAATCGAAGAATTTTGTTTCAAGATGATAACAAAAGACAGTTTGGGCAATCGGTGCAAAGCTAAGAAAGCTAAAAACGAGACTCTTGAGGACGCTTTGTATGTTTGGTTTTGTGCGGAAAGGGAACGTGGTTTTTGCCAGTGTCTGGGCCTATCATTCAAGAAAAGGCAATCAAGCTGAATAAACAGTTGCCTGATTGTGAACCAAATTTACTGCGAGTCAAGGATGGTTGGATAGGTGGAAAAAACGGTATGGTATTCGCCAACTATCTATCACAGGAGAAAGTCTATCTGGGAACAACAGCACTGCTGATGACTATAAAATAAAAACAAGATTTTGGATTTTGTTAAAGAAGAAAATTTAACGGCAAATCAAATATATAACGCCGATGAGACAGGTCTGTTTTACAGAATGTTGCCGAGCAAAACTTTGGCCTCAAAACTGAAAAAGACGCAAAGGGATACAACAAAAGCAAAGACCGATTGACAATAATGGCCTGCAGCAATGCTTTCGGGGAAGCATAAATTTCCTCTACTCTTAATAGGAAAAGCGAAAAAAAAAATCCACGAGCACTGAAAAACGTAAATCGGGATTCTCTACCAGTTGTCTACAAGTCTCAAAGAAGTGCATGGTTGGACAGCAACACTTTTAAAAACTGGTTTTTTTATTGTTTTGTGCCAGGTGTGACGAAATATTTAAAAGATTGTGGGTTGCCAATTATAGCTGTCCTACTAATTGATAATGCTCCTTTACATCCGTCTGCAGATGTGTGGTCAGTTGGGGACATTACCGTCAAGTTTTTGCCGCTTAATGTAAACAGCGCTATTACAGCCCATGGACCAGGGGGTTCTCGAGAAAATCAAGGTTTACAGAAGACAGATGCTAAGCACAATCATTGACAATGAAGGAGAACACGGTGTAGTTGAGATTCTCAAAACATTTAATGTGAAAAACTGTAATGTACATGACTGCAGAATTTTGGGAACACGTGACTAGAATCAGCTTAATTAAATCTTGGAAAAAAACTGTGGAAGGGTGTATGCGACTTGCCTGAAAATATAATTTAACCATGGGGAACTGTAATATGGAAAATGACTCTCCAGACGATGTCCAGCCCCAAGAACTTTTGGATATGTTCCAAAATATTGATGGCTGCTCTGAAGTCGATGAAAATGACGTTACTCTGTGGTTAGGGGCAGACAATAACGGAGGCTATGAGCCACTTAGTGACGAGGAAGTGATCGCGTCGTTTTTACCTGATGCTAATGAATCAGACGCTGAGGAGGCAGACGGGGACATTGAAGATCCAGTGATGAGTCATGGAGATGCAGTGACCAAACTAAACGAACAAATGGTTTATTGCGAGCGGCAGCGGCAGGCAGAAACATCGCCAGCTGAATTGCTCATGTTGAAGAGACTGCGGGATCGCACAGCACGCAAGCGGCAGACGACATTGGCACAACCAAAGCTGACTGAGTTTTTTACCAGGAAATGAACAGTTATAAATGTACTGTAAGGATTAATAATAATTTAATGTGCATATGTTTGATGTTTTTACAGTTATAATGGAGTTTATCTGTAAGTATACCGTATTTTATTAATTTTTACCTAATTCTCCGGCTAACCCGGATTTTTCGTTAACCCGAATCGGCCGCGGTTGGTCCCGATTAATCCGACTTATCGAGGTTCCACTGTACTTGATGACACTGGCTTCATTGGCAAGCTGACACATTGTGCCAAGTAGGATCAGAGTCATTGAATGGCAGAGAAGCCACCATGCAAATATAGGAGAACGTTCTTCTGGAGTGTTAATCTTCCACCAACAATCCATGGTTGATGGTAAGTACCACCCAGGCCCTAAAATCGGTTTTTGAGAGTAAATAGAGATGTTTTCTTTTTTTTCCACTGACTGATAGGCTTTGGTATTGGGGTTGGTAGGTCTGGTCCTGCACTGCATTCGCATTGTTAACGACGCTACATACTTTAATTAAATTTAAAGCAGTTTATTGTATTTATAGTGACCAGAGTTTATTTAATTAAATTTTATTCATGACAGAACCAAGCTATTTTATATCACGCTAATAAGTAATTGATCGTAGTTAGTCTAACAACTCAACTAACAGGGTTAGACTGGTTGACAGTAATACATCCACATTTCTTTTTGTTGGCTACAGAGCACAACTCTCTACCATTTTACATTGCATTGTTATCTTATCAGTGTTGGTGGCTATATCGTAGCGTCTCATGACAATAAACCTGAGTTCGCTGGTTCAGCTGTAGTATCTGATTGAACATTTATGGCTAATCAGTAAACCCATTTTATTTTATTAAACATTTAATATTTTATCACCTGTTATTTATTTATAAAAGCTGTTGTTCGCTTTTAAAGTTTTTATTGCATTGACTCTTAACCCTTTCCGAGCCAATGACGTTACTAGACGTCACGCCTAAACTAGCGCTAAAAGCCAACGACGTCAACTGACGCAAAATCAATAAATAAAAAATATTATTTAAAAGCATTTCTGGGTAACAAACTTAGTAAAAACTGTTAAACAAGGTTTATTTAAACAAGGGACAACCGTTTATGTCTATTTTGAAGGTCACGGCTCTTGTTCGAGCGGCAAAATGGCGGGCGGCCGGATGTTCATATCTCCCGCAGAGCCAACGACGTCTACTGACGCGCGCTCAGTCTGCCTGTAGCCTTCCGTGGGAAGTGTTTATTCGCCTTTCCATTTTCGTACCGCGTATTTATCTTTTCAATTTTGATGTTAATCAATATTTTTAATCAATGTACAGTGTAGTTTATGTATTATTACGTAACGTCAGAATGTCAAAATAAAATTTTTTCAGTGAAATTATGATTTTACCATTTTTTGGCTGTAAATTAACAATAAAGAATGAAAAAAAATATTTTGTCGTTTTTTTACCTCTTATGTTACAAGAATTATAAAAACAAATTGGTTTTGATTTGTGGGAATATTTTTATTTTTAAGGTGTATGGCTCTTAGGAGTAGTTTTGATTATTTATTTGTGGCTCGCTAAGGGTTAATAAATTGTGCTAGAACTTCTGACATGAGTTTCAAAGTTGAATTCACAAAAAAATAAGAAACCACATACCTACTGTATTTGATTTAACTACAATAAATACTGTGAAAGCTACATATTAAAATCTGATGAAATTATTTGGCGTTGTGTGGGAAGGAACTGCGGAGTTAAGTCGAATTCCAAGAGGATGGACTGTTACTACAGTCAAGAGTAAACATTCAGGTCCACACCCTGTCACTATGAGGCCCCTGATATCCCCGCGTATGAGCTCATTGTAATCTGCTACTCCACCCACAGCCGAGACCGCTACACCTGTGTTTCTACGATACCTAGGTCCCTGTTGATACATCCTTCAGCGTCTAGCTGTTATCCTGGACAACGCTGTTCCTCAGAAGTCAATTAGGTTGTAAGCTGGAAATTTGGAAATGAGGAGGCGTATCGATGGCTGAAAGAGAACAATTTCTCTACCACTCTATTCAGTTGGATGCATGTCTCCTCCAGTTCACCGATAAGTTGTTTGTGGTGAACTTGTCGACCTTGTTATCCACCTAAAAACCATCCTCCAGAATGCCAAGGGTTCTGAAAAAAAGTTAGCATTTTCAGCTGTGTTTATCCAGGGTGACAGCCATAAAATAAAATGTTACTATTAATTTGGTCTTGAGGTTTTTTAAATTAAAACCAAAATAAATGAGTTAGTAAACTGTGTTATTTTTTATTTTACTATGTTATAATAGGTTGAAAATAACATTATGTATATGTACAGGTGACCACCCCTCCTTGGCCAATGTACCGCAGGAAACCACTGCCATGGCAGAAACCTCGCAGTGATAGTGATGGTGAGCCTCACCAGAAACCCAAGAAGAAGAAATAGTGAGGAAACTGTATCTGTAAAAAAATCCTTCCTGACTTTACATTCTTGGGATCTCCAAACTCTTAAGTTTAAGTTTCAAAAGACTTGTCAAGTTTCTTGTGATTGGTGGTTTTGTTTGTTTTTGATTGTCTAATAAAGTATTAAAAAGTTTTACAATTTGTTATTGTGTTCTTATTTAATTAGGGCCTACTTTCATTTAATTTAATCTTTCAATATACGTATTTTATTGATGTTCAAACAAATATAAATATTATGAAATAATGCATTTATTATGATTGAAAAGGGCTTCTTCCACATGTTTATTTATTTATTTCTAGTAATCAATAGCATCTAACTTTAACTTATATTAGCCTATTTTCTGTAGGTATGAAATTAATATTTACAGAGATCTAAATACTTCGAACAGTAGTTGTATAATCAATTAATTTTGAAAAACTCAATATGCAAAACAACTTTATTTTAGTTGTATTTTGATTATCAAGTTATATTAATTGCACTTTTCTTTCATAAATACATGAAGGCTATGGACACTAAATGTATGCATTTAATTTCTGAAGAATCCTACCTTAGTTAATATGCATAAAAAGAATCCCATGAATAATTTCCGTTTAGAATTATATGTGTTGTCTAGAAAAATAATAGCTAAAAAAAGAAATAAATATGTCCTGTGAATCCAAATAATAAGGAGTGACAGTAACCACTCACTAGCATACCTGGATAGCCACTGAACGAAGAAATGCAGACATAAAAATGGCTGCAATAGCCCCTAGCGGCTACAGAGCAAACATACATGTTGTGATGTCCCGGAACGCGTGATTTTCCCTTAAGTCAATAGTATAGGAAAGGATAAAGATGAATATCACTTAAAAAAATCTATATCAAGTTCATGTACATCTAGGCTCTCATTTCTTTTTGTTCAAATAATAACATTGAATAACGTGCTCAAATATAATAGTGCATGTTAAAATCCTCATGAAGAATGCTGTGAACATTCCTATGTAGCATTCCATATTTGTTGACAATAGTATTGATTGTTACTGAACTGTCAGCGGACACAATTAAATAAAAACACAATCAACCTTCTCACCTTTAGTGAAAGTGGAAAAGCGTCCACTTCTTACGTCATTTATGACGTTTGTGCCACCTTTACGAAAACGTTTGTTACTAGACACTGGCATTTTTTATAGAATTTTCTCTGTACTGCATACTTTTTTCAGTAAGTCAGATATTTCTTTAGGAAATTTTACAAGTCAAACACTAAATTTGATATTTTTCACACATGATATGTTACAATACGACGCATAAACATAGTACTGTAATGTAACTAACAGCAGGATTCTACGGAAGGACAGAAAGAGTGCCAAAGTCAGCTCACGTTTTCATCAGCAACGCTTCCAGCCATGGTAGGGGAAATTAATTTTTACTGAACCCCCACTTAATTGAAGAAAATACTATGAAAATTTTAATTCACTTCATAACGTTGTTTAGAATTGTACTTTTCATAGAATATACATCTTTTCAATAGCTTAATGTAAAAATGATTTTACCTATCAAAGGTTTTATTATTGTAACCTTAATAATGTAAAATAGAAGTAGTTGAATAGTTGTAATATGACTTCCATGACCGTCATGAATAATTGTACACTTTCATGAATGAAAAAAATTGAATTGAAACATTTAAGTACATATTTCGTACTGTAGGAAGAAATAGAAGAGAAATTGCGATTGTTGCAAAATCAACAATACTGTGCTCTAGATTAATATAAATATACTCCAGAGACAATATGGTTATTATCCAGGAATATTGTCACATGTTTCAAACTCCTTTTAGTTAACATATTAAATAAACAGACAAAACAAATTTTTCTTCTATTTTAGCACTAACCATATACATCTTTTGCTCTGCAATAATTTCTCCCCCCCCAATAAACATGAATTATGAAAGGCACAATTCAGATTCTGCAATTTTTATTTTATTGTTATGATAGAACTGACATAACAATAAAAAGTAATTCTAGAGTTGCTTACTTTAAAAACTATTAAAACTCGTAATGATCAAATATTATATGTTGTGAAAATATTTAATATTTTAATTTTTAAAGTTTAATGTTTGTATAAAAATAGGTTTTTTAAAAAGTTATCTTGTTTGATGAACTGTGACTGACTAGTCATGTATATTTTTAGGTACAATGATATAGTGATGACAATGTGGTTCTTTTAATTTACTCATTTCGCTTTAAAATAAACTATTTGCAATCTTGTAACTAGCAGTAGTAATTTAAGATAATTGGCCAGTGATGTAATAGTGGCTTGAAAGATAGTATATCATTAGAAGTATGAACAAATTGACAAAATTATCTCAGTAATTAAACACAAGATCTTGTGGGTTTTACATTCATATGTATTGCTATTCAGTTGACCAAATCTTGGCTAATAGAGCTTCAAGTTGAGGTAAGAATTTAATGTTTGAAATAACAGTAATTAAAATATTTTCCTGAATGGCATTAAAATATTCATTGTTGCATTTTTTTTAACTTGTAGGTATTCATCTCTATGAGCCAGTAATTGTTATTAATATGCTAATATTTGTTTAATTTATAAATTAATTTAGCCTGAGCAATATGTTTTAATCTATTTGAAAGCAAACACATTTTCCTTGTGAAGTTGAAAGAATTTTCTTTCCAGACATTTTGTTATCATTCAGTGATACAAAAAATCATTTGCACCGTGTTTTGAGATCTGCAATCTATCTCTTCCTCAGGTTGATAACACATTACTACAATAACAAACAAATCATGTTAAAACGTGAAACGCACACATTTGGAATCAATACTCAACTAATACACTAGAGCATAGGCTTTTGTAATAATGCTTTACACAGTTTAAAAAAGAGGGACAAAGAAGTTGTGCTTGGTTGATAAAGAGAATTGAAAGTGAGTGACTTGTGCTTATTGATCTCTTACTTTATTTTGGCATTACTACTTATACAAAGTGTGAACTTTATGAATGTGTACAGAAACATGAGACAAGCATTGTTCAAGTGAACTTTGAGGATTTTTATAAAACTGCACAATTTTTACATAAACACAACATTTGGCTCTGTTACCTATTTATAGCAAGTACCCTAAATATAATCTGTAACAGATCTTAAAATGTTTACAAAAAGCATAATCCCAATCATAACCAGCCTTTACAATGAAATATTTCATAAATTATATTATTGTGATAAACTAGATCTCGTGCCAATATAATTGTTATTGTATGAACTTAGAGCAAGATTTAAGGAAACAATTCCAGATCTGCTGGTGATATGCACTCAACAAGTCTGAACTCCCTGCAAAACAGTAAATTAGTCAATCTAGTTATATCAATTCCTATTAACAATCAGATCAGCAAGTTGAATTAACCCTTCAATACTTCTACTTGCTCTAATGAATTTAAGCCATTTTAGGCATATTCATTGGCTTGTCCTGAAGAATTATAATTCATGGTCTACTTATGCAATTGAAAGGAAGCTGGTACTATTGAATCGGTAATTATGCTACAGCTCCTAATTTTTGTTGAAGAAAAACTGTCAGGGAAGACAAACTTATATCTGCCATTTTATTTCAGAATTAAAATGAGATTCCTGGTTTATTACATGTTACGTCTTCTACTGTCCCAGAACTAAAATTATAAAATCACGTGATTATTTGTTTGTTTTATTTCACAAAAGTTTCTTTTCAAACATTGGTCAAATAATGCAGCATCCAGCGTGAAGTAAGTTTTTCACTTGAAGGTATTCATAACAAATCAAAGAAACGCTTAGCAAATCTACTCAAACAACACACTCAGCATCTTTGTAGATTAACTGGAGATCATCCTTAAGTTGTTTTACAAGAGCAAGAATTTTTTCTTTAGCAGAGCGAAAATCTCCAGTTTTTCATTCATATTCAGACACGGACGTATCTGGAACAATTTGCTCGGTGTTTGAGTTTATAAAACTAACAAAATCATGGTTGAATATGAAAGAGCTATGTCTCTTAAAAGTCTGTGTGCATTGCTTGTGTCACCGATTTTTTAATCACTTTTAAAATCATAACATATGATTGCACAGTAATTGTTCCAATATTAGAGCACAAACAAGGCGGTACTTGTGAAATTAAATATCAACTCATAAGATGATTGAGATCAGGAAGTTCTGATAGAGAGAGATTCACTTTTAACTTCCCTTCTATTATTATTGGCCTGTATTACAAAACTTTTCTAGTTACCTTGTATATCTGACTCATAGAAATATTTACCTGTCTTCTCTGGAGAAGACTATTTCAGCTCAGGTCTTAAAAGAAGTGTCATATTTCTGCATTTCCGGTCGGTACTTTCCCGACCTCAGATTACATGCCAGATCGTCCAACGTCAGAAATGTTAGACGATTTGGACAAGTGCCAACTGGAGAATTCTAAGGCCGAAAGCGTTATCAGTGCTTAGAATAAAGGTCGTGGACCTTTGACTTTGGCCTTGACCTGTTTTACTGTCTCGCCTGCCCTCTTCTGCTCATAACATCTCATTTTTTACAATTCAGAATATTTTTACATTGCCATAAAAAGTTTTTGTGTATTTTTAACTAACATTTTTGTAACATTTGATCTCTTTTTGATTATATTCATGGTGGATGGAAAAAGCCTACGCACAAATGTACTGCTCATATATTTTTTATGTACTGTAGTGATACTACAATAAACCGTTTTTCCAATGCTCCAAGATTCTACATACTATAGTTAAGGGTTAATTAACGTAATCTTCTTTATTTTATTTTTATTTATGTGCTTGTATACATACTGATGCTTTCAGTTTGGATTTTAAAAATTTGTATTTGTAATTTGGTGGAGTAAACTCAATTCAATTAATTTCTTCCACTTTAAATTTAAAAAGTATTCTACATCTCAGGAGATAATGCCAGTTAATCACTTGTGTAATATTTTAGTATAGACTTTTTGAAAAGAGTAAAACTTATAAATGTGTTAGCCTGCATTATTTATTTTGGGCTGATACCATTTTACAACAGACTAGCAGTTATATGCGGCTTCGCACAGAATTTCGTTAAAAAAACCATCCTATGGGCATATTCTTTTCAAATGGCATTCCAAAAAATCCTTAGATAAGTGATAGTCACTGGAAGATATTCAAATCTCTTGATCCATTTTTAGTATAAGTTTAAGAATGGGGTCTTAAAGTTGGAGAGCAAAACGGTTTTTTACTTCTGAAATTCCTTGAATTTCTCTCAAATATTTCATTATATTTTATTGAATAGCTTCTACGATTTCAGTAATAATTGAACTATTTAAGACCAATGTAAAGAAATCCTGAGACCAAAGGAGGACTAAAATTGAAGTCCTTAGCTTTTTAGTTAACACACTGTCTTATGATGTAATAAATGATGGTTTTTTACTGCGGTTGATTAAAATCCGAATAAAAATAAATCCAGACAAAGAAAAGCTTCTTGCAACATCACATTAAAAAGTGTAAGTAACTTTCACAGATGAATAAACATTACTATCACTTGTTTAAATGTGTATAAAGTATTATTCTTATTATTCTTGAATTTAACAGATGATTAAAAACACATTTTCTATATGTTAAGCCAAAAAGGGAAATTTTAATGCCAGTGGGGAATAGCTTGGAAGGATTTTTGAAATAGGAATAGGCCTACATATCAACCAGGGACCTAAGATTGTCCATGCAGAATTTCAAGTTCAGTAGTTTTTACATGATTGAGTAACACAAACACACAGAGAGACACTATTAGATTTTCATGTAATAGTATAGATTGATTATTGATGCTCCTATAATTATTTTATAGAAATTGTGAACATTTTAAAACTTTTTTTAGTCTACTAATGAAATAATCACAACAAACAAGGTATTATTTTATTCTTAGAGTGAACGAGCCAAGAAGTCAAAACTGTGTCTGATTCTATTGTTAAGAAAGGTCACAGATGTTGGTAAACATTCCATTAAAGGGTTAACTGTCTAAATTAGTCCACAAGTCAGTTGCTCCGCGTTCGCCATGAAGCCGGAACTGCAGATGTTCTTTCTTGTCACCTTGGTCTCAGTTGGTATCTTCTCCAACTTGAGGACTTCCACAGCTCTCCCAGAGGCCCTGCCCAGCCCACCAACACAGGCTGCTCGGAATATCTCAGACTTATGGACTCGTCTTCAGGCCGCCCGTACTAATACCCACACTGCAGAACTCATTCGTGTACCAAAAAGGTCTTGTAGACCTGGAGAGAGATTTGCATATGGCAGATGTCGCCGCCAGTGGTGATGGTATGTTTTTTTGTATTAATTTGCTTTCACTTATTTTCATTTAGAAAAATAGCCAACACATTATAAATTGATATTTACATTCTTCAGATTATTTGTACAAACAATGTTATAAGCTTGATGGATTTATAAAAAAAAGTAACTTCATACTTGACACCTTTATTTCTAATGATAGGGTAGCAGTATATAGAGGGTACTCTGTAATAAGTGTTAAGAAAAGATTTGCGTTAAAATACTTGATACTGGCTACAAAATGGTGCGTATTAAAGAAGTCATGTTCTAACTGTAAGGGAAATGATACAATTATTATAGCATTCATTAAGATAACAAAAGTTTTCTGTATAAATGGAAATCTAAAACTTATAACATAATTTTTTTGTAGTTTTCAGTGGCATTTTCAGAATCTAAGTGAAGTTTCAAAAAATAATAAGTACAATTTGTATTTAATTATGTCTGTAATCTTCAATTTTAGACTTGAAGATTAAATTTGTATTATTTGAGAAAAACAAAGATTTACATTTAGCAAACCTTACCCTTTATAATTTGTCAACTATTATAAATTCTTTCCAAATAAATAAGCTTTAAAATATACAATATATTATTTTACTACTATTATCTTTTATGGAGCAAGGTAAGTCTAAATATTAAAGATCACGGTACAGTTAGAAGATGGAAAACTGGAAAAAACTTACCACCTGTTCTTGTTATGACCAAAACACGCAGTTGTAATTGAACTTAAAATGTATTTTAACTCCACAAACAAAAATAAACCAAATAACAAACAAATATGTAGAGATAAAAACATTTTATTCATAAGGCTTAGTTAGGCCTGGTGATCAAGGGGGCCACACTACAATTCATCCAAATTGAATAGTTCTCTGTTGGTCACAACCGAACCTCCTCCATGAAATGTGGAGGTGCACTATCTTGTTCTAATATTATTTCCGCTCTTCATGATTGTTGAATTTAATCAGTAATGTTAGCAAGTTGTACTGCAGAAAACGTAAATAAACACCACAATCCAAATTCTCTTCAAAAGCATGAAGACCTAAAACTGGTCTCCAATCACGTCGACCACACATTAATTCCAAATTGCCTTTAAAAAGATGATTCTCTGATAGCTCTTGAGATTTCCTCCATTAAAATGCGCATGTGGTTAGACTTAAAAATTTGTTCCCTAGTAAAACAAGATTATTCAGTTCATATATTTTCTTGAAAAAGTAACATTCTTCTGCATCTCTGTTTAATGTCCAATGGCAAAATTCCCTCCTAGTTTCATAATCACTGGGTTCCAGTCCTTGGGCCTAGTGATATGGATGAAAGTGATTGATTTTTAAAACATTATGAATTTTCCACAGAGATGCTTCAGTTTCAGTAGGAGCTTCTCATACCGGTTTCAGGATTTTCTTTCCCTCTGTCAAGAATGTATTCATCAACAGTAACATGATATACTGCACTGCCCACTTGCCTTGTGACTAACCAAAACTCATTTTGATACAGCACTATTATCTTATCAGTTTGCTTTACCACAATTGTAAATAGTCCAAATACCTGTGCCCTTTTAACATAACCAGGCTTCAGTGGTCATCAGAGATGAGCAACACAATACAAAACACAATAATTTGACAATGGTCCTTCCTATCTTTAGATTATTGACAAAAGTTTAGTTCATTTCACTTAATATATATACTTAGATATAGAGTAATTTAATAACAACTTTTTCCATACTATTCTTAAATTTACATAGCACAATTACAATTACAGTACACTTGCATTTGTCTTGTAGTCTTAATGAATTTCTTGTAGAATTATGAATTTCCAAAGTTGTAGTTTGGTTGAAAATCGCCAAAAACCATTATTTTTTTTGATGCTATCGATATAAACACAGGAAGTTATTGTTAGTAAACAGTTTGATATGTAAAAACGTAGAACTAAACAAGCTAATTTTAATATAATTCCCAATATTTTAGCTCTATTAGTAAGTTTGTGATCAAACTTGGATATCTGCACTTTTTGATTCAAAAGTAGACATCAAGGTTTAGCTTTGGCCTTGATTTGTGATTTAAAGTGAACTAATTTGTTAATCTTATGACTAAATATTGTTTTAGTTAAATACACTTCAAATAAACTGTATTTGTTACAGAAGATTTTATTTATCCCCGTATAAGCTTCCCCTGGTGATTGTAGTAGAGTGGTTTTAGTGTAAACTTTATACACTCTGACCTGATATTTGCCCTCATTTTATTAGTTCAGAAGTTCTATATTTAACAATTTTATGACCTAGTACCTCAAAAATTTCCTTGGAACTTTCCTTCCTTGCTAGTATGGGGAGTTTTCCATACCCCTGTGATTTGGACATGCCCCAGAGATTTCTGGGTGCGCCACTGTTATTCAATACATCAATATACCCCCTCTACAATGAAATATGAGAGGGGTTTGGCCCCCCTGAACTAAAATCTTCTGTACGTCACTGTATTAGCTGATGCTGTTATTGCTAAAGTTCCACTGTAAAGCTTAAACTTCAATTCTTTTAATTTTTCACAATTATTGGAAAGAAATAAAGTTGTCTGGTTGCCAATACCCAAACATAATTCTTTATACCGGTACTGAAGAAACTTACTATTCTGGCTTACAAAAATATTTATACCCGAATTTCCAAATTAAAGTAATTAAATTGATCAAGTTTTGCAACATATAGGTTACTTTCAATGAATCATGAAATGATTATCATATGTGTATAAACTACCATATGTGGTATTTTCCCCCTGAGAAACACCTATTAAAATATAATTTTCATTTTTTTGAAAATTTAATATTAATGTTATAGTGATTTTATTGTTTTAATATTGACATATTCATTGTTTGTTTCAGATTACACACAAGATTATAAATTTTGCACCGATGACACTAGGTAGCAGTAGGTTACTTTATTACTATGATATGTAACTAAACAATATTTTAACTGTTTATTGGATTGTAATCAAAGTATAATATTTAACTATGATATATTGTACTATTTGAACACAAATATGTATTAAAAGTTTGTTATTATTACTAATTGTTCAACTTTTTAAAGTTTACCTTGTCCTCACTGCTAAGATTACTGCCTAATAGATTCCATACTGGCTAGTGTGGAAGACTATAAAAAATTAAATTAAAATAAAAAATAATAATACAAATTTAATTTAATGTGTTTATATTAATATTTTCTAAAACTTGAATTACAAAACTAGTTCTCATGTATTGTAATAGTATCACTTTATGTTGATTTATATGAATACATAATTAAATACTGATTTATTCTTTAATCTTAAAAAGATATGTGGCTTGAAATAAAAAATTATGTACAAATATATTTTACTTAGTATATTTTTCACTGTATTAAATGCACAGTGGAGATACATTTTGCTAAGAAAATATAGTTTGAAGTATTAATAAGTATATAAGAATATAAACGTTTTTGATACGTGATCAAATTTTAGATTCATATGCAGTTTAAAAAGTACATTTAATTGACATTGACTGAATAATTTAACAATGATGATTTCTTAAATTCGGATTTGTGAATTTGATAGGATTTCTAAAACTGTCTCCAACTGATTTTTAAGACATTCCTTTCCTTCCTTAATTTTTTTAGTGTGAACTCTAATTTCCGCTTGATTAATTTGGCACTGGCGTACCTCCTACAGAATAATATGAAAGGGCTATATCCATTGTGATCCTAAAAAGAAAATTATGTTTTACTAAACATTAAATTCATTCTGTTCAGTCGTGTCTATTACTAACAGTAAATGAAGGAAAGGCAATAGTAAAAAAATATACTCATCAGTATGTTGATGATTTCAGACCACCTAAAAGTAGAATCAATCGCTTATTGTAGGGATAAGGTTTGCAACTCTGGTGATTGTTAGAGAGATATTAAAATCATTAGAGTAATGCTGGATGTACCAGTTCTGGATTGATATTAATATCATTGATAAAAAAGGGGAAAATATAGGTTCAAATTTAAACCCATGAGGCACTACAATCATCAAAAATCAAGGTGCCAAAATATATTCCAGACACTATCTGGAACTCTATAATATGAAGCGAAATCAATTGTAAGTCCATTATTCACCACAACTTAGCCACCCTGATGTCCTGTTGTCTGATCACCTCTAGGTAGTAATTGTCCTTGGCTCTCAAGAATTTCCAATACTTTCTTCTTATATCTGTAGTTTATCTGTATTCCTGGAAACATTGCTTTATAGCGGTTTTAATTTTCTTTATAGCCAAAAATATTGTCTACATATTATAACTCCATTTAGTATTATCAGCATTTTCTTTTAAACATTTTCTCTCTTCCTAATTATAATTATATTCATGATGGATGGAAGAACTCCTTGTACTAAGACAAACCGTCCATTTAGCCTCTTATATATTTTCAATGTTATAGTGAAGGGATAATTAATATAATTCTCTTTATTTTATTTTTATTTTGCTGTATACACACTGATTTTTTTCAGTTTGGATTTTAAACATTTTGTATTTGTAATTTGGTGGAATAAATTCAATTTCATTAATTTCTTCCACTTTAACTTTAAAAAATACTCTACACCTGACACCAGGGATAATATCAGTTAATTACTTGCGTAATATTTTAGTAAAGAATTTTTGAGAATAATAAAAACATATATATGTGTTAGCCCTCATTATTTACTTTGGGATGATAACATTTATTACGTACTACCTGTTAATTACAGCTTCAAATACAATTTCATTTTGAAAGGAAGAGAAAAAAACAGGAACACTATGAGCACATTAATTTTAAATGGAATTCCCAATTATCATTGTGATAAGTGATAATCAGTGAAAGATATTCCAGTCTCTTGATCCATTTTAGATTTAATTTTTAAGATGGAGTTCCAAAATCAGGAATGAAAGTTTATCTTTAAGTACCTCTGAAATTTCTTGAATTTCTCTCTGATATTTCATGATGTTGTATTGAATAGCTCTAATGATTTCAGTCACAATTGAATTATTTTAGGTTAGTGTAGAGAAATTCTAAGTCTAAAGGAGGACTAAAGTCAAAGTCCATAGCTCAGTCAACACACTGTCTTATGATAATAACTTATGGAATTCTACTGTAGTTAATTAAAATTCCAATAAAAATAAACCAAGACAAAGAAAGGCTTCTGTATGCAACTGAATGTAAGTGTAATAATTGACTTTGATAGATGAATAACATCAAATATGACCCATATAAATGTGTAAAAATTAATATACTTATTATTCTTGACTTTGACAGGTAATTTAAAACACATTTACTATCTACTTTTTAAGCCAAAAAGGGAGTTATCAAGGTCAGGGTGGTGTAGCGAGGAGGGATTTTCGAAATAGGAATAGGCCTATATATTAACCAGGAACCATACGAATGTCCAGGTAAAATTTAAAATCCAGTAGTTTTCACTTGATTGAGTAACACAAACACACAGATGGAGACTATTAGATATTCATATAATAGTATAGATTGGTTATTGATGCACCTATAATTATTTTCTAGAAAGTGTGGAATATCTTAAAACTTGTTTTTATTCTACTAATGGAATAATAATAATAATAGCAAACAAGGTATTATTTTATTCTTATCGAGCCAAGAAGTTAAAACAGTGTCTGATTCTATTGTTAAGAAAGGTCACACATGTTGGTAAACATTCTATTAGAGGGTTAACTGTCTAAATTAGTCTACAAGTCAGTCGCTCCGAGTTCGCCATGAAGCCGGAACTGCAGATGTTCTTTCTTGTCACCTTGGTCTCAGTTGGTATCTTCTCCTGCTTGAGGACTTCCACAGCTCTCCCAGAGGCCCTGCCCAGCCCACCACTGGCTGCTCGGAATATCTCAGACTTACGGACACGTCTTCAGACCTTTCATAACAACATCCAGACTGGAGAAATCATTCGTGCACCAATCAGGTCCTGTGGACCTGGACAGAGATATGCATATGGCAGATGTCGCCAACAGTGGTGATGGTATGTTAAAAAAATCGTTTGATTTCATTGATTTTCATTTAGAAAAATAACCAACACATTGTAAATGATGATTTAAATGATTTGTTACAATATTGTTATAAGTTTGATGGCTTTATACAAAAGTACCATCATAATAGCCACTTTTATTTCTTATGATAGGTTTCCAGTTTGAGGATATACAGTGTCCTGATATAAGTGTTATGAAATAGTTTGTGTTAAAATACTTGGTATTGGTTTCTAATGGTGCATACTAGAAGTCATACTCAAACTGTAAAGGAATTCATAAAATTACTATCGCATTCATTAAAATAACATATGTTTCTAATGGAAATTAGAACAAAAGTTATAACATTATTTTGTTTTGTTTTTAGTGTAATTTTTTGAATCTACGTGAGGTTTAAAAATGAATAAGTACAATTTGTTTGCATTTAATTATGTCTGTTCACTAAAACATTAATAACCGAATTCCCAAATTAAAGTTATAAAATTGATGGATTTTTGCACCATGTACCTTACTTTTAATGAACCATGAAATGATTTTTCATACGTGTATAAATTAGCATATGTGCTCATTTTTCTCTGAGAAACACTTGTATCATTGATATGACTAATCTCAATAGATTAGTTTTTATTATTATTTTCATGATTTTGAAGATTCAATATTAAAGTAATAGTGGTTTTCTTGTTTTACTGTTAACATACACTGTTTGTTTCAGATTACATTCAACATTATAAATTATGCACTGATGTCTGTAAGTTGCGTTGTAACTATGATACGTAATTAAACAATACTTTAACTGTTTACTGGATTGTAATCACAGTATAATTTTATTATGATATATTGTACTATTCAAATGCAAATATATATTAAAAAATTGTTATTATCACTGATTGTTCAATTGTTTTAAGTTTCCACCGCTTTGCTCTCACTGCTAAGATTTAATAGTAGATTTTCATATACATTGTGTTTTTCTCTAACTTCGGGTTTCTACTAAGAAAGTCCTTGATTTTGCCATAGCCAATGGATTGGTCAGTCATATAGGGTATAGGGTGGTAGGAGAGTGCAACAGCAAAACTGCTACTGCCTAGTATGGAAGATTATAAAAAACACTAAAATTAAAAATTTGGAACTGCATATTGGTTGTTAATTAGCTCCACGAATACTCTATAACCTTTTAATAATTGTTGTATAAGCGATCCTAAAAATGTAATTTTATGTGTATGTATAAGTATTTCCTGAAGAATTATAAAACTAGTTTTTATATGTTGTAAATACTGATTTATGCTTTAATCTTAAAAGGATATGTGTTGTACAAGGATAGAAGGATAAAAAATTATGTACAAGTATATTTTACTCAGTCTATTTTTCACTGCATTGAATACACAGTGGAGATATATTTTTTCCAAGAAATTATAGTTTAATGTATTAATAAGTATATAAGAATATACATGTTTTTGATACTTGTTCAAATTTCAGATTCATATGCAGTTTACAAAAGTACATATAATTGACATTGAGTGTACATAATTTAACAATAATGGTTTCTTACATTCAGGCTTGTGAATATGATAGAATTTCTAAAACTGTCTCCAACTGATTTTTAAGACATTCATTTTCTTCCTTGAGTGTTTTCAGCGTGGGTTCTAATTTCCGTTTGATCAAGTTGGCACTGGCGTATCTCCTCCAGAATAATATGAAAGGGCTGTATCCATTGTCATCCTAAAAAAAATTATGTTTTACTAAACATTACATTTATTCATATGGAAAAAATAATCAAGTTGATTAATTGATTTTCCGCAATATATTATTAAGACATAACAGAAATGGAATTACTGGCTTATCAAAAACAAGGTAATACAGTTTGTTTTAGCTGTATTATACTGTATTTCTTTTATTTGTCATGCTTTATTTTAATCAAGTTTTTGAAAATTTGATACAAAACTCCAATATCCAACAGATAAAATATTTATTATTACTCAGTTAGTGATCCAGATCTCAATGGTTTTAGATTGATTCAGCAACATTTCAACATGAAGAAATATGTTCTGGAATTATATGAGGAATCATTCTACAAAATATATTTACTCAGAATTAGCAATGTCTATTATCAACAGTAAATTAAAGAACAACAAAAGTAAACAGAAATTTTCCTACCGTGAATTCTTCAGATTTATTGTCAATGGAAAACCCAAAAGGAACCACCTTTTCTTCTTGAGTTTCCAAATTCCTGCATAAAACTCCAAGGCGAAGAATTTTCTCCCCCTTTTCCATAACTTGTTCCAAATGCTGTAAAATTGTAAAATATTAGTTATAAACTCTGAATATTTTTAAGAAGGTTTTTTAAGAGATCCAGAAGAGTTTCCGATGCCAGTTCATCTAATTACCGGTTCCTTCATGCAAAAGTAGAGACATGCAAATGTTTTTTATATAAAAGAAGAACTCCATTTCCAACAGATACTTCATGCATGCAGAATTCTCTAGACCGTAGTATCAATGGCTGATTGTAGAACTAAGATTTTCAACTCTAAGATTCATTTAAAGAGATATTAAAATCGTTAGAGTAATGCTGGATGTAATTCTGGATTGATATTTACAGTTAATATAATAATACTATCATATAATATCATATTACCATATGTGAACCATTGGTTAAATCATTAGTTATAATAACAATATAATAATAATATCATATATAATATAATATCATTGATAAAATGAGAAAATATAGGTATGAATTCAGAGCCTTGAGGCGCTCACTACAACATTAGCAACAGGTTTCTTATAATACATATTGTCAAATCATACTCTAGATAAATGTTAAAAAGAACTATTGCATTAGTACATTAGAAATAAAAGATAGAATCTGATTAGCAAGTATGCCTGGAAGAAAATAAAGAGTCCGATGTTTTCTAAAGAAGAGATAATGAGGAAGCGTGTTATAGATATTTTGAAAGCCTAGCTTGATAGTACTAACCCGATCTCTTTGAATAGTACCAGCTGTTGTTAAATATGATGACACATTTTTTGCATTTAAACATCTGATAAAAGTACTGATGTTGCTGTTGTTGTGTAGTGCTGGTGTGGAGAGATAAGGTACTATATTCTCTTACAAACAAAAAACATTACACAAACATTCTAAAATAAGTTTTGTACTATATTAAGAACAAAATTGGTCTAAAATTATATAAAATTCAAGGAACTATATTTTAATAATACAAGCACAAAAAATAATATAAGTTATACCTTTGGTAATGAACACAGGTATACTGGTAATCCAAACTGAGCAAGTTCTTAGGTTATTGCTGGCAGACTGGACAGGTTTGTCTGATATGAGGAAAATATGAGTGTTTATTTAACTGCTTAGTTCACATATGGTTACCATATCAAGTACTGTATGCATTTACTTATAATAAAATTACTGATATACAGAAACAGAGTACTCTCTTATCTTTGAGAATTCTGTCATCATCAGTACTGACAGGGTGGTCCAGAAAAGATCCTTCAAACTGGTTAACTAATTCCAAAAGTTGGTCAGGGTCTTATAAGGCCATAGTAGACTTCACAGTCATCCATAACTAGAGACCGCTTAAATTTCCTACGAGCAGAACAATTTTGCTTTTAGAAAATTGGTGAAGTTGTTTTAAAACGATCTTAAGTACTTAACAGTGATCATTTCCATCGGTATATAATTCCTTTTGGACACATTTTTTGTTCACTTAGAACAAGAAGCTGAGAAACTGCACTTAGTGCTAAAAGGACCTTTGAGCTGCTTACGGAGTGACAAGATATTCTGGATGGATAAGTTTGTGGGTAAGGGGCCACCTCCTGTCAAGAGCCATGAAGAAGGATTCTGGGCATTAATCTCAGTCATGTCTCCTTGGCAGAAGGGCAAGCCAGCCCTGTACCAGCCTCTACAGCCAAAGCAGGCAGGGGGTGGCATGTCCTTATGTCTAGACTAGCAATAGCCCTTAACACTTGGGGTGCTCCACCAACTCTAACATCCCCGTAGTAGATTAGACCTGTCGACATACCCTTGCATCCCAGTATCTCAGCATTTGCGGTTAATAATGTACTGCTCCTGGACATCCATAAGGTTACCATCAGTTTTTGCTGTGCCCAGTGGCAGGTACACTGGAAGGTATAAACCAGCCAGAAGTGATCCCTGCTGGGTATAAGCTTGAGTATTAGCCCACTTTATAATAAAGCACATGTACGTGTACGATGGCTATAAACATACACTTTTGGAGGATTTTCTTGATCGTGGCAATAAGGTAAACTCTACATCGGCATTGGAAATATAATTCAGTTGAACCAAAAGTGCACATACAGTGCAAAGCTTACGAAAAGCGTGCGAAGCCGCAGGAAACAGCTAGTTCACTAATAAAAGTCTGTGCACTACCCAATATATAGAAAGACTCACTTTGATGATATTTTTGCTCTCTGTGGTGAGAGTGAGCAGTTGTGTCGAGTCTAGCTTAGAGGACCGGCTGAGACTGGCACGGGCTTGCGTGTACTCCCCATACGTTTCCTCTCTGTCCCTCTTCAGGTCCTCCAGAACTAGTCGAGACTCGTACCTCTCGTTCACTTGGCTCTGCAGACTACTCATATCTTCCTGTGAAAATTGAATGTTACTTTGTACAAGACTTGTTTTATATGGCCTGATTCATACATCTCTAATAACTCTATTTTCAGTTTTATACATTTTGTCATGTGGTTAATTTTCTCGAAGTGTATCAATTTTTTATGATTTGAATAAAAATATTCTAAAATGGTTAAGATAAATTTGAAATAAATCAGCATGACTCACAAAAATGGACCAATATTCTATTAAATTTGTTACTGCAACACATATTGTGATATTAACATATTTACTAGTTGGTACATATCAAGTTCTTAATGTTTCAACTAAGATGAATAGAATAGAATTATCTTTATTGTGTTGACAACTTGTAATATGAGGTTGCTATATCATTAGAAGATTAGAGATTTAGAGAGTTAAAATATAACAGGAAATAGTCGCACAAAAAACATATATATATATATATATATATATATATATATATATATATATGTTTTTTTTAATTTGTTGAGTAAAAATGTGTATTTTACATTTTTAATTAAAATCTTTAGACAACATATATTATTTAAATTTGAAACTTTATTACATCATGTGATAATTACCATTGGTAAAAAACTCTCTTTACATTTTTAAGGTCTTTTATTAGTTAATCTTTGACTTTTTCAGTAAGAAACATTGTTTTCTCTGTTTGTTGTCTAAAAATTGTCGCAGTTGTGCACCTGATGAGACAATGAGATATTCCAGATGCTGCACTAAGAGGAAGGTGAACTGGATAAGAACTCAACATTCGCATTGAACCAACCCTTCTCTCCATAGCTACAGTATGTGTAGAAACTCAGTTGCTCCACTGTGCTTAGAGATTGTGTTAGAAACATCATAGTGCGCTCAATTATACATCTATCTGATGATACAATTAGAATGCCTCTTCACCTGGATTGCTCTGCATTTTTATATTTTGTGGTCTAGGTATCTCAGATGTGGAAACGATGTAAAGAGATCGGTTTGAGCTTCTTTGTCAATGACTTTGTTTCGAGGGTAACAGGCAGTTACCCTCAGACTCCCCTATCCTCTTGGTAGTGATTTGTAAGTTAAAATCTCATCTTTTTCAATATTACAAATGGCTAGCCTAATGTAATGTTCTATAAAAAGCTTCAGATAAGAAAAAAAATTACAGATCACAATATTTCTCCTTCTCTCACACAAAATATAGTCTCTCACTCTCACATCTCACTGGATAACCTCTGCTTGAGTCAAAGTTCACTCTTTCCCAGTTGAGCTGTAGAAACTCTTCCACTGAGTAAATAGGTTTTTGATACCAAGTGCATAGTGCTTTCATTGAATTTTTTGAGATTGTGTCACTTGGGCCCATTTAAAGTAGGATTCAGAAAGGTTATTGACAAATACAAAAACCTGCCTGTGTGGTATTCATATAATACTTTCGGTATGCTCTATTGAGTAATTATTCTTGCCCCTTGTCTCATAAGAATATATTTAACTTCCTCATTTAAGGTTACATTAAATTTGGATACCTAATAAAAATTATTCGAATATTTAAAGGTAGTGATTCAAGGTATCAACGCTGACACACCTAATTCTCTGTAATGCAATTTTGAGATGATACTAACGGGATGAGCCCCAAGTAAGTCATGAGCAACACCTGTGTTGGACAAACTTTACTTATTTTAAAAAGGAATTTCAATAAAATTAGACAATCTACGTCCTATTAGTTTGTTATCTGTTTTTTTCTAAAATTTTTGAAAAATTAATGAAAGTTAGGCTTATTAACTATTTGAACAGTATATCTTTTTTTAGTGAAGATCAATAAATGGTTTTAGAAAAGGCAAAAATACAGAGGATGCTTTAATAAATGTATCGGATCTGATTTATAGCAGTTTAAACAGTGGAAATAAGGCCACGGGCCTTATTTATTGACTTTAAGAAGGTTTTTGATTTGGTAAATCATACAATATTGCTTGTGAAGTTGGAGGCAGCAGGGGTAAGAGGAGTAGCACTCAGCTGGTTCCGTACTTTCCTCACAGGCTGTCAGCAGCGAGGTCCGCATAGGAAAACTGCCTTAGTGGACCTTTAAGGATTGAGCGTGGAGTTCCTCAGGGATCTGTCCATTTCTGCATCCCTTTTTTCTTGTTTTTATAAACGACATGCTTAAATTAAATTTCCTTGGAAAACCTAGTGCGTTTGCGGATGACGTGGCGCTATTTTACACAAGCAAAAATATTGACATTTTGACAAACCGAATAACAGATGATATCTTAATACACTGAGATATTGGTGTTCTGCAAATGAAATGTACATAAATGTGAAAAAGACGAAGTATGTAAATTTTGATTTTAAAGGGTTTTGAGTTAAGTACAGTATTAAAGTACCATGAGTTTAGATTGCATAAACGAAAATTGCAGTTGCGAATGCATTGCGAAGGAGTCAAGTTTTACATATTTTAGGGGTGGTTCTTGATCAACATTTAAACTGGGAAGCACACGTAAAAACAGTTCAAACTAAATTAAAATCATCACTTAGAAAATTTTACTTTTTAAAAAATATTTTGTAGTACACAACTCTTAAGGAGTATTTATTTTTCATTTAATAGAATCTAGATTGCAATATGGTGTGATTTGTTGGGGAGGGACCCACAAGTACATAATTGAAAGATTAAGAGTAAATACAAAACCACTTTATAAGATTAATTCTAAGCAAACAAAAAAGGGAAAGCTCTTTTCCTCTATTTGTTGATATGAAGGTTTTACCTATCCAGGCATCTATATGTTTTTAAAGTTTTGAGATTATTTTGTTTGCGTAGCGGAAACACTGGGACAACAGATCTTTTATATTTGACCAGAAGCATTGATCGTAGAATGTTCAGAACGTGAACGTTGAAAGTATCCAAGTCTTTATTAAAACATTCTTTTCAGTATAGCGGTCCAAAAATTATTCAATTTATTACCAGAGGAAATAAAAGAAAGTGCAAAACATAAATAATTTTTGCGTTCAAATTAAAAACTGGTTGTTTTTGCAACCAGATGTTTCTCATTTCAAGGATTAATAATTGTATCAGGGAAGCTGTATAGCTGAAATATTTTATTTGTTACAACATGTTTAAGTTTATTCTGTTAATATGGGGCGAGTTGTTTATTTTTCTGTTTAATTGTCACTTTTAATTAAAAGTTTTCTTTTAAACACTGTGAGTATTATTTTTTTTTTAGTATAAGCATACAGTAAAATATTGTTGGATGAAGTACTACAGCTTTTCAAGTATATTTTGTCTTTAGTCTAAATGATTATGTATTGTAGTTTGTTAATTATAATTAACAAGGTAAAAGTCAGCTGTGTCTGACAGACGCCACAAAGTGCGGCTCAACTGGTAGCAAACGAAATATTTTATGGACTCAAGAATTTTATTAGTTTTTACTTAGTACAATCACTGACCACAATACTTGTAAGAGTGGTCAGTGTTTTTCCAGGGAAATTTTCATTTAGTTTGTTTTTGTGCATTTTAAATGCTGGAATAAAAATCATTATTCTCATTTTATGCCCCCCTCTATGATTTCTCGACTAAAAATCAGGGACTATTGTAAAATTTAGAAAAATGTAGTATAAGATTTTACAATAGCTGCCACGTATTTAATTTCAAATCCTAAAGTCATACTAGCTACAGCTGTACTCGTAACTGGTTATGGAACTAGTACCGTAGGCTCTGTGGAACTAGCTGCTCTCTAGTCTACACATGACAGCCTCTTTGATTAAATAGGGCAGAAATGCTTCCAATGAGTTGCAAGATCTAGAAGGAGATTTTCTTCTTCTACAGATCAAGTACAAATATAATTATTTTCTTCTATCTTTTACAAAACCCATTTATTTCCTTCAAGAATCAAAAATCTTTTATTGTCGTCCCACAAACAATGTTTTGGCAGAGACTTAGTTGTGTAAATGTCACATAAAAGGCTACGTAATGTATGCCTAAGCTAAAAAATTACATACTATCAATTAGATACAGAGAAAAGTACAAGTCAAAACTCTTAAAACTAAATTGAAAATTAAAATAATAAGTCATCAGTACTGCTAGATAACATATCTCAACAGAGTAGAAGGAATTTTTCTTCAGCTACCTTAAAATAACATTTAAACATTTTTTATTACTAATATTTATACAACCTAATGGTAATGGTAATGAAAAATGTTATACCAACATACAGATACATATGCTGAGTTTTGGTTAGACTAGCAAATCCTAAATCTAAGAGATCCAGGTACCTTGTGCCATAATCATGAGCAGAGCTTCTTAAATGAAATTCATCTAAATTTTCCTTAACAAAACTTTAAGCACTGTAAGATAAAAATACAAGGAAGAGTAAGTATAACATATTCTATGAAGAAATGTTTACATGAATACCCAAGACTAATATTAAAAACAGTACGCAAAGCTTTCTTATGACATATGAAGAAATCCTTAGAACCATTAGAATTTCCCCAGAGCACGGTGCCACACAAAAGATGGAGTCAAACAGAGCAAAATAAACCTTAACAACAAAACTAGAGCTAGTACAGAATTTAAGTTTTTTAACAGGAAAATTACTCTTGATGAACAGATACAAAGAACATCCGTATGAGTTTTCCAGGTAAAAAAAGAAGTGAAAAAGTGCAGGCAATATTATTTCTACATTTCTTAAAGCAATAGCAGTGTTTTATTTTAATTTAAAACTAGATGCTGTAAATTAAAATTAAATACTTTCTTAAATTTTGTAATTCCTTACATAATATCTTTATTAAACTTAAAAGTGTACATGACAAAAATATATTCCAGACACAATTTGAAACTCTATAATTATGATGCAATAATGATTGTAGGTCATCACTCACACACAACTTAGCCACCCTGATATCCTGTCGTCTGATCACATCCAGGTAGTAACTGTCCTTGGCTCTCAGGATTTCCACCTCCTTCCTCCTGATATCTGTAGACTCTCTGTATTCCTGAAGACATTGCTTTATATCCGTTGTAATCTTCCTCACAGCCAATTCCAAGGCAGCACTCATCATCTCTGTCAAATGTTGGCCCTGGTAACCCATAGAGTGTTAATTATTGGTGAGATATTTCGTGATATGCTCAAATGTCACTAACTTACAAAGCATGTAACAGTCTTGAGTAACTTACATTAGTAGCTATTTAATTTAAATTGCGTATAAGAAATCAGACTATTGGAAGTGAGGATGAGGATTGCTAAGAGCACTGAGGAATACAATATCTTGATATATATATATATATATATATATATATATATATATATATATATGAATCACAACAAGTACTTGCTCCGCTGGGACTCGCACCGGCGTATTATATAACTGAATCGTAAAAAGTAAGGGCTTTGTGGTGTAACGGTAGCACACTTACCCAGCAAGTGAGAGATCCAGGTTCGAGTCCTGGCGGAGCAAGTACTTTTTGTGATTCAACATTTATTGAAATTAAATTCGGCTATTACCATTTATAAAAATGAAATGAATGTAAATAAAAGTTGTTTGACAGGTACTTGGTCTTCCAATCATATGTTAGTTTGGTTATTTAAACGCGTATGTGATAGAAATGGCTAAGTACAGTATAATTGAATCGTAAAAAGTAATGGCTCTGTGGTGTAGTGGTAGCACACTCACCCGTTAAGTGAGAGATACGGGTTTGAGTCCCGGAGGAGCAAGTACTTTTTGTGATTCAATGTTTATTGAAATTATATATACATAATTCAAATTGGAAATTCTGGTTAGTACCCAAACAGTTGCAGCTTTTAGCAGCTCTGGTAAAACAAGATGATTTCCAGTTATCCTCAGAAGTGGAAGAAAGGCACTTAACCTTGTTTGATGAAAGGAAGATAATAGACATGGAATGAGTAGTAGTTATCTTGTACAGAGATTTAGTTTTGAATGATGAGTCTAAACCCATTACATATTCATACTCAGAATTGCATATAATTTCATATGAAATTTCAAAACATTACACTGTAACAGCATTAAAGGGTTCTCACCCTCTTGGCTTCCTCATCTCTCTTGGTCACGTACTCGCCCTGTGCCGTGGTTGATGCTTCCTGGAATTGCTCCTCCATGATGTACAGCACAGTCTTGTAGTAATCTTCAAGATCCAGCTGGTTCAATTCTTGAATTTGTGCCTTATCCACAGCATCATACAGCATTTGTATCACATGATCCTGGTATTGGCTGTCCATGCTGTCTATCCTCTTTTGGTAGTCAACTGGAGGACAGAGTGGGTCAGGCAAAGTACTTAATTGAAAGGATATATTTCAGCTGGTCCTATTTTGACACATATGCCATATAACTAACCATCAATATAAAACCACTCTGGCCTAGAAAGCTCTCAAAAGATGTGTGACATAATCTTTATGTCTTTCCTCTGGATAAATCAGGGAAGCAATATTTACAGTAAACATTACTAATGATTTCCACAAAGTATTATTACTATACATGGATATTTCTGTTTGCTTGTTTTTATTTATATACTGGCAATGTCATAATCAGTGGGATAACTAGGGCTTGGTTTTGAAGGGGGGATACAACCTAAATTTAAGTATATTAGATAGGCCTTAATTAAAATAAAAGATTACAAACCAGCTGTCAAGAAGCAGCCTTAAGTTTTTCTCTATCAGAATAATGTTAAACCTTATGCACATTTACATCTTTATTTTTTATCATAGTATTACGGGATGTGTCTCATTTTACTGTAAGTATGATGAATACGCATCCAAACGCTTTTCAGTTATTCCATTAAAAGTGTACACTTTTTGAGTAAAGAAATTAAATGCAAAAATGTTAAGGTTTTTCCTTAAATAACCAAAATTGTTGAAAAAAATAAAAAGCGTTTGGATGTGTATTGACCATATCTTTAAAACGAGCCACATCCCATCATTCTACAATAACAAATAGAGTTGGAAAAGTGTTTGAAGTTTATCATGAAGCTATAGTCAAAATGGCCACCAGCAAACCCCACTTTTAGCTGCTGCATTTAAAAAAAGGTGGATTTATTTTCTTGTACCGGTACATATATTTTTTAAATTTGTTAGGACATTTGGAGGGATTCTTATTTACACCACTAGTCAAAATAAAAATAATAATTTTTTGTACTACAGCTTGAGGAAGAATACTATTCTGGAGATGATAATTCAGACTCAACTAACAGCTGAGTGTAACAGAATTGTTGTCTTGGCTGTACATGCACATTACCTGATTCATACATGTCATACTGTGCATCTCTATGTACAATTTTTTGGCACATTAACGTAACAGTGATCTCAGAAACCCTTAAAGCTTTATCATGAGAGGATGTAGCATGTAAAGTCTAGTCTAAAAACCTCACCTTTCAGATAGTTATTCACCAAACTCTTCCTCTTTGCTCTGTAGTTATTATTATAGAGTACCGTACTCATTTTCCAGACTAGATGGCTCGATAATTAGTCTGAGGTCTTTAAGCCTTGCTCTATAATATTATGGTCCATTTTACATTGAATAACTGTTCAAAATCATCAATTACTACTTTCATTATTGATTTATTAATGTAAGAAAGAAATAGACTTAATGAAAAATTACAATTTTAACTGAAAAGAAATATTTTCCTGCAAAGCAACCATTTCTGTTTATAAAAATACAAAAGTTTCTCAAATTACTATAATCCAGAAAAAAAAAAACAGCAACATAGTTTATTTATTTCAGTTCAATCTGTTCGCCCCAAAGAGACTCACGTATCATATTGTCCACTTTGATGACAAAGTCTTGCCAAGACATGGCCTCTTGCATCTTAGCCTCATCCATCCTGTCCTGGAGTTGGCAGATGATGAAGTCTTTCGTGTCTAGGGCGTGCTCGAACGAGTGCCAGGCAATCTGGAGGGATCAATTACCAGTACTGAAACTTGAACTGCATCTTCCAACTTATTATTTGCTAGTAGCAAAATTAAATTAAAGGCATCTATCATTACATTATATTCTGCTACTGCAGCTTTAGTCCTTTGTGCTTGCTTCCTGATTGATAGCATTTTCATGATGGGTAAGGTTGATGGTAGGGACTGCCTCCTGTTGAGATCCCAAGAGGAGGAATAGCGGATGTATCTCAGTCATGTCATCTTCTAAGATAGAGAGGCTAGCTCTGTTACAGACTACTCTAGTCAAAGCAGGCAGGAGAAACTACTGTCATGGTCAAGCTACCAACAGCCTTTCACACTAAGGAAGCTCCACCCACTCCATACTTTGCAGTAGACTAGACCCATCAAATCACTCTTCCACACCAATATCTCAACATTTGCGGTTAATAATAGGCCAAGATTATTTGATTACTATTGTAAAACATGTATTGATTGTTATTTTGCGCCTTAGATTTATTAGATTAAATAAGCGAAACAAAATTCACTAATTTTATAACTCATTGGTAATGATAACTTAACAAAACAATTAGTGCAGTGGAGAATTTTTTGAGCCACTTGCCTGAAAATATTTGTGCTCCCCCTTAAATCTTGTTTGTCAGGATATTTTTGTCAAATTTTAAAGAAAGAATGTACATTATTCTTAGAATAACCTAACGATAAAAAAAGTTGTCTTTGCACGGCAAAATAAACAGTATAAGTCACTAGATTAATTACTACACTACAGCACTAAACTTAAATTATACTGATTCCTTCCCTAATAAATTATAAAATTTCCTAATAAAATCATCAATTTCCATGTCAGATATAATTTACGCATTTACGTTAAAATTGGTCAGAAGGCTCCTTTGGGTCTCGGGTATGAATAGGTTTATTCCTATTTCGAAAATCCCTTCGAGCTACACCTCACTGGTCTCTAAAGTTGCAAAAAATTCAAAGAGCCTACTAAATGTGATGAACTGTTTTGTATACACATTTTTTTATGGCAGCACAACCATATGTTTAATTAATTTAACCACTATTTTCAATTTGTTTAAATTTATAGAGTGAAAGCATAGAGTAAGCTTGGTAATTCTTATTTCAACTTTATCTGCAACCTCTGTTGAGCACAAAGTAAGAAAATAGTCAGGTAATAAAATTAAAAGATTTAGTAAAAATATGGTACTTTTAACTGTGCATTTTCGCAAAGATTAAGCATCCAGTGCTTGGTCAGTATTGTAATGCAGATATAAAATATACAGTTACTATCTAACTTTTACTATAAATTTAAAGACTGTTATAAAACTCATCTTAGTTTTCTTTTCACATAAGCAGGCTTCTCAGACCTGTGTATATGTACATATTTTCTTGACCGAGAAACAAGGCAAAATCAACTGTGGCAAAAAAAAAAAAACTAAGTTTGAAGTAAATTACAATGAGCTGTAATCAAACACCTTTTTGACACGTTTTCTTGATCATGGCAATAAGACAAACTCAACACTAACGTAGAAAATATAATTCACTCGAAACAGAAGTTGATCATATATGTGCAATGCCACGGGTAGTCGCTAGTTCTTTATATTTCACCAGTAAATAATGTACATTAATTTTAAAAGTATAAAACATAATCTATTACTGATACTTTAATGGAGTCCATCTGGCACCAACCAGTGGTGTAACTAAAGGTGGTGGGTGGGTGGGGGGAGATTGGGGAAGATAAAGCCCCCAAAAAAGTCATAAAAATTAGGAAATATAAAACTTGTTTAAATAAATCAGTCACGTTTTTTTTATTTTGAATTAGATATATTTAATTTCTTCATATTTAGATTTATCTATACCCCCGGTGTGGTGAGCCCTTCAACCAGATTCAGTCCCCCCAAAGCTAAGTCCTAGTTACGCCACTGGCACTAACCTCCATATCATCTTTAATGAGAGGGAAACGGGCAGCATAGTTTCGCATGTACCACAGTTTCATCCGGTTAGCTATCGTTCCCTGGGTGGTCTTCACTTCCCTGGCTAGTTCATCCTGCAACACCATCGGAATATTGGTGAATCGTTGATCAACATTACCTGTGATGTTCCTTAACCATTAAAAGCATCAAATAAGTGATAGTTAACATCATCTGGCATCGAAGTTTCAAATTCGTCTAATGATTATTATGGTCTGATATGTGAGCAATAATGCAGGTAGAAAACGTGACATACTGTCAAAACATTCCGGAACTATAGCAAGTTAAAGTTCTTATCATCAAGATAAAAACACCGATTACTTACTTGTCGTACTTGAAAGATGTTAATTTATCAAACAAGATGTTTGACAATATGTAATAACAGTTTGTGGTAATGGTGATTTCTTACCATCCTGCCTTAAGTTAAAGTTTGTAGCTTATATCTGCTGCTTTGACACAAACTATACTTTGTAACCTGCTTTGGCTTCAATTCACCTCTTTAGCTAAGGACTTTTTGACAAAGTAGCAGAACAAGATGGATAATGATTACTTGTACTAAATCCAAATCGAAATGCTGGTATAAAAATACTGTTGCAGAAATTGTTCCACAATACTATTTTAATACAAGATTAAGTTTGAAGCTATTTTTTAATGACTAGGTTTTCAACAACAATAGAAGAATTTGAAGCTATTCTGTTAACAATAGTATGTAGATATAAAATTCTAAAGTGTCTTTAAAAATAAAACCATTTGTTAAAGTAACATAAAAGTAATAATTGAATAAATTGTGAAACCCCATTAAGCAAATGCAACAAATGCCACAAACAAATGCATTAACAAATGCTATGGTATGCTCCAAAAACTTACCTTGACACATACAATAACATTAGTTGTAACTTAAAAGAGTTCCAAAATTTACCCAATCATTACTTTCATGCTTACTTAAATAAAGGTGATATTGTATAATTACATTTTAGAATTATATTTCTATATACGTACTATACTGTTAAAAGAACAACTTTAGAGTCTATAAGACTTTAGAATTTTTTTTTGTTATTTATTTAAAGCAACAATAAAAAGGTGTATGTAATAACTAATTAATGAATTATTATTTATTACTAGTTTGAACCTTTCGTATTTTTATCCTCAATTCTTCAGCTTCTCTAAGTTTCTTAGCTTTCTTCTCTGCTTTCCGCCGTTTTTTCTCTTCCTCAGTCAAAGGCATCTGAAAAATTGGGTCATTGAGTTGTGTAAATTTACAACTGTCAAACAAATACATTTTTTAATCATTTTTCAAGAATGCCAGCAGTGAAATTCCATTTGTATAAGTAGAATATATGTATTAATATTAAATGTTCAATGTCCCCGAAATTAGAATTTCAACATAACTTATGAAAAATTTACACTTGGTATACCTATTTTTTGTCAAGAATGAGAATGTTTGGATAGAAACTCTGTATTGAATTCTTTAGAAATAAATTTAAGGCGAATAATGGTAGACCACAATCAATACAGAGTTGTATACATAGTTTACATATTTTTGGCTAAAAGTTTAAATTTTATAGGTAAGTTATGTAGATAAATTTTAAAATTCTCCAAAGTGATATTTACTATCAATTTGTACTTATCAATGCCTAAAATGTTCAAAAGCCAATATCCATAATTTCAGGTAAAAAGACGTGTTAATAATAATTACAAAACTCAGAATTTTGAGCTAGGTACCATGTCTCGTCTATTCCAGGATTTTCTATAAAATGACACCATCTTACAACTTAGATATTTTTACTATTACAAGACCATTTCTTCAGGAAAGACATTTTTCCATCTTCATGAATTTTAGTTGTGAAAATTTCTGAAGTGAACCAGTGATGTATATAGAAAATTATTTTGGAGAGGGCTGTCCCTTGGGAGGTTTTGGATGTATAAAATACCCTAAAAAACAGGGGCCCAGGAATCTTACTCGAGAAATTGATGAGCTTTAAATCCTCATAAATGTATTGTAGCTTAAAACAAAACTACTGGGTGCATTTTTATTGGTTGTGTTTAATATTTTGGGGGGAGAAACCAAGCCCCCTGAGCCCCCCTGATATACGCCTATGTACCTAACTGTCATATTCTCAATAATTAAACATGTACACTTAATATGAAGTCTTTACAACCAAGGACTATACTCTAGCAAGTCAGAAATTAAAATTTATCATTTCTGGCTCCTCTACATAACAATCTCATTTTAAATTGCATTTACAGTATAAGTATAAATTAATGTATATAGAATTATAGATTGAATCTCATAAATCGATAATTAATTATTATGCCCCAAGTAAATAATTTGAAAAAATAAAAAAAATAAAGAGTAATCCTTTGCAGTTATCATTTTTGTCATAAACTACGTTGTAAATTTATATGATTTATAATTAGTTGTAATAAATTTTATAAATTTTTTATATTATAGGATACAAAAATAATTATTCCAGCGTGTTATACTTGTAAAGTTACCTGTCATACTGGAATTATTACACGGAACTGTAAAATGTAATAAACTTTAAAGAACGAAAGCAACGGGATATTAAAAATAACATATTTAAGACTAAATCAGGTATTATAAAGGTATTAAACCAAGAATGAATACTACAACAAAATATCACCGAAAAAGAATCATTGTACCTGTAAGTGTGCAGAATAAAAATAGGCATTCTGTAACGCCTGAATTAATTTGATGCAAATTGCTAGCAGTACAGAAGTGCAAATTGCGTCAAAAGTGTTCAGGCGTTGAATAAAATGGTAGTATGAAATAAAACCGGTTCCTAAAACTAAACTAGAGCTGGCTGCAGTGATACGATTTGAGTTTTCCTCATAAGAACATTGTTAAACCTCTTGTAGGTATACTGTTTTATTTTTGATCGTAGTGATATAGAGATGTCTCATTAAAATAAACATACGGGAGATACAATTACTAGGTACTCACCCAAGCGTTTTTTTTAGTTTATATTTCAAAGCGTATACTTTTTTAATATTTAAACGATGAAGTACAGAAAATGTTCAAGATATTTTTCTGAATTCCCTATAAAAATATAGGATGAGCTAAAAAGCGTAAAATTAAGTCCGAAAAAATGTGCATTAATTTCTTTTGAGCCGCAATTAATATGGCTGCCATTATAGCTGATTCTCAATAGACATATTTTTTTAATAGTGATGTTAATCATATTTAAGGTTAATACTTCATGAATGGAAATACTCGTAGTTTCAAAATTGTTACTCGATACAAGCAATTGAATAGGTTCAGTTAATCAAATAATGCACTGTGACATTCAGGTACAACGATGATACCATTTTAAGTTGTCATACAAGGAAAGGTGAGCACACGTTTTGCTTTAGCAATAATCACTGTCACGCCTCGGAAATTATAATGATCATGATTTCTCTCCTTGGAAGCTTGAACAAGCTGTTAAAAGACGAGACTGGTGTAGACATCTAAAACATTAATTTATATATTTTATGTTTACGTATACACGGACAAAATACTTTAAATTAAACTACGACTGAACATTATTTAACATATCACTGAAACAAAATATTTACTAACTTGAATACTCACGTACTCTACGCATAACGTAGCTATGGTGAGAAGGGTTCATTCAATGTGAATGTTGAGGTTAGCTCTACACCTTCACTTTCCTCTTAGTGCATCTTCCCACCATAGCTGCGTCATGTGTGGAAGCCTCGGTTGCTCCACCTTGCTTAGATATCGTGTCTAAAACATCGTAGAGTACCTGGTGAGACAATTAGAATAGCTCTTCGCCTAGATTAATTATATTTTGTACTCTAGGAGTTTCTGGCGCTGAAACAATGTAAAGTGTTCATTTTGAGCTTCTTCGTCGCACCGACTTTCTTTAGATCTCTTCAGATAAACATGACTCTAAATTCCAGGAGTCAAATCTGTGACAGTGTCAGATTCGAGACGCTGCATTAAGAGGAAGGTGAACTGGAGTAAACTCAACATACGCGTACACACTCATGCACTATTATAAAACATTGCGGAATCACTCCAAAATGGTGGTATTTGCACAAGACGTAAAGACTAACGCATTGTTTAAGCATTTACTGGTTTCAATATACAACGTATTTGTTATTACTTTTAAGCAATGTCATAAATATTTAAATATACCTGTGTTTGAGGACATAAGTAAAGTTTGTGGTGTATAAATAAAGAAATTTTCACAGTCCTTAAGTAAAAGTCATCGTAAAGAACACGAAAACTCCAAATTTCGCACTTTTTAAGGAGACTCTGACCCCCTTCCAAGCCTTATTATACCCTTCCTTTTGGGCTATTGGCCTGTGGGAGGATCTTATCAAACAGAATAAGGGAGAGAGTCGATTCAGTACAACGTTCATGATACTTATAAAAAGAGCTACGATCACAGATAGGATCTGAACTAGGCTATACAGAATAAATACTAGGCTATATATAAAATTAATATGAATGCCCTCACATTAAGTAAGGTATTTGTTTAATACAATATACATTATATACAATGCCAAGAAAACCAATGCTTTCATAGAAATTAAAAATTAATTTAATTTCTAAAAATTAAATTAAATTAAATTAAAAAAACACAATGTGCAATTTATACAAATGTACTTTTTAACAAAACAGCTTCTCTATTCCTTCTTAAACATGCCAGAACTTTGATGAATGCTCTCAAATAAGTCTGCATAATATATTGTTTAACTATTGTAAATTGTTTGATATAAAAAGGAAACTTTAGTAGTACTTTACCTCTAAGATATCCCACCAGAAAGTTGGAAAAAACTCGAATCAAACGTTTACTGGTCACGAAGGTAATTAGTTACAACTTATGTATTTTGTATTAGGTACTTTAATGAAGCACATAAAGAAAATAAAACTAATGCTTTCTGCAAACAAAAATAAAAGAATTACTAAAAATAAACAAAGAAAATGACTTATTTCAAAGAACGGTATAAAAAGTTGTTAACAGCTGTTAATGGACAAATTTAAAACATCTATTAATAGAGCTGCTAAAGCGAGAGTTGGTAAATGGCATAATAATAAACTGTAATGTAACTATCACATAGAACTCATTATTGAACGAAATGATTTCTAGTTTAATATTATGAATAATTATGCATCCAGTTGAAAGCAATGGACAATTGGTAAATGGTTATTTTAAATAAACTTGTATCGGGACTGCCTATATACAAAATATCCTTCTTTGTAAAAAGAAAAAAGCAAATAACCGTATTATATATATGAACGACATTTTCAGAAACTTGTCCATGTTACTGACCTCGTACTGAAGATAAGGAAGTAGCATATATCTCTTTTCAAAATTGAAGATGAATGTCACTGAATCTGGTTATTAAAATAGGTATAAGATTATGTTGGGCCTTAGGAGAGAGTTACAATCAGCAACAAGGCTATTAGTTTACAATTTACAAATATCAAGTTATATTAATTATAAATGATTTTTTTATGAAAGGCACTTTGTAAAAAAAGAAATATAATTTTATTGAACTTATTAAACATTGTCAATTTTTATATATTTTAATCGCTCAATATTAGCAAAAATCCAACCCTTCCAAGAAGATAGCAGCAATAAAAATCAAGATAAATACCAAAATGTGTAAGAAACTTTTGTTTTGGTTTTTTACGATTATAACATAGTTTTAGACATGAAATAAAAATCCTTGAATAATTCTTTTTTAAACGTATTAATTAATTGTAGGCTGCTGAGAAATAAACAATACACCTCATGGGGTGACATTTGCCTGTTCAATAGAGAGAAAGGAATCTAACTTGTAATCCACCAGTTTTCTAGATAAGAACACCACAATAATTCTAATCCTAATAATCCAGAAAAGCGCCATGTAGAAAACAAAAAAAAACTTATAAAATATGATTCCACCGCTTGGTATTATTTGAATGTTTGTAACTACATTTATTCAACATATGTTTAATTTTTGATCATGTTAAAATGGTACGGTGTGTTTTTGTGCTTGCAAATTGCAAATAAAAAAGAAAATACTTTTATAATATTTTACTGTTATTTACTTTAATTATCTTGAAATATAAATACTATCCATGAATGGTAACTCCAATAAATCTTAATTCAAATAAAAACTATTACCACAAAACTCAAAATTCAGTACGCCTAAAAACGACGCTATAAAACGATGCATAATATATTCTGTTCAAATTACAATTCAAAACAAGTGATTGAAGGAAAAACAAAACTAAGGACCATTTTTAAGTAACAAAATGACCCACTCCGTTATTTCTAACGGTTTCTCCACTGTGAGTAATTAAAGTACCGTATAAAGTTTAATATGTGTTTGATCAATGACAAGTTTTTGTGTAAAGCATGTGATTATACAGGGTTATCATAAAAGAATGGCGCGGTTTCAGTAATTCGTAGGAAGATAGTAAGGGAAAATTTCTAGATGTTATATTGGTATCTCTAAAAGCCTCCAACCCAAAAGTTTGTTTATAAGCTGTTATAACCTCAAAATCAGTTCTTGTATTGCTGTTGCAGTAAGTTTAGTCAGTTACTGTGTTCTCGGATAAAGATTAAGCAAAGTGTGTTTTGTTGTTAGATGAATTAAAATCCGTAATTTTAATTGAACGTCCCTTACGACGTGAATTTGAAAGAGATACACCACACAAGAATATCACAACACATTGGTTTACACAATTCGAAGAAACTGAATGAGTTAAAAAACAGAAATCAACCGACCAGGTGTACCAGACGAAACGGTTGAGGTAATTAAACAATCGGAAATTAGAAGTCCATCCCTCGTTGAAGCGTTGAATAAGGTATTCCAAAAATACCAGTTCACAAAGTTTTACATAAAAAACTCAAATTAAACGCGTATAAAATCTACACATACTACAGGAATTAAAACCTAATAATTGTGTAAAACGTTACAATTTCGCTGTTGCAATGTTAGGCGGAATAAGTGAAAACGAATAATTTTTTAGATTATATAATTTTTAAATGTGTTAAGAAACAATTCACGGATATGGGGCTCTGAAAAACCCACACGTAATTGTTGAGAAACAACGCCATTCGCCTAAAGTTAATGCTTTGTGTGGTGTGAGGAGAAATTGCATAATAGGGCCTTTCTTCTTTGCTGAAAAAAAAAAAATTATGGTTTGCCTGTAAAGTCGGTTTTACGGGCTAAGATTTTACGTGACACCGTCTTTTTCTCGGTAAATTATTTTTTTAATGATATGAATATTATTAAATTGCACAATATGAACAAGGAATTGAATGATGGGGGGGTGGGGGGGGGGGGGGGTGGGGGGGGGGGGGGGTGGGGGGGGGGGGGGGTGGGGGGGGGGGGGGGTGGGGGGGGGGGGGGGTGGGGGGGGGGGAAACCGCTACATGTAAGCCAAGGAGTGCCACAAGGATCAGTCTTAGGCCCTGTACTGTTTATTTTATTTACCAATGACATGCCTCATCTTCTAAATACCTACTGCTAATGTATGCCGACGATACGACTCTTCTGCTCACTGGGAACTCTACAGAAGAACTAGCAATTGATTCATATACAGCACTACCAGTACTGCCACTCCAACGACCTAGTAGTCAATATGACCAAGACCAAACAACTGGCATTTGGTAGAAGACGAGATGAAATTGCAGCTCTTCCAGAAGTTGACATGCAACCCAAGGCAAAATTTCTTGGTGTTACAATTGACAAAACTCTTTCATGGACTCAGCATGTTGACGACCTTTGCAAGAAACCTAACACCAGCCTCTTTGTCATTAAAAGAATTCACCACATCAGTGATTTAAACACTGCAAAGACAACTTATTATGCCCTTTTTGAGTCTCATCTGAGGTACAGCATTGCTATATGGGGAGGCACTACAGTCACTAACCTACAGAGACTTCTCCTGATCCAGAAGAAAGTAATAAGAACTCTTAGAGGCCTAGGACCCAAGGACAGCTGTCGTGAAGGTTTCAAGGATCTTCGCATCTTGACAGTTGTGGCCCTCTACATCCAGGAAGTGATTATGTTTGCCGACATGGATGAAATCCCTCGGGGAACAGATGTACACCAGTACAACACTCGACATGAAAAATTGTTTATTTAAACAGGCAAAGTTAGGGCCTCATGGCCCTTTCTTACACTTAATCTGCTGACAACTTCATCCTGCCAGCACACCATCTTTCACTGTATGGGAGGAAGCCGTCATACATGGGACGCAAGCTTTACAACCTGCTGCCAACTGAGATAAAGACTCAGGGGAAGAACCTGAAGAGGGCACTAAACAGATGGCTGGTGACCAGGCCGTACTACTAACACGCTGCTGCAAGAATATCTACATGAAACATGACTATCTTAGACATCAAGACTGCTCAACTCCAACTTATATTAACTTTAACACTGTGTATTTTGACGCCAATACATTTCTCTACAAAAATTGTAAATAAAGAGATTTTGACTTTGAAGCAGTGGGTTTGTTAAGTTTATTGCCCAATTTAAGAGCTTGTAAAACAAAGCATTAACTATGAAGTTATTGTGGCTTGTGTATGTCTGAGGAGGAAGACAAGGAAAAATGATGTATCTTATAAAACAAAATATAGGACTAAAATTTTAATATACAGACATTTGTGAGGCGTGTTTGGAAATTAATTATTTTATTGTAATGCTACTGCAGTGCAACAATCTGCACTTGTTTCTTTACTTGAGAACTCCACAATGAATTACGATTGATTAGTCTTGAAAACAATTAACTGACGTTACCACTGTCGCTAAAATTTGATATGTTATTAGGTTTAGGATTGCATGAAAAAATCCTTTGTCACATTATGAAGATTTATAGTGAAAGTGCAATCCTGCGTAAGTGGGTTCAATGATGGATGGATGAATATGTTCACAATGAAACACAAAATGGCAGGCCTTCTTTTGCTAATGATTAATTTGGTTAGGAAGGATGAGAAAATTAAATGGAGCAAACTGATGATTCACAATGTCTATGTCTTTAGATGCGTTTTTCTAAAATTGAAAGAATAATTTTACATGATATTGTAACCGATCGCTGTGTTCCCAAAAAGATACCCCCTAAACAATTTCACAGTGCCAAGACATTTCTTACCCAGCGTTATGATGAAGGAGAGTTTTTGAACCAAATTGTGATGATTAGTAACCATGTTACTCTACAGCCAACCGGCCTCTTGTATGGCGTTATGGTGACCCTGACGTGGAGCAGGCTCCTGACATTGTAAATGTCACTTACCTAACTCCCCGCTCACTGTCTCTGTCAGAGTGATGAGCAAGCTCTTCATTGGCCCTTTGGTTGACCGCAGTCTGATGTTCCCATTGATGGTGAAAACCGTCTTCCATCAAGAAAGCACCACCTCGTCTATATCCAGGAGAACGCTGATCACTACTTCAGTGGCTTGTTCTATCTAATGAAGGTGTAGAAGGATACTTCTGTGTTACAATGCTACACTGCCCTGAAGTCAATCATGGCGGTCACTTAACCACCGAATAAAGTGTGACCAGCCCATCTGTCGCCGACTCCTCCATCATCTTGGTGTGAATAGACCAGTCTAGAACACTGTCCAAAAAGATGGCCAGTATCCGTAGTGTTGTTGCCATGGAAGCTTCATCGTGGACTTTATAAAACTCAGAATGCCCACTGTCCCATTAGCTTGAAGATGCTAGTCATCTCTGGAGGTCCTGCTTCTGAGGCATTTGCTCAAGAGGATATTGAATATTACATGATCCTGAACATACGGAAGTATTGTATCATTTCTTTACCCCTGTGGTTTGTAAATCGCTGTCATTGTGGCAATGTTCTCTCCTGACAGGTAAAATGGCATGTTTGAACTGAGTTTGTATAATTGATGGTTTGTGCTATTAAGTACATGTTTTTGTATGAACAGTGACTAAAAATATATATATTTTTGGAAGTAAAAGCACTTTAAACAAAAATGGAATTGTGAGTTACTGTACAATACAATGTAATGGGTGACTTTTAAATGATTCTCAGTTGTTTACCACTTGCTCTTAACTGAAAATTAGGCAGGTTGGTGTTGTCCTCCATCCTTTTAAACAGGAAAAGGAAATTGTTCTGCACATGTTTGGGAAATTTCGTATCTCACAACTATGCAACCCAGATTCAGTAGGTTATTGTTTGTTTCGTCCAGCTGCTTCTTGAAATTATTTAACATTGCTGTTTAACTGAACAAATACATTTGTGAAATCCTTTAGAAACACCATATTTACTAGAAATTAATATTCTTGCATATTGAAACATGCTTTGATCTCAGAGAGGAATTTTATGATGTCAAGATAACAGATTCTATATTAAACACGTATAAGACTATATAACTGTGATTTTGTTTTAATTTAAAATATTGAACTTATTTTCTCTTTTGATACTTAAGAGATACAACAAAACAGATTTTGTTGTAATTGCTTTACTTTGTTTTGTAAAACAAAGTTTTCTTAAATAAAATTATAACTTTATAAGTGAAAATTTTGTAGTCAGTTTATATAAGTACCAGTGCACTTTACAGATATTACCTCTTCCTTTTGTTTTCTCGTTCTGAATATTTTAC
Organism: Homalodisca vitripennis; assembly: GCF_021130785.1. NCBI lineage: Eukaryota > Metazoa > Arthropoda > Insecta > Hemiptera > Cicadellidae > Homalodisca > Homalodisca vitripennis. The sequence goes on along the minus strand of NC_060211.1, from coordinate 42,953,142 downwards.
AATTGAAATTTTTATTGTTTTGTCAGATTATAAAAGATTTTTAAACCAATTTTTTTTAAAGATTACAGTGAAAGATGTCATAATCTGATGTGCTTACTAAGCCAGTCTGTGTCTAAGCAACATTCACTACAACAGTAAAAAGATTTTAATTCTTACATTCTTTATATTTACTTAACTGATTTCTTTGCAACCATCCACTGGTAATTGAAATATGGATCGTTACTATTTCACTTTGAGAAAACAATTCACACTTTTAAGTTATACATTTATTGAGCTGTTATAGGATATTCAACAGAGTCGCATGAAAATAATTTATTACAATCTCCACTATTATTGAGTTCTACTGTTTCATTTAATAATCTTTACAATTCCAGTAATCTATAAAAACAAAATACAAGTCTCTTAAAGTAGAAACATAGCAGCTGTATAAAAAATACATATATAAACATTGCTTGAAAATATTTCAAGGTTTTTGTTAAAGAATACACAAACCATAATTTGCAACCAATCAAAATATTAATACAGCAAAAACTGCCTCTTAAAAACATAAACAGAAAAGAAATATGACAGATTTTGCTGTATTAAAATTTATTTCGTAAATTAAATATAAATAGTAAAATATAAATAGAATGTTTAAAGTTAATATTAACATTTCTTATCCGATGATTTAGAATTAAAAATTAGCAACAGAGAAAATGAGAAATTTTATATATTAAAATTTACAATTAAAAAAATATTTGTACCGCAGTGGCGCACGGGCTGGAGCATTCACTCGCTAAACTATGGTAAAACAAGCTTTATTAATAAAATAATACAGTCAGTCAGTGAATTATCTATAAACCATTGATAACTGCAAGTTGGTGTACGGAATGCTGTCACCAAACCTCAAGACAGAAGTGAGGAGAAACAGTGAGTCCAACACTTTAACACAAAACACTGTTATTGATGTCCGTTGGCAACACTGACAACCGGAGTCTAGGGTGTGGTCGGCCATCATTCCCACTCCGTAGTACCCGGAGGCTTGGACGTTAGATCGTACAGCACTCTTGAGATCCCCTGTACACTGGCCACTTCGGAGAACATCTTGTTTACAACCTGCGGTTAACAGACAACATGAAGTAAAGTCCAAGTCAAAGCATCTATATTTATCTCATGCACTGAGTCAGTTTAACTATAAGTCATGATAATAATTAAAATTTTAAAATACATAGTTAATTCCCTTCTCTATTATATTTTAGCTATATAAGCTAATATAAAAAGCGTTATTTATTAGATATTCTTTTAACGGATCTCTAAACTTAAAGATCTGTATTTTTTATGTTTTGAGGGATAAATTGAAAAATCTGGTTCCTGCATATAAAGTTTGTTTGGTAAAATACTCTATATTATGTTTAGGGAGGACTATTGCATTTCTTATAATGTACGGGAAGTTTTTACAATTAAAATTTGGTGATTTTCACAGTTGATGTGACTGTGATGGCTTCTAACAAATAATATAGAAAGCTATACACAGTTAATTTTCTAAGTTCTTATAATAATTTTTTACAGATTCATCTCGTTTCATTTTTAATATCGTTCTAAGGGCTTTTCCACAAAATAAGAATATTATTAAATTTTTATTTGAAGTGCCTCTATACACACTTAATCCATATGCAACATCATGGATTACACATGTGAATAAAAATCCATCGTTAAAACGGGCAAATTACATATGTTTGATAATCTATTTATCACATATATTCCAGAATTTACTTTCTTAATGATATACTCTTTATATGTGTACCAGCTGAGGTTTTCATCAATGGAGAGGGACAAAAACTTGTATTGTCAATTTGGTCCAATGTGGTATTCATTAATTTCAATACAAGGATTTATATGATTTCGATTTTGTTTTGAGTGAAATTACATCGTGTTAGTTTTGGGGGTATTCAATATTCATCTATTATCAGTAAAAAATTGGTCTAATTTGAAAGTTCTGTATGTGTGGAAATGAAACAAAATGCTATTCTATTCTATTCAAAATAAAGAGAGAAAGAATCTAATGACTATAATTTGTCTCTGTAAGTAAAGTAATACTAACTTCAATGGGCAGGTCTTTGCCGGGAATGGCAGGAGCACCAGTCATGAAGTCCTGAGTCTTAAAGGGTCTGAGGACTACAGACCGCTGGCAGGACGGGCCTCTGGTCACTGTGTCTCGGTCGAAGTGGATGGGTATCAGCACTACAGGCATCTGGCTGATCAGGTGTGCGGTTTTGGTTGTTACTAGAACCTTCAACAACAACCGCAAACTGTGTTACCATTTTTTTATAAGAAAAATAGATTAATTTACACTTTAAAAATGTATCAATTTTAAGAATTGGTGTAATTTTATTTTAGTTATAAGGATACATTGAGAAACCAAATTTAAAAAAATCATCGGAATGCAGGACCATAAGCCTTAAATTGTGGTTTCTAAAAATCATTACTCATTTTAGCCATAGAAGTTGATTTTAATTTATCACTTTCAAGTCACCTTCTGTGCACCGGTCATGATATTTTTAGTTATGTAAATTTTAAAATTCTCTAACAAACCAAAACTGAACCAGCTTTAATGAAACTGAAATGTGATATTCTAGTGAATACGTTCACTTTATGACAATAATTTGAAGTCTGTAGGCATAATAATGAAGCAAATATTAGTATTTTTGTTTATAAAAGATCACTATGTCATTATGTTAATTGGTTATAGAGAGTTTATTATAAGTAATTGTATAAAGTTTTTGACTTTTATTTGGTTTGGTATCATGAACATTTTGAATAGTAACATTACACGAAATGTAGCAGAAAACTCAATGATCTTGAGACCAAATCATTCAGAGAATTAAACATGACTTCCAGTAGAAGCAACATTACAGAGACAAAATAAAAATTTGAAGCACAGTCCAGGCAAAACTTGATGGCATAGTAAAGTTCATTCCAAAAGAGGCATTTTTTGTAACTTGATTCCAAGATTGCCAAGTTGCTTAACTTAATGAGTGTGAAGTTCCAAAAAGAGTACTAAAACACCTTAAATTCAATCTCAAGCTACTTGACACTATCTAGATGTTCCTCCCATAATGTCTGCATGAGACTCTAGCACTGTAAGGGTTTTAACAACACCTAAAATAGTTGAAAATCACAGTTTAAAGTGGACTAGTTGTTATGAGATTTTATAATCAAGTAAGTTTTGTTTTTTATCAAAAATTATTAGTAGTTTTCAGAAGAAAAAAAACTTAGCTCTAACCTGTGTTGCGACATGGTCCACCTGCCGAGCCGTGGCCAGCACGATCGAGGTGAGGAAGGTGGGGGTGATGTCCAGGATCTGGTCACGCACCAGGTCTCCTGCAATGTAACACACCCGGTTCACGTTGTGACACACCCGCGGGATCAGGTGAGCCAGGAACATCAGGTCTTCCCAGTTTGGCTCTTTTCGATCACAGGATATACCCACTACGTAACTATAACTCCGGCAATCACCCTGTAACAACAACACAACTGTCAACACACAGTCCAAATCATTTGAGTTTATGGATAATTGCCGCCATGTTATGAGTAATGTTTTGTTCCAAATGATGAGGTCAACTGACCAATAACAGTTTTCCTTACCTCTCATGAAGAGAGTGTGTAACTTCTGTGATATACAATTCTGACTTGCTCACCTGTACACCTACACTGCGGATGGGTAGTAATGTGGCGGCCAGGTGTTGTCTGCTTGATACTCGTTTCAGTTCCGTTCTGTCCTCCTCACTTGTTGCACTCTCCACTCGGTTGAGCAGTGCATGTTTCTGTCACACACATTACAATAAATAACACTGGAATGTTACACAAAATTAGTATATTTTCTAAGAGTACACCTGATTTCCCGAATTAAGCGAAGTTCAAGTTGGGTTTTATTAAGACGTTTAGTAACTGAATAATTAACAGTCTACATTGTGTGATTATACATTCTATTATACATTCTAGTTAACTTCATACAAATAATATAAGAGAAAGACTGATTTTTGTATAATGCAAGTGAAAGGTTTGTAACATTTATCTTCAATATACTATAAAATTATACTTTCTACTTTGTTAGTAGAGTATTGTACAAAGTTAAGTTCAGTACAATATGAGAATCGATTGATTTTTGTATTATGTACATAAAACATTTGTAACGTTTTATAATTTAAAACAAGGTAGGAGTAAGTCACACACCACGCTTTGCTGAGATTACATGCAAAATTTCATATACATATTAGTATTGAAAGGGATACGGTTAAAACAAATTTCCTTAACCATTTAAGATATGTCAAACTCACTTTTTGTAACATTTGGTCGTACTCTGCGATGATTTTTACAACAACTTGGGTCTCAGCAAAATCCCGCTCCATGAACGGCTCTTCACCACACAAGACCCGAATCGCCAGTCCAGGTCCCGGGAACGGGTGCCTCATCACCAAATCAGCTGGAAGCCCCAGGTCCCGTCCTAGTTTTCGTACCTGCACCACATTTCAATCATTACAGTTATAGAACTGTGGTTGTTTCACGAATTATTTACGTTATTATTAGAAAGATAAGACAAAGACAAGGCAAAATTCTCTTTATTGACATGGACACAGAGTACAGTCATGAGAGAACCTCTATTAATCAAGCATTTATTATCTAAGACTATTTGTACAATAGACCAAATCAAAGCCAACTAATAACAGTTAGATCTCACTCAGCGGTGTGGTGTGATACTATGACTGCCGAAAAGAGTTGAGACAAGACAAACAGATCATCTTAATGCACAAAGATAAAAATTAAATGATAATTAAAAGGATAAAATTGCTAAATGTTGTATAATTTTTAAAGTATATTTTATCAGCTCCTTAAAAAGTAGTTGAAATATACAAACACTTATTTAAAATAAACTACACTTTTAAAATAAAACAAAATATAAAACTTTTTTTTATAATTTGCACATTTTTTGGTTCATTTCACTAACAAAAACTTCAGATTAAATTTAGCTCATACAAAGTATTGGTTTTTGTGATTTTTAAATTTAGTGATATTTACAAATTCTATCACATTTATAAAGGGCTTATCCTTAACCCCTTTTGTGCCAAACTCCATGTATACGGATGTTTCATAAACTACAGAGATACATCAACATTTGTATATTATGACATTGTGAAAACTACAAAAAATGCCAACATAAGTATATATTCGTGACAAAATCTACCATGATTATTTTTCAACGTATTATAAAATTGTAAGCAGATAAACAATCAAAATAAACTAAATAAAATGAAAGAAGTATTTATGACAATATTTTAGGATTAATTCACTTTTCAGTTTTAAATTTAGTGTAAAATAACACAACAAAATGAAAATGTAGCTTTCTAAGACACTTAATATTACTTTTACAGTTTATAAAAATATTAATAAAAACTTTTTATGTTTGCGTTCAGATTTATTTTCTCTTTCAAGTGATAACTAAATATTTTTTTGAAAGTTTTATTTCTCATTTGAAACAGGAAAAAGTATACTGTAAATAAATATTTTTCTTTATTAGTTATTTAAGGTACTTTACATTTAAAAATATGAAAATATGAAAATATCTTAATATTTGTAATTTTAACCAATTTTTTTAATAACAAACTGCAAAATGAATGAAATAGACCGGGCATCCTTCAGTATTACTTTCCGGCACTGAAAATCCGCAGCATTTTTGGAAACAATTTCTGTCCTGGAACTGAAAGGGTTAAGTTCTACATCTCCTAGTAAATGACGTACCCAATTTTATATTCTAATATTATTTCCATTAAAACTACAAGAAATTGATACTATGACTCACCTCGTCCTTGTGAAAGTCCTTTAGTGGCTCGACGACATGTCCCTGGTCACGCAGGGCTCGGATCAGTTGACTGTCATTGTGGTGTGTCTTGATGACATCGGCCTTACCGCTGGCCAGATGTGATGCAGACTCTATCAGGTCAGGCCTCAGGGTACCTTGTGCCAGTAGCACCTCCTCCGTGTTCAGCTTCAGGTTACTTATCACCTCATTCGCCACCTGGCGCAACATATCTCTATTTACAACCACAAGCATTGATCTTTGTGTAAAAAAATGTTCAAATTCATTTACGAAGCCCATAGATTAAACCGAGTCTATTAGATGGATACATAGCTAGGCACAATTTTCAATCGTATATTGAGGTTAGGAGATTCATTTGATTTAACTATTCAATCACTGATGAGTTTTATCCTTTTGAAGTGGTTGTTGTTTGATGATCTAAGGCAGAAGGGGGAATAGCAAACTTATTTTGTTTCTAGAGAGTACTAAAAGTGGAAACAGGTTAATCACATTTGGCCATACAGTTAACCTGTAACCACTAATGCATTAAAATAATATCAGAAATTATCCTTTAACTGATTTACTGCAAATAATATAATTTGAAAATTCATGAATGGTAACAACAAGAGTACTGCCTTGTTAAAACATAAAATTATAAAACAAGTATCAACAAGATTAAACAGTGGTTCCCAAATCGACACAGCACTTAAAACGATTTTCACATAAAAGTAGAAGTCAGATTTTCAGTGACAAACTCAATACCATTTCGCTAATCTGCCTACTTATTGTCACTTTTTTAATAGGTACAAAAAGTTTTCCACTGTTATTTTTCTATATTCATTCCAATTTGTAATATATTGTACTCAATACATTTTAATAGAATCTTGGAAATGAGACACTTAACAAAACACAGTGTCTCGTAGTTTAGTGTAGGTCAGTGTCTAGGCATTCTAGGTGAAATTGAAGGAACTACCAAAAGTAGTGCCACCTTGTACAGTGTTTACTTTTTATTGTCATGATTCACTCATGACTCATGATGCACATTATTTACATTCAAATAGACCAAAATTCAATTATTGAATAAAGTTCCAAAACATGGCAAATGTTAATATCTCTCTGAAGCTTGGGGTCTGATGCAATAATGTAGCAGACAATATTACGGCAGTAGAAATCCGCATGCCCCAAACAAGGGATACAACAGCTGATGTCTGAGTCACTTGTGACTCAGACCGAACAAGAGAAATAATTGTATAAGCTAAACAAGTTATGTGCAGCACGAGTCACCCAAAACCCACATAATAATTATAAAATATACTTCACACCACTTCAATTTGCAATTAAATAGATATAAATTGTTAAAAATACATGTTACAAAAAATAAAGTTGTTTTGATGAAATACTACAGGGCCCTAAGAAAAAAAAACTAACTACGAGTCACTGGTGATGAACCATACTGCAGTTAACAATTAATGTACTAAAACAATCTTAGAATGAAACAGTGTACACACAGAGAAATGCTGAGGGATCCCAAAAGTTTAATAATAATAGATGATGTCTTATGTACACTCACTGCATACTGAACAAACAAACTTTATACACTAGAGGCCAAGATCAAACAAAGCTCTTGGAATGTTACCTAATAGGCATAACACATTAGTCATGTAAGTGTTAATAAACACTGCTAAACTAAATACATACAGTTGAGAATATTTTAAACAACATATTTCTATTAGAAATAACCAGTGTATTGCGTATTGCATATTATAGACTGACCTCCACAAATACATCCCCTATGATCTTCCTTTTCTCCTCAGGGTTTGCTGTCATACACAACATCTTGGTCACTCTGGTCCTGGCGTTGGGCTCCTTACTGTCCAACGGCACTGACGTCGTCCCGTGTAGGAACTGGTGTCCTGCTTTTATCACTGCCACAGAATAAATAAATCATGTAATTTTTTTACATTGAAAACAAAATATTATTCTGATTAAATATATTGTCTTATTAGTTATAATTTTATCATTCATTATTTTTAAATGTGTTTTACGTTTTGTACATTATTTTATTTTAGGATAAGAATAGCTATATTTGCTTTATTTAATTTTAATATGAATAAAATTATAACCTGTACCTGTACCATACTACAATTATGTAACGTTACGTGACAATAAATTTCTGATTCTGATTATTCTCTGTCTCTACATTGGTGTGATTGATAGCAGTTTATTTTGAAAATACAAATTGGATTTTTGTTAAATCCCAAGTATTCATCAGGATGATGATGATGATGATGATTCAATCAACAAGGTTAAGTAAAATTCATAAAATCAAATATCACATGCCATTATCACTAAAACCAATAAATAGTAAATAAAATATGTCTTTTTAATGATCTACATGTTCTAAATACATTGAAGTGTGCACACCAATTTAAAAATTGCTAAACAGATATTTAATAAAAAGGAACAATCGTTTACTATGCACTGTACTATGGGATGAGGTTTGTAAACACATGTTTAGTTAATATTGTATACCAACTATAGGTGATCAATTATTGTCAGTTTACTGTACAAAACTGATCTATATACAGCCCAAATCTTTGTACCATGCCCTAGCCACAGTTCACACTGGCTAGCTTGTTCAGTAGAGGAGTTTGTTAGGATTGTGTAAAGGTGTTTTTATATCCAGATATCTACCAGGAGCACATTTAGTAGTCAACTTAAGACATTTTCTTTGTATCAACACAGGAATGCAAAATGCTTCCTACAGGACTTTCGATAAACTGGGCCATTACATGTAAAAGTAGGTTTTAGCAATAAAAATCTCTCTTTGTTGGATGTATATACTGTTTAAACTGGTTTCTCTTTATATTAAATGGATATTTATAGTTACAAAACAGATTTAATATACATTTTGGAGTAAGACATTGTCAAAAAGCTGGTTCATAAGCTACCTGAAAGGCCGAACGCAGGTCACAGAATTGCAAAAAAACCAAGAACCGTGTCACGAGCAAGCACCGGTCCAACCCATTGCCAGTGACACGTGGTGTGCCCCAAGGATCCGTCCTGGGACCAGTCTTATTCATACTGCTGATTAACGATTTTGCTAGCTATATGCAGAATCCGAATACAATGACAGTAATATATGCAGACGACACAACGATACTGCTCAAAAAACACCAGTGCAAATGATCTTTACACAGACACAGCAACCGCTCTGAATAAAGCATTTCAATACTGTAAAGCAAATGACCTAGCAGTAAACCCCTCCAAGACATCCCAGATGAATTTCAGCAGGAAGAGAGAAGAAATTCTTGAGACCCCAGGCGTACTGATGGAAAGACATATGAAATTTCTCGGGCTAACCTTGGATGATAAACTTTCCTGGAATCACCACGTAGACAGCATGTGCAACGAAGATCAGCTCAGGTATTTTACGTTGTGCGAAGGATCAAACAAATTGGTGGCCCTCAAGCAGCAAAAACAGCATATTATGCACTAATAGAAGCCCATTATCAGATATGGCCTCATTATATGGGGAGGAACATCAGCTGCTAATGTCAGCCGAAATACTTATCCTTCAAAAAAAAGCAATAAGGGCTCTTGCAGACCTTGGGCCGCGGGAGTCCCTGCCGAAAAGCATTCGAAACACTAGGAATAATGACTGTGGTGGCTCTCTACATACAGGAAGTCATACTGCACATCGACAGAACAAATGTCCCTACAGGAAGTACTCCCTATGATACCCGACATGCGTCACAATGCATCCTGCCAATACATCGCACATCCCTTAAGGAGAAAACACCAACATATGCTGGCCGAAGACTGAAAAACCTGCTCCCGCCAACCCTGGAAAGCCTGACAGGACTGGAGCTGAAGAAGGAACTTAAGAGGTGGCTGCTTGAGAGACCTGTCTACACTCTTCAAGAATTTATAGAAAACACCAACTGCATCAGGACAACATGAATATTTGAAGCAGAATATTAAGCCTTTAGTTTTGAATCACTAATTTTGTACCTTGACTCTATCACATGTCTTGATGATATTTTAATAAAGAATGATTGATTGATTAAAAGCAAATTTAAAATTATAAGGTTATTTAAATGTTTTTGAATATCTGATTAGTTTCTAGATATTATTATTTTAAAACCCCTTAACCACTTATCACGGTACCGTCTTTTGACAGCCGATGCGGTACCAAAACACTGATTACGAGACGGTACGTGATGACAACATACATTATGAAATATTTGTTTATATCAAATATTAAAGTTTAAGTATTAAAATTAAACTATAATACACATATACATATATGTATAACCCCATAAAAATGTGAGCGTGATCAGAGTTTAGATACCGCGTTGGCCGCAACAAGACGTTACGTTACTAAAATATTTATTCAAACATTAGTATGGGCTCAAATAATAAAGTATGTATTAAAATTAAACAAAAGAACATGTACTATACATACGAATATGTATTAACCCCAGAAAAACAAGGGGAATCAAGGTATAAAATCTCAGTGGTCGTGTATACTACTCAGACCTGTATATGTATACACGAGGTGTGTGTGTGTGTGTGTGTGTGTGTTGTGTGTGTTTTAATCGGAGAAACAAGACAAACTCAGCTGTGGCACTAGTAGTATCTTGGACCACATTAAACTACAATAGCTATTAGTACACACTTTTTGACATATTTTCTACATCGTGGCAGCATGGCAAACTCAGCTATGGTATATAAAATATTATTCAAATCAGAAGTACTCATCTCCACGCAAAGTACAAAATAAGAACCATTACCAATTTTGCTTATCATTTGAAGCTGTTAACCACGGACACTAACATAATACATATTAAAGATAACTTTACTTCCATTCCTAAACTGCACAGAACCCCACATGCATTATATCATTAATTGCTACTGTCTTTCCACACTAGCCTAAAATAGTTCAATTGTTATTCAAATTGTCGGAGCAATTCAATAAATTATCATGGAATGTTGGGGGGAAATTCGAATATGATAAAACTGTTTCACTCTATGATTTCAGGGTCTTAAAACACTGTTCTTTAAACTTAAATCTAAAACGGATCAGGAGATTGGCTTTGAGAGCCTATCAATTATCTCAGGAAAGTTTAGATGTTATATAAAAAAGAACGTGAATATAGTGTCCTGAGTTTTAAAGCAAAAAGTGTGAAGCCGCGGGTACCTGCTGGTATATTATATACTTTCAGACATATACATTAAATATGTCAGGCCTAATCCACATAAAATACAACCAAATATCTTACTTAAAAATAGTTGTATCTGAAATTTACCTATTAATAATAAAGACAATTAGCTTTTATAACCTTAATAACCTGAAATGTGACAAAATCCTGATTTTGATCTCACTTTCCATAATCAATGTAAAATTCTCTGAATTCTTACTACTTTGTATTATTTCTCATTCAGTTATTATGGTTAACCTAAAAAGACAGTTTATCGCTCAACAGTGTCCAAAACTCACCTTGTATATTGATGCCTTGTTTTGTGAGCAGCTGTTCAACGGTTTGGCTCTCATTCTTGCGCATGAAGCCATTGTCTATGTGGACTGCGATTATGTCAGTTTCAGGCAGAGCCTTCTTGAGCAGCATTGCACAGACGGTTGAGTCTACACCTCCACTGATCATCAGCTACAACACAATATCACAGGCCTGATGCAGAGTTTTCACATTTATAGATTGATTATCTTATTCACAAACAAATATTTACATATTTACACAAACACATAAAGCATGCTACAAGGTCATGAGCTCAGATACTTAGAAATTAAGTTTTTATAAACAGATTTATAATAATAACAATTTGTATTGATATATAAAACATTCTTGTGTTACCAATGTTTTATTAATTAATAATTGAAGTTCAGGTCAAATTCATTGAAGCTGCACATTTAATGCACTATGAAGAAGCTGTTACGTAAACTGAAATTCACAAAACTGTAGATATTATATAATTAGGCACAAGTACAATTCAAAACACCCAATAGTTTCGCGTAACTTGAATATTACTGGGAATGTTTAGTATAATTTTTAATTATTTGTTTTTTTTTTATTCTTTGCAAACAAAATTAATCAACTATTAATTTTATTCACTCCATAAACAATGTGCAGTATAATAAGTTACATGATAATTTTAAAATAAACTAAATTAAAACAACACCAAAGTAATTAAATATTTAGATTATACATCAGATTGCACTATTTCCATAGTCTTAAAAAAATCAAAAGAATAAAATACTTGTTTACAAAAAAATCTTTTAACCCTTAAAATGCAACATATAATGTCTGTACCATAGGAACCGCTCTCATTATGTCACACAAAAATAACTGTATCGGCTTATTTGAGTATATTGTGTACTTTATAGTTAACACAAGTACTGCAGAAATTTGAAAATGCGTAAAAGTATTGATTTATGACCATTGGGAAGCAAATTGCATGTGTTGCACTGTAAATAAATCAATAAGCAGTGGTAATCTCTAAATGTTTTTTCATATGACAGTGTGTGACGTGGAATCCAAATATTCTATGTGTTTTATCTGCTAGCGGTTACATTAAACACTACTGAGATAAGCGATAGTCAATGAAAGATATTCCAATCTACTGATATATTTTGTATTTAAGTTTTGAGAGCAGTGTTTTGGGACACTGAGAATAAAACAATGAAGTATCTACAAATTACTCTCAATTATGCTATATTTCATGAAATTTACCAAACATTCATGATATTTCATTGAATAGCTCCTACGATTTCAGTAACAATTGAACTATTTTAGGCTGGTGTGGAGAAATCCTAAAATTGATGTAATTTATATCAGTGTTTGCCGTTAAAAGTTTTAATGTTAAACAAAATTGTGAATGTCTTTTTTAACTAGCAGTCAGTTTTGTTATTTTAGGCTTTCCACGTGCATGGGCAGTTTTGGTTCATATAAATTATATTTCCAACAATTTGGTTAAGTTTGCCTTGTTGCTCTAGTAAATATATATATCTCTGAGTCTAAAAATCCTGCATTGATCAATAAGCGTATGCTTCTGGCTCTTGTAATTTACTTTGGCTCTAAAGTATCTCTAGTGCCATTGTTGATTTTGCCCTGCTTCACAATCAAAAAGATATATATATATATATATATGCTTATAGAAAAATCTGCTTTGGTCTTAAAGTGACAAATTTCGATCATTGTTCTTTTCTCAGGTTAACCCATTGCGGATCACTGACGAGCTGGGCTCGTCACGCAGCGGCCGGGCCTAACGGGTGACAAGCTCAGGTCGCAAAAGCGGTCTGCTTTTAAATTTCCCTCCAAATAGTTCTGTTAATGTCTGATAGATCGGGCGATCGTCTTCACTTGTCTACTAAGAGTGTTTAACTTTAGAGTTTTCAAAAGTTTTATAAATATCCTACAGATTGCAGTTGTATGTTTATTACAATACCAATATTACAAACCAAATGTAAATTACAATAATGTTAGAGAAAAAGTACTTAAAATTAGGCCTAGTTTAAAGGGAAAATCAAAGTTTCAAAAACCCTTTTCAAAATATAAGCGTAGTAATTTATTAATATTTCATCAAAATATTCAGCACCTACCATCTCGAATTGATCTGCTTGACATAACACTGTCTGAATTCCAGCCAAAGCCTGAAATTTTATTCTTAACTGAGCATAAATGCTCTGAAAGTGATTTTGCTTACCTAAAAATTCCAAATTATGAAATAAGCAGTTATTACTGTAGAAAAACCACAGTTGGTGGGGGAACAATGATACTAACTCGTAGTAACAGTAATATTAAAGTAAAACCAATAATGTACCCTCAAATTAAGTCTCTGCTTAAAGACAAAGAATTTGAATGTTGTCTTTCTCAACTCTTTTTTGGTGATGACTCCTACTTACTAGTATGTATTTATAGATCTCCATGCAAAAAGTATGATGTTTCCTTCCTGACTAAGTTTGATTCTCTCTTAGGCACAGTAGCAAAAAGACATGGTAAAAGTAATATTGTAGTAGGAGGCGACTTCAATATAAATGTATTAGAGCATAGCAACACATATATAGAATTTGTAAATATTCTGAAAGCTTTTAACCTTTATTATTTAGTTGATTTTCCTACTCGAGTTACTGATCACTCCAGAACTGCCATTGACAATTTTGTAACAAATATAGATAAAAAACTTACATGTGTAACTGGCATAGTAACTGAAATTTCTGACCATGATGGACAATTGTTGGAATTACACAATGTAAAAACAAAAAGTACATCCAATAGCTTTTATAAATTTAGTAGAAACATTTCTGAAAGCAGTGTTAATGGATTTGTGAAAGTTTTGGAGAGAGAAAACTGGTTGGATATGTATTGTGCTCCTGTTGAAGAAAAATTCAATGTTTTTTATACCACATTTATGTATCATTTTAACCCTTTCCGGGCCAGGCGGCAATATATTGCCGCCATAGATCGTGTCTGAAAAGTGCCAGGCGGCAATATATTGCCGTCGGTGACATACGCGAAAAGCGCCAATATATTGCCGCCTTGATATTCGTCGTTTTCTTAAATAAATACGACGTCAAATGATTAAAGTTTTATGTTTTTTTATTCCCTGGTATATTTGTAGATAGTTAATATGAATATAATTTTTATTTTAGAGGTCTATGCATTTTTATTTCGTAATTGTCACGTGACATTATCAGGTGACTCGATCTATTGTTGTTAATTCTTTATGCTTTAGTGTAATCGTACTATTGTATGCTGGATTCTTCTTCATTATTTTATTTTGTGGTTGTAAATATTAGTAGTGTTACCTGCTTAGCTATTGTTTGTAGTAGTTACAATGACTGACAATTTGCGTTCTCATGGGAGTGAAATTGTAAGTAGCATATTTGTAAATAGAAAAAGTGTAAATAAATTTCAAATAAAATTGTGTAAATATTTCTTGGTAAATAGTGTTTTTAACTGTATTGAAACTGCTTATGGATCCTACAATCATCTGTTTACCGGTACATCCATAATGTGAATATTTATTTTAAGTTTCTTGCAGTGTAAGAGTCAGTTGCTTTAACACTTATAAAATGTTGCGAAGTACAATTATGCGTATTTTTACAAAATGTGTCATAAAAAATTTATTTATGAGAGAAATAACACAAAATTTTGCATGGTTGTTCCTTTATAAATGTACAATATAACAACATAGCTTCCTACAGTAAAATTATTTTTCCTTTTTTAGTTATTAAAAAAAAAAAATAAAAAAATAAAATTTTTTTTTATGTAATCCATTAAAACATTATTTTTTTTTTTAAATTTTAAATTACTTAAAACTACATCTATATATTTTTTTGTTGATAGTATATATCTATACGAGTAATTTGGTGCAACTTTTAGGTCATTCTCTAATGTTTATGAAAAGTTATAAATTTTAATCTAAGAGACTGCAAAATCGCCAATTTTAGCCTGGCACTTTTGACTAGTCACAAGGGGATATGATATGTGAAAAAATTTTGCAACATCTCATATTTGGTCCTGGCCCTGAAAGGGTTAATGTACATTTCCCTTTAACCAAAGTCAAAATTAATGCAAATTGTAAATCTTGGATAACTGACAGTATTAGGAATAAAAAGGCTACATTAGTTAATTTAAGTGCACAGGCTAGGAGTACTAAAGATAGTGATACCAAAGAAATGTTAAAACACATAAGGAAAGAACTAAAACAGAATGTCATTTTAGAAAAGGAAAAGTTTTTTGACAGAAAGATTGAATGCTCTACTAACTTGATAAAATCAACCTGGCAAATAATTAATAATGAATTGGGTAGAAAGTTAACTGGTTGTAACTCAGAATTACTTCTGAATGTAGATGGTAGACAAATTTCTGATCCTTTATGTATAGCCGAAAGTTTTAATAGTTTTTTCTCATCAACTGTAGAAAATTTAATTTTACCAAACTTGCCTAATAACCTTGTTCTAAATGAGAATTCCCAAACTATAAATGTTCAAGTGAATAAGTCCTTTTACTTTCAACCAGTAAATTCAGATGTAGTTAGCACCATAATTGCCTCTCTCAATAATAAATTCTCATCAGGCCATGATGATGTGTCTGTGGCTGTCTTAAAACAATGTGGTAGAGTTATCAGTGGCCCTCTGGCTCATCTCATTAATTCCTCTTTTGTCACAGGTATATTTCCTGATCAAATGAAAATTGCCAAAGTTGTCCCAGTTTTCAAGAAGGGTGACCCTCATGATGTATCTTGCTACCGTCCTATTTCTCAGTTATCATGTTTTTCAAAAGTCTATGAGCGAGTAGTGTACAACCAATTTGCCTCTTATCTAGAATCTAATAGTTTATTTGACAAGGAACAGCATGGTTTCCGATCTGGCAAGTCTGTGATTACAGCTGCAACTGATTTTGTGCAGTCAATAATTGAAAATATTGATAAAAAGAAAAAAGTGGCTGCCATTTTCCTTGACCTGAGCCGAGCATTTGACAGTGTCTCACATCCTAAATTACTACAGATTTTGGAAAACCTCAATATTGATAGAAAAACAGCTGCTTGGTTCAAATCTTATTTAACAAACCGCAAGCAATATGTTGAGATAACAAAGCAAAATGGAAAACAAATCAACAAAATTCAATCAAGACAACAGTTCATAAAATATGGCGTCCCCCAAGGTTCCATTTTAGGCCCTTTGCTGTTTGTATACTATTTGAAGGGATTGCCCAGTGTGGTCATGGGAAACGGGAAAATTTGTTTATATGCAGATGACACTAATCTTCTTGTAACAGAGGACAATATAAAACAGCTTGAATTATCATCTTTTCTTAATATTTCCAATCTTATTCAAAATATGGCCCAACAAAAATTTATTAGTCAATTATGAAAAAACACACCTTATGCAATTTTTCACAAAACAAAATTCTAATAAAGAGACCAACCTTAAAATCCTAATAGAGAATCATGAACTGAATCAAACAGACAGCACAAAATTTCTAGGGTTGACGATTGACAAAAATTTAGACTGGACAAACCACGTAAATAGAATTTCATCCAAAATATCATCTGGATTATTTGCTCTGAGAAGAATGTCAAAGCTGAGCAATCTCAAAACATTGAAAACAATTTATTATTCACTCATTCTTTCTCACATCAACTTTGGAATTAACCTATACGGGGGGACAGTAAAAGCAAATCTCAATAGAATTCTGAAATTACAAAAACAGGCTGTCAGGATCATGTTAAATCTTAGATGGAGAGACTCACGTTAAAATTTATTTTGCTCAGCTACAAATTCCAACAGTATTTGCCTTATATATTACTGCCACAATCTTAACTGCAAAAGAATGTATTGAAATATCAGATCATCCTACTCAAAAATACAATACCAGGAATTCCAGATATAGAATAATTGGGCATCATAATCTTGAGTTCTATAAAAAAAGCCCAACCTACGTGGGACTAAAATTTCTTCAAAGATTACCTTGCCACATTAGATCGGAACAAACCTTGCCAAAATTTAAGAAAAAATTAACAAGTTACCTGACAGCAAAGGCACTTTACTCAATAGAGGAATTTTATGAATCAGATGGCCCATTAGTTAGTTCATTAATTTGAAGCTTATTTTTAAGAATTTAAAGTTCTCTTTAATTTGTAATATGAACTTACTTACAGAAATATAATGTTTATAGATTAACCATTATATATTATGTATGGCTATTTTAAATTGGAAAATATACCCAGAATTCTAATTTGTTAATGTAAAGATTAGTCAACTATATTGTATATACAATGCTGACACTATTCATGTATAAAATGTATACAACTATGAATAAAGAGATTCTTATCTTATCTTATGTCGAAGTTGAAAAATCATTCATATGAGTTTACTCTCTGCTTTTTAGCGCTTCTGATTGGGTGTTTTCCTCAGTTGTTATTATAATACTTTTGAGGTTAGTGACACAACTAAACGACGCAGACGTACATGTTGGTGGGTTTAGTCTAGACAATGACCCGGATGTTGCAATCGATTCGCCCGAGCCGCTTTATTTAGACTATGATTCAGACATCATCCCTGACACGCCGTAACCTTGCTCACGTGTTATCGTTCCTACATCACGGATACCCCAGCAAGCCCATGTTCCATCTGAACGAATACCTTCACAGCTGAATTTTCTAGTATACAATAGCGAGCGATACGATGTGGCGCACCATTGCTGTTTGTGCGGCCGCTGACCGTGAATTAATTCGCGCCCGCTAGTGCCCGCGCGCCAAAACAATACGATCCGCAATGGGTTAATAAGAATTTTAAAAGTTGCTTGGACAAATATGAATCCTGTAATGTTTATTTCCTCTTCAATACCATGATTTACACAATCAAAATCCTTGCTGACGTCACAAAACACCTTTCTCACAAAAGTTTCTATCTAATAAATTACTATTATTAACCAAATTATTTGGTACTTGTATTTTTAATTTTTATGAAAAACATCTGCACATCAGAAATAATGTAATTTTCTTTCAAAAATTAACTATTCTTCTTGTATTATAGTCTCTAGAATACATGGTAATCAGAAATGCTCGATAATCCAGCATTAGCACACAGGGGTAAACATTTCTTACAACCTTTCATGGATTGGCAAAAGAGGTCATGTACTTGACAGTGTATAATCTCAGGTTAAGTTTCACTAAACTCACCAGAACTTTGTTGGTGCCGACAGCCTCCTTGATGTAGCGAATACATGCGGCCTCTCTACTCTCCATGGTGTAGTTAGGTGTGAGACTGGCCACATCGAACAGGAAGGACTTGAGCATCGCCTTGCCGTTAGTGGTCAAGTCCACCTCAGGGTGAAACTGCAGCCCGTAGAGCCGTAGCTTGTCGTTGGCAATTCCTGTGATGAAGTTGCGCGATTGTGCAATCACTCTAAACGTCTCTGCAACCTTCTCTATGCTGTCCCCATGTGTCAATAGCACTGATTGTGACTTATCCAGACCCCTAAAAGTCACAAACAAAAACTTTCTATTCATATATATCACAGCAAAATAATCTAAAATTCAGAGATCACTATAGAAGCTGGTCAAATTTCATTACTGTATGTCTGTCTACATGATAACCCAAAAACACACTGACCTATAGACTTAAAAGTTTGCATGAATCTTCATTTTTATATAAGCAACACTAAGTTCAATGACAGTGAATGTCACTCCATGGGATCTGGCTGAGCATTAGCGAATATTTTTAAATTGGTCTTATAGTTAACCATGATGGCAACAAGAAAATATAATAAATAGCCTGTTACGTGACACATGGCTTAGCGTAATCTACCTTGTTTTAACAATTAATTTATTTAATTTTTGACACCATAATTCCTACAAAATGATTTGTCTCCACCAAGTGATGTCACTAATCATGATTTTCTAACAACACACTCTTAAACTAGGTATATTATGTTAAATTGGCAATATTATGGGGTAAATAAACATTTTGGATATGCCATTATGTATTAAACATAATTTTTGGAAAGGTTAAATGCCCATAGCAAGATGCTTTATTGTTTTTGATTGTTGAAATTTCCTACACTAAGAATACTTATGAATCTGGCAAATAATTTGTCCTATGTGAATCCAATGAAAGAATATAATGGTCAACATCAAATTTACATGATTCCAAACAAAATGTATAATACCATACTTGAGTACAGTACTGCATAAAGCCAATGGCCATTTCCATTAATACAACATCAAAATTATATAGTTTTTTTCAAATAGAACGTTTATACTAAAATCTTAGAAAGAGCATACATGAATAACTTACAAAAACCATGGTTTAAAAGGTTTATTTATTAAGACTGTGATGGCTTAATTTTGATCATTAAATTATTTTAAATGTCATAAGCCAAATTTAAATTTAAATTCTCTCTTCAAAAACATTAATTATGACTAAACCAAAAAATAAAGTTGAAACATGAGAAGCCAGACTATGCTCAAGAAATCTACAAAACGTTTCAAAATATTTGGGTAGTATAGAAATAATTAAATACAATACCTAGTGTGCATAAAAAGAGGAAATTAGAGCCTTATAGTTTAATTTACTTTAAAAATTATTCTTGGACATTTTATATGACTTAAAATTAAGCATACTTTTATATATATATACATACATACATATATATATATATATATATATATATATATATATATATATATATATACACAGTATATACAATTAAAAAATCCAAAATTCATTAAACTAGGCTAAGTGTATAATTGACAAACTTACTTGAACAAAATACATTTAGGGTCCACATCTATAACAAACTGACCGTCTTCTCTGCCATCTTTTCTAATGACTTGTCCACCAAACTCCTTGTTCATCATCTGCATTCCGTAACAGATACCTATATTGGATCATACAAATTCACTTTGTCTGAGAATATAATGTAATAATTATTATCTTAATTAGAGAAGCATTTATTACAGATTTCATTTCTATTAACAGGTTGTAAAAAGAGGCGGTATATTTTTGAAATACATTAAAATAATGTAAGAACTATCTAAACTTACCTAAAACTGGAATTCCTATCCTGAAAATATCAGCGTCGTACCTTGGAGCATCCTCTGCATAAACCGAGTTTGGTCCTCCGGATATAATAATAGCCCTGAAATAGGACATCGATTTTTTTAAATTGAAGGGGGTATGGTCAATGGAAATTCAGGAAGAAATTATATTATAACACATATTGTAGGTATTAAGTGTTAAAAAGGAGTGCACTAACTTGTATCCTTTCTCCTTCAGTGTGAACGCAGGAGTATCCAGGGGCAAGATCTCACTCTCCACACACAGCTCCCGCACCTTGCGGTCAATGACCTTGCCATACTGCGCACCTGCGTCCAGGATGGCCACTCTATCATGTGCCGCACCCGCACCGTTGGCTCGGTGGTTGGCGTCAACCATCGTCACGTCGGTCATGCCGCCGCCGCGCCAACACTGCAACACCCACTACTGCCGTTAACATAATTTGTGGTTCAGACAATGAAATTAAAAATTGAGAAAACAAATGCATATTACAGTATTTTAAAATGACCTTCTGTCTATTAACTCTGGAACTAGCTCCCAATATCAGGTGATTTAGTCATAGTCTAGAATATAACAAAGTATTTAATGAAAAAAGTTCATTCAAAACTTGTGATCTTTACCACCGCAGTTATGAAATGTGTGACATAAAAAGATAGAGCAATTTATTTTGACTAAAAAAAATATAAGGTTTAACTTACATGCTTCACAATAAAAAAAATAACAACTTTACAAGTTGAAATGCAAAAAAAATTTGTTTATATAAGTTTGTAATTGGTATTTATTTACAATACCGTGACCATGAAAAATGGACTTTTTTTCATGGGTTGGGCATTTATAGCCAAGTATTATTATCACAGGTGCATATAAACTGGGGGGAAAGTATATTATTGTATTATATTGATGCCTTTCGGGCATTATTGCGTTAAAAATGGAAAATAACCAACAAAATTTTGTCGAACAACACTTGGAGGGTTTAAGGATCAGGGGCATCACGTGATCTGGGATTCGACTTTTGCAAACTCGAGTTAATTTTTTTTTTCTAAAAGAGCAAGCAGTGCGCAGCACTGCGCAGCGGGCAGGCATCGTTGACAGAATTAACGTACTTGTCAGCATCATTTCAGTAAAATTGCCAGAAATACTGTCAAAAACAGAG
This sequence comes from Homalodisca vitripennis, assembly GCF_021130785.1. Classification (NCBI taxonomy): domain Eukaryota; kingdom Metazoa; phylum Arthropoda; class Insecta; order Hemiptera; family Cicadellidae; genus Homalodisca; species Homalodisca vitripennis. The sequence continues at coordinate 42,931,572 of NC_060211.1, read as the reverse complement.
TTTTCAAAAAATCGTAACTCCTTTGATTTTCGTTGCCGACGAATTTTTTCTTCACTATTGTTTTCAGGAAAAATTGTAGTTTTTCAGGGGAAAAAAATGAACATACCTTTCCATGGTCACGTTATTGTAAATTGATACCTTAAAATTATGTACTAAGGCTACATGTCATCTTGGATCTCTTATATAATCACCGAAATAGTAATCCATTGTTGGTAACTTACTAAAAACATATTATTATTCTAAACAATCAGTGAGATATCCAAATAATCACCAACACAAACAAATAAAATATAAAATACTCTGTTGTAATAAATAACAGGAAGTTTGTTTTTGACGATGGAAGGATTGTGAAGGAAACAGGATTTTTCCGGACATTTGTCATTGTTCAGTGATACATAAAAATCAGTAACATAGTGTTAATGAACTATAAGACTAATAGTTACACAGTGTTATTGATTTTTTATATTACTGAACGATGGTAAATGACCGGAAAAATCCTGTTTCATTCAAAATAACAAGAGTTTAGTGAACTTCGATCGATTAATCACAGTTACAATTAATTATGAGACATAGAGATGTGTCACGGAACATTTAAATGGTCAGAGAGTTGTTATCCATGCAAAATGAGCATTCCTTTTCGGATTAGCAATAAAACCAATACTGTTTGACCATGTTGCCTTGATATCGGGTGCTGTCGTCTAGCCTATAGGGATACAGTACCAAGATCTCATAACACTGAATACAATGATATATGATATACTTATTTTATACTAATTGTGTAATAAATAACGTGATGAATAAGGTACAAAAAACAATCTGTTTGAAAACTTTTACTCCAGTGAAAACATATCTTACAATTACTTCTGATGCCAAATACTAAAACAATATTCCTACTTGTTCAAATGAAGATGATTTCTTAAATATAAAATAGAACTTAATTAGACATTTATAATTAGATAATTGTTATCAAGAAATTAGATTAAAATAAAAAATATTTCTGATGGTAAATTATGTGAAGTTTAAAAATTGAAAGACATTTTTTATGTTAATTTGAGGTTAATAAATAATACAATAATAATATTAAGCACATTATTGAATGAAATTATTACAAATTACAACAAATGGACAGCTAATTGATCAAGTATATTTTGGACCATGAGTTAGTTTGTGTGAAAAATGATTATCACAATTTTTTTCTCGATGTTAGAGTAATGCTAGCAATGAGAATAATTTAAATTTATCATTTCTGATGATAGAATCAGACCAGACAGAAGAGAAACAAATGTATTAGTTCAGAAATGCTTTGGTCACATGCCAAACTTGATTTTGTTTTCATAGCCTTCACACAGTTCAATACGCTATTTAAGTTTAACATAAGTTCTTAATTAACTACTAAGAGAAATTTATATTACATCATAATATCATGTTAAATGTACAGAATCTTCCAAAAGAATACAGGGTCAATCAACTACAGTAATTTTATATTTATAACATAGGACCAACCAACACTTGGAAAGTGAAAAGTACATACAAACAAGAAAATGACTTAAAAGCAATCATATATGTATTAATTAACATCACATTTATTTCATATTTAATTTTAAAAGTACTGTACACTAAGTTATTGTATTTTAGCTCTAATTCCACAGCACATTTTTAACTTACAGTGACTAAAACATTACATTTTTATTTATTATTGTTATAATATACAATTAGCCACAGTTTATAAACGCATTCAGTTTTGATATAATATATATAATTGTAATAATTAAATTAGGATTAATTTATAAATGCTTCTAGGTAAAATGACTTGTTAGTAATGTAGTCACTTAGTAAAATACTCAAACACTGTTACTTACATTTACTAAAGCAGCAGTTTGCTGTAACAGAAAACAAGTATTTTAAAGGCAAAAGTGAGGATAAACTTGTGTAGATTGATTATAGACTTATATAATTGGGGACAAAGGAGGAGCTACTGATCAACTGGAACTCAGACAAGCAACAGGTCATATACCTACCGGAGCCTGATTTTATATAACACATTCTTGTTGTTTTATATAACAAGGCTGGCCTTGGCATCACTAACTGGTTTATATTACTTTTCCTAAATTTTATTCATAAATAACTGTTCCAATTCCACAGGCCTAGTCCAATTGTTTTTCTAACGTACCATTCAGCGTAATTTATTTTGTAAAAGTATTACATAAGAAAATAATCACTATTAAACACCTTCACACACTCATGAATGTGATTAAATTTATTATTAATTACCATTAAATTGTTGTTTATTTTTGTTTGAAATGTTAAGTTCATATTATCAATATTTTCAAGGAATAAAAATGAACTGTTATTGATTGATGATTCTTCTTTTTATCTTTATACTTACAAATGATGCATTATTTATTCCTGAGGTGACTGAAGTGTATAAAAAAAATCCATAAGCACAGGAAAGAGAAAAATATATATCTGACCTAAAATATTTATAAATGTGCTAGATGAGTGCTAGTACCATTGACCCATCTATCGTGTTGATACCAATTAATGTTGCCTGATCCTAGTTAAATACATCTAGTTTCAAATTATACACTATATCTGTCATTTATAACTTATCTTACAGCCACAGCAGAACTTTTTGTTTGCCTGATCAAATCCATTAAATTTGAATTTCTATCTCAAAAAATGTTTTGTACTGAAGTTTTGAAGTAGCCCTCCTTCAATCCACACCCTTTTTCCAGAATACAATCTCTACAAATTAGTTTTAATTTTAAATCCATTAAAAACATCTTCAAATAATAATCCTTTCCTCTTTATGAAGTGAATTTTAATATGTTCAACATTCAAACTACATAATTGGACTAAAGGCTTTTACTATCTTTTACTTCTATTTTTTCAGTTTCAAATGGAAACATTTAACTCATAAATATAATGGTTATCCATCAATCAATGAATATCTGCCTATGAAGATTTCAGTGTGTTTATTAATATTACATCCAATATGTAAATAGTTATGCTTCCAATGCTAAAAAATATTTAAACGTAACAAAAAAAAGAAAAAGAATTTCGTGAACAGTCACTTAAAAAACACACACACACACACACACACACACACACACACTGCACAGGTTTTGTTTTTCGAGAACAAACTAATATTATGTTATTAATATTTTTTCAGGTTTTACATAATTTTTAAAATTAAAATTGCTATAAATTAAATTTAAAATTCCAATCACTGTAACTTATTATTTATTGCATTAGTTACAAAATACCAGAACAACAAAGTGTTTTACTACTTCACTAGTCTTAAAAAAGTAACATTTTAAAATTTTGTTTTGAATTAATTTTCAATATTTTGAAATTAGATATACTTAATTATTAAGTAATTTTAATATTTTTACAATTAATCTTAAGCCATATTTTAATATTGAACATTTATAGGCAGAAGTTGTCTTGTAATAACTTCACAGACAAACATCTTGTACATCAGTGAGATCAAAACAAACTATCAATATGAGTAAAGATATTATTAAATATGTACAATTTAAAATGCAATCCTAACGTAACTGGTTTTTATACAGAAATGTAATAAATCATAACAAAGAAAAGCTGTCCTGTACAAAGTCTCGATAATCGCTATTATGATGAAATCTTCAATAGAATCCCTAATACATAATTAATAATTTGACAATCTTGAGCAGATTTGCTAGAAGAGGACGAATGAGTGCTTACCTCCATTCACAACATGCAGTGTATTACCAACAATAAAAGTGCATGGGACAGAGTGGCGGCAGTGAGTGGCAATGGTGACAACATTGTTCTGACCCAAAATTAGACTCAAGTGTGATGGCTGCAGCAGTGGGGACTGTCTAAATTTAGAGTCAAACAACTCGTAATGCCAAAATCAGCTGGTTTCAATCAAAATGGCCGATGAGTAAATAATAAACTTCTACTTGTAGGCGTAGCACGCATGATGATTTAGCATGTTCACGATTTTAAATACTGCTAATTGTTACTTTAATATAAATAATACTTATGGATTTCAATTCTTGATCTGATGAAGCTATTAGAAATGTTTCATATGAGGCACACTACTTGCGACAAACCTGTAAGCTCTTGCCAGACCACTACTATTATATATTGTTTTGATAGTTATGGTGATTGACGGATTAGTTCAGGCGCATGTTCTCTGGCATGTACTTTATATTGTTTCTTGAAAAGTGGTAAAGTATTATCAGTAATCTAAAATTGCTTAATGCACTCTTTACAATCTTATCTAATATTTCATTTAAAGGATACCAGAACTGTAAAATTTATTATCATATGTTACAGGAATTGAAGCAAAGTTTCAAAAACTGGTAATCTTCTTTACTTTTAATTGAAAAATCATTAGATTCATAACATAAAAAATTTAAAAATCAAGAATACAGGCAGGTGGAACAACAGAGAAATTTTGTGATCAATCTATCAATTTGAACCAGATGCAAAGATTAGACAATATAAGAGAACATAAATGAAACTGCTAATACACAACACAGAAGAAGTTGAAACAAAACCCAAATTGTTAGTATACAATAGTAAGTAGTGTAAACACTTGCAGGTTACGTAACAAACACAAGCTGTTACTAACATTTTAAACATACTAACTTGTTATTAACTTACACACAACTGAATAATATTTGTCTGTTAAACCCATTTACTAAAATGGGTAAATGGAGTTTTAAATTCAAATTTCAAACTAACATTCACTTCGAATTTAATTTATATACATGTTCCTACTGAGACCCCAAGATTACATTTTTAACCTAGTCTAGTCCTAACATATATCCTAGTTAACGAAACTTAATTTAATTTAGAACACATCTGAGATGGCCAGGTTTTGTGTGACCTGTTTCAATTTGAGTAATCATATATAATAGTTTGAAGAATTTTATCCAGGAGCTCCAAGGAACTTATGTCACTGAATTGTGCAACATTTATGGCTAACTAATGCAACAGTTAATTGTTTGATTAAAACCCAATTTATTATTGTTATTAGAAATAAAATTATTGATTTATGCTAAAAGGACAAGAATCTTTAAAACAAACATTACACTGTTAATCATAGCAAGAAACAACCATTCAAGAAAGATTAATAATGAAAAATTTTAATTTGTCCCAGTTAAATTCAGTATATTAAAATAAGTGTTTTAAGATTAATATTTACTAGTTAAATATGATTCATAGAATAACTACTTTATAAAAAATCTGAAATTACATAAACAAATCGCACATACAAATCTCCAAACTTCAGAATGATTCTGGGGCAATATAAAAATATTACTTTATAAACACAACAAAAACAATATTCATTTCTGATAAAATTGTAGTCCCATCTCTAATATAAACATGTTGATTCTAAAGCACTATTTGGCACGTACAAGGAATGTTGGTACTTTCATATTAAACACAGCTTGCTTAGTTTGTTAAGCGGCCCATACACTAGACGTGCAATGCACGCCGTGCAAGCACGACGTGCCAAAATTAGACGAAACGTGCCAGTGTGTGGAGGTCTCCGTGCTAAGCACGCCGTGCATTGCATGGCACGATGGCAATCAAGATCGGTTTGATTTTCGGCGTGCCGTGCCACCTGCCGCCGTGTCATCCTGCAAGTGTGTGGACCAGTCCCGCGCCACGTGCTGAGAGTGGAGTGTCTTTTGAGGTTATTTTTCGTTCTCTCGCGGCAAATACTCTCCTATATTTATCATGTCGACTGCTGACACAAAAATTTTTCGTGGCAACTAACCGTTGTTCTGCCGTTATAGCTTTTCTCAGATTAGTGTCTTGTCTTTCGATGCGTGGCCTAACCTTTTCAACACGTAACTAAATGTTTCGTCATCCATTCGCAAGTAGATCCTGTTATCATTTTTATGATTTTCACGTAAGTCTTTCAGTAGTCTCATATCAGAATACATTTCTCTCTCTTTTAACCAATTTTTCGTCCATAATTGTCTTCTTCTCTTGTTCACTTTGCTATCGTCATGAATCGCACCAATCAACAATACTGTTAACGCTTTATGTTTAGTAGTAAAATATCACAGCACGATAATACTACACAATATCACAATACCACAACCAACTTCTAGCACGTCACGGGACTGACTAAACTGTCAGTGTGTGGGGCACAAAGTGCCATGCCAAGCACGGCGTGCCAGTATAAAAAAACTGCACGGCGTGCAATGCACGTCTAGTGTATGGGCCGCTTTAGAGTTTACAATTCTAGTTGTACATCATCTACCCATGATATATGAAGACTGGATAAATCGCTGCCTCATTGAAGAATTTTGTAAGTGAGTTTAATATAGATATAAAACATAAATATCATATTGATATAAGTGATTACATTGAAAGCTGAAGTGGTATCGATTGAAAGCTTGTATACTCAAGATATGCCTTTTGTGAATTTGAAATACATCCAACTTTGGGACCTTGGGCTTCCACCAATGTTGGGACTTATAGAGTATCTTTGTTTGGTTTAAAATAGCTGATTAACGAGCAGAATTGCAACATTGACATTAAGAATTATTATCAATCCACTAACCAACTTAATATCACTTAGTTATAACTTTATGTGCTGTTGTTATATTGCTGTAAAAGAAAATATAAAATTGTCCAATCATTTTTAATTTATTTATAAATTAATGCTACTTTTATGAGCTTTAGGTGAGAACAAGGAGTCTCTCAGTGAAATTATTAATTTTTACATGGGTGTGTTGGATAGTGAAAAAGATTTTGCCAATTTCTGAGGTGCATTTCAAAGGCTCGACTGAGGGCATATTTCAGTTTAAAGGCAAAAAATATAAAACTTTGGGTGAGAATGGTGAAGGTAGAGTTGTAGCCACATAAAAACAGTAACTTCTTATGCCAGGTCTCTATCGTCTAGGAATGACTTCAGCTTGTAAGCTTCTCCATATAAACAGATTTATAATTTTTAGTTGAAGCAATTAAATGTTAATTACATGGTGAAATTAATATTTATAAATCACATACAACGGATTACACACTATTTGAAATCAATCACAGTCACGGTAAAATTAATCACTGGTTTCATATTTCCAAAGAGTGAGAACACTTTCAATGCAAATTCATGTTATGTTTTTGTTAAAATGCCTGCTTTTTAAAATTACATATCAGTTAGTTCTTCAAAAACTGTTCTTTGGCTTTGCTAGTTCAAAGTAAAACTTTAAAAAGTTGTGTAGATCATAAATATCATCTAAAGTCACAATTGGACTGCCGAGGCCAAAGGGTTAATTCTAGAAACTATCTTTATCTATTTTAACCAGTAAAATATTAATTAATAACTAACATTAATTCCTATAATTTGGTTACATTAATCCTAATTTTAGTAGATAATGTAAGTTTTAAAATTGTCAATATGAAATGACTGCTCATTGACTTTTTAATCATGACGGCAATATGTATTAGGATAGTTAATTTGTGATAAAATTAGTAGGCTATCTGTGTAATTTATATTTTTATGGCCTATTAATACAAACTACAATTCTTTTCAACACAATTTTAAAATCTTTAAAAAAAAGTTGACTTTTTTAGACATTTTACTAGTATACCCTTTCCATTCCCCCTTTTAGATGCAATAGACAACATTCTTATTTCCATATTTACTGGCCAAATTACATGGGTAGCTTACTCGTTGCCACTCAAGAGACTTTTAATCATAGGGCAAGCACATGTTTCGTTACAAATTGTACTATTTTTCATACAAAGAAAATAAATCACATGTTTGCTTCTATATTATAAAATAAATAGATAATAAACACTGTTTTACCTGATGTATTTTATAACTATAAAAAATAGAGATTTTTGTAGTCTACTAGTTCACAACAGCCGCTTCACGCTATTTACTAATTTTTCAAAAAAGTGAAGGATGGCAATATCAATTAAATAAAAGTGGGGAATGACCTGCAAATCTAAAAAAATCATCCCCCTCCAAAAAAGGGAGAAGATACTTTGCTAGAGTGGTTTAACCCTCAGGTAGAGAAATTAGCTCTCACCATCAGGTGAGGTAGATGTAAGCAAGTGAATGACAATCAAATGTTTGGTTAGGTACATTTTTCTTTTAATCTCGATCTAGTAATATTTTTGTGCTTATAGTTAAAAACATTTTAATAAATTTTTGGGTTGATTACATTATTGTAGCTATAAATTATAGGATACATTAACAATTCCTTACAATGAAGATATGTCTCTTTTGTTGCGGAGCATTTTTGTTTTTTGACCTCTATAAACTTTTAAAATTAATATTGCTATCTTATTCACTTCCGAGGCCTTCTAACTAACTGTACAATATATTGTATAGACTAACTTGTCCTCCAAAAACTATTCAAAATACAGGCAGATAACATATTGTTCGCTCCACTAAACGGATGGGAGGACAATTGTTGCTCCCTGATTTCATACTATTATAGTAAATCAATTAGCCTATATTGGACACGAGACTTTTTAATTGTGTTTATATAGTATTTTTTAGTTCATGGGCACAGTAATAATTAAAAATAACTCATAGGTTATAGCCTTTGATTTTTTTTTTAAATACTACTTGGTATTTTAGACATTCACAGATGTCCAAAGTCGGCATCAAACAAACAACTTTGGTTGTTTATATTTACATTTTTATTACCTTAATGTGGCTTTCTTTATAAGCCTAATTCTGTCTGTTCTCATGGACTATAGGCCTGTGAGATATTACAGTATATCCTACGAATTACACTTGGACAAACTACGACAAGAAAACCTATTTCATATATTGAATTAGAAATATCAATCTATATCAAAGCATCTAAAACACTGAAAGTCACAGATTTTAAATCAAGTATTAGTTCAATATATACGATGACACAACATAATAATACAAACAACCATACTCATCAAACAAACAATTAGGATAGGTAACAGGAATAATCTCAAATAAATAATAGAGAAATCATAACAAAACAAACATACTAAAACCAAAAAAACACAGATTATTGTCATTCAATGTAACTAAATTCGGTACTTTGGGATTATACCGACCACACCAGTATGAAGAACACAAAAATAGAAATTTATAGAAACAAACATGATAGAACGAAAAAACAACTCTTCAATTACAAAAATTACAAGCATTTCCAGGTATTGTGATCGGTATTGTTGTCGCTGTTATCTTATCTTTCTCGAGAATCCTGATTACGGCAGGCCGCGCGGCATCACGTGATTTGCACGGTACATCATTGCCTTTCCATTACAATTCAATTTATATTTCTGATTAGCCCCTCTAGAATTTGATATTTTACTGATAGGTACTATCTCAAGGGATGTTTTTCTTTCGTCGACATCAGCGCGGGGCAGCACCGAAGGTGCTGCCGAAGCCCGCGCTGATGGCCGGAGGCACTCGCATTTTGGGTGGCGGAATGTGATCAAGAATAAAAACAAGTTTTGAGTGTTTTTTTAATAAAAAGTTTAGTTTGGTAAATGTTTGTTTTTGTTGAATTTTTGTGTTTGGAGAAATGTAGAGGTAAAACACGGAAGTACAACAAAGCGATGCACCAGCTGAACGGGCGGCGAGAGACTCTGCAATCACGTTATCTACTAGACGCTCGACTTTGACCTCTGTCTGAGGATGGGGAGGTGTTTGCGATAAGACAATTCCTGTTTTATATTGACGAAATATTGTTCTACGCTAATCTAGTAATCAGTAGAAACGAAATGTGAAATAACGATTCATGTCTGGGTGTGGTCGGTATAATCCCAAAGTACCCTAAATTCTTGGTTTTCTAAAGTTAACTAACATTTTTATTTAACTGAAGCCACTTAACAAATATCATGTTTAACTTACAACCTTAAAATATGTTTACATCAGGTAAAGATGACAAACTAATCAGTATTGGTTGTTTATATTAAAGGGTGTAATTATGCAATATCGTTTGTTAATATCATTATAAAAACTGGATCCGCTTATCATACTATACCCTAGATATAGACTGTTGGGACTGAAAGTGTTGTATTTTTTTCAATATTTAGTTAATTTATAGTAACAATACGTTTGTAAACACTTTTTAGCTAAGGGGTAGGGTCCAATAAGCGGACCCGGTTTTTTATATCGAAATTGGCAAACGATATTACTTAATCATAACCATCGATATAATCAATCGATACTGATGAATTATTTTTAACAACTTAAATAATCTATATGAACAGCTGTAAACACTTTCAAATAATACAATTAAGGTAATATTTTAAATTTCACGTAACATTGTGTATTGAAATGGCTGTCAATCTTAGGAAGCTTCACGAAATTGCTTTAAAAGACGATAAAATATGTTTTTTATGGCTTCAGGATGTTGGGTTAGTACCTAAGAATCCATTATGTGATATTTGTGGAAAGGTAACAAATGTAACTGTCAGAGCAGCTAACATGGTCGTCTTCAGATGCAAAAAAAGAAGGTAATGGTGGACACAACTTTAGTAAAAACGTTTTCGTTCTGTTTCATTTAGTTAAAGTTATGAGTTTCCCTGATTTTGGTTATGTTCATTTATTATTTGTTATAATTAAATTCACATTTTAATTTAAACATATGATTGTTATTACTTTTATATCGATTGATAAAGTCTATGATTCGATATGCGAATATTAGGTATCGATGATTATATTCTTCGATATAAAAAAACCGGGTCCGCTTATTGGACCGTACCCAAATTATTACTTTTTAACTTAAATGGAGGGGAAATACTTACTATAAATAGGCTACATAAAATAGTCTAAGAAACTCTAAACACAATAGTATAGCCTGCATACATCTTATGACAAAGTATGAGAGAAAATGTGAGAAATAGACTATAAGCCCATTAGTAGGAACTCACTTGATGACTCTGTTAGTTAATTAATTCTTGTATTTTTCATAAAATTTATATTTTGTTTGATTATAATTAAATTGTTTCTTTAACATCATGAAATTTTTGTGTTTAATTAATTAAATGCATTTTTTATACTTATAATCACAAAAACACATGACAACAAATTATTGCCTAGCTTTTAATAATCAATCCATTTCTGAATTTAGTTCAAAATTTGATCTGCAAATTCTGGTACCAGAAAAATGGCAATATTTACGGTTAATAAGATTTAAAACAATAATTTTTGTACATACATGCATCTGGATGTTTTATAAGGCTTTAAAAAAATTAGTGCAGCATTTTTGAGAGGTAATAATATTTGCTTCGGAGTCACTATAAGTAACCTTTATTCAATTTAAAAATTTAACGATATGCTACGTGGGACTTATAAACAAATACAGAGTTTTTTTTAAGCTTGTTCCATGATGATAAATACTGAATATTACTTTAGATAATCATGAACTAAACTCTTATTTTTATTAATGGAAATGACTTTTACAAGCCCTCCTTCTGTAGACATTAGCCTAAGTTCAATACAAGCCCATACAAAAATCAACGTGTAAAAAGGTATATAATACTTTTATAAAATGCAATTTACTATAAGATTAGGTAAGTAAACCTACTTATAAATAAACAAGTAATCACCAAGTTAGGAGCATTAATTAAAACATAATTTTATAAAATTATATAATTTTACCTTTTTCAATTATTATTAAATTGTAATGATATGAAATGAGTTTAATTTGTGTGGGCAAGCATAATGCATTTGCAAATAAAATGTTCATTTAGCAGAGATGAAGCCGCGTTGATGTCCCGACAACCCGTGTTGTACATCCTACGTAACTGGAACATTAGAGGTAAATGTGCGGTGCGCTATATTCGAAAATAAATTGTAAATTAGGATAAAAATAATTTAACACAATAGACTTACCAAAAAAGAAAAATCTGGTTAACACAAAATTTAACAAGACATTTAACAAACTATACCCTAGATCGACTCTCGAGTTCACACAACCAAAGTACAGGCAATCTGACTAGTGACTGTATGATTATATGAACGAAAAAGCTACTGCTATTGTGATAGTGTCAACTGTTTGATATAAACAAAGAATGTGTACTATAAGATAATATATAACATAATAAGTCTGACATTATAGCCACGAGGAATGTAAACTTTCCATTAGTATGTAATAATATCATTAATTGTTGTTTTTACGTCAAAAATTGCTATATTCTGACTTTGCTGTATAAGAGGGCCTTTATTTCAAAATTATTGTTCGAACTCTCAAATATTTTAGTTTGAATGTTTGTCGCTTTTCAAAAAAAAAATCATCCACTATTTTTAGTAAAGTACTTAAAATTATTTAGTAGATATCAATTTTCGCTAAACTTTGTACTCTGCAATATTGTTTTTTTGTGTGTGTTATACATAAAACAGAAACATAAATATAATCAAAATATATGTTTCATTTTTTACAGTATTATTATCCACGAGGTTAAAATATAAATAAAGCATGGAGAAAATGGTGTTTATCCTATAATGAGTCGTGTTTAAAATACAAATCGTTAGACGAGCACTTTAAAGAGATATTTTCTCCACGAGTTTTGAGCTATTTTTCACGATATTACATAATAAAATGTGTACTGTGCTTATTAACATTGCATAATTTATTTCAAAATACATTCGGAAGATATGTATTTTATAATGTTATCGAAAAGTTTAAATGAACCTTCGTCAGTGAACTTCGGCTTGGATGTATTTTATTATTCTTAATATTGTCATTAAAATACCATTGTGTTTTATATGATATACGCTTTGATTTAACGTAGTATCGCGAAAAAATTATGTACTCCTGCAAACTCTATCTAATCGATTATCAAAAACCACCTCGATCATATGAAATAAGTTTGATATTTAGGAGAAAGAAAAGGTACTTAGGAGTCTGAAGTATATGTTATAACACTATTTTAATACAATTCATTTTGAAGGTACGTTAAAGTATATACAATATATATCATAGACGTGCGCAGGGGTCATGATTTGGAGGTGCCTGACATTTCGGAAGTTTAGGGTATGGAAGAACCTCAAAAAAAGAATGGAGGGTCGGGAGACCCACCCCCGGAAAATTTACGAAAATGTACTCAGGATAATGAATGTTGACAATTGTTTTTCAACAACTCTTACAAACCACAGTATATACTATTTTGCACTCGGCTGTAGGTAATTCAGTCATAATAAAGTTAATAAATATTGACCTTTGATAATAAGCAAAAAAAGAAATAAGGGGGAAAATGTCTAGACAAAATATGATTATTAAATATAATTATTTGTTTAAAATTTAGAAAAACACACGTTGAAACGTTACAATAATATTCGCGTTTGTCCAGAAAGCAATTAATACTTTAAATTCCTCAATAATGTCTGAGTAATTAACATTCACGCGAAGTTCTTGTTTAGTGAACAGCACCATAAAAAACTCCAACCTCTCTCGCGTCATTGTTCTTCAAAGCATTAGCCGAGGCCCTACAAGCCCACCTAATTGTAGGGAGGGACTTCAGAGTTGTTTTTTTTGCCATTGCTGTAAACAGATCAAAGTGTAGTGTACTCACTTGTATTAAGCAATATAAGGCCTTACAATTCTAAAGGAGGTTGAAAATACTGCAATTTACTTTACTTGAAGTACACGCATAAACTAAAACTATATTGAAGCAATGACCATAGCAGTGTATAAACATGATCTCTTTACTCTGAATCTATTCTAAATTTTGTTTGGTTAATTTCTGCAAGCAGACAAATCTTTCAATAGGACAGTTATTGGCTTCATCAAAATACTTTACAATTACCAACATTTGATCATTGTGCCCAAAATCTGATGTTCCGACTTGAAGAAATGTTTTTCCTTGCACAGTCTGTACAACATTCCTCAAATAATGTTGTACAAGCCTTTTATCAGGTATTATTATTTAAACCACAAAATCGATTAATCTTTTCCGTTATACTACGGTTGTTACTTTCCAGCCCGCTTTTTGGATATCACCTCTTCTTTTTATTTGTTGTGCAAAACGATTGATGAGAAGTTTTCTGCATTAGAAGAAATATTAGCAAATGATTTTGAGTTTTGAGTGTGGCATTGAGGCCTGTTGTGCTTTGAAACACTCATTAGCATTGTTCCAACTTTTACATCACGTTGTAACAACATTTTTATCTGTGTGACCCTTTTGCCTGAATTGTTGGTAGAAAAAAACGGCATTGAAAAATATAAATCTGGTGTGGGACTGTACTCAGTATAGTTGTAATTTGCATACCAACTTGATTAAAAATCCTCACTTTTTCTACAAATTTACTAGAAGGGTACACATTAAGTTTATATTGATATGGAAGTGAGATAACCTATCATACCTTTCGATTCTATTCGAAGGAATTCTTTGAATAGGGTCATCAGGGCGAAGAGGTATTTTTGGCCGGGGGCTTTTGGTCGATAATGATGTTTCATCCTAAATTGAAGTCACAACGGTGTTATTATCAACATTTAAACATTTCACTTCAGAACCGTCAGAACTATTACCATTATCGAAAGATTTATCGATTATTGGCACGTTTCTTATTATAAATCTGTCCATAACAGTATTTTTCTTCATCTTGACATCTGGTAATAAATTATTTGTAATAAGTAATAGCACACTATGTCACTTGTATTACTATAACAATAATACAACAATCACACCACGCACAATCAGAAGTACGCTCACTACACAGTCGCAAACGAGCAATGAAGTAAGAACAGCGCTGTTTCCCTAGAGTGAGACTGAGCAGAACTAGGAAGGGAAGTGTGAGAGAGTCAAGGTTTGCTTTGTCAGACGAGCAAGCAGACGCCCGACGGCTGGCAGGGCGGCGGCGCGGCGCCGGCGCATGGGGAGACAATCTAGGTCACGTGACTTTATCACGTACGCCATTCATGTGGTGGTGGTGAGGAGGGACATTTACAGTACAGAGAGGTACAGCACATTACAAACATAACCATATAAACAATTTATTAATAATGTTTTAATTGTAAACATTTAACGAAATTAATTATTACTGTCGCAGTGCATCTTTGCATATTACAGAAAACTGCATACCTCATTCGTTTTCAATTTCATTCCACTCTTTGTTCACAATACTGTACGTGGTGTTTGTGACGATCAGGATGTGCTACTCTAGGATAATATCTAGGAGCCGAAATCTAATTTACACTGTATAAACACACAAAGTTTTGTACTTGAAATCGATAGTGGATATTTTCTTAAGAAAGAAATTGATAGTCAGCCATGTTAGATTTGTAAGAGATGGGAACAGGAAGGAATGAAAAGGATTAAAAATATGACGTTTATTTTTTTGTCACATTATGTCTTTTCCAGCTTGATACACTTAAAAACAACGTCCAGACACGTAAATTATAGTTATAAACATGTAAAATAAGATTGACTTGAGTTATCTGTTGTGGAAAAATATGTTGATAATCACTAATATAGTTTTTAATCTGTGAAAACGGTTTATTAAATAAAATTGACTGAAACACCTTCGCTACGAGAGACAAAATAGTAACGGTTCTGAGATTTTTTTCAAATTTTAACCCTCTTCTTTTGAGAGATTGGAACTAATCTTGCAAGCTTACAAACTTCAGGTAATACTAACTTCGTTACTGAAAGAGTTAATAAATAAAAAGAAGACAAACAAACTGCTTTAATTATACGAGGGAATACATTCTTAGCCTAAGGACATTTGTTTTAATTTTGAGGCTTTTAATACTTATTAGTGTGTTATGCTACTTAAGTTTACGAGTAAATACGTAACATAACTTAATAAACAATAAAATGCACATTTAAAATTAATGGAGATAAATAATAAATATTACTGATAGTAGTATTAACATAACAAATTAATAGTAAAACGTTACCAAGAAAAAAAAAACAAGTTATTATTTAAGCCGATCCAGATCTTGCTTCCTAGTCTAGTGATGTGATAAGCTCTCATTCCTGATTAACAATCCGCCTATGCGTGTTTATATAAGTGTGGCCTTTCTTGAAGTCTTAGTTATGTTTCAATAGTGCTTATGTCTCACTCGTCATGACCAAAGACACGAAGATTCGGTTCTTACTTTGGTACTCCAGCTCAGCTGCTGATAACCCGTTCTTGACTCGTGTTTTTTCCGCCAGAGTTTTATAATTTAACATTCGGAGCTTGTGGGGTATTAGGACTTTTCACTAACCAGTAGACATATTACACGGGTAGGCCTATATTAGTATATATGTCACAGCCAGTAATTAACTGGGCTATCATATATAATTTAGTCATTGTGTATAAATAATAGCAAGTGATTTTGGTCAAAGTGATCCATAATGCTCTATTAAATCACATATAGCTATTAACATATTACCTGGTTTAGGTTGGCCATAGTGATTTGTCCTGTTTGATTTATTATTTTATACTGCCATTATGAATATTAAATGATTTAAGTTTGTTAAAGTGATTAATCATGTTTTATTTTTTATTTTATCGATACTTTTAAATTGTAAAGACACATGAATTTATTTTGTCGGGAGAAATGGCAATATAACTTACTGTTAATTTCGATTATTGTTGAATGTCTGCATTTTTGTACGCATATCGCCTACGCGATTTGAGGGATGTTTTTCTTTATTTCCCTGATTTGCGGGGTTACACCAGTCAATTTTAAAACCTCTAGATCAAATTCGACTGTTATCGTGAATACATACAGAAAGGCAGAAATCGAATTCTGTCATCAGCAACTGGGATGGGGGGTAACATTTGTAAATAATAGTTATATTACTATTTATAAACACTGGATATGTTATTTCAAAACATCAGAGAATCCTTACTGTGTTTAAATTATTTTGAACTAATAAGATAATCAAATGATCGGACAGTTTGACAATATAATCTATTAAATGCCAGATTTTAAACCACTGGAGGTTTGGTGGACCAAAACTTTCCACGTTGTTTGGGGTTATGGATACAATTATATAAGAACACAAGTGGCATTATATATTTAAAGTACTTACTGCCCATTGTTATATCTAAATTTACAATGGATATATTCATTGCTTAATATAATTAAGTCATTTGCTTAATTAGGTCTAAACTAACATATGTCCATACGTAGCCTAAGCCTAAACGTATTATGGTATTCTCTATACAGAGTGTCCCGTAACTCTCGGGACAAAGATATACCACGTTATTGCTCAGGTCAAGAAAAACGTATTTTAAAATATGCACATGGGTCTCCAATACTTAGTTTTCCATCTGTCTGTCTCTTTGTGTTTTTTATATATAAAAAAATGATATCTTAAAAACTAATGAATTAAATTATACCAAATTTGACTCATACGTTTATAATAGCAAGGCCAATTACTTAAAAGAAATGTCATGAAATTATCTTTATTATTTTCTAAAGGGCGGCTATTACAACTTTGAATATCTTAAAAATCAGTATTTTTTCTTGAGAATTACAAGAATAACAGTTGTTTGAGATTTTATCGCAAATCTAATGATACCAAAATTATTTAAATCGTATAATAAATGACTGATTTAGAGGTTTACTATGACAAGATATGGCCCACATTAAGGTTCTCTCAGCAAATAGCCAACAATATAAAAACTAAATAAAAGGCAGCTCTCAATGTGAGCCATGTCTTGTCATAGTAAATCCGCTCTAAATCAATTATTTATTGTTCAATTTAAATGATTTTGGTGTAATTAGATTTTTAATAAAACGTTCTAAAAACTGTTATTCTTGTAATTCTTGAGAAAAAGCTAGTTTTTAAGATATTCAAAGTCTAAAAGTTTTAATGGCCGCCATTTTGAAAATACTCCAGATCGTTTCATGATATTATTTTAAGTAACTGGTCTTGTTATTGTAACATGTGTGCCCAATTTTATTCATTAGTTTTAAAGATATTATTTTTATTATAAAAAAAACTCATACTTACAGACAGATGGGAAACTAAGCATCGGAGACCAATGTGCACATGGTGAAATATGTTTGTCTTAACCTGAGCAATAAATTGGTATAACCTTGTCCAGAGTTAAGGGACACTATATACCATCCAGGCATATCATTCCAGCAGTTAACCGTTAGTTCAGTCATCTACCACTAGAACGCAGCACAAATAGTTGTCATTATGACCAGTGATTGGAGTTAGTTCCCGCTGCATCTGCTAGTAGCGCTGCTGTAATGCTCTGTCTGTTGTATAACACAAGTATTTAGTAATTTAATTAATGTATAAAAAATAAAATCAATTTTCTGATTGTACAGTTTATGTAAATACTTGTTCTAAAACTATACGATTTATATTTCAACATAAAAATACAGATAGAACAAAACTCATACTTACAGACAGATGGGAAACTAAGCATCGGAGACCAATGTGCACATGGTGAAATATGTTTGTCTTAACCTGAGCAATAAATTGGTATAACCTTGTCCAGAGTTAAGGGACACTATATACCATCCAGGCATATCATTCCAGCAGTTAACCGTTAGTTCAGTCATCTACCACTAGAACGCAGCACAAATAGTTGTCATTGTGACCAGTGATTGAGGAGTTAGTTCCCGCTGCATCTGCTAGTAGCGCTGCTGTAATGCTCTGTCTGTTGTATAACACAAGTATTTAGTAATTTAATTAATGTATAAAAAATAAAATCAATTTTCTGATTGTACAGTTTATGTAAATACTTGTTCTAAAACTATACGATTTATATTTCAACATAAAAATACAGATAGAACAATATTATTCCAAAGAATTTAATTTTAAACTTGTTCACAGAAAAAGAACTTAGTTTCATAAATTTATCTCTAAATGCCTTATAATTTTAATTTACCACTCGACTGTCATGTTGTATATTTGAAGACCTTTCTTTAGTTAGTTTTACCTGACGGCTGATGAAGGGTTCGTTTAAAGATGTAACCCAGATGTATTTGTTATACGTTTGTTTATTTTAGTTTTAATTCGTCTAATCAAATGTTTATACTAAAACGTAAAAGGAATAAGACTAGTATAAGACTTTATGTTATTTAAATTGACTCTTGACTACAACTGATGACAAGAAGACGGTTATGATAAAAAAGAGTATGCACATTGCACAGCCATTAATATGAAAAAAAACCAAAGAAAACAACGTGAGAACAGCTGTCTCGCTAAAACAGCGACGAATCACTAATCTGTCAGAAGATTAAGGTCGTCTTTGACTCTGTAAGACAACGGAGTTAAACGTGTGTCATGCCACTGTTGTTCTCGGCACACATGACCAGGGCCGTACTTAGTGGGCCCCGGAAAGATATTCGGCCGTCATATCCATCGATACGGTCACTTCAAATAGATGTGTGGCGGGGCCCCGGTAAAATTATCCGAAAAACTAGTCTTAGTACGGGCTTGTACACAACACTGCCTGAAAGCTTCTTGTTTCGTCTCTGTTAGTGATACAACTGAGGGGAAATGTGTTTGTTATAATCTACGATATGAGTTTCCTGTCGAAGGTCGCCATCCATTATTCAAAGGCATTTTTAACGTGTTGAGGCTCCTTTATTGTTGTAGAACTATTTCTAGGTGAAATTGAGGAAAATCGTCGGTTTCAATCCAGTTTTGGAAATGCGTAAAGCGTGATTATTGACAACTGAGAAATACAAACTGGTACAAGAGAATTAATACTACTAAATGGCAATGTGTAGTTTAATAATACAGCTGTTAGGCGTCATGTAGCTGTTTTTGGAAACGTGATTTGTAATAACACAGGATAGTGTAAAGACTTTGGGTTTAGAAAACATTTGTATACTAAATTCATAGCTCTCTAAAATAACTTTTCTAAATACAGAAAAAATAGAAACATTTTATTATTAATCCATGTGAAAATACAGTTAGCCTAATTAATGTAAAAAATGTACACATTTTGCAATCAGGCCCAAATAAAAACGGAAAATAACATTTGAAAGTTTTGTATTAAGTACATGAGTTATAGCTTCATAGAGTGATGTAGGTAGGCCTATTTTTTTATTTTAAAACATACTGCTTTCTTGAATTATATTTAATTAGTAGATGCACCTGGCCATTTTGTTCCAGAGGCAGAGATCTGAGATTAATAGACATAAAATACTTAGTGATCAAATAGTGTGGAGGTGTCTAGCCGCTTGAAAATGTAAAACAATCAATAGAATTATACCTGTGTACATTAAAATAAAATTCAGAAACTAGAAGTCTAAACACATTTTATTGAATGAAGATGATTTATTTGTAGATCATGCTGTAATAAGTGATAAAAAGGAACTGCACTTCCCAATCTAGAACACTACATAACTTTGTAGTCTGTAAAACAACTTAACAAAAGTTAAATGTTGTGTAAATCCTAATTTTTTATTTTATTGACACTTCATACTAATAAGTATTGAAGTCAAATTATGGTATTAGTGTAAATAATACACTGTTATTGCTTTAAAACCTAACTAAATATAAATTAACATTTTTTATATATTACTAGCGGGCCCGGCGCGCTTTGCTGCGCATTTCAATAATTTTTTGCAAAAGTTGCCCGCGGCTTCGCACGCAATTTCCCGTTGAAAACAGTACACTATATTCACTTATTCTTTTTCTATCACATTCTAAACATTGCTGAGATAATTGATAGTCGTTCCATCGTGAGCCTCTTGGGCGTATTATGAAGGTATGTACCATATTCCTGCCTCTATCTAGCTGTTACCCACGGCTTCGCACGCAAATCTTAAGAACCGAAGTCCTTATATTACTTAGTAAATTTTTTTTTTTTACTATAATAAATTTTAGATTAAATTAGTTATATCTCCGATGCCACGATTGAGCTTGCTTTGTTGTCTCGATCGAGAGAATATGTACACACGGAGTTTTGAGAACCATACTTCTGTCAAAAAAAACAACTAAGGTTGATTTTATAACATTCTTTATATTTGTAGCCAACGTAAGATAGTAATTATGATATCTGCATTACTCTTCTGATCAAGCATGAGCATGGTTTATATTAAATAAATATTGCAGTTAAAGGTGAATTTTTACGTCAAATTTGAATTGTATTATCTGGATAGTAAAGTCTATGTTTAACAGTGATTGCAAAAACAGTTTAAACAAAATTTGTCGTTTCTCTTAAGCTTACTCTATGCTTTAAAACTATAAGTGTAATATATGTTTACAAAGAACAGCTGATTAAAAATTTGAAAAGACGTTAACATATGTTTGCTGCAATGCATTTCTTATGGGTATTTCTGTAACCAGTGGGGCGGAATCCTGAATCGGGAAAGGGATGGGCATAGCTTATAAACCTTCTCCGTGGAAAAATACATATACGTACAAATTTTCATCATGATCGGTCCAATAGTTCACGATTCCATAAAGGACAAAAATACAAACATTCATTTATATATATATAGATTATTTTGTAAG
This sequence comes from Homalodisca vitripennis, assembly GCF_021130785.1. Taxonomy (NCBI): domain Eukaryota; kingdom Metazoa; phylum Arthropoda; class Insecta; order Hemiptera; family Cicadellidae; genus Homalodisca; species Homalodisca vitripennis. The sequence continues at coordinate 42,910,185 of NC_060211.1, read as the reverse complement.
TTAGTAATCAGATCCATTCACTTTTTATTGAAATTTTAAATTATTATTTTTCTTTTGCAAATAATTAAAATTTCAGTTTTTAAAGCTAGAAATATGTTTGTTTACTTTTTTAAGGAGTAAGAAAAGAATTTTCACAAATAATTTTCATTAAATAATTCTGAATAAATGCATTTTTTGTGAATCCAAAACAATTTTTGTTTAGCTGCTACATTTTATTATGTGGCATTTCTAAAATATGTTGCTGACTAAGTTAAACACATTAAAATCAAAATGATGTTGGAAATCTTCATATCTTTTATTTTATATTATTAACTAGCAACATATATTCGGATTCACCGGCAACTTCTATATAACATTCAGTTTATTTCATCAAATAGCTCCCTCAATTTCAGTAACACTTGAACTATTTTCGACCAATGTAGAGGAACTCAAAAGTCAAAGTTCATAGCTTTTTTAGTGAAAGCACTTGATGTACATAGTGAAAGCACTATGATAGGGTCCTATGATACATTCTAGTCTTTTTGCCATAAAAGCACAGGCCACAGCTGTCAATCCAGTTGTCAACCGTATATTTACGTTTTGCATACTAAGTTTACTCACACATCAAGGAAAAATAATTTGAACTAGGTCGTAACTTGCTGCATTTTCTCTTCTTAAAGTAATTTTGAATCAAATACAAGTTATGTAGTCTAGATAATGTTCCCATGTTTGAACTTACTGAAACATTTTAAATGACTGTTTTCATCACTTATCTGTTTTCTGCTGTAACATTTTCATCATCATTACTTAAATCGACAGCTGAGTTGATGTTCGCGTGATCTTCAATAAATAAGGATTTAGTACTGTCAAGTTTTATTATGTCCACTTTATATGAGCAAAGGGGTTCACATCAATTAGGAGTTTATAAGGGATGTTCTTTCTTATAATGTTATTAACTACTAATTTGGACCGTAAGAACTTGTTTTAATCACATTTATTAGAGAATATAGATAGCCCATAGCGTCATCAGATGATCAAGAAGAGTAAAATTTACCTCCACCCTCCTGTAGAACTACAATTTTTGGACTTATTGTGTTTAATAAGACCAATACTTTGGAAAGTCATAAAACATTTTATTTCCAACATTTTAGTTTCAGTATTGGAAACATTTATTTTCTCAATATTCCTGCCAGTAGTTTATGAGGCACTCAATTTTCTCCGTGTCATTTACAGAGTTTAAAATCGTCTTTTCAACTCAAGTTTCTTCAGTTTCAGATAACTTGTCATACTCAATCTCATAAATATTGTTTTTTTCAGATTCAGTCAATTTATATTGTAATCGTTCAAATTGCATTGAAAGGTTCTGAACATTCTGCAACAGTTCTTCATTGGATGGTGGGTAATTGGGTATGGAGTAATTGTTTCCATAATACAGTTGTTATAACTAGAGTACTATGCCCTCACTGCATCCTGTTTGTTGCTAATACAAGCACTACAATTAATTCCTCTATTGTAGAATATTTCATTTGACAATGCTTCAGTGCCATTTCTATCGTTAGTTATTTTATAAATCACAATTTCAGGAACTCTGGTGTTTAGGTGCTCCTTTAATACACATGTATTGTTTTCGTAAATCTCCTTTTCTTTATTTAGCTGATCTTCTAAGTCTTCCATCACTTCAAAAATTCTTTCTTCATATCATGCACATGAGTACCTTTAAAATAATGTAAATTCATAAGCTTTATGACAATGTCTACAGACTTTTTTAATTATGCTGTGAATAGAGATGGAAAAACTCATCCAATGAATAAATTAGTTTATTGATTCTAATTTTTTTTAACTCATTGATATTATTTTCAGACTCAATTTTATTCTGCAAATATTTTAGAAATTTCTTTCCCGTATACATAGGTTTTTTCATACAAATTCACTCTGTGATGAACTGAGATAATTTTACCTTTATATATTTTATTATATGTATGAGATAAGAGAGATTTAGAATTTAGTGCCACATTTTTATATGTACTACCCATTATTTTAGTTTAGACTTTTAGGTTAGACTATTTTAGAGTTTATTCTCCATAAAGTTATTTCCAAAATATGATATTTTAAAAATTCTTCAATACTGTGTAAGCGATTGCCAATGGTGCAGTGTAGTGGGCACAATGGTTATCGCAAGATAACCGAGTCAAGCAACAACGAGCTGCTTGGATGATTGATTGCTTAGCGATCCTGTCCTTGCAGGCAGCCCAGTTGTCCAGCTATTGGTGTTGGTTCGGAAGTCACCTTTTAGCCTTTGGTCCTCAGGTTAAGTGTTAGAGAGGGCTTCTTAGCCCTAACTTCGCCTGGTAAAATAAGACATCTTTATTTTATTTTACTAAGAGATTCTCTAGTTGGTTGTCTGCAGATTTTTGTGTATCTTCAAATTCCATCAAAAGATTATTGTACTTCATTTGAGTTCAAAAATGCCCTGTTTGAAGTTACTATTCTCTCTGCTTTAGCAGCTACAATGAAAGAAGTCTACAAATCCTGTCCATTATTTTCAGATAAGTTAAGTATTTTCACTCTCAAGCTTTCTTCATTTGTTTGGCATTTCCCATTTTTGGGAGTGGGATAAAACAGGTTGATTGGGTGAGACTGCTTCATGTACTTCAACCAAAGACATTTAGGTCATAATTGAGGGTTTTTCTATAGCCTCACAAAAAAATCTGCCATCTACTAAGTTTTCAGCATTTGTAGACAGAAAATGGGAATATTTTTAGGTGATTGGGACCTCATTTTGGCAAACTAAACACTCTTAGGGAACATTATCTTCAACTCAAAATTTTCAAACAACAACTATTTGTTATTCATTATCCAATTCAACCAATTCAACCAATTCAAAGATGGCGGACATACAACTTCTCTAGTGAAAGTGCTCCCCATTTAATTGAAGTTTTAGTAGGTAAAACAACAAATTCCTATAAAACCTCTCAACAACATCAAATCTGTAAGTTAATTATGAACTAATTAAGCAAGATTTAACTCACCAAAGAAGACAATATATTAACATTTTCATAACATTCACAACCACTCAAGAATCTTGCACATTCAATATTAAGCTCAGTTAAATTAAATATATATCCAAGAATTTTAAAAGATCTCAAGCTAAAAAATATAGTAAGTAAAACTGTTTTAAGGCATCTAAAGCAAAAAAACATGCCATAACAAACTTCATTTTATAAAAATAACTCAAGAAAAGTGACGTCAGAGCCAACTCACACCACATAAGCTCCAACACATCATTTCCTCCACTCATTAACAGTGGAGGTGGCAGGCTTACAGACAGACAGCTGTAGTGTGCAAGTGTGAGCGACCTGACACCACTGCTGTCACAGCAAACCTGACCTACCGTCACAATAGCTGACAGTAGCAACTGACTGACTGACTCTTGATTGTCACCTAATCAAGCTCATATAATATTGACCAACTGCATTGACAAGGGAAGTTAGCCCTATATTGACCACTAAGAGACTGCCAAACTTAGTATAAAAAAAAAACAGTATATCACAGTAACAAACACGTATATGACCACTAAGAGACTGGCAAACTTAGTATAAAAAAACAGTATTTTACAGTGACAAACCCCTATATTGACCACTAAGAGACTGGCAAACTTAGTATAAAAAAAACAGTATATTACAGTGATAAACCCCTATATTGATCACTAAGAGCACTATCTAAAAATGGCAAAACTCTAGCGTCTCTTTCTCCATTGGGAGATATTGTTTTTGCCAAACTTAAATATCACCCACATTGGCCTGGTAAAATAATAGATATGTCTGCTCAAGACAAAGAAAAATCTTTAAAAATATACCATTCTTTTTTTTGGTGATAACAAAACTGCCAATTTAAAATCTAATGACCTATTCCTGTATGTTACACATAAATATGTGTATGGATTACCCAAGACAGACAATTTTAAAAACAAGATATTTAATAAAGCGCTACAAGAAGCTGAGGCAGCCATAGGCTCAATCACAGATGCTCATTTAACTATTCCACATAATTTTTCTCAAGAAGTTGCTCCTGAAGAAACTGATTGACACCTCAGTCATAAACAATGTACAAGATAAAATCAGAGAATATGAGCTATCTGATGATCTTTGACCTTGAAACTTCTCTGACTTTAGCAGCGGAAGCCGGCAACGCACTACTTAGTGAGAACAATGTCCTGAAGAATGAAATTAATAGCCTCAAACTGCAAAACGATAAACTTACATTCCTACTCAGGGAAACCAAAAATAGTAAATCTTCAATACAGCAAGACATGGAAAAGCAACTAGAAGAATTGGAAGATAGAGTAGCAGCACTAACGGACTACACTCGGGACCTTTCTGAAAAGAATGACTACCTTAGCAGAAACCTCATCAAGGAACAAAATATCAAAGAAGAGTTATTGGCACAGGCAGAGGAAGAAAAGAAAATCAGCGATGCTAGATTTAAAGAATTGCAGGAATTACAAACCAAGTCAGTGAGTAAAATAAAATATTTAAGAAGCAGAATTAATTACCACCACAAAACAAGCAGACAATGAAATTCTTATTCTAAAAACAAAAATTGCTCATTTAATTACTTTAGGGAATGAAAGAGACCAGGAGTTAAGGGATAACAAAGTCATGTTGTCTAAGCTGGAGGAAGATGCGGAAAAAAAGCAGCTAAAGTTTACTGAGCAAATAAACAAATTTAAACTTTACACTAACTCCTTTCTTGACAACTTTATGAACTCTAACTTTAATAACTGTTTAAATATTTCAGTGAATAATAAAATCAAATCCACATTGCAAAGACAGAAAAATCCATATTCCTCAGTTAGTAGAGATCTCATGACCGAAACCACAAATAACGACCAGATAAGTAACCCTGTGCAAAAAAAGAACGTGTTCAGTGTGTCTCTCAAAGCTGCAAAGTACAAAGCTAAAGTACTCAGGATATGATTCATACAAACATATCTGCAGGTGATATGCAAATGGTTGAATGTGGCACTAGATTTCCCCTTCAACTCACTAACGGCCCTCCCATAACAGCCAAAATAAGGAAGAAAAATGAGAGCATAGAAGACTTCTTCTCAAATCATATTGAAGAATATAAAAACACCTATAGAAGACACCTTTCCAAGATCTATAAAGTCCATGGAAGACCTGACTTTGCAGGAAGCAGAACATGAGGAAAAAACTAAACTTTCAGATCCTACTGATGTAACTTTTTTAGAGATAAGCCACAAAAGTCCATGCAAAATGAAAATCAAAATTAAATCACCAAAATGTCACAGCAAAGAATATTAAAATTCTGCATCAGAACATTTGACAGACTTTCTAACAAACTGGACAGACTCAACCATATTCCTCACCACTACAAACCCTGACATATTAGTAACTTACAGAACATGGTTTAAATAATAACACCATTAAGGAGGTTTGTCTAATTAACTACATTCTTGTATCAGCTTTCAGCAGAGAAGCTCACCTCAAAGGAGGTGTTGCTATTTATAAACACAACAGTTTTGAGACCGAAGTTAAGAGTCTTGGCATAGAAAATCTTAGTGAAGAGCTAATTTGTGAAATGTCAGGATCAAAGTAAGCACAACAAACAAGAAGCACATTTACATTCTTGGGGTATATCGTCCACCCAGTGCATCTGTAAACCATACCTTTGCCACTCTGACTACCGTTCTTAACAGGATACCTCATGATAATAGTGGTATTTGCCTAGTCGGTGATCTCAACATAGACAGGTTAGACAGTTCAAGAAGAGAAAAGTTGGCTCTTGATGACTTCCTTGCTTCGTACGAGATAACGAGACTGAAACTCCCACCAACGAGAATCTCCAGCAGTTCTAGTTCATCCATTGACGTGGTCTGCACCAATCTTGACCATAACAGCCTTAAAGTTGACATACTCTGCTCGGGCCTCTCTGACCACACAGGACAACTCACCAAATTAAATATTCTAACTCTACCCAAAAAACTAACAACATCGACAAGGAGACATCTAAATGCAAAGAAACCTCTCAAGTCTAAAAGAATTACTTGCACTACAAACCTGGGAAAGGCTTTACCAGGAACCTCAAGCTGAGGAAAGTTATTCAGAATTGATCGGCACCTTTACGTCAGCTCTTGATATAACATGTCCCTTAAAAACATCAAGGTGCAAGCCTAAATGTCTGAAATTTTAAAAATATATCTTACCATGAAGCTGAAAGAAGTAAGAAAACCTATTTATGATGGGCACAAGAAAAATATGTTAAAAAGTAACAAGCCAGAAGATAAACTAGATTTCATCCAAAAGAAAAAGGCCTATGACTTAAAACTAAGAGACCTTAGGAGGATGGCGAATGAAGATCATATAAATACAAATAGCAATAAAATCAAAGCCATCTGGGACGTGATCAACAGTGAACGGGCATCCAAAAAACAGTCAGAGACCAGTACATGGGAGCTAAACATGGGGGATGGCATTATAAGCAATATTGACCAAATAGTAAGACTTTTTAATGAATACTTTACATCGATTGCTGAAGAAACACTAAAAAATAACAACCCTCCAAACAGACCCACTAATTTAAACATATCTGACAAAACCGACTGTTTATTAACTACTTTTCAGTTGACAAACCCGGATGAGGTGCTCAAAATTATTCAGTCTTTAAAATCTTCCTCTTCCTGCAGGAGCAGATGAAGTTTCATCAAGGATGGTTAAAACATGCAGTTACGAACTTTGCCATCCGCTGAGTAATTTAATAAACAAGTCTTTGACTCAGGGAATCTTCCCTTCAAAAATGAAAATTATCTAAAGTCTACCCTTTACATAAAAAAGGTAGCAAACATGAGCTACAGAACTTCAGGCCTATATCCCTTGTGTCAACATTTTCAAAAGGTATTAGAAAAAAATTGTACTGAAAAGGCTCCTAAACCATTTACTAACCAACAATCTTCTTACAGAAAGACAACATGGTTTTCTAGCTGGAAGATCCACCAACACTGCCCTTATTGATTTAATAGAGCACATAATCAATAACATTGAAGAAGGAAACAATGTCACCCACTACTTTTCTTGACTTAAGTAAAGCGTTTGACTGTTTGGATCATCATTTGGTCTTGGCTAAAATAAGTTCTTTTGGCATTAAGGTGACGGCACTACAATGGTTTAAGAGCTACTTAAGTGACCGGAAACAAATAGTGACAATACAGCACACAACTAATGGAAATAACCAAAACAGCAACGTCCCCACACTAACCATGACTCGGGGTGTTCCTCAAGGTTCGGTGCTGGGCCCTGTTTTTGTTTATCTTGTTTACCAGTGACTTACCAAATTATATTGACACATACTGCTACCCCAGTCATGTATGCAGATGACACTGTTCTGACCACCTCTCACAAAATCGACAGAGCTTCTTGAAATTGACACCTTCATTTCTGTTAGCCATGGCCCATCAATATTGCTTAGAAAACGACCTAGTTTTCAATGAATCAAAAAACTCAACACATCATATTTGGAAAAAACAAGGACAAAATTACAATCCCACATGACTTTGAAATTTCTTGCTACACAAAACATCTTGGACTGACGTTAGATAACTCTCTCTCCTGGAGCTTTCATATTGATTCTTTGTGTCATCAGCTGAGCACAACAGTGTTTGCCCTAAGAAGAATAAAATCTGTAAGTACCCCTGAAGCCACCCGAACAGCTTATCATGCAATATTTGAGAGCAGGGCCCGATATGGAATTTGTACTTATGGGGAGCATCCTCAAACAACAACCTTCAAACGAGTCATGGTTCTTCAGAAACGGGCAGTAAGAATAATGGCTGACATTGCACCACGGGAACAGCTGCAGAGATGCATACAAATACCTAGATTTACTGACCATCACATCTCTTTACATACTTGAAGTCATCATGCTTGCTGCTAAGTTAAACTTGCCAAAAAACAATCGTCATGGTCGAACCACAAGACATGGTCTTGACTACAACCTTACCTGCTCACAGGACCGCTCTGTTCGCAAAGAAACCCCTCATATGCTGGAGCTAGACTATATAATGCTCTACCTATCGAGCTCAAGACAATTGAAAAAAAAAATCTAAAAAAAGGACTGTATTCCTGGCTTGTGAAGAAATCAATTTACACAATCAGTAAATTCCTTGAACATGCAAATTGTCGCAACAACTGTTAAAAAACTTACAAGGAACTAAAGGCAATTGATTTCCATTACATTGTATTTGATTTTCATTTTATATTATTTTGTATTTGACACCTGTTCTAAACTTGACGTTTATGAATAAAGCTTTCTGTATTCTGTATTCTATTCTGTATTCTGTATCCAAAAGAAAATTTAAAATATTTTACATAAGCTGGAAATATATTTATTTAATACTGTATCTACATATCCATGGCTAATTTTATAATTTGGAATTGTAAAATGATTTTTTGCATTCTGAAAATGTATTATAGAACTGAGAAGTTTTTACCTGCCTATAATATAACATTTTCTGGATGATTAAGTAAAAGTTGAGAATTTTCGAAGTGTTCTTATTGAAACTTAACTCAGAATACCAAAACTGAATAAAGATAAAACACCTCATTTGTGACAAAATGTTTGGCTTTTATCCATTCAATAAAGATTATGCATAAGGGATGTTGCTATCAAAACCTTTAACTTAGCATATCCCTTTGGTATGCTCTAAATATTTTGGATGTGGCAAAAGCATGTTCAATTGATCTACAAATTTCTCTATCCACTATCTTTAAAAAGTTATCAAGATAAAAGCAGACTTCTCAGAATATTTTATTTACCCACAAACCATATTCAACAAAACCAATTCAGATAGTAATTAAATCCTAAAACAGTGGACATTACATTGCAATATGATTAGTTGTAATCATAATATGAAGACAGTTACAGTCTGTCAGAGATATATACTTCTGTCAGTGATAATAATCAGTGATAACAGTCAACACATTGGAGAGTCTTTTGTAGTGAGTGTCCCAACTACTGTGTTCGATTTGAATGTTGTAACTTATTCAATATATAAAATCACATCTTTGATATAAAAAAGTAGAATGAGAAATTTATGGATTTCCTTTAAATTAAAAACCTTAGTATGAACAAACAATTTCCATCTTTTCAGTAGCAGAAGGAACTTTTATGGACTTATGATAAATTTTAATAGAAATTATTTGATTGTAGTATTCTTCTTTCCAATCAAACAGTGAAAATCGGTGTTTGTAACATTCTCAAAACGTACATTTATTACCGTCATTACGTGTTACAAAAAGGTATAACACAACATTTCGAGAATTGGAATCTATCCTCTTCATCAGGTGGGAGGAGGTATTAATACATAACAAAAATAAATAACAGAAAGAAGAAAAGAGAAAGAAAATGGTTCAAACACACCTGAAAGCTGCTTGGAGACCAGTCCAGGCGTTGTCACTGCAGAGAATGCAAGTCCCGAGCACAAGTCATGAGTGTGAGAAACACAATCATACATCTTCGACACCATGTTGTGACATCTGAAACAATAGGACAGAAAGGCAATGATCATGAGGGAGAAGGGGTAAAGGCATGCCGCTTCCAGCCCTATCTTTTGGTTAGAACTTAAAGTCAAGGTGTGTGTATGAATTTTGTGAGTTGAGGTTTGTTTAATTGGAACAACATTTTTCCTAGTTAGTTCCTTTGGTATCTAAAGTGGTCTAACCTCAACCAAATGTTGACTTAACTGTTGGTCTGCTAATTTGATGGATGAAGCCTCAATAAGTTGCGTTTAAAAAAAACTATATGGCTACCAATATTAAAAAAGAACTAACTTGGAAACCTAAAAAGAAGGAAACCTCCCCAACCTGACGAAGAGGATAGATTCCAATCCTCAAAACATAGTGCTATACGTTTTGAAACATATAACTATGGCAAATGTCCGAAATCATGTTATCCTTTTAAACCTTCCATCGTCAATAACAAACTTTAAACAAAGAACATTTATTATCATTATAATTGTAGTAATGTGACACAGCAAACAAATTTTACCGGTATTGCCGAGACCTATAAATTAAAAATAATATGAAGTTATTCAAGCACTTCACTAAATGCTTTGCAAAACGTATTGATTTTAAAAATTTTAGTTGAAATGGAACATTATTATAGGCTTTATGCCGATCCCTGTAAGCCACAGACAAAGATGTAATAAAAATTAGGGGAATAATCAGTAGAGTACAATACAATACAAGGTGAACAGAATTTGTATTATAAGCAGTATTATAGTCATTTAGTATTTAAATCTACAATACCCGTAAGCTAGACACAAAATCGGACGTTTTATATCTTGTGACCACTTTGCCTTACCTCAGTAGTGGTTTTGAAATGTACTACTACTACTACTTCTGTTACCCTGTGGTTACAAAAATCCCAAGCCTTGCCAACCATTGCCCCCCAATTTGCCTCCGTCTCCTCCTGTCGCCTACCATCTCCTATTGGCTCCCAGTTTCCTTAGAGCATTCTCCACTTGATCATTCTATCTGAGGTGTGGATTCCACACTAGTTTTCTTTCTTCTGGTTGTCCCTCCTATTCTCTTTTTAATATCTGGTTCTCCCCCATTCTTTGTATGTGCACCAGCTATCTCACTTTTCTGTTCTTCATCAGTGGCACAATATCTGTATTGTTGAACAGGGACCTGAGTTCACAATCTTTCCCTATATATCATTCTCTATTTTGGTTCAAACACTCTGTGAAAAATTTTGTTTTCAAAGAATACCTATGAGTCTTTTTTCATTTTGTTTTTGTGTTCTGCTCCATACATACTGTACTATTATCTTATACATGTTTAGTATTGTTCTTCTGGTTAATAGTTTGCTTCCAAATAACTCGAACAGGTTCCAATAGCAACTTTGAGCTCCTGTTTGTCTAAATTGTATTTCTTCCTATTTCCTCTTTAAATTTTTTATTGTAATGTCAAGATATTTAAAGATATAATGAATTCAAGACTTATAAGATTAAAAAAAAAATTTAAAAAAAATATAAAAGTTTTCAATTTCAGTACTTTTAAACATAGCCTACTATTGTTTATTATATAACATCTTATACTGTAACTTTAGTGTTTTCATTTATACTGAGCAAATTTATATAGTTTCTTATTAAAATATCTACTTCATAACAAGCAAAGTAAAAATTAGGTAATAATTTATATTAATGTGAAACTAGACAATTGTTGGGGTGGTAGGCCAACTCTGGGATGGTTCTGGGGTTCCCCTTTGCTGTGGTGCTCTCTCAGCTGGGTTCTGACTCAGGTCTGCATGCCTTTGTCAATCAGGCATCTTGAGTGGGTAAGTGCCAATCTTTTGATAATATCAGTCTAAACATGGTTAAACAACTTAACTGCACCAATGGCTGTTTTCCCTCATACACCTGGTATTGTTTTCCATCAACCTGTCTGTCTGCGCTTTTGTATAAAAATATTTTTATTTAAAAACACTGTGTATAATAGTGAAAAATATAATGCCATTTACAGTTTCAAAAGAATGGAAGTTTTCAACTTGTAATAACAAATTTCATATAAACTAAACACTTCACTCATATGAAATAAAATAAAGATGTGCAATAAAACCAATGACACCTGTGTTCCAAAGTCTTTCAAGAATTAACTGAGACTTTTCTACATAATAATATTATTGTATTTAAATATTAGTACACCTTCATTTAGATATATTTAAAATTCTTATAAACTCTAAAATTACAAAAAAATCCAATAATAAGATTTTATTCTTTTGTGTATAACATTTATTCATTTATGTGAGACTGATGATATTTTGCTTGGAAGTGAAAGGCCTCACAAAATAAAATATAATTATTGAATTGTTTGATTTAAAATGAATGAGGAATTATTTACAATAAGTAAACACCGCCTATAATGAATCATTAAAATGTTGGCAACAACACAATACAAAAGTGTTCTCTCATAACGATGATTATTTAAAAACAAGTTCTCTCCAACAATGTCTATTTTTCAAATGTTTGTATTTTTTGAGAATACAATAACTTAACAAGTTCTTTGTTTGAAGATTATTTTTGGTGATGGAAGGATTATGAAGGAAACAGAATTTTTCCGGACATCAGGTGTTACTGATTTTTTTGTATCAGTGAATGATGGCAAATGTACAGAAAAATCCTGTATCCTTCACAACTTAACAAGATGGGTTTTACTTTACAAAAGTAAGAAACATCTTGATGGAACATATTTAAAAGGTTTTTTTTTACAGATTTTTACTTTTAATTTTCTCCAATAATAAAGTGTTTAGGTTCTATTAAATAATCTACTGCAAACTGGTTAGGTTGATAGTGAATTATTGTCACCTGTGTTAGCGGGACTGACGTTTGTCTTTGTTTAAGAAGGGTGATAGAATGTGTATTGATAACTATAGGACCATAACAATTGTATCAGTACCGTATTTTCAAAAATTGTAGAAACTTGCATTAAAAAACAATTATTAGATTATTTTGCTAAATATCAAATTCTTTCATGTAGCCAGTTTGGTTTTCGTCCAGGATACTCTACAGTTAAGGCCCTAGATATTGCTGTGACAAAGATTTTAAGGAGCTTTGAGGATCATGAACTTGTGGGAATGACCCTTTTAGACCTCAGCAAGGCCTTCGATAGAATTTCTCATGGTGTCCTTTTGAAAAAGCTTGAATATTACGGAATAAATAACGAGCAATTACAATTTTTTCAGACGTATCTATGTGGCAGATTGCACATGGTATCGGTTGGAAATCAGATTTCATCTGCTAAGGAGGTTCTTGCTGGAGTTCCACAGGGTTCTGTCCTAGGTCCTTTGCTATTTGTACTATATACTAATGACTTGCCTGTTAATTTAGATTGTGATACCATACTGTACGCAGACGACACCTCTATCTTAGTAAATGGAAATTGTTTAAATAAAGTGCTCAATCAAACTAATAGAGTAATTAACACAGCCAATGTATGGTTTGATTCTAACTATCTTAAAATAAATGAAAGTAAAACGGAACATATAGTGTTTACTTTAAGACAAATGCAGATAGATAGTAAAATGACAAAGCCAATAAAACTCTTAGGTGTCACTATTGATCAGAAGCTTTTATGGGAGGATCATACAAACAACTTAATCTCTAAATTGGCACGTGTTTGTTTTTTATTGAGAAAGTTAAAGACCTGTGTAAGCCAAGAGTTAATGAAAATGTCATATTTTAGTTTTTTTCATGCTCATTTATTGTATTCAAATATTTTGTGGGGAGGTAGTACTGGTGCGGAAAGAGTTTTTTTATGGCAAAAAAAAGGCAATAAGAATCCTTTTTGGTTTAGGGTTTAGGGGTTTTTTTCATCAGGAGTTTTTCCCGTTTTCCCCGTCTGCCCTGAAACTTTCAAAAGTGTACCCCAAGTTCAAGTTCAAACAAGGTGATGCCACAAAAGCAGGCAACTACAGGCCTATCTCACTAATCCCAACCATATCCAAAGTAATAGAAAAATTAGTGCTGATTAGACTTCTCGAACATCTTTCAAACAACAATCTCTTAACAGAATATCAGCACGGCTTCCTACCTGGTAAATCTACAACCACAGCACTGATTAATCTTGTAGAGTTCCTACTAGATCAGCATGAAGATGGGAACACATCAACTGCCATTTTTCTAGACTATAGTAAAGCCTTTGATAGTCTTGACCATGAACACCTTCTGAAAAAGTTAATGACACTTGGAATTCGTGGAACCTCAAAAGCATGGTTTACCAGCTACTTAACGGAACGAACACAAATGGTCGAGCTAAGATACAACAGTAATAGAGAAACGGAAAAGGTCAGGTCAAGCACAAAAAAGATCACAAGAGGTGTACCCCAGGGCTCTGTGTTGGGACCCATTATGTTCATTCTCTTCACAAATGACTTCCCTAAGTATATACAGGAATACAGCAACTGCATCATGTATGCTGATGACTCAGTGCTCTTGCTCGGCAGAAGAACTCCTGGTCAACTAGAAATAGATGCATACACAGCAGTGAATATGGCTATCCAATATTGTCATAACAATGACTCGTTGTGAACGAGAAGAAGACAAAACAGCTCATTCTAGGGAGGTGTAGAAAAAAAACTCCAAGGCTACCAGAGACCGATGACACCACCTTTACCAAGTACCTTGGGGTAACAGTTGGCCAAGACCTTTCTTGGACACCACACATCAACAACCTCTGCAAAAAGCTAAGCACCAGACTGTATGTAATACGACGAATAAAAAATATAGGAAACACCATGACCACGAGGATTGCATACTTCTCCCTGTTTGAATCCTATATCCGCTATGGGATAGCAGCTTGGGGAGGGACAACTTCTGGCAACCTGCAACGCATACTTTTGAAACAAAAAAAAGCCATACGAATACTGGGTAATCTCCAACCACGAGAGTCTTGCAGGGATGCTTTCAAGCACCTCAAAATCTTAACAGTCATAGGCCTGTACATCCTGGAAACAGTAACGTATGTCCACATCAAGACTCCAGGCATAGCAGAAAGGGGTGAGCAATTCCATCACTACAACACCAGACGGGCCACTGACTACTGCCTTCCTGTGCACCGACTCCGCAGCACTGAACATAAGCCAAGTTACATCGGCGCCAAAATGTGGAACTGTTTGCCAGAGATGCTGAAAAAAGTGGATCAACAACAATTCGCTCGTCACTTGAAGACCTGGCTTCTCAATCGACCCTTCTACAGCATTGAAGAATTCATGAGCTGGCAAACTCAACCAGACTTTTGAAAAATTACTCAGAATTGTACTTGCTCCTCAGTAATATTGTATGACACTATACTTATCTTGACGATAACGTAATAAAGATATTTTTGATTTGATTTGATTTGGTAGTTGTAAGGCTTATTTTTCTACTCATAATATAATGATTGTACCTTGCATTTTCATTTTTCAAAATTTAATTTATGTAAAAGAGAATATTAATGACTTCCTCTGTTTTAATGGTATCCATAGTTATCAAACAAGAAAAATGTAAACAACTTAGTCCTGCCTATTCCTAGACTAGACAAATATGCAGAGTCATAAATATTTACAAATAAAATTTTTTAACAAACTCCCTGAATCATGGAGATTATTAGATTTTAATCCATTTAAGAGGCAGGTTTCTAGTTGGCTGTCAAGTCATGCATTTTACTCCATAAGAGAATTTTTAGAATATAATATTAGTGACGGTTGATTGTGGGTATTTTAAAATTTTTATGTAATGTAGTATTGTATTATATTAGTATTGGTGTTTGTGTTATTTATTGCACATAATATGTTATTGTTATATAATATGTGAACTAACCAAAAAATTACTATATTATTATTAGTATTGTTATTTGTATGTATCTTTAAATTAGCAAGCTGTGATATTTTATTGTTGGAACTGACGAAGCCTATTGTAATTTTGTATTACTTAATGGTCAATAAAGATCTTGATTCTTGGTGGCATGCCTGGTGGTGAGACCAGTGATAGACTCGGTGGGGTGACAGCGCTTGCTGGCTGTATCTCACAGGGTGACAGGGCTGTGTGTGGGGCGACTGCTGGGTGGGGTCAACACCTGTGTCACTGCAACCTACACTGCAGAGGTGTCCTCGGACACTAGCCGCACTGTACTCGTCACTCTCCAGTCATGATGGCACTGGATCTATGTGCTACCAGGTTTGTGTTTACTGAGTGCCAAATATGTTATCTGCTTCACTTCACACAATCTTCAATGATATGAACATAGCATTCCAGAACCAACTTTAGGACAGCCATAGTCACAGGCATCGCTGCCATAGGGGGCATGGGGGACGTGTAATTTGTCCCTCCCCCCCCCTAAATTTTATAAGAAATTGAAAAGAAATTGTAATACCATTTTTTAAAGTTCATAAATAACACAGAAGACACCCATGCCCGCCCCACCAGATCGGTCGCTGCCAGCAAGCACTGTGCTCGCTTGGCTCGTCGCAGCTCGGGGCTCTGCAGTCAGCCCGCATTGCGTGTATCTCCAGTACACCTCCTTTAAGCAAGGGGTCATTTTGGATTGTTATTATGTACTGTAAAGAGAGACAAGTCTACAATTTAAAGTTAACGTTTACATTTTGATGTGATAGACCGCATTTACAGTAGTGTGTGTTAAAGCATATTAAACCTGATAATAAGTTTTTATTAAATACCTACATATATATTTTAGGATGAGTTTTCAATTTTATTTTTAGACATGTTTTCAGACCAAAAACAAATTGTTTCAATGAAAAACCTGCTTGTAAAAATGTAAAATTTTGGGTTTAAACTAATGTTCAAACGTCATTTCAAGGTCACAATTTTGCAAAAAATATCCGGTAGAGGACCCCCTACATGTTCCGTGGGAGCGTCCTTGGACCCCCTTATTCGTCCCCCCCAAAGTTTTGATGCTGACCATAGTAATAGCTACCATATATAAATACAAACGATGCAGTCATGTTAAAGTACAATACTTCATACTTGTATATTTGTATCATAGTTTTAGGATTAGTACATGCTTGTTAACACCTTCAGTGTATAAACAGACGTATAACCTTTAAGATAGCTGAAGTAACACATATACGTATCTGCTGCAGTCATCATGTCAATGAGAGTTATGTTGTCCCAGGAAACTGCACACTTAAAGTTATTGCTATAAAATTCTTCTAAGACAACTTTAGTAGCTTGGACAGGGGTGGTGAATTTTCCCAGGAGGACTTGATAGGTTGTTTTCGGCGGTTTGTTGAACTGCTGAAGTTGTAGACTGGTAGGCCTCATGGTGTTTCCGGGGTGCGCAAAAAGCCCTTGAGGCTTAAGTGCATGGCAGTAGGCCGCCCCAAGGGAAAAAAAAGACAACTTCAGACACTTTCCCATCATTTCTACTTCCTGAAGTGAACTTACACAGAAGGTAGTAAATAACTAATAACTAGTCAGTCAACTTTAAAGAATAAACTTAGCTGCAAATCTTCTAAAATATCGAGTTGGCCAATCTGAAACGATTCTGGTCACAGTTTCAGGAAATAGTTGTCCTTGACTTAAAGGATTCAAGTGTCCAAATGACTTACACAATGAGTCTTTTAGAATCCTAGATGTTAACTATCCATTATGCAGTGTCTCCACCAATGAAAACAGAAAACAGTAAGAAATATGTATGATGATCATATTGTATATTTATACATAAAGACAGTTACATTCTGTTGTATTTTATAGAAATCGAGTTAGCAGATCTGAAACAATTCTGGTCACAGTTTCAGAAAATAGCTGTCCTTGACTTAAAGGATTGTATTTTATAGAAATCTTGGGTAAAGGTGGCATCGTTGGGCTTGGTACTATCTTTGTTGTCACTGCTGATGATGCCACTCTTGCCAGAAAGTCTTCAGTGGCTGCTTACTCAAGGTCGAAGTGATGAAGCTGTTCAGGCTCTACTGAGGCTTCAGAGAGCTTCGACTCAGCTTGTAACTTTTACAGAATGAACTGGAGCAAAGAAGAAGATTTCCTCATGGATTTCTACTGCAAAAAAGCTCAAGAAGCCTCAGACCTACAAGTCTTTGATCATCATGAGCCTTTTCTTCATTCTTCAAGCTATGTCAGGAGTATCAATAGTCATCGCTTATGCTGTAAGAAGGAAGTTTGTCATGTCTTGTAAGAAGTATTTTTTTTTGTTCTCTTAGTAGAAGAAGCTTATAAATTGCACAGTCCTGTAAGAACCTTAGCTTCCGGTGTGACAGGGTATTCAGGATGGTTAGGGGATAGGGGCTGCTTCCTATCGAGATCCATGAAGAAGAATTAGGGATCTAATCTCAAAGTTATGTCCCCCGGAAGAAGGGGAAGCCAGCTCTGAACCAGCCTCTCCAGTCAAAGCAGGCAGGGGTGGCACACCCTATTTGAGGTTAGCAAGAACCTCTGATAGTTATGGAATGAACCCCACCAAACTCCAACAGTCATCTCCCACAGTAGACTAGACCTATCTAATTGCCCTTGCACCCCAGATTCTCGACATTTGCGGTTAGTGATGTACGCTCCTGGACATTCATAAGGTTACCTAGATTTAAGTGACACATTGGTTTTTGCTGTGCCCAGTGGTGGGTTCAACTGGAAGATATAAACCAGCCAGAAGTGATACTTGTAAGAAGATAATTTCATATTGTTCTTTTATACTGTACTTATATGTATTTGTTTATAATTTTTTAGGTTTTAGTTTAGTTTTACAACTATATCTGTTACTGAAATCATTATTTTGAATGAAGAAATATTATCCTAAATATTTAGACAAATAATGGTTTTATTATAAAACATAGTCACTTAATACATGAAACTCCTTTTTGGTTGTAGGTAGATTTTGCCTGAAGTATAGGAATAGCAGCTCAAGTTTATCATACAGCTCTGGATATTGCTTTCGCTTGTATGTTTTCTTCATTTCTTCATTGAAGACACAAAAAGTTGATCAAAATAAAATGGAGAAAAGAGTAATGTTGGTGGCGGACAGTCATGGAAGATTTTTGGGACATATTTTACAAAATAAACTTGGTTGTGAATACAAGGTAACAGTAGTGAGTAGTTCTGGAGCACCATTTAATTATGTTGCAAAAAATCTCCTAGAACTGACAGAAGATTTCACTTTCAATGACCAGGCTATATTTTTGGCTGGAACTAACAACATTGATGACATTGGTAATTCATCCAACAAACCCAATAGTTTTGATTATGAAATCTTCAGTAAAGTTACACAGATTACAAATTTAAGTTTAATAAGCATCCCTTTTAGGTTTGATAAACCATTTCTGAACGATGCAATCAGGAAAATAAACAATAACCTTAAACTTATTTTAGACGGTTTAAATGCGGGTTCTTTTATTGATTTAAGATCAATGCAGAGACATCATCATACGAAACATGGACTCCATTTTAATTTATCAGGAAAACACCATCTTGCACATATAATAACCGAACGTCTGAAAAAGACTGATATTAAAAAAACGTCAGATGAACAGACATTTGTAGATCCTATTAGTGCAAGTCAGAATGCCAGCAGTACTACTCATCAAAGTCTAGACCAAACAACAGACATTGTGGGTGAGCCAAAAGTTCTGTTTGCGGCAACGGATGATCTCTCAGCTGATATTTTAATTCATAATCAAACACTGTCGGCCTCTTTGACATCTCTTGAAGATTTTCCCCCTCTTCCACCACCAGCTTTGATTAATCATAATGTTGTTCCCCTCTGCAAACAAAATTCACAATTACCTATATGCTCCTCCCAGTTTGATGTAGCTAGTGAAAAAGTTACGAGTGTCCCAGAAAATTGTAACAAAGGTTCAACAATTTTTTTAGACTAATGCAAGTAAATGTATGTTGTTTAAGAAACAAAATATTGCAGTTAGAAAGTATATGTAAAGAAAAAAATATAAACTTAATTTGTATATCAGAACACTGGCTGAAACAAAATCAAGTAGATCTATTTGTACCAGAGAATTTTACTCCAGCCAGCGTAGTCTGTAGAAAAACTAGGAAAAATGGTGGAGTTGGTATTTATGTTAAAAATACAATACAATTTTCTGTTGTTGATGTATCTAAATTTAATTTTGAGTTAGATTTTGAAATATGTTGTATAAAATTAATACAAGAAAATATTTTGATTGTGAGCATTTATAGATCTCCAAATGGAGATATTAACAAATTTTTTAACTGTTTTGAGCATGCTGTCAAAAGGTTACTAATTAATAACCAGAGGGTACTCATAGCTGTGGATTTTAATATTGAAATAAGTAATAGTGATAATGGTAATTTGGATTTTTCTAAATTTAGTAACATTCTCAGATCATTTAATCTTTTTATTACAAATAATCAACCTACACGTTTTAATTCCTGCATTGACAATATTATTGTTAATTTTAATAAAAAGCTATTTACTACTACACTTGGTGAACATTGTCTTGCAGACCATGTACCCCTTTTTTTAAAAATGTTTTCCACAAAGCACTTACAGAACAATCAAAACATGTTGCAAGCTAGTAATGGTTTTATTAGAAGGCACAGTGATGAAAGTCTGGATCAGTTTATTTATTATTTAAAGAAAGAAAATTGGGACATGATAGATGATTTTAAACAAAATAAAATTGACATTAAAACACTTTTTAATAGTTTTATTAAAAAATTTGTTGACTTCTGGCACTATTGCTCACCCTTAGTAAAAACCTCAAATAAATCACGGTCTAATAACAGTAAACTTGTCAAGTGGTATACACCGGAACTAGCCAAAACAAGAAATGAAATGCTCGCATTATTCACAATTTATAAAAGTTTGAATTTAAGGGGGTCAGAACAAACTCAGGCAGCTTATAATGTATATATTCAACATAAAAAAAGGTATAGGAATGAATTAACACTAGCAAAAAAAGTTGCAGTTGAGCAGTATATTAGTAAAGCTCCTAACCAATGCAGGGCTGCTTGGAAGGTGATTAGTAATGAACACTCACCTACACACAGTCAAGATGTAAATTTGGATCCTGAGGAATTCAACCAGTATTTCATAAACTCAATTAGAGAGCTTAGTGAAGGAATTCCCCCCAGCCACCATAGTCCTGATTACTTTCTGGGAGAACGAATGATTGATCAAAATTCATTTGTTTAGCTAACAGTTACAGCCGAGGATGTTATAAAGGCTGTGTCAAAATTCTCAAATTCAAAAGCTATGGACTATTATTGGTTGTCGAATTTCATTATTAAAAGTACTATTGAATTTATAAGTGAACCCCTAGCGATAATTTTAAATAACTGCATGAATGAGGGATTTTTTTCACCTTTACTAAAGGTGTCAAAAGTTACTCCAGTGTTTAAGAAAGGTGACAAAAATTGTGTACATAACTATCGTCCAATCTCAATTGTCCCTATATTTTCTAAAATTTTTGAATCAATTATGTACAACCAGCTGAATGGCTATTTTGAGTTTCATAATTTAATTTCAAATAGTCAATATGGCTTCCGCCAGTGAAGATCTACAACTTCGGCTGTATTAAACATAATTGATCATACCCTAGAGGCTTTTGAAAAAAAGGATTCCTCTTCATTAGTTTGATGTGACCTCAGTAAAGCATTTGACAGTGTCCTTGTTGATGTTCTTCTTGATAAGCTTGCATTTTACGGTGTTAGTGATTGTGCTTTAAGACTTATTAAGTCATATCTTTCCAATAGATTGCAATATGTATGTGTCAGAAATAAATGCTCTCAAATGAAAACCGTGGAAACTGGTGTTCCACAGGGTTCTATTCTTGGGCTTTTTTTCTTTATCGTTTATATTAATGATCTTCCTAAAAACCTCAATACTCATTCAGTGATTTACGCTGATGATACCACCTTACTTTCTAGTCATCATAATTTAGACTGTTTGGCACAAATTACCCAACAATCTGAGAAAAGGGCTTATGAATGGTTTGCAGCAAATAAGCTAGCATGCAATTTGGATAAAACACAGTGTATTACTTTAAGCCTCAAACAGGAAATCAATTTGGTATCGGTCAAGCTCCTAGGAATTAATGTAGACTCAAAATTAAACTGGTCAACTCATATAGATACTGTCTGTAACAAAATCTCTAGAGTAAATTACTTACTTTGGAAACTCAAAAGTTTTGTTAGTCCAGAGTATTTAAGATTGGCATATTTTGGGCTTTTTCAGTCGCACATATTGTATGGTCTACTTGTATGGGGTCATTCTTCACATGTCATTGACATTCTTGTGCTACAGAAAAAGGCTGTTCGTAATATTGGAGGAGCCAACCCACTTGAACACTGCAAACCTCTTTTTGTACAATTTCAAATTCCCACAATAGTAAATCTTTATATTTTTCAAGTTTTATTGTATACAAAATCTAATTTGAATCTTTTTCATACAAGACAGGAGATCCATCAATACAACACTAGGGGAAGGAATAAGATTGATATATATTTCCTCACAGACTAGCTAAAACTAAAAGCTCGTTTAAATTGAATTTTATAAATTTTTTTAATAAGCTGCCTGATGATGCGAGACTTGTTTCCTTTAAAATATTAAAAAAAAGTTATATGATTGGCTAGTGAAAAATCCTTTTTACAGCATTGAGGAATTCATGAATTGCCATATTAATGTTAGGTTTTAGTTTATAACTAACTATAATTACTTTTATTTATTGCTACATTACTTAAATTTCATGTGAACTTTTTACAACACTTTTGTGTTAATGTAATTTTTAGCTCTAACAATGTATGTAATTTTAAAATGACTTGTCCTATTTCTGTAAACAGATCAATGGAATAAATGATTCTTATTCTTATTCTTATTCTTATTACTGACTGCTTGGACATGTAATCGCTATGAACGGAGGTCTGCTTCACTGTCATCTGCCATCATGGTCATCTCTGTAAGCCAATTTACACTTCTATCAGCTGTAATCTCTAAGTAAGGTAAAATACAATAGAAGGGGTCAGAAGCCAAGGTACAAGTGACTCTTTTTGAGTTTTGAGAAAACAAGGTTTAAAGTTTAAGTTATATAATCAAATCCAGGAACAAATATGTTCAGTAAATTTAGCACATTATTTTTTACTGGTATTTCAAAATGCTAAAAAACCTTTTTTTATATTGGTTTGAATTTCCCTCTTTATGATATGGGCTACTATCTGATAAGAGGTGCCACTTGTATCCCTTGGCTTCCAAGTGGAGTTAGGAAAAAATTAAGAACACAGGCTTTTATGTCAAATAAAAACCACATTTTATTACAAAGAGTAAGCTCCTATCTTAAATATTTAGTCAGAATCACTGTCAAAAAAGTTTTCCAATTCAATGTTGTCTTCTTCATGATGAGGGTGTTCCTCACAAGGTTGATCTTCTCTTGATTGGCCCTGTCTTGTTAAAGTATTCCCTTGGTAGTCTACAGATCTGAAAAATCTGTGGTGAACCGGAGGTACAAATTGCAGCAGATTAAGAAGATCCTTGTACTTAGATGCCTTTATTTTCTTTTTGTTTTTTTTTGGAAGAAAAGGTGGCAGTTGGGTCGGAATCCTTCCTGGGTTCTTAGCGATCATGCTATATTCTGAAAACGGTAAGTCTTTATTGAAAGTAGTTTTGTAGAACAAAGTCCAAGGATGATTTTTTCTAAATTGTAACCACTGCATCTTACTGATACCCTTCACAGATTTAACATAGAACTTGTGAATGGCTTCCAGGGAAACAAAATCTTCATCTGACATCTTTTTTACCATGAACTTTTTACTTGCTCCGGCAATAATCTCCATCCAATCGTCAGGAACATAAACGCCCCTCTTCGTGTTCCTCTTCATATTTTCAATCTTCCCAAAGTCCCTGTCACAGTGGTTGTAAGAGTGCCCAGTAAGCAGAAACTTCAAATCAATGGTCTCAATGTTAGTTGTATTAACAACGTGAAACCAGAACTTTACTGTGATGTGACTCTTGTTCTGGCCCCCACAATTGTCGCTAAAAGCTGTCAAGTGGGTTACAGTTGGAGGAAATGATTTTATATACTGCAACAAACAAGAGACAATTTCTTCGCACCCACTAGAAGCTTGTGCTTCATGCCACATGAACATGAACGCATTACCTGTACAGATATCATGGACGTTGAAATTATAGGTCCAAAGTTGACGAGAGTAGTAAATTCTAGTACAAGTTAGTATTGGGGTTGGCAACATTTTTTGGAGGTCAAAACATAATTATCGCAACATGTGTTGGGTCATCTTTTACCTTCCTTTTTCGCATGTTCCATTTCAGTTTTAGCACTCTCAGCTTGACGGAGGTGAAATTCTTTAGCTGTAATAGCAGCTACCTTTGCTTCTTCATCTCTGTGTTCGAAGGTGTTTTGCATTTTATCACACGTATTGCAAGTGTCTGTGTGTGGTCGATGGAAAGTAAGGTTGAAACAGGTGTTGAAAATGTGTCTGTAATAAGATACAGTAGTAGGTTCCACGCCCCGATCTTCACAGAAAAGCTTGTAACATTCATACATCTTTTTTATGTTAAGGTTACTGTCAAGATATTTCCTGTTTGGATTTTGATGTCGAGAATAGTGACTGGAGTATCTTGGAAACATTGCAATATGCTCCTTGACCAAGTCAGTTTTTTCCTGCACAATTTTGTTGGTAGGAACTTTACGCCCTCTTTTGTCTCGAGGTGGAATACCTGTTTCAGATATGTGTTTCTTAGAAGCAACATTAGTAATTCGCTTGTTGGACACATCAAGAATCTTTAAAAAGAACTCTTTACAAACTCTGACATATCCTAGATTATATTGACAAGAAAAGGATTTCCCTTGCACTGCGCCATCTTTCTTTTTATTAGGCGCCCCTATATTAACAGCCGAGTTCAAATAAGAAGATTGTAGTTCCCAGCTTCCCAAAGCCCAGTAACTGTTAAAAAATTCTTGTCTCTTTTCCTCATCAATTTTTTCATTACATTTGTAACGACATTGATGGTTGTACGGCTTAAGCTCCTTTCTTTGGTGTACTTTACCTTTGCGGTCAGTGTATTCGTGTCCCGAATTGCGAAGTATAGAAGATTTTTTCCTTCTCCATGACTCAATTCGTCGAGTCCTTTTTCTTCCAGGGTGCTTGGTGCGCTTAGGAGGGGTTCTTCTTCATCCATTTGCTGTTCTTCTCCCTCTGTTCTCTGGACCTGTTCTGTGACTCCACCTAAAAATAAAAAAAAGTATAGCAGACACCGAGGTAGTAGGA
This sequence comes from Homalodisca vitripennis, assembly GCF_021130785.1. Classification (NCBI taxonomy): domain Eukaryota; kingdom Metazoa; phylum Arthropoda; class Insecta; order Hemiptera; family Cicadellidae; genus Homalodisca; species Homalodisca vitripennis. The sequence continues at coordinate 42,885,434 of NC_060211.1, read as the reverse complement.
GAATCAGTAGGAGGCGTATCGTATGTCTGTCATTAGTCTGTCTTGCAGTGTCTTAGCGACTCAAAATACACCTGTGGAAACTGTGTTTATTTTAAACAGCTTGTTCTAAACTGCTGTAAGCCGACTTTGGGAATAATATTACTTCTTGATTGTTCAATAGGTCTATTGGAAATTCTTAAAAATATTATAATGTAGTATCCAACACTAGAAAAGGTTAATTGAGGCTCTCTAGATGATTGTGTAGGCTTAACATGACATTTTTGTAGGGGGGACGTTATGCCTATAAATATGGGACTAAATGTTCATGGCCACTATCCTTAAGGGGGATATTCAGCCCTTATTGTATGGTAACAAGATTACAACCTTGTAATTCACCCCTCAACCTTCATCCCATTTGCCTCAAAATACCTATTATTTCCAAAGGAAAGATAAAATTAAGGATCTAGGCTCACCTTCATCGTAATTATCGCCTGAATCCTCGTTGATCGGATTGAAGTCAGGATCGTTATCACTGTCATCTGGAAATAAAACTAAGTATGTAGTAAATATTAAATCACTGTTTTAAAACAAAAATATTACACTTAAACACTGACTCTTTAATAATGAAACATAACCTAAAAACTGCAATAGAAAGTTTCATATTTTAAAGGAATTGTAGAGGCAAATTATTACATTAACAATACTGTTTATCAAGCTACTGTTGAAACTAAATACAATGTTTTTTATTGTTAAATTTGCTTATGCCTTTGAAACTAGCTTTCCCAAACTACTAACAATAGAAAAAAATAACAATGTTAAATGGATTTCAAATGATGTTAAAATTAAAAATGATGAAATTGTGAAACTTGAAAAAGAGTATAGATTGCTGAAAACCGAGTTTTTAAAACAGAAAATTAAACAGTTAAAAAGGGAAGTTAAATTACAAATTGATAATGAAAAAAAAAACAGTTTTTGGATAATAAAATAATGAATTCTACAAATAAATCAAAATCTACATGGCAAATTATAAAATCTGAAGTTGACAACACTACTAAAACAAATGAAAATATACATATTGTTTGTAGAGGGCAAAACTGTATCAGAGCCAAACCTTGTCAGCAATATTTTTTAATGATTATTTTGTAAATGCTGTAGATAATTTAGTAATTCCGAACATCCAACCTAAAATTGTTAGTGAGTTGTCCTTTAAAACACAAAGTTCAAGAAGATTCACTTTTGAATCTGTTAATGAAGATGCAGTAAAAAAAATTGTTATGACTTTTAAAAATAAATTTTCAACTGGTATTGATGATATTCCCATGGCTTTGGTAAAACAATCGTTTCCCGCTCATCTCCAGGCCACTCACAGCACATTATTAATTCATCATTAATTTCTGGTTTTTTCCCATGTCAATTAAAAATTGCTAAGGTAATACCTCTTCATAAAAAAGGAAACACAAATGACCCATCAAGTTTCAGACCTATTATCATTGTTACCCGTATTCTCAAAGGTTTATGAAAAAGTAGTTTATAACCAGCTTATGAAATATTTGGAACTAAATCAGTTACTTGATAAACGAGCAACATGGTTTTCGACCAGGCAGATCCACAGCTACAGCAAGTGTTAAATTTATTGAATCGATTATAGACTCAATTGACAGAAATGAAAAAGTTATTGGAATTATTTCTTGATCTTACCAAAGCATTCACAGTGTGTCACATGATGGGTTGCTTAATGTCCTTAGTGATTTTAATATAAAAAGGCAAGGAATACAATTGGTTTAGGTCATATTTGAAGAATAGACAGCAGTGTACTCAAATCCAACACATTTTAAAACTATGCTGGAAGTCAATATAATTACATTAGAACCTATTTTTCAAAATTTAAAAATAGTTAAACATGGCGTTCCTCAAGGTTCTATCCTGGGCCCTCTTTTATTTTTCTGTTATTTAAAGGGGCTCCCTGGGACGGTTCTAGGTGGAGGCTCAATATGCCTTTATGCTGATGATGCAAGTATTACGGTTTCAGGTAATAAACAGGAAGACATTGAGCTTTTGTCTTTTTAAAACCTTTTAACTGTTTAAAGATTTCCTGAGTTCCAAGAATCTCTTGCTAAACCCAAATAAATCCAATTTTGTATCGTTCAGTACTAAACAATCAAGATTACAATTTGAGCCTAACATATATTTAGAAAATTCCAAAATTGAATCAAGTAGACAATACAAAGTTTCTTGGAATAATATTAGATCGGGAAATTGGGTTGGGAGAAACATGTTGATTATGTGGTAAAAAAAAAATGTCCTCCGGTCTATTTGCTTTACGCCAAATGTCAAGGGTGTGTAGCATTGAGACATTGAAAGCCATCTACTTTTGCTATGGTAAATTCCCATATGTCTTACAATATAGGAATATACGGAGCCACAACTAAAAGAAATCTGGACAGAATCTTATTACAACAAAAAAAAAAAAGCTCTAAGAATAAATTTTTAACCTAAAAACAAAGAGATACAGTGAAACCATACTTTTCTCAACTTCAAATTTTTGACTGTATATGATCTATACATTTATGAAACTGTTTTTATACGTAAAAAAATACAACAACCCAATTAGTATTTTAAATCATCATGATCATAATTTAAGACGTAGCAGATATGTGGAACAACATAGACTGAAAGTTTTATGAAAAGAAAACTGGTTTCATTGGCACAAAAAGTTTTGTTTAACCTTCCTCTCAATATTCAAAATGAGCAAAATTATGAAAAATTCAAAAAACTACTTAAAGATTATTTATTAACATTATCCTTGTATTCTTTTGAAGACTTTTTTTGTTTACAATATGTAAGTAACATTTAAGTATTGTTGGGTATGTTTTAGAAATGTATAAAATCCCCTTAAATTACCTAATAATTACCTTAACTAATAACTGTCTTGATTTAAAAATTGTTTTAACTTACTCTGTAGAAGGCTACATAGCCAAATCTTACTTTTTTCAGTGAGTGTCCAAACTGATTTTTATGTTTTAATATAGCAATTATAAATTTATATTGAGATTTATTGTGACGCTATTCTTGTAATCTGTTACATGGCTGAATAAAGAAATTTTGAATTTGAATTTGAATAATCACATATTTTGGAAACTATCAAGAATCAATTGAGCTTATACACTTACCTCCAAAAATACTTGGAATACTGTCTTCGGACATTGTCTGCGGTTACACTGAATGAACAATACAGTAAACAGAACACATTCCTGAACAAAATGTTTGTAGCTGTTAGAGGCCAAGGGATACAAGTGCTTGTACCCTTTGGCCTGTAACTAAAACAGCTGATGCTGAAAGTAGTTTTTCATTTTGCCGCTAGATCTCAGCATTTAACAGAGTTTTACTTATACCTGTTGGCCACAAACATTTTTAATACACTCAGGATATGGCTTCTGCAGTTAACTCAGAAAAAACCATAAAGTCACTTGTACCCCTTGGCTTCTGACCCCTTCATGTTAAGTGTGTGGGTGTGTACCCTATCTCATGTTATGTTACTTATGTTCCTTTTCTCAGAAACTAGTGCTTTTTTAATATTAGACTTTCTTATACATATAGCAGGTGTAAAATATAACAGTAAACAATGTTGATTTATTATGATATAAAAAAATTATGGTTGCCTGTAAAGTCGGTTTTACGGGTGAAGATTTTACGTGACAACGTCTTTTTCTCGGTAGAATATTTATTGATATGAATATTATTAAATTGCACAATAGGAACAAGGAATTGAATGAAAATAAGAATTGCACAAATTTTAACTATAGAAATATATTTTGTTTACTAAAATATTGTACATAATTTGAAATTAATTAAAATTTGTTATTGTAAATGGTAAAGTTGAATAAAACATTTACTAAAATTGGAATTTGAAATTCTTGCTAAACACAGTTAAATTCTAACTCCGCGCGTGGTGATTGGTCGGTTTAGTTCGTTTGTTTGGTCGCACTGTTATGACAGGTTAGAGGTTATAATTTGTTATTTCAAATGTTTGACTAGCAATACGCGCTGTTTCTTCTCAATCGACTAAATTACGATTGATTGCAGAGTGATTTAAACTAATAATTTACTTAACACTATCAACATTTGTCAATAGTATGACATAACCTATAAACTCAGTTTCTCAACTTTTGTGTCAATCTAACAATTAATCAATCAATCATAGTTTACGATAATGAAATATCAGTGTACAATTATTTACCTTTATTGTTGTAGTTGTTGTAAATGACGAATCTAAGCACTCCACATTTTCACGAATAAACATAGTTATCTGCTTTATCCCGTGCGGCGGACCCACAGTTATCTGCTTTATCCCGTGCGGCGGACCCACTGGACGGGCATCGTAACGTTACCGGGCGTTACACTTTTTCATGAGTGACTCCGAGCCGCAACCTAATTTAAGACGTTGTCACGTCAAAAGCTGTTCACAATTTTTGGATTGAGAAAATGGATTTTGGATTAAATTTTAGAGTTTATAAGAATTGTAAATATATTTAAACAAAGGTGTACTAATATTTAAATACAATAATATGATTATGTAGAAAAGTCTCAGTTAATTCTTGAAAGACTTTGGAACACAGGTGTCATTGGTTTTATTGCACATCTTTATTTTATTTCATATGAGTGAAGTGTTTAGTTTATATGAAATTTGTTATTACAAGTTGAAAACTTTCATTCTTTTGAAACTGTAAATGGCATTATATTTTTCACTATTATACACAGTGTTTTGAAATAAAAATATGTTTATACAAAAGCGCAGACAGACAGGTTGATGGAAAACAATACCAGGTGTGTGAGGGAAAACAGCCATTGGTGCAGTTAGGGTGTTTAACCATGTTTAGACTGATATTATCAAAAGATTGACACTTACCCACTCAAGATGCCTGATTGACAAAGGTATGCAGACCTGAGTCAGAACCCAGCTGAGAGAGCACCACAGCAAAGGGGAACCCCAGAACCATCCCAGAGTTGGCTACAGGATTTTTCTGTACATTTGCTATCGTTCAGTGATACAAAAAATCAGTACAAAAATCAGTTTTTTATTAAGTGCATGTTTTTAGAATTTGTGAAGTTGACAAACAACATGGTGGTTGTGATTCATGACTTAGGCGTGTCACAACGCTTTGGTATGATTTGTTTATTTTAACCTAGTTTGTAATTATGTATTAGGTTAGTTATACCTGAAGAATAGATCAGATTGCAGATCTCGAAACGTAGTGTTACTGATTTCTTGTTTCACTGAACAATGGCAAATTTCCGGAAAAATCCTGTTTCCTTCACATATCCAGGCGTATCAGAACTTAATTTACACCCTATATACCATTGCAAACAGATGATTTCAGGCTGTAAAATAGCAACAAAAACGTTTTTGCAATATATATATATATATATATATATTGAACCGTAATTGCAATATATATATATATATATATATATATATATATATTATATATATATATATATATATATATATTATCTTCTTTTACCTTTGCCAACTTAAGTGAGAGGTATTTGTATTTGTGGACAATGGATTGGTTGTTAGTAATATCTGTTATGTTATTAACTCCACATTATAGGGTTATCTTTATATTAGTATAATGAAAAGTCAACTAAAACCCTTTAAAACATGTTTTTATTGTCATATATATACTATATATAAAATGGTGCACCGACTCCCTTGAACCTATGATTTGGCAACCATCTTTTTTAGATTATAAAAGTCTGTTGCTGTGATGGCAACTGTCTATTTTAGATGATCAAAACACTCATTTTTATTTGCATCTTACTATTCTCAGAAGTTGTCTGATTTACATAACCTTTTTTACTAACAAAGAAAAATACTAAGAATTTAATTACAAAAAGCCTTGAAAGTTTACACAGGTATATTGGTCACAAAAAATTACTTTGTAAAAAAAACAATAATAGTTATAATAATATAGGAAAATGATGTAAATTCCATATGCCTAAAATCTATATCTAATGATGAAAAAATAATATGGTACATAGCAGGATGTCTAGAACAAATTAATATATTTAATAGATTTTTAAAAAAACCTTAGGAAATCCAGGAAAGTTGGGGAACTTTCCTGCCATTTAGGCAAATTAAACTGCCATAAGGTTGAAGATTCTTGAAGCATTTTTAAAAAATTGAAAAGTAGTAGTTTGTAGCAAAACGCTTTTATAATATTATTTTATTTTTGGAAGAAGGCCTTTTGAAACCAAAGGTTTCATCAGCAGGCAGCTCCACAAATAAATGTGTGGATGACACCTTTGGTTTTGAAATGCCTTGTTCCAAAAATAAAATAATATTGGAAAGTGTGTAATTACTAACTACTAGTTCTAGGGTTAATACATTTCAAGCTCCTAGGTTAATACAGCAAGGTTATTTTATTGTATTATAAACATGTTATGTAGCTGATACCTAGGTGATAGTGTTAGCTCTTGCTGTCTCCATGGTTCCCCTTCCCACACGCACATTGGATGGCTGGCTTTCATCTTCTTTTTTGTCTTGTCCAGTACACTGGAGTTCTCCACACTTCCATGGTCCATGCTGGGGGAGGTCTTTCCTACAGATATGTGTGGGTCAATATTAATGATCTATTAATTTGAACAAATATCATACTGTAGTTGAAACCTGTAAAAGTAAAATAAAAAAGTACCTTTCATATATTTTCCTTCAATCTTATGAAGATATATTAACTTAAGTGAATAACAACACCATGCCTTAAAATTTTGTTTAGTTTTAAAAATCTGTCATAGAGAGCAATTTTAATGTGGAACCTGTTGTTATAAGGCAGGAGTATGCCATAGCATGTGTTGTGTAACAGGTTTTTTTCAAGACTATAGATCATTACGTTCTCGAGATGTTGTATGGACAGACAGACAATCAGATAGAAAAGGAACTTTTACAGCCCCCAAGCAGACAGAAGAGAAACTTGCAAGTGTATTGAGTAATAAACTTCAATGATGATCTGTAAAATATTATCGATAGACATGCATCTTCATCAAGCTAATTCCTGTCAATTTAGATATTAAGTTCAAGCAAAATTTAAAGTCTACAGATTGACCGTTCTTAAGAACTATGTAGATAGTCAGACTATGTAAATGGTCAGCTACATGCACATGGTCAAACATGACATTACTTAGTTAGAAATGATGTTACATAAAAGTTTCAAATCCATAGCTCAATTCGTTCTTGAGATATCCAGAGGAAAACACAAATAGGCATAAGAGGAATTTTTCCAGAACCTTTTTTAGAGATAGCTATAACCAAAATATATAAAATTTCAACTTTATAGCTCAATTCCAAGGACATAGCCAGCATGGGGGTCCAAGGGGCTTGGACCCCTCAAGTTTTTAAGTTTTTCAATTACTTTATTAGCGAACAATTATTATTATTTAAATAATTCAGTATTACCGACATGTACTGCTGAAAGATCATTCTCATCATTGAAATGGGTCAAGAACTTTTTAAGGAACAAAATGGGAAATCAGCGGTTAACTGCACTAGCCTTACTTTATATCCACTACAGAAAATATCATCTTTACCCTCTCCAAAATTTGTTCCTGGCTATGTTCTTGCTCAATTCATTTTCAAGATATCACCCTGAGTTATAACACTTTGCTATAACACCCATAAAAATCTGATGGAGAGACAAGCAGACTTATCAAACTCTATTTTGTCTATAAACAAAAATACTGATACAACGGAGAATTGAATAAACCAATAGAATGCAACAAAAGTCTTGCCAACCAACCCACCAAGTATTACATGTAACAATGTAGTACGATTGAGCTCAGTAGGTTTACAAATTTGTTTATTCTATGATTATTCTCATTGTCATCATGGTCTCACAAAAAAAAAGTAAAAATATTTGCTAATGCTCAGCCAAATGCTTTGAACGGATCATCAAATTTCAAGTCTGCATGTTATCTGTTCATTTTCGAGATGTACAAACAGACAGACAGAAATGGTTTCCCAGCCCTTTGAATAATAGGCTTTGCTAATACTCAGTTAATAAATCACAATCATTATAGCATATTAATTAGTTTTCAAATTCAATTAATGGATCAATCAAAAATTAAAAACTGGTAAATCATTTTTACTACAGCAACCATCATCTGAAGATAAGTCTAATATTCCATAGATAGCTAAATGCTGAAATTATAAATAATTTCATCCAAGTTATCATTTGGATAATATCATATTAAACAATTTTTAACTCAAGAGGTAAAAATAAATATTATCAATACAATATGAATTATTGTTCCTAATTTTAATGGAAAACATTAGTATAGCACTGAAATGCTAAGTAGGTCAAGCATAAAATTCACATGCAAATCTGTTTAATGAAGTCTTACAAATACTATGTATCAATCAATATGTAGAATGTACTACTGGTCAGTTTTAGTGTAGTTCCAAACAAGTCATGAATAACTAAGTTTAGTAGCTTAGTTAGTAATGTATGATGTGTCTCTCATTTGAAGGTCATGGGTCAATTATGGAGGCCAGCAGTTCTGAGATAAGTTTACAGGGTTTCTGCCACAAAACTTTTTTGTTTAATATGAAGTTTTGTACTGTTTTTTCAAGAGTATATGCCTTGCTATGTTTATTAAAATACCTACAAAGATAAACTGATATTTTTGGTTTTAAATCTGAAATAAACCTTTGTAAAAATAAGTTCTGTTGTCAACAAAACTCAGAGCTGGTAATAAAATTAAGTTTTTTAGTGTTATTATGAAATTGTAGCTTACCAAACGAGAATCAAAACGGGTGTTTTGGAATGTTTCATATTAGATAGAAACAATCACAAAACAAGTGTAAGTGAAATCCAAGACTCATATTTTGTACAAATGTTCAATTTAGAAGTGAAATGCTGCAAAACAGTTTTTCAATCAATGAAGATTTATTTGGTGCTATATTATTATAAGGTAGCAGTACACCAAACTATAGGTAATTTGAAATGCTTCTATTAAGTTCTATGTTTCATGAAACATTTCAAATGTATAGTTCAATTCATTCTCAAGATATCCTGCAGAAGACAAACAGATGGAGAAGAATCTTGTGAGCTCTCTGAGAGATAGAAAAATAACCAAAACTTCAAGTTTATAGCTCAATCTATTCTTGAGGTTTCTTGTGAGCATTGGCCGAATGCTATGGAGGGACATAAATTATCTTCCAATTCAACTATATAGCTATATAGAACTGAAGTTGCATGCCAACTGTTTGAAAAAAAATGTCTGCAGCAATACTTTCTTCCATCAGGAATTTTCAGTTTGGATGACCTTTTCATCACTAAATCTCTGATTAAATTTCTTTTTGACTTGTATCTACTTACTGTTTTCAAAACATGGTGTGAATGTAAATTACAATCTGATTTTTAACATGTGTCACTGCTTTCTGGTTTTCATTTATTTATGAGATTGCAAAGTTTCTAACATAGTCACTGCATCAGTGTACTCAGTTTACAAAAATACAGTACTATACATTGTTGTTTTATTACAAACCAAGATTTAGCATTTCCTTAGCAAAATACGACTCATCCAGTTTTACTTTTCTATTATTTAGCCTAGACTGTATCAGAGAACTTATTATGATACAGCATTGTGTCAGGATGAGTTACAATCAACAAGTACATAAAAATTTAAATTAAATAGTATTACAGTAGAAGTATTGTTGTATTAACACTTTATAAAATACTTAGATTATTCATTCATTAGTATTATATTAAAAATTGGTTTCCATTTTGTAAATAAACCTTAAAAGGTCTAAATCTTCTTTATTAATTGTTGTGCAAATATATACTGACCATTGTTAGTTGGAAGTAAAAAGTTTGATATTAACATGTTCACAACGACATGTCCTCCATCGGGTACATGCGATCTTTCACAACTGCCATCGTGTATCCAATTGTGTTTTCGTAAAGTGTCATGCGCCCGTTAGTGTACATGTTGCTATGCATTTCCTTACTACATTTTTATTGTTTGCACGTCTTGGTGGTTGCTAAATTTGATCCCGAACTTAAATAAATGCCTTAAGTTATCATGTACTCAGTCTGGCGCACAATTGCTTAATTTTTAAGGTAAATGAATTTTTTTAGTATTCCTGGGGTACACAGAGAAAAATTAAAAACACGTATTGAAATAATTTTTTTGTGCAAAATTGTGAAGCATACATACTTTTCTCATTATACCTAGACGTTAAACGTAAAAAAAACCAATTACGGTTTTTTTAAAACTATTATTGAAAAATTTGACAGCAAATAAAAGTCAGGAAGAAACCATCGTTGTGATCATGTTAAACCATTTTGATTGGTATCTTCCATATTTTCTTCTGTTATGCTATCAATACAAATCACAATATTTGTGTTTCTTATGTAGTACAAACAAAAATTAGGCTTTGATATAATAAGATCAAATAAGAAATCGAAACAGTGGTTCTCGCATTTTGAAGATTCTCAAATACCTTATACCTTTTATTCTTCAATACTGCATTCTATTTGACATTCTTTAGGATATTTTATGTAAATTTAGGAACATATTTTCCCTATAATAAGATTCCTAATAGTTAAAAAAATTATATATGTCCATCATCCATTAAAATCCTCGATCAATAAAATGATCCAAACTTGTGATATCACTATTACATGTTGCCAGTACATAACTTACCTATTTCTTGATCTCTGCAAATAAGCAAACTAAACTTAACCAACTGTTGTCATTATGCAGTTTAGATACTACAGTATGTATACTATCACCTTGAATGGGAACATATAGAGGCAATATGTTTTATTATTTTATGGGGTCTATAATAATAAATAGTGCATATAAACTTCTGTGCCTTCAAAGGTTTGTCAGTATTATTTTTATATAAAGTTTGAGCATCAAACAAGACCATGTTTGTAATATTATAAAAAAGTATTCTGTTGGTTTTCAACACACATAATGTAAATGTATTTTATTGTCTTTTTTCCCATTTAGGATTATATTTAGCAACAAGAACAGGTTTTAGACTTTCCTTGCCACTTTGGCTGCAAATAGTCTTCTGCATGACAACCAGTGGTTCAAAAGGTACTCGGATTTTTTCATAGAATTACAAATATAATAAAAATATATTAGGATTTTTTTTATTTAGGATTTTTTTGTGTTTTTAGTGTCATTTATCCTTTTGAACATAAATAATGTTACCAGGATACAATTTTTGTAATGGATTTTTCAAAGAAACTGTTACAACTTGTATTTATTATAAAAGTAAGATATGTGTTGTTCTTTGATAATTCTTAATGGAATTTTTGTATAAGAATTATCAGTAAACAGACGGTCCCTATTGTCTCAAAGCTGAGATTTATTTACAATAAACAAATCCTTGTCATCAAGCAACTCTAGGTCAATATTATGTGTTTTGATGCTGCTTACTTAAAACTTAATAACAAATCTGTTTGTTTGGCGTATACTAAATGATTTAAAATTCTAATCATAAAGATTCATCCATACAAATTTGTTGATCTAGAATAAAGAACTGAGCGAAGGCTGCATTCATTGCATCATACATAAATCATTCACCAATAGTCACATTCGAATATTTTCATTTGAGCTCCCATTCTAAGTTAAATTGAAACACTGATCAAATCAACTGGAATTTTTTAGGGGTCTTAGTAACCTTTGAGAATAACACTATTATTTTCCAACAGTAAACTACATTACAAAAACTGCATTTTTACAGAAGACAGTGTATGAACATAAACTTAAGTGGCATTTACACAGCATGTTGCAACTAAAAAGTTTACAATTATTAGATTTGTTTGCAAAATTTTAGTTTCAGACTTTTTGGTTTGAAGCAAAAGATTTGCAAACAAGCTACGTTAACATTTTAAAAGTGTGAATTTTTGTATTTGGAAGGCTGGTGTTATTTAAGATGTAAAGAATGGAAGACAACATAATTGCAGCTGCAAATACTTGTTATATTTTGGCTTCCCAAAGTGCACCAAGAAGATGCTGAGTAAGAGCATTGCTATGAGCAAGAACCAGATATAGTGGCAGTGCACATTTAATAGATCTGAACAGGGATGACCCACTGTTACGAGAATTGGTAGATGGCAGTTTTAAAAACTTTATTAGAATGACAAGCAGTGACTTTAAACATTTTATATTTTTATTCATCTGCCACAGATCTTCAACAATGAGCAACGCTGAGAAATGTAAAGCTTTTTATTTGTAAACTGCTGTATAAACGTGACTTTAGAATTTTAGAAAAAGTAACAACAAATAAACAAAAGGCAACTATTAGCATTTAAGAGTGGAAAGTTAACTGGAAAATGAACTACTCTTGAAACCAACTTCAAAACTTCTGCTGAGACTGGTCATGCTGAAGAAGTTGACATCCTCAGGATCACTAGTAACATCATTTTCCGTGCTCTGAAGATGTACCAATGGACTTTTAACATCGTAGTTGTAAAAGTTGTGTGCCCTTTCCAAAAGATTATTGAGTAGCTTATATAAGACAACAAGGTAAGTGGTTTCACAGTGTTAAGCTAGTAAGTGATTTAGCTCCAACATTGCTATTAGATTTTCAATTGGATCCTCCATTTGACAAAAAATGTGTGTACTGATATAAGTCTTTGTCCCAATGACATTAGGTCAGCCCTATTTTCGGGTGCACCATTCGTAGACTTACTTACTTATATATTTGTAGTTCAGCAGGAGTTGGAAGTGTATAGAATTTTATTTCGGTTCAATGCCATAAAACACCTATTAGTTAAATTTGTTAGCCAATCTTAAATTTTCCACATATCTTATCTTCCTAACTGGATAATTCAATTTAAGTGACCAAGAAAGGTTTCAACAATAACGGTTACCAGTGATAGTTCTTTTTAATGAATGGGTTTATAATAAACGGCCAAATAGATTTATGCCTAGTATTAATATGCACATCATTAAAATATTGTAGGATTTGTGATTTAATTTATACTGCACATTTGGAGAGATGTAAAGAAGGCAAAGACTACACTTTTTAAACTACGAATAAATTACTACAGTGTGTGAGTGGTGGTAAATACAAAATATATCTCTGATTAGTTTTCCTACTGAAGTGAAAGTTTTGTTGGTCTTTATGGTCACTTCACGTGAGACATTGATGAAGTAAGATACATTTGATTTAAGCGAGCTGAGTTGGTATTTTACCAGGTCTTTATTATTGAGCTTCAAGAAACGTCAGAGAAAAAATTACCCTTGTTCATTCTCCTAAAATCTTATCCAACTCCTTACTCCAGTCTATCAAAATCTCCAAAAGTTCAACTGAATCAAATATATCCAGTTTTGAATCAACTATAAACAATGATGTATACAAAAATTTTGTTTAAACAGGACCTTCCCTTTGTTTAACAACCATCTCCATAGTTATATATTAAGTGACCTTAAATATTCTAATACCACAGCATGTGCACTATGGATTCTGTTGCAGTCAAGGTGTTAAACAAGGTCTTACATTATATTGTGCATTCTAGTTAATGGATCCATACAGCTTGTGAAAATTCTCCAAAGTTATGAATCTGTGACACATTTCTATCACTACCTAACCAAGGAAAGTTGAAATGTGTGATTAAATTATCATCACAATGTCCCTTTTTTGATCATTTAGATCTAAAACTTCATATTTACTGTACTTATTCACGTTCAAACAGTTTTTTTTGTCACTTGAAAGATCATGAAAGTTAAAAGATCACTGAAATTGTGATCTATAGTACGAGTACACCACATCACAGTTGCGTAATAGGCTTCACTGAGGATACATGCAAAATTGAAAAAGTCTATAGAAAATTTCATTTCCAATGTGGTTTGCGGACAAACAGTCAAACTCAGAAAAGAAAATTTGACATCCCCCTGGCAGACAGAGAGAAATTTGTGCCAGTTTACTGAGTAAACAAATAATAGGCCTATAACTAGAAATTTGTACCTATAACTGAGTAATAGGCTTCAATGACGCTAGGTCACATCCCATTGATAAAGACATTCACTACCACACAACTCATTATTGTTTATGAGAAATTTCATTCAAAAATTAAAGACTACAAAATTACATCTTTTTCAAGATATATTGGGGATGGTTGGGCTACATGCGTTACATGTCATATGTTAAAATGTCTTATGATTGCATTCAGTTTCTTTACAAATTTATTTATTCTGCAATTTTCTAGTTACCACCTTGGCCATAAAAAGAATGGAAAAATGTTCACTAATTCTCAGCAAAATCCAGGGAGTGACATACACTATCATCGTACTAGAACGTATGGGTCAGTTTGTTTTCTCTAGGTATCGTACAGACAGATAGACAGACATAATTAAAACTTTCCCAGCCCCTCAGTAATAGGCTTCATTGACGATCAGTCAAAAAAATTGGCCACTACTGATATTGCTGATTCAAGTAAATAATAGGAAACATCACCATGTTTTGTGGAATAATAATAACATAACAGCTGATGACGACATATGCGCGCGCAGCTGATATGATAAGTGGAAGAATATAAGAATATATAGCAATAGACATAAAAATATTATACGTGAGATACACCCAAAGAGCTGTACCGATATTAGGGTGCTACTATTTAACAAACACGACATAAACATTTGATTAAGAATCGGTTCTTTTCCGTTAATTCACTACCATTAGTTTTTATGGTCCTGGAATTCCGTTAATTCACTACCAATGATGTTTGTACTTAAATTAGATTAAAATTTTGTTTTCTTTAGCCAATTGTGTTAGTTAATAATAGTAAATACCTGGAATGAAGTGATTTAAATAGCATCTAAAAACATTTTACACGCCGTCATATGTTTTATTTTATAATTCAAAAGGATAACCAATGTACAATTGTTATTGTTGTAAATAGTACTGATCACTGCGGTCGCATGAAGATTGAAATATGTTCCAACATTTTCTTAAACAAATTTTCATGTGCGTATTTCTTGCGCCACGTGTATTCACACAAATAACTGTTTAACATTGGACGGTAAGTACCCCATTGTTTCTTATTTCGTGATTTGACTTTACCCCACAAACATTCAACTGTGTTAGTGTGTGCTAAAGTCTCGGATCAACCAAAATTAATAGAATGATTAACTGTCAAGTGTTCATAGGTGTCTCCCAGTCATCGGTAATAATTGTTGTACAGTACTCGGAGCAAACATTTTTCAATAATTATAGGCAGCAATGTACGAGCAGTTCTGTTCGGAACAGGCACAAGGAAGCATTCTTTTGTCTCCCGACAAATTCCTCCTAAAAACCCATTGATTAGGTACAAACCTACCTGTATTGTACTTTCTCTTAGCAAAGCAACTCTCATCAATTTCAACGGTAGTATTGGGCCCACCAATAACTGCATTATTGCTCATAAAGCCGCGTTTACACCGGAGTTAATAACACGTGTTACCAACAAAAAGTTAATAACATTTTAAAAGAGTTCAAAAATTCACTGTAACATTTGTTAATAACACGCCAAAACCCCATGTTAATAACACGATTTTTGTTATCCACCGAATGTCGGTAAAGATCAAAGGAAGGGTGTAACTTTTGTTAATAACACATGTTACAGTCGCCACGGGCGTTGTAACTTTTGTTGGTAACATGACCGCGCGCACACTACCGGACTAGTTGTGAGTTTCTCAGTTGCAAGACAGGAGTGATTGTGCGCACACACGACTTGTTGAAGTGTTTTGGTGTACCAGACGTTATAACTGTTTTTTTATTTGTTTTTACTGTTGCACTGTTTTGTTCTCAAAATGAAAAAACTTGTTTAAGTGAAGCGGAATGGCCGAGGGAACGAGTTTTCAAACTTATAGATCTGTACCGCGAACAAAACTGTTTTGTGGGACCCTACTTGCTGAGAATTTAAAGATAAGAATTTGAAGAACAGTGCTTGGACTGAAATAGCCCTTGCAATGAAACTGTCAAGATCGGAGGTTTCAAAGAGAGTCTAAAAAAGGGAAAAGTGGTTCCGGGGCTATCGGGAGCAAGTGGTACGCTTTTGACGCTTTGCTATTTATCCAAGACACGTAAGGTCACTGCTAGATTTTCTTGTACTGGGATTGCTTTTCCATAATTTTGTGTCTTGCTTGCCAATTACATTGTCCTAACATAACTATTAAATGTTCAAAGTCACTACTGGCCCATGCACAAAAAGGCGGGGCGGGGCCATAAAGTTAATAACAAATGTTACACACAAACTGGTGACACTGTAACTTTTAGTTATTAACTTTTAGTTACTGTAACCTTGTTAATAACTAAAAGTTACCAACTTTTTGTTATTAACTCCGGTGTAAACGCGGCTTTTAGTGTGTATTCACATACCTCGCGCATATACATATTCCAATCAACAGTTGTATTATGGTTTCATGTCAAGTTCGTCGTGACAAAATTTCACTGAGGTTGTACTCCTTGCTCAACAGTAGATGAACAAAATAATTGTTCTGTATTCCAAACTAGAGCCTGATAAAAAGGTATCAGCACGCACTGGTTTGTATTCCCTACACGTACGTTTTAGAACACGACCAACGATCTTGACTGTCACTTAACTGCAATAACATTTCATGGTTATTAGCACACAGTCTCGGGTTATTGCCCTCTTACTTGTAAAAACTGCACAGTCGCGTTGTTTGGTATCGACTTTCACTAGCAATTCGCAATATGTTCATGGCTACTGCTACCGCAACAATGACTGTCTAGACTGGCCGCCCGCCGCGCCACGCTGCTCCTATCGCCAAGAGATAAGGTAATAAATCCAGGAATCCTAGACAGGTTTTTGTATCGAATGGTTTTTTTTCAATGACAGTGAATTAACGGAACCCGAGAAAAAATGAATGGTTTTGTATCGAATAGTTTATATTTCAACTATTGGATTGGTAGTGAATTAACGGAAAAGAACCAAAGAATCTTCTCCAGTTCCAGAATTTAAAACTTCAAATAACACAAATTATGTTTTTCAAAATAAAATTTCCCGCCAGACAACGAGGTTTAACAATAAACAATCCAATAATTTCTGTTAATCAATAGGAAGCGGCATTTCAGAATCTTGTCATTAACATTAACAAAGCATTAGCATATATTATTACAATAAAATAAAAACAGAGCAGATAGAGAGGAATATCCAACAGATCAAAAACAATAAATAATAAAAGTACTTTTAATGGGGTAAAATTAAGACGTTTTGCGCACTTGCTTGTTCTAAAATAAAGAAATAAAAACATGTTAATACATAGAGAGGAAAACAGCTGATGCAGCCTTGAAAATCAACAATTTAATTAATGTCACGTCGCGTCGTGTATTCGCGTCGCACTGGTTGCAAACACTTGCGGTCGCACGTGAGTTGAGCTCTGATCTGTCTCTGTGCTCTGTGGGAGTCGAAGTCAGTAGTCACTAGTAAAGTTATAAGTAGACTACGAAGGCGCAAAGGTCAAAGAAACAGTTTAAATACTTTTCTAATCTATCAAATTAGTTTAGTTCGTTGTTGGTTCTTTCTGATTGGCTACTTTTATCAACTTTTTGCAATATATATTTCAGTCTCGAATTACTGAGCAAGTGTAGGATAGCTGTCAAGTGCCTGGAACTAATTGTACTCGTTTACTTGTTTAAAGAGAGGTTAACATTCTCTTGTTTTAATTTAAGTTGCAGAGAACACTGGTAAGTAAATTCACAATAAGAAATGGCTTGTCCATGATATTATACAGAGACAAAATGAAATAACAATTTAAAATTGCTTGTCCTTGAGAATAAGTGGGTAGAGTATGATAAGCGGACCTGGTTTTTTACTTCGAAATTAAACGATATTTAATTTAATACTCATCGATATAATCAACCAATAATAATTAATTTGAACAACTAAATATTAAACTACAAAATTAACTACTAAATATTATTACAACTAAATTTGTATCTAAATCATCTGCACCAACTGTACACTCATTTTCATATTTTAAGCACAATTTGTTCTATAAGTAACTTCTTTTAAATAAATAATGATAGTTAACTTTAACACAAATATGATTTAATACATGTTTGTTTTGTTGTTACATTTTCTTTATTATTTAAACAACATTATTCCTGTCACCTGTCCAAGTTTTATCGGTTGATTAAAGGTGTTTGTTCCTTTATTATTTATGACATGAAATTGTTTAAACTATTTTTATTAATTTGAGACAAGTGACTTTAATTTTATATTTTAGACGTATATGTTTTAGATAGTTCTGTTATTCAATATATAAAGTATATTCAATTCAATATATAGTGATTTTAATATGTGATGTAAAAACCGGCTCCGCTTATTGTACTCTGCCCAAATAAGTAATACAGTTCTTGTAAAGCTTTAATAATGGACTACTCTATATGCTGGTGTGCTGAGGTTGTTTAATAGTGTGATATAGATACTGTAACCTAATCACATAGCGAAAAACATTTGATATTACTGTCTGTTTGAGTGTCACGGCCAGTTGCCAGCCGCTTGGTGCCAGTCATATTCCGTACAGTTTTGAGGAAAAATCCAATGTACACCAATCATCTGAGTTTCATAAATCTTTTTCAGCAATAAAGTAACGAATATGATATATATTTGGGTAGAGTACGATAAGCAGAGCCGGTTTTTATATCGATTAGTACAATCATCGATACTTAATATTCATTTATTGAATATGGGTTTATAAATCATGGGTGGGGTACGATAAGCGAACCCAGTTTTTTTAATCAAATAATGTAATCATCGATACCTGATATTCGTATCTCCTAGACTATCAATCGATATAAAAGTATCTATAGTCCTCCACATCAATAATATGTTTTAAATTAAAATATGAATTTAATGTTTACAGTGATCAAACAAATTATTATAACCAAAATTAGGAAAACTGAAGACGACCATATTTACTCCTCTCACAGTTACAGTTGTTTCTTTCCCACAAATTTCACATAATGGGTTTTTCGGTACGAGTCTAACATGTTGAAGCCACGAAGAACATGTCTTACCGTCTTTCAAAGCAATGTCGTGTAGTTTTCTAAGATTGACTGCCATTTTTAATATACAAATGTTACTTATATAAAATTGAAATATTACCTTACTTGTATTATTTTAAAGTGTTTACAGCTGCTAATATAGATTATTTAAGTTAATTGTTAAAAATAATTAATCAGTATCAATTGATTATATCGATGATTATGATTAAGTAATATCGTTTACCAATTTCGATATAAAAAACCGGGTCCGCTTATCGTACCCTACCCTAAATCATATCAAGATATCTATAGTCATAATCATAATATAATCTTTTAAACAATAAATGAGCTCTAACGATCAAACGTAAACAATCAAAACTGGAAATGGGAAAATCTCATAAATAATAATGAAAAGATAACAACATAAACATTTATAACAGGAAATACTTTTTTCTCCTGGGTAGCAATGATTAACCGCTTTTGAGAAGTTATTGAAGCATCTTCTCTGGAAAACCGTACTTCTCTTCTGTACACATACAGAGATGATCTGCAAGCAGGTCGGCTGGTATGCCACTTTTTAAACTTTGTTCATGGTCCTTCGCGAGTTTTCAATTGTCTGTTATTATCTAAAAAAGAAAATGGGTTTATTATACATATGAAAAAGTATTTATAGTTCATACAAGTTAGTTATTTTTCAAAAATCATAATCGGTTGGTTATAACGAAAGTCATAATTAAGTAATATCGTTTGTCAATATCAATATAAAAAACGGGGTCCGTTTATCGTACCCTACCCATATATTCTAATAATGTTGAAACAAAAATATTTTAAAAAACATTAAAATTGAGTTTTAGAAAATACACTTTTTTACTGTGTTATAAAAAAAATAAAAACCAACTTTTGTGTATTTAATATTTATTAAATACTGATTTTTATAATGTCCCATATAAAAAGCCATATATACCAACAGTTTCAAAACCAAAAATTAATAGGCAATGCGACCAAATGTAATATTTTACACCAAAATGCTGTGCTTGGACATGTTTTTTTTGTGTGAAATATCTATTTAATTAATTTGTATATCTTTTTTGTCTTTCGTTGTGTGTAGTTTATAAACTATAGTACAGTAATACATAAGTAGTATTTTGGACATGTTTTTTTTTTGTGTGAAATATCTATTTAATTAATTTGTATATCTTTTTTGTCTTTCGTTGTGTGTAGTTTATAAACTATAGTACAGTAATACATAAGTAGTACTGTAGTAATTAATTTTGTTTTTAATTAAACAAATATGTAATGCAAATACTATTGTTAGGCCTAATGCTCTTTTTTACAGTTATTTACTAAGTTTTGATACATAAAATATATTGTCTTGTAGGTTACTTGTAATTAACTAATCTGATCATTGACAATGTTTTCTTTGCACATTTCCATAATAATGTCAAAAGAAATATTAACTATAACTTACTGTAATAATGTAATACAACACTGAAAAGAATGTAAGCAATGTTCTAATTTATTTAAAGTACAACAGTATTAACATGTAAGCCCTAAATACTTTGTGGCTACTAAACGCTTGTTGGTGAAGCCTATCAGTCAAAGGGCTTGAAAAATTTCACTTCTGTTTGTCCGCACAATATCTCAAAAACAAACCGGTCTATAGACAAGAAACTTCATTTCTGTATATGCAACACAGAGTTCGATGACAGTGCATGTCACTCCATAGGATTTGGCTACATTAGTCTACATGCGTAACCATGACGGCAACAACAAGAAATAGCAGAATAAATAAACTGAATACAGTCATATTAGATTTTGTCATGTGACATTAAAACATATAGCCTACTAACTATCCTAATACATATTAATTACTTGGTGTGTACCATTAGGGTAAAAAGATAAGTGTTAGACTTTTATTATTTAATATGTTCACAACGGCGGGTTTTGTCTGTATTATTTTATTTGCCATATAGAATTTTTCAATTATAATGGGAAAAAAATCCGTAATTGGTTTTTTTATTTTAAATGTCTATGTGTAACGAGAAAAGTATGTTTTGCAACTGTGCACAAAACAATTATTTCAATATGTTTTTTCCAACTTTTCTCTGTGTACCCCTAGAGGTACCTCAAAAAATAAATTTACCTAAAAAATGAAGCAATCGTGCGCCCAACGGGGTACACGTTAGTCTGAGGTGTTTATTCAAATTTAACAAACCAACCAAGACATGCAAACAATAAAAACGCAATAAGGAAATGCATTGCAACATGTATACCATCAGGTGCACAATGCGCTTTACGAAAGCCTGGTGTGTACCCGATTGGGTACACAAAGGCAGTTATATCGTGTGTACCCGATGGAGTACACAAAGGCAGTTGTATAGTGTGTACCCGATGGAGTATACATCGTGATGAACGTGTTAAACACTGCTATGAAACCCACTTAATAAACGAAAAAGTGAATGTAGGCTTATTATGTGGAGATATTTAAAGAAAAATTTTTTCTTTAATTTTGTATGAAACCCAATTGCTACATAGACAAGAATGAGTTCTATTATGGTGCAAGTCCAAACATGGATTAGCTGATCATAATTGAAGTCAATCACTTAGAAAACTAACACTATTTCCTTTTTGTCTACCAGGAAGATATAAACTTCTTGTCTTTTTGAAATTCTGTCCGTCTATCTGTCTGCAGGATATCTGAAAAATTAAATGAGCCGTAGGCTTGAAATTTTGCATGCAACCTCAACGAAGTTTGTTATGCAACACATGGTGTGGCATAATTCTACCACTTGTTTATATAGCAGATGAATGAAATCGTATATTTACGGCAACAGGTGATGTTTTGTTTATGACAACAGATGCAGAGATGGGTAAAATTGACAATTGTATTAGGCTTGGGGTGTATAGGAGGGAATTCAGATGATGCACCAGGCACCATGAGATATTTTTGTGCAGGCTGCTCGTCATTTAAACAGAAGAAAACTTAACTAGTTAGCTAGGTCTTAGTTGTGGGATTTCTGTCCAATTAAATCAATCCAATGAATTTAGAATCATTAGGTATATTCACATTTTACGTAATTTTACTATTAAACATTTTATATTTTGATCATGTCGTTACTTTGGTCTTTTATTCTGGTATTGTATTTCAATTGAACCTACAGAACTCTGTTTTTCAATTCATAACTTATGCATCTTTATGCTAAGTCTTTGTCAGTACATGGTTTGGATCAAATGAATGGTTTCCATCTCTGACTACAACCTCGTCCTTCAACCATATAATATCTCTTATTATAACAATATCAAATATTCTTTGTTTCTTTGATACTTTGAATCATTATAGATGCTTTATTACATAGTTGTGGATAATTAATAAAGTACTTCAGTTTGTCCATGTTTCCGTTTTTGTTTCATTTTATTTAACATAATTCCTAATACATAAAATAATAGTGGTTTTCTGAATAATAAAAATAATAATAATTTATTGTTGAGTAAATTTGTCTCAGTGTCTGTCTGAGCTTTGTTGTATCAACTTAGAAAGTTTTCTGTTGTATAAACATTTTTCTAATAAAAATGCTTTAATTGTAACTTAGACATCTATTATAATAAATTATAGAATTTTAATTAGGCTATACTAAAACTTGAACTGTTATTATAATCATGGTCTCAAGAATATCATCTCTGTTTAATTTTTCTTTTAGATGATAAAATGAAACAACTAGAGTCACCTGTGGTAATAGCAGCTTCTGTGACGCTAGCTGCAGTTATATTTGCGGGAGTATTCTTTTGGCGTCAGAAGAAGAAGCAAACATTCTTTTATTCTGAGCGTTCACTTGAAGAAATAGAGGTTCCTTCGAAATGGACAAAAGTTGGAGAAGTTAGTGATCTCGTTATTTATCCACTGAAAGGAGCTCAAAAGAAACATCTGGAGGAAGCTCAGTTTACAGAACGTGGGCTGCGAGAGATGCAGTCCAATAAAATTTCGTTACAAGACAGGTTTGATCAGCTTATATATTATATTATAACAATAGTCCTTTTCTTTGCACATACTAATTTGTGTTTAGATCATGTAAGAGTTTCATATCTTTGTCTAAATGTAAAATAACAAATGTTCAATTTGATGAAGGATAAAATACCACCTGTACAGAATTTGTAGAAGTTGGTCTTCTTTTTTTATGTGTGTCATATTTAAAAACAAATTCTTTCCATCTCTCTATTTTTGCTATATGGGAGTAGGACATTATGAAACCCATAGTAATTATTTTTTTCCTGTATTGAATGCCTCTTGACATATGTTTTGTCCCAAAGTTAATATGAGGAGACAGTGTATACATTTTGTGATGTATCATTTTTTTAAATTATTCTCAAGGGAAAGAGACAGTTGCCTCTGCACGTAGTCCTAAAAGAACATTTGCGCCTCCCTTACTTATGTTTGTGCCCTCAGAATCTGAGACTTTTACAAAAGCCAATCAAATTAGAGGGCTCCTGTTCTCTGTTGTCCCTGGGGCTGAGAACATACGTCCCTATGAATTTGTTTCTACTTTTTGATATGGCAGGACAGTTTAGTCATATGTGTTCCACTGATTCTTCTGCTTCTCCGCAGTCTGCATTCATCAGTCTGACTGAGACCCACCCTCATAAGATGTTTTCTAAGGGGGACATGTCCTATTAACATCCCTAATATCAATCTTATATCCTCCTTACTTTGTTCTAGGAGAGTTACCCCTCTTTATCATAAAGAGAGATTAAACATTTTAGATTGTCTTAGTCCTTTTTTTCTGAACCACCAGACTAGATGTAATAGCCATTGTACTTCATATAATAACTGAATATAGTTCTTTAGAAGATTATGTTATTGTTTTTTTGTTTTACTGATTATTTGAGAAAATCTCAAACTTTTTTAATTTCTTCAATTAAGCACTAAAAAAACATTTTTTAGAAAAACACTAAAAGGAATTTTGGATAGACATTTGGTTCATATAAAAATGAGACATTTCACATAATTATACAACAAAAATAAATGTATAAAAATGCATGAGGTTTAACATTGCTCTTATGGAATAAAAATTCAGATCATTTCACTACAGCTAGCTCAGTTCTTATATTTCTGACATTGTATTTCTGAGTCTAGCTTTAAACCCACGTTAACAAATTTTAATGTTTGTGATAAAATACATGCGTTATAAAATTGTAATTAAACCTGTATTTGATTAATTATTAAGTTACTCTATTAATCTAATGTTCAATTTCCATTTCAAAGCTCTCAGAGTAGAGTATTAGTTCAAGATCTTATTAAGACAGTTAGCATTATATTACTATGACAAGGTGTTAAGCTAAATGCATTAGGTTATTGTGCATTAGTACTAAATTTATTGATATAATTAATTTTGAGATTTCACTGTTAACACACTTATTGTGGCACCTTGCTCTGGTTATCCTAAAGCTGGTGCCGTGGTGGTACATGTACCAGTGGAGGTGTTAAAGGAGCCTATTCAGTGATATTGTTCGTGTATATCTTAGAATCTGCTACATATTAACAAGTTTATTGAAAACGATCGTGGCATCTTAAGATCTGATAATGTGACTCTTCAATATGAATTACTCTTGATAATTTATTATGTTTGAGAATTTCTCAGAATCTGCTACATAACAACAAGTTTATTGAAAACACCCACTTGGCTGCAACTTAACATCTGATATGTGACTCTTCAATATGAATTACTTTTGATAATTTATTATGTTTGAGAATTTCTCAGAATCTGCTACATAACAACAAGTTTATTGAAAACGATCGTGGCATCTTAAGATCTGATAATGTGACTCTTCAATATGAATTACTCTTGATAATTTATTATGTTTGAGAATTTCTCAGAATCTGCTACATAACAACAAGTTTATTGAAAACGATCGTGGCATCTTAAGATCTGATAATGTGACTCTTCAATATGAATTACTCTTGATAATTTATTATGTTTGAGAATTTCTCAGAATCTGCTACATAACAACAAGTTTATTGAAAACGATCGTGGCATCTTAAGATCTGATAATGTGACTCTTCAATATGAATTACTTTTGATAATTTATTATGTTTGAGAATTTCTCAGAATCTGCTACATAACAACAAGTTTATTGAAAACGATCGTGGCATCTTAAGATCTGTTAATGTGACTCTTCAATATGAATTACTCTTGATAATTTATTATGTTTGAGAATTTCTCAGAATCTGCTACATAACAACAAGTTTATTGAAAACGATCGTGGCATCTTAAGATCTGATAATGTGACTCTTCAATATGAATTACTCTTGATAATTTATTATGTTTGAGAATTTCTCAGAATCTGCTACATAACAACAAGTTTATTGAAAACGATCGTGGCATCTTAAGATCTGATAATGTGACTCTTCAATATGAATTACTCTTGATAATTTATTATGTTTGAGAATTTCTCAGAATCTGCTACATAACAACAAGTTTATTGAAAACGATCGTGGCATCTTAAGATCTGATAATGTGACTCTTCAATATGAATTACTTTTGATAATTTATTATGTTTGAGAATTTCTCAGAATCTGCTACATAACAACAAGTTTATTGAAAACGATCGTGGCATCTTAAGATCTGATAATGTGACTCTTCAATATGAATTACTCTTGATAATTTATTATGTTTGAGAATTTCTCAGAATCTGCTACATAACAACAAGTTTATTGAAAACGATCGTGGCATCTTAAGATCTGATAATGTGACTCTTCAATATGAATTACTCTTGATAATTTATTATGTTTGAGAATTTCTCAGAATCTGCTACATAACAACAAGTTTATTGAAAACGATCGTGGCATCTTAAGATCTGATAATGTGACTCTTCAATATGAATTACTTTTGATAATTTATTATGTTTGAGAATTTCTCAGAATCTGCTACATAACAACAAGTTTATTGAAAACACCCACTTGGCTGGCAACTTAAGATCTGATATTGACTCTTCAATATGAATTACTCTTGATAATTTATTATGTTTGAGAATTTCTCAGAATCTGCTACATAACAACAAGTTTATTGAAAACACCCACTTGGCTGCATCTTAAGATCTGATAATGTGACTCTTCAATATGAATTACTCTTGATAATTTATTATGTTTGAGAATTTCTCAGAATCTGCTACATAACAACAAGTTTATTGAAAACACCCACTTGGCATCTTAAGATCTGATAATGTGACTCTTCAATATGAATTACTCTTGATAATTTATTATGTTTGAGAATTTCTCAGAATCTGCTACATAACAACAAGTTTATTGAAAACGATCGTGGCATCTTAAGATCTGATAATGTGACTCTTCAATATGAATTACTTTTGATAATTTATTATGTTTGAGAATTTCTCAGAATCTGCTACATAACAACAAGTTTATTGAAAACACCAACTTGGCCGCAACTTAATTTCTGATAGAGATTTCTTCAATGATGAATTATCTTTGATCATTTATTATGTTTAAGTATTTCTTAGAATCTGCTACATATCAACAAGTTATTAACTCACCCACTTGGCCGCATCTTAACATCTGATAATGAGACTCTTCAGTATGAATTAATCTTGATAATTTATAAAAAAATTTAAATATGCTCAAATAATTTGTATCAAAAACAATAAATTTCAATAAACTTGTATTTGTTAGATGCCTAATGAAATTATTATATTCAAAACTTGTATGTAGCTTCTCAGTTAGCATATTTATTTGCACATTGTAGGTTCATTGCACTTTGAACAACATCTATCTTTAGATGTTTTATAAATTTGAAGCACTCTTTTATTTGTGTTTCTGTACTGGCTCTTTCTGCCACATTTATTCCTTTCAAAAATTCCTGTTTACTTCACAAATACTTAGAACAGAAGTAAGAATTTATAACTTATTTTATGAGTCACTGCTCCACTATTTAGTGCTTTACATGAACGTTTAAAATGGTCCCTTTTCATCCATTCTATGGGGTGTTCATTAAAAGTGTTCCAATACTTTAGGATTTTATTCTACATATAAAAATGAATAAAAAAGCTCATGTAGACGTTGAAATTATTCCATCAAAATAACTCAAAAACGATTAACGTCCGCCATTTTAAAATGGGTTAAAGGATATTGTTAATATTTTATTTTCAAAAAGGTCTACCAAAGTTTAATATAATTCTCAAGTTTCATAACTTTATCTTAACTTGTTCAAAAGATATAGTTTTTTTATAAAAAACACATACAGATCTACCTTCATATGAACTTTTTTTCTACTTTTTATGTGTAGAACAAAATTCCAAAGTATTGATTGGAAAACTTTTACTGATCACTCTGTATATAAATATGTGTGAGTTGTTTAGGAAGTTGTTTTGCCATCTTGATGCTATATAGATGGAGACAGAAACATTATCCTGGTGGCGCTGTGTAACTATGGTCAGTATTCTGGGAGTGATAACGTGTTCTGTCACTCTATATGATCTGAACTAGAGTTCTAAAAGGCTGCAACAATTGAATCTCCAACCAACTATGAGATTTGTTGTTGTTAGATTTCCTTGAGCAAAAACTGCAATTCATGAAGAGTTATCATGAATGTGTTTACATAATATGGAGAAAAAAATTATAAAAAATGTTGCAGTAAGAAAATGTTCCAGTGTTTTTTATTAATATGCATTAGCATTCATGATGAACAGTATAGTAGCTGGGCATCCAGTGTTTCAAAACCTTGTTCACAAAAATCGGTGGAAAAGTATGGAAAATCGAATTGTCATTATTACAAATCATTTTTGTTCTAATGATCATTTATTTCCAAATGTTAAGCAATTTGTTTGCATTTGGTTTACGTTTCCAATTTACTTTCCCATCAAGTTATTGTTAATGGGTGGTCAAGTGCAGATTTAACAGAGTCTCATTCACTAGCATTGAACATCTTTCAGCTATCTATGATTACAGATTAAATTTAAAGATTAGTTATGTATGAAAATAGATAAATAGATGCCCTTAGAAATTTCTTACTTAGAAAGCTATAAATTTATGAGTATTTTCATTTACAGAAGAAGCTTACTTCCTGAATGACACTATTAAGTTTCACAACAAATTTAGGGTTTTGTAGGTTTTTTATAGATAGTCATTCACTGTCTTATTTTTAATTTCATGTTATCTAACAAGATAGTCTGATATATGTAATCCCAATTCTTTGTTTCAACATGCTTCTGGATCTAACCAATCATTCCCTCATAATATTATATTTGTATGTATGATTTTTTGATAATTTTGTATCTCCAATCATAGCAGATGCTCCATTATATATTTTTGCATATTACCATAAACCCTAGCTAGAAATCATCTTTAGTAAAGCAATTCAGTTTAGCCTATATAACTTCTTGTTGATGTTTGCTCTTTTTTGAGTATCTTCCATTATTGATCATTAAAAAAAAACATCACCAATAACTCTGTTACTAAATTTTACATGCATATAATACATAAAACAATTTTTGTTCCTTGGAATACTGTTATTAATAATTCGATGACGGTTTCTATAAGTTCGGATCATAACCTATCTAATTTTAATTGACATCAGTTGTTTGTCTTTAACCTTCACAACTATCTCATATTGTATGGTATTAAATCTAATACATAATATAATTCAATTTTTAATGTTTTTTTATGTTGTAATGCTTTATGTGCTTAATGTCTTGTTATTGTAATATAAATTTACTTAAGTGACAGTAATGTTCTAGTAAATGTTGAAGCAGTCTTTCAATACAATTTACAATTTTGCAGAGGTTTTGTTGTCTTTACTGAAGATAATCAGTTTATAAATGTCAAGAAAAACATCAAGCTATTGTTAGTGGATACTGAAGCTGTAGATGAGGCAAGAGTACGATTTTCATTCCCAGACTCCGAGGACCTTATTGTGAAGTTACCTATCGACAAGTCTACATTAAATAAAATTGGGTAAGTAAAACTTGCTCAAACTTTGTTTACGATTTCTGTGTGATTGTAGCATAATTCACAGAAACTATGCCAAGTAATCGTTAATTTATAGAGGCTAGGTCTAGTAAGCATTGAAAGTTACATAGTAGCGAGATAAATCCTTGTTACATGCTACGATAATGATTTCATTTTATAATTTATTTATTGATCTTTATTTTTGTTTCTAGTCACAAATAAAATAATTATTTCCTCATGTTGATGAAGTGGTAGAAAGGTGTACTTTTATATCTGGAAGCTAAGGTCCCGAGTTGTAGTGATTCAAAACCACTGGACAAAGTAAATGGTTTTATTAGAACTGTCAGGACAACATGATTTGGTACTGCAGTAATTTTTATTGTAGCGGATTTTGAACTGAAATGCTGCATTAATATTGCATAACATTATTTTCACCTTCATTCCAGATACAACAGGTGATATATACTAAGTGAGACTTTTAACAATATGATGTGCCTCGAATTGAACTCATTAAAAGAGAGAACACTTAGATCAAACTGTGGTCTTGAATTACAATTATCTTGAATTCGCAAAAGTTCCACCACAGAATCTACTCAGCACTTAATTGAGGTGCAATCATATACACACACAGTTTCCATTTTGAAAAAAATACTTAAATATATTATATATTTTCAATAGAATGTTCATTTCTTTTTCATAAATATTGAATTATTTAAAGATACTGTTATTTTTATCCATTTACTTAATAACAACATTTTGCCTATTACAGGCTCTGAATTAACCTTCTTTATGTGTGTGCCATAATTTTTTTAAACCAAAACAAAAATGTGACACAATGTACTGAAAAAATCACATTTTATTTCTCTCTTGTGTACCCAATTTGTTTGGATATTTTAAAAAGACCCATTACAGTAAAACTCTGGTTAACCAAATTCAGATCAACCAAAACAGTTTTATGAATGATAATATGTGTATAAATAATCAAGCAATATACACATATAATAGCAAGTATATTCAACAGCAGAACACTGTCTCAATCCTCTGCCTCTGGCAGAAGAATATGTGTGTGACACATCTGCTGGGAAAATAATGTGTCCTTGATATGATTCACCTCGCCCTCCCTCACCAACCACCATTTTGTTGCATCCCGCCAGTGCCTGCTGACTTACGTCACTGCTATTAGTCGTCTCCTCCACTCTTGCCACCATTCCCAAATTAAAACTTACAGAAATTGTTTGTGCATAATTCATTTCCCCTATGCACCCATTCCAGTTGGTTATTTTTAGATGTAGTTTGGTGAACCAAAAACTTTGGTTATCCAATATTACTGTGCCCCCTTTGTCAGTTAACCAGACCAGGGTTTTACTGTATTTACTTATATGTTTCAGAGATAGATATATTTACTGTACACTAAAATAATAAATGTGGACTCTCATAATACTTACTTCTAAACTATTTCAATGAAAAATATGAACACGGAAGTGGTTTTTAATGTAATAGATTATAAATAATAAGTTTTTATTTAGTAATAATCCTATTACCTTATTGCCAAATCCTATTTCAGTTAACAGTCACTGTACTGTTATCATCCTGAAAAATGATTACACTATACAATATCAACCTTGTGTGCATTTACTACTTGTTAGGTTGTAGTATGATGTAATAAAGTCATTATCTTATCAAGTTTTTGCCTCTCATAAGCTAGTTCTTATCTAAGCTACAAGATTTGTTTGTTACTGTTAGTGCATTACAAATTATTATAATTCTTCAATGACAGTTAAATACATGAAATACATAAATACAAAATAAATTACTTTTAACCCCACATATTTTATTTCTTTTCATACATATGTAGCATAAAAAATAAAGGAATTTACTGTCGCCTTGACATGTACAGTGATGTAAAATATATACACTGAAATAAGTACTTTTGTTCAAGATAAACAGTATCATACTTTTATTACATCATATACCTATTCCATGACATATCTTCTTGTCTCATGGTGCTCTCAGATTGGAGTCTTTTAATACACAAGTGCTAAGATCCCCCCAATCTGGTGGACGAGTCATGCACAAAAAATGTAAGTGCTGCAGTATTTTATGCATGTATCAGACACACAAGTGGAGAACATTCCAATTTTTTGATACTCAAGTCAGATAAGTTTTCAGTGCTTCAGTCTGGTGCACAAGTCATATACAAAAGTTGTGAGTGCTGCAGTCTTTTATGCTTGTATCAGACACACAAGTGGAGAACATTCCAATTTTTTGATACTCAAGTCAGATAAGTTTTCAGTGCTTCAGTCTGGTGCACGAGTCATATACAAAAGTTGTGAGTGCTGCAGTCTTTTATGCTTGTATCAGACACACAAGTGGAGAACATTCCAATTTTTTGATACTCAAGTCAGATAAGTTTTCAGTGCTTCAGTCTGGTGCACGAGTCATATACAAAAGTTGTGAGTGCTGCAGTCTTTTATGCTTGTATCAGACACACAAGTGGAGAACATTCCAATTTTTTGATACTCAAGTCAGATAAGTTTTCAGTGCTTCAGTCTGGTGCACGAGTCATGTACAAAAGTTGTAAGTGCTGCAGTCTTTTATGCTTGTATCAGACACACAAGTGGAGAACATTCCAATTTTTTGATACTCAAGTCAGATAAGTTTTCAGTGCTTCAGTCTGGTGCACAAGTCATATACAAAAGTTGTAAGTGCTGCAGTATTTTATGCTTGTATCAGACACACAAGTGGAGAACATTCCAATTTTTTGATACTCAAGTCAGATAAGTTTTCAGTGCTTCAGTCTGGTGCACAAGTCATGTACAAAAGTTGTAAGTGCTGCAGTATTTTATGCTTGTATCAGACACACAAGTGGAGAACATTCCAATTTTTTGATACTCAAGTCAGATAAGTTTTCAGTGCTTCAGTCTGGTGCACGAGTCATATACAAAAGTTGTGAGTGCTGCAGTCTTTTATGCTTGTATCAGACACACAAGTGGAGAACATTCCAATTTTTTGATACTCAAGTCAGATAAGTTTTCAGTGCTTCAGTCTGGTGCACGAGTCATATACAAAAGTTGTGAGTGCTGCAGTATTTTATGCATGTATCAGACACATAAGTTGAGAGCACTCCAATTTTTTTGGTACTCAAGTTAGATCATCAAGTGGAGAGTAAGTTCTCACCAGATCTAGTGTATGTGTAAGATACTTGAAAATATGTTCTAAGCAAACTGTTTATAGTATCTCTAGTACTGAAATCATCTCCTCCCATTCCAATATGGCAGTGAAAAATATATTATGTGTGATCTATATGAGATTTGAGCTAAATGAAGCTAAGTGAAAGTTTTTGCAACCTGCAGGTAGTACAACTTCAAATAAACAGGTGATCAATGCCTAAATTCCTATAGTTGTTGCTGTGGCTGTTTGCTTGGTTGTAGCTGACAGCAATGTAGTCTGGTCTTACATCAGTTTCAGAGGTCAAGAAATAATGCAAGGTTATGCAGCAAAAATTTACATACTTTCATGCCCACTCGATTATTGATGTATGCTATTTTTAAAAAAGTAGTATTCTTATCTTGTGTATTACTCAGTTATTTCAAATTTGCTGGATTGAGGTGATTTTGCCCTTTGAACAGAAAGAATTGAATATGTAAACCATTAACTTTTATCATTTTAGGGAATCAAGTAATATTCATAGTTTGAAATTGATTATATGCATTAACAATCTGAAAATATTGTAGGTTTGGGCGTTTTGAAGAATATTAATCTAATGAGTTACCACTTTATTTGGTTTCTTGTTTCTTTATGAGATGGCAAACACATTTCAGATCATGTTTTACCAGTTTAAATTTTTTTTGTAGCTTTGATTTCAAGCAGACAGTTGAGACACTGGACTGTGGCGACGAAGCGGCGACTTGGTTCTCACAAAGGCTTCTCAACCAGCAGACTGGACTCAGGCTGGGCTGCTTTATCAAGTCTCTGGTCAATCAGAGGATTGTGAAGGATGGTCTAGTGGAAGAATACTCCAAGTACTACAAAAAACTTCATGGGGATTATCTGGTAACATTGAATTGTTTTTGTTAGTTGAAAATAGAATAATAATTATTATTACAATCCAAGATCTAACTTACAAATATTATACATGTGTTCTTGTTCGAGCACTATACTTGCGACATTGAATTTACATTCTTATAAATTTGTTAGTTAGACTTTGTTTTCATTGAACTTCTAATAGAAGCAAAAACAAACTTTACCTTTTATTTAAATTCCGTTTCTCAAAATGTATTAATTTACCTGAAAAGTGTTTCTGAACTAAAAATTATATCTTCAGTGCGAGTCTCAAAATTAAAATTGAAATACGCTGGCTTAGACAAAACTCGTGTCTTATCTCTATCACGTTGGTGTTGAGAAATTAAAGGGATGGATTTAGGAATATACCAGCTCTGTCGGTGACTCGGACCCTGTCTTAAGAAGGTTGGAAATAACACTAGTTTAACTGTCAACCCTATGTTACCAGACATGTTAGGATAGAAAGTGCACCACCACTTTGCCGGCAACTCTGATATAATCATTCACCAACAACCATATGTTCCAAGGTGGTACAGTAGTACGCAGGTCTAATTAAGCCTGACTGCATTAAACATACATTGGCTTTGCCAGCATCTCAGGTAACACTAATTCATCGTTAATTAACCAAAGTGAGTGGAGAAAAGTAACTGTGCAACACATCCTAAAATAGCCTAGAGAATTCACTGATACACTCAGAAATCACAGTGTAGAGCAGAGCAGAAGACCATCATGTAATGGAGTGGTTGAAAATAAAAGAATACAAATATGTGAAATAGTTATTATACTGACAGACATGTCAGTTAGTAGTTATTATTCATTCCTGTAGAATTGAACCGTTACAACCTTTCGGATTTCTCTCAGGGAGCATACTCTGACATTGCCAGTTATATGCTGATGGGCGAAGAGTCACTGAAGGATCTGAACAATCGTCTGGCCAAACCAGTTTCACACATCAACTTCAGGCCCAATATACTAGTGAAAGGTTCTCCGGCATTCAGCGAAGATTGTTGGGATTGGATCAAGATTGGCGACAATGTATTTAGGGGCTTTAAGTATTGCACCAGGTAAAGTTCATTCCATAATTCATTTCTATATAGTTGAGTGTTTCTTTGTGTAGTGTTATACATTATCTTTACACTTTACTTACATTATTACAGAGTAAAGTAAATTAACTATTAACAGGTGAGAATTGTATAAATTGCTTTGGTTTTTTTTAGTAAAAACTATACTTTAAGAAATAATAGTTGTTTGACAGATTAAATACAGGGTGTATCAAAAAGAATCATCCGATTTGGCATGTCTATATTTCGAACAGTAGTAAATATATACAATTACTAATTTTTTTGGCTGAAAGGAAAACTCATAAAGTTTTTTTCATACCTTTTCAAAGGTGTTCAATATGTCCACTTTTAGATACACAGCATATGTCTATGCAGTATTCAAATTCATCCCACACTGCAGCGAGCATGTCCTGAGTTACTGATTCCACTGCTGTTGTAATGCGATTCCTCAGCTCATCCATTGTTGTTGTTAGCGGTACATATACAGAGTCTTTGATGAAACCCCACAAGAAAAAATCACATACAGTAAGGTCCGGTAACCTCGGAGGCCAGAAATGTAAGGATGCGTCATTTTGTCCAGTGCGGCCAATCCACCGGTCACGAATTCTTTGATTTAAATATTGCCAGATGCCAATGTGGCGGTGCCCCGTCCTGTTGATAAATGAAGTCGTTCAAATCAGTCTCCAATTGGGGAAAAAGATAATTCTCAAGCATATCGAGATATGTTATTCCTGTAACAGTGTTCTCAGCAAAGGACGCGCTCCACGTCTTCATCGGACACTCTGGGACAGGCCGGTGACTTGCCTTTACACAGACAACCTGATTCTTTAAATTGTGCATACTATCATCTAATGCTCTGTGATGTAGGAGGATCAACACCATACTTATTAAGAAAGTCACACTGAACAGTTATTACAGACTCACACTGCGAAAAAAGGTAGAACACAAAACGCTTTTTGTGGTGCAGATGCCATTTTCACTAGAAATGAAGTAGGCGTTCACTCAAGCGCGCTGCTGCTACCTAGTGGGAACCATGTAAAGCTTTAAAAGATACTCTTTTCAATTGTATGTAGTTGGCGCATTTAACTCAACAAACAGAATAGTTATGAATTTATTAAATTGGATGATTCTTTTTGATACACCCTGTACATGTGAAGGAAGCTTCATTTTTCCAAGCATTTGCCATCATTCAGTGATACAAAAATAATCAGTAACAGTACGTTTCGAGTGGTTGGTCGGTGAGTCCAGACCTATTTTGACCTGTATTCTGTAGTTCAGTTTTAATAATTATGGGTGTGTTTTGCTTTTTTAAGTGCATATTTTAGAGTTAGTGTGCATGGAGTTGACATGCAACATAGTTGTCATGATTCCTGACTGTGTCACAGCACTCTGGTATGATTTGTTTAGTTTAACCTAGATTGTAGTTTTGTGTTAGGTTAGGTTATTCATGTAGTTTTACTGATATTTTGTATCACTAAACAATGGCAAATGTCCAGAAAAATTCAGTTTCCTTCAAATCCTTCCATCGTCAAAAACAAACTTTAAATAGATGTATTAATTAAGCACTCTCAAACATCACAAATAATAAAATATAAGATATAGTCTTAAGTACAATCAGGCTGGAAAGAAACGAAAGAGGCAGGCAAAGAGCATGAATGACGTACACAGTGAAAATGAGGAGACATGACAGAAATAATGGAGTTTGAAAATCTGTTTTAGTGTTCCTGTTCATATCATTTTTATCACTTTGCGAATAACATAATCAAAAGTTTCAAATACAAAGATGATACTGGAATTTACTCTGGAATTAAAATGTTACAAATTTAAAATACTACTTTGGGATTTTTCCAGTAGTGCTTTTGACTTTATGTATACATGACGTTAGTAAAATACAAAGCTTTCTGTCAATCAATATCAACCAATTTATATATGAGAGATATAATCTATGGCAGTTAAAATTAAGTTAACTATTCCATTTAATTGAATTTTTCTAATAATTACGCAATTAAAATAAATTTATACCTGTTTATAATCCTTATAGATTAATTTTCAGACTCTGTCAACTCAATAGTTATATTTAATGTAAAATGTTAAATAAATAAACGATTGTACAGGTTCAGTTTACACGTGTATAAAGTATTATATAATCATGTTATAATAATCATGAAGATGTCTGTATATTCGTTTTAAGATAACAAATTAGATAACATTAAGATAATATATTACAGATGCATTGTGACAACAATCAACCCTGATACTGCTGAAAAGGATCCTAAATTCGAACCTCTCATGACTTTGAGGAAGTAAGTTTTTGTTTCATACAATTATGGTAAACATCTATTCTCACGTGTACTCTTCTTCAGTAGAAAAAAACTGGTGATAGAAAAATTAAACATTGCAATTTTGTCATGAATGTCTTGCTCGTACTGTCCTCACTATTTTTGATCTTCCATACACTCATATAGTACGGGACATATCATTGCAAGCCTTGGTATGTATAGCCAATTACCACACCCAACTTCCTCCCTCACCATACAGCATCACCACATTGTCATATCAGCTGATTCTCAACAATTACTCGATGTCTGGCTTCATTCCGGTTGTTTACATTTGTTATGTTCTGTGGTGTTAAATTATTTTGCATGTTTATGCTTTGTTCCGGTTATTTACACCCATAATGTTCTGTGGCATTTAATTATTTTGCATGTTTTTGCTTTGTTCCAGTTATTTACACCCATAATGTTCTGTGGCATTTAATTATTTTGCATGTTTTTGCTTCGTTCTAGTTGTTTACACCGTGTTCTGTAGTGTTAAATTACTTTCCATGTTTTTATTTATTAGTATTATTTCATCACATTCTTTGTCATAGTGTAAACACATGTTAATTTAAATTGTGAAGGTAAAGAATTTAGGAGGATAGATGAGAAGTAGAGATCACTCAATTGGTGAATTAAATTGATTATTCCATCACTAGATATTTTTTCATTACAGCTGGCAACACCGCACCACAACACAGGCTGCATTGATGTGTCTCACACTATAATTGTGTTTATTCAAACATTACATCTCATAACCTCATGTAGCAGCATGGAATTTTGGTGGAGGAGTAGCTCAGAACAGATCGGATGCGGTTTACAACGATCTGAGTTGACGTGGTTGAATAATGTAAAATAATGTATTGTTTTGACTTACTGTACAAGTTATTCATGTTGAGTCTTAATTGAGAATTAATGAATTGAGAATATATCCAATTTCAAGTGAGATTTCTAATTTTGTTTTTTGTCACGATTGGGGGATAAGCTAAATATACTCATAGCACAGTGTTAAATTTTTCTCTGCTATTTATAAGAAATACAAAATGTGTTGGATTAAGTAGATTATAATGTCCTAAAAATGGTTGATATCAGTAACATATTTTTCCTTTTTTCTGATTTTACTCTCAGTAGAATCACACCTAAACTCTTGAATATTTTAATACATAAGATGTTTTTTGGTACAATAAAAACAGGCAGCACATATTTTGACGTACTGGCAAAGTTTCTGTTGTACTATCTGTTTGTGATGTTGAAGTGAATGCATACTTCATTACATTTTTTGTCAACATAATCATAATATATGGTGGACCCTGTTGTTTTGCATGCTGCTTATAGTTTAATATTTTTTTAATTAATGGGAAAGAAGGTGGCTTGTTCACCTGATAACTATTAATACAATGTTACCTACTACATGTTATAAATAGTATGTCGCATACTAGTCTTACAGCTTATAGTATACTTATATTATGTAAATTTGGGTTGGCAGCACTGGCGATAATAGTCGAGACAAGGTTTTACATCGGTCCGTTGAATTCATTCAATAATCAATTTAATAAGAATCCTTGTATAATTATCTTTTCAGAATCAGCTATTAATGTTATCTGTTGTTTACCGCAGCAGCAATTAGTGCCGAACAACAGCCAAAACTCGCTTTTATCAGTTAGTTGTGCGTGCGGTCAGACAACGTGGTCGGCAGGCTTTGGTCGTTTGGTCATGGCAGGCTCGTGTCTTGTGTGTCGCAGTGACTGTGCGTGTTGTGCTCTATGACTGGGAAGAAAATCAACGAGTTCTTTTCTCAAACCCCTGGCCGTCAACTCAAGCGACAGCGTTCACACTCGTCACCCGGAGCAGTGGAGGAAGCAGTAGGCCTACAAGGTGCGGACATGGCTACCGGTCGTGTAGGTGATCTGAGTCAAGAGCAGTTGATGGAAGGGCTATCTCAACTATTGGACACTAAGTTGTCAAAATTAGCTACTAAGGATGATCTTTTAGCTTTATCGAATAAGGTCAATGCTCTGGAAGAGGAGAACAAAGCCCTTCACAAAGAATTGGTAATGTTAAAATCCAAGAGTAAGGTTATGTCGAACAAGCTGGTAGACTTAGAGGGAAGGTCCAGGCGAAATAATTTAATTTTTAAAGGGCTAAAATTTGATCAGAAGTCTGATTGTAAACAGGTTGTCAGGAAGTTTTGTGTGAACACGTTGAGGAGTGGTGACGGGTTGTGGGTGAACAGAGCCCATCAGCTAGGCCGAGACCGCAGCACTATTATTGCTCATATACCGGACGACGGGGATCTCGAGTACATAATGTCGCAGGTGAGAACACTAAAGGGCACAGGATTCGTCGTCCACCGAGATTTTCCTCGAGAAATTCGAGAAAAACGGGCCAAGTTGGTTGCTGTGCGGGCGGAGGTCGAGAGAGTCAGTGGGCGGCGCAGAATGCCTCTCGCCTTTGACCACCTAACCATCGAGAGTGTGCGGTTCACCTGGGAAGAGGGACGATTGATGGCGGGACGTGATGACGGGAGCCAGAGACTCAACGAACTGCTGGGTCATGACTTCTCCGACTTCTTGAGAAAACTGCAAGAGGAGCAACTTCGAGCTAGAACTCGCGCACCGGGAGTAAAGGGGAGAACAGAGAGCCAGGGGCGACAACATCAGCCGACATCGGAAGGTGACATCAGTGCGAACAACTCAGGCTGCGGGCAGTGAGGAGGACACGCCAATTCCATACCCCGGACGAGGCAGCAGGTCAACGTTAGTGCAGATGAATTCGATGGAGCAACAGAAGAATGTAAAATTTTAGTTTTTAATGTATGTGGTCTAAAGAATAAGGTGAGTGATGTTGGATTTAAAGAAATGATTAGAAATTACGATATAATTATATTTTTGGAAACTTTCATAACAGAACACGACAAAGATTTTATCTCAAACCATTTTAAAAATTATAGAATTCACTTTGATTATGCAACTAGAGTAGCTAATGTTGGTCGTTATAGTGGTGGATTAATTATTTTGTTCAATTTAGATTCAAAATTTAATTCAAAAATACAGTATATTCAAATAGAACACCTTAACTTTGTACAAATCAACACTGGAAGAAAAATTATATCGATTCTTCCACTTTATTTAAACTTTAATGGTTTGGAAACTATTTTTCGTAATGTAGAGTCCTTCTTTAAAGCAAATTTTATTAGCAATTTAGTTATTATGGGAGATTTGAACGCTCGAATTGGAACTGAACAAGATTTTAATATTTGTGAAACGTTCGGATTGACTAACTGCAGTTTAAATGAAAGTAGAAATTCAAAAGATCGGTTAGTAAATGTCAGAGGTAAAAAATGTTTAGAACTATTCGATAATTTGGGTCTAGTTATTTTGAATGGGCGATCTGCGGGTGATACTTATGGGGAATTTACTTTTGTGGGACCAATGGGGAATTCAGTTATAGACCTCGTGGCGGCTTCAATTAATTGTCTTGATATGATTAAAGATTTCAGAATTGTACCGTTCCCTAGTTCTGACCACTTGCCAATAGAGGTAACCCTCAGTGTGGACGCTCCTGTTGCTGTGGGAGGGGCGCGAGTGGGGGGCGAAACCCTACCGTTATTGCCGAAACTCAAATGGACACAAGGTGACGAGATTCATTATCGCGACAAAGTTGGTCGGGAAATTGCTCAGGTGCAGCTTGTCAATGACAATCAACTTAACATAAACAATATAATAAAATGTATTATTAAATCTGCTCACTTAAAAGAAACCTCGAACACATGTACTTTTTTCAGTGCTAAGCAGCCTTGGTTTGACCATGAATGTTTCACTGCTAGAAAGAAAGTATTCCGTTTACTTAATTTATTTAGAAAGTCAAATTCTATACAAGTTAAACAAAAATATTTAGAAGAAAATAAAAATTACAAATTAACGTGTAAAAATAAACATAAATTATATCTTGATAATATTATATATAATTTGTATAATGCATCTGATTCCAAAACATGTTGGAATGCAATCAATAGTTTTAAAAATCGAGAACCGAAGATAATCAGAAATTTGTCCCCTAACGAGTGGCTCGGACACTTCAGAAGACTCCTTAATCCGCCTCTGTTAGCTGCAAGCGTCAGCTATGCTAGCCCATATATTGCCGACGAGTTTCTCGATTGTAATTTTTCATTGCATGAGCTGGAAATAGTTCTGAAAAAGGCTAAAAATAATAAGGCGCCTGGATTAGACAGAGTGCCATATGAGTTTTTTAAAAACTCTCATATCAGTCTGAAAAACAAACTTTTGGAAATTTATAATAATATTTTTAATACGGGTGTAGTACCCGATAGTTTTAAGAAGTCTATTGTTTTTCCTTTGTACAAAAAGGGCGATGTAAATGACAGTAACAACTACAGGGGATTGTCTTTTATTGATTGTATTTGTAAACTATTTACCAGTATGTTGAATAATAGGCTATACAATTGGGTGAATGAAAAGAAAATGCTAACTGAATATCAGGCGGGGTTCAGAAAAGGATACTCTACAATTGATAATGTATTTAACCTTTCGAACATTATTAAACTCCAGCTATCAAACAAAAAAGGAAAATTATACTGCTTCTTTATTGACTTTTCTTCGGCTTTTGACGTCATCGACAGGAAAGCGTTGCAATTTAAACTATCGAATATGGGTATTTCAACGAAAATGTTAAATGTTCTAACTAATTATTATGATGGTACAAGTGCGAATGTATGGTGCAAAGGAGATAGATATAACTGAGAGTTTTGATACCAAAATAGGCTTAAGGCAAGGCTGTATTCTCAGTCCCTTAATGTTTTCGCTATTTGTGAATGATTTGCCCGAAGCGGTGGAGGGGGGATGTAGTTTTGGGAGTACACGGGTAAATACACTCATGTACGCTGATGACATTGTTCTCATGTCGCCTTCTGCTGCAGGTCTACAGCATATGATTAATAGACTAGAACATTATTGCGAAGCTTGGAATTTGAAAATAAATTTAGCTAAATCTAACATATTGGTTTTTAGAAATGGCGGAAAACTAAAATCTAACGACAATTGGACTTTAAAAGAAAAACGAATTAAAGTCGTCGATAAGTACAAGTACTTGGGTATGTTTTTTACAAGCTCCTTATCTTGGGGACTGCATTTTCAAGAAAAATTGACCATGGCTAAATTTGCAATCAATTCAATTTGGCGAAATTTGATTCTTTCTAATAAAGCTCCTCTGAGTGCAAAGATTATCTGCTTCAATTCTATTATTAGATCCATTATTTGCTATAGTGCTCAGGTATGGGGCTTCACAGAATATGATGCAATAGAATCAGTTCAGAGAACATTTATTAAAAAAATGTTACATCTACCTTATAATACGCCTAACTATGTTTTATATTTAGAAACAAATTTTGAAAAGATTGTTACATACACTAAAAAAATTAGCTCTGGTTATATTTGTAAAATTTTAAATTTAGAACACCACCGTTTGCCCTACATTTTAGCCCAGCAAATAATTTTGAAAAACATCTATTGGTGTAAACAATGGAAATTGTTGGTTGAAAAGTGTGGAGAGGTGGATTTCTCGACCGATAACTTGGGCAATCTACGCAACCAGCTGATGGAGGTGGTATCTGGAATGAGCGCTCGGTGGCGGACAGAGTGCGAAGGCAGGGCCCGCACCCCGGTCAACCGCTCACAGTATTTAACCTTGGACCTGACCCTCGGTGACAAGAGTGTTTTTACTGATCGTTATGATATCCCTACAATATCGTGGGCTATCAAAGCCAGGGCAGAACTAGTTGACTTAAATTACAAACCATGGTTACCAGGGTTTAATTATAACTGCTCTTTGTGCAATTTAAATGAAGCTGAATCCGTCTTTCATTTCGTATCAGTGTGTCCAATTTTGAGGGAAATAAGAAAATATTATTTTGGTAAATCAACATTAAACAAAAATGAATATATACATTATTTAAACGGTAGGAATTGGCGGGTTTTGGGGGGTTTCATGAGCACCGCGTGGAAGTATAGATGGCAATTAATCCAGGAATTCAATTTTTAGGGTCGAATTTAAGGTAGGAAAAAGGGGAAAATATTTTAATTACAACATTTGTATATTTCAGTCATCACCTTGTTTTTTCTTCCATTTATAATGTAATTTTGTTTTAATTTTTCTGAGTTTAAGGTGTTATATGTGTATAAAATGTGTATGTGTGTGTGCGTGTGTGCTGTTTTATTGAAAAAAGTTGTGATTAGTTTAAAATTGAGAAATTAAATAATTTTAAGTTAGCCTTATTCAGTTTTTGGAAAAGTGTCCCAGTGTGTTGATTTATAATTTTAAATTATTATTGCCATTTAACTTGACTTTTGTTATTCTTAGATTAGTACAGTATCATTCCTGCT
The DNA here is from genome assembly GCF_021130785.1 of Homalodisca vitripennis. Classification (NCBI taxonomy): domain Eukaryota; kingdom Metazoa; phylum Arthropoda; class Insecta; order Hemiptera; family Cicadellidae; genus Homalodisca; species Homalodisca vitripennis. The sequence continues at coordinate 42,842,658 of NC_060211.1, read as the reverse complement.
AACCACTACAGACGGCATTCAAGCCATTGTAGATGTAGTGTTTTTTTATTGTATGTATTGTACTATATATTTTGGTCAAAAATAAAAACACTTTTTCATTCATTCATTCATTCATTCATATTATGTAAATTTCTCCTGAAAAAAATTTTGACTCATTTTATTAATCCGCAATTTTTGATGCATAAGGTAATTCTTTCCGTATTTGGATAAAAATTGGTTTTTATAATTTAAATTATATTTCTGCAAATGAAACATTACGGCATTTTCATGTTTTACTAAAAATTTATGTTAATTTTTATCGTAGCTATCGCACTGATTGTTGGAATTTTTTGTTATCTTTATGCTTTTTTTTGTTTCTTTAGTGTAATTCCAATAATGTGAAAATAACCGTACGCCATACTTTGTAAAAGACTTTGTGATATTAAATAGCTGTTTTTCCCTTAATTTATTTTTTAAGTTATGGTTTCACATATGGCCGACCATTTCCTCCACAGGATGTATATCTTGTCCAAAGTGTTCACAACATCGCTGCCAGACGCGTACTGAAAGTATTACCAAAATTGCATTTGTCCCTGTGCATTCAACTAACAGGCAGCAATGGAAGTTACTTTCTGAACAATCCTAGTACATTTTTTTTCAATAAATGTTTTCTTGATAGTCAACCAACGTATTGAAGTAATATGAGAATAAAATTTTTTTTATATTTCATAATACTTTGTTATTTGCAGATACACCATAATATTGCATGGACATAAGTTGTTCAATGAAGCAGAAGTTATCCAGCATTGTTAGAAAATTCAAATCTACATTACAAATCATACTTTATGGAGTCTCACAAGGATCAATTTTGGGTCCTTCACTGTTTCTGTGTTACATGAATAGAGTGCCCAAAATAGTCTCTCGAAATTTGTCAGTTTGCGGATGATACTAATATTACAGTATCTGTTACTTCAGAAGAAGACATTGAAATATCTTCTTGCATCAGCATAAATTTGGTAAAATAATATTTAGATAACAAATAATTACTTTTAAATTCCACCAAATCGAATTTTATTTCTTTCTCTACAAGGCTAACCAGAACCAAAATTAACATTGGCATCAATATACATGAAGAGGAAGTAAGCTAAGTTGAATCCACCAAAATTTAGGACTTTTAATTGATGAAAACCTTTCATGGAATAAACATGTTATTAGTAATAAAATGTCTTCCGGTATTTATGCACTGAAACAATCGCCAAGGGTTTGTAGTTTACAAACTTTACAATCCATAATTTTTTCTCTAGTGCATTCACTCTTATCATATTGAAAAAGCATTTTTATATGGTACAGCAACAAAAAAGAATCTGGATAAATTACTAGTCCAACAAAAGAGACCTCTACTTAAGTTATCCTTACCCTTAAAAAGACTGCCTCTGTTAAGAAATTATTTACATAAAATGGAATTTTAACGGTGTACAATTTATAAATTTATGAAACAGTTCTTTATGCGAAACAAAAGAAGAAAACAACACTCCAATTCTAGGTAATGAGTCATCGATACAACACAAGGCATAACAGAAATGTCCCACAACATAATCTTGAGTTTATCAAAAAGAAAACTGATTTTATGTGACATATGTTCTTTATTATACCTACCAAGAGTGAAAAGTAAAGAACGAAATTAAAAATAAAATGAAATTAAAATTTTACTTGTTCAACCTAGCTCTTTATTCATTTCAGCAAGTTTTGGTAAGAAGGTAAGAAATGTTGTTATATTAATATAATTAATTTATGTGTATTTCAACAGCAAATTTTTATTTGACACTATTCTTATTGAGTTTTACTTGACACTATTCTTGTACATGATGTGCATTTCATGAATAAAGACAACTTGAAGCCCCGGCTAAATGACCAATCCACAATACGGTCAATGCATCTCCTGATAATTGGTAGTTGGCTGTAATTTATTCCTCTGTTGTATTTCCACCTTGTCCCACAATTATTGTAATATATTTAATTACAGGTACAGACAAGTAAAGGAGGATGACATCCGCAAACTAGAGAACAATAGTCCAGTGATGGGATTGTATGCAGGATTGCACCAGATAGGCAGCGGCGTCGTACGCATAGGGGACCCTATTTACGTCAATGCAGACTAAGATACGTAGATTGTCATGTAATGCGATTGCAAGGTCATTTAAGAGTATGTAAATATGTATTTTTTAGGTTCACTGTTAAATTTAAAATGTTTTCATTACTTATAAATCACCAGATAAAATTTGAGCGATCAAGTGTAGGTGGTACGGATCAGTACTGAATAGTGTAGATAAGCTTTTCAATTTCATACCAAATTTAGTAATTAGATCAATTTTAATTATGATAAAATATGTTGAAGCTTTCACTGGAGGTGTTCGAGTTAAAATCATCAAGCATTTAGTTTATTTTTAACACGTTCGCTGCGGCAAGAGCGGCCAATGATGTACCCGATATGCGGCAAAATTCAAACTTGCGATTTTCGTTGAATTGGCGTTATTTTGGTTTGATGCGCTATAAAATAATGATATTCGATTATATTACGTTCTTATGCGTTCGTAATCATCGGGACTGTCCGGACAGTGGCCCGCATTTTTGGCATGGCATCATTTATGTTAACATATGACAGGCTATATAAAATTTAACTATAACTAACCAAATGTGTTGTGTGATGTCCAAAAGTATCAAGAATACTTCAATCGACTTTGATATGCATCAGGTTCCGTTGCTAGACAACGCTACTGTCCGGACAGTAGTCCCGCACATAGCGTAAAATACCCACAGAGCCCGCGGTGCAGATCGCCGCCGCGTGCTGTCCGCACAGTAAAACAAATAAAAGCATCGTTTGAATGAATTCACTAATGAGACAATAGCCTACATACTGTATACAAAAAAGCAAAATATGTGTATACTATGTACAAGAAAAATGTTGACGCCACACATATAGATAAAATCGCAATACCGGTAAAAGATTACCTTACTTTTAATTTAGTAGTAATAACCTATCCAATTTGTAAACAAGCCTAGCTGCTGATACGTCTACTCACGAAAACAATAACACAAGGGAAAAGAAATTAGGAACACGTGTTTTATTGTTTTCCTACTGGTTCATAATAGCAATAAACATGTGAAATTTCAGCTGTTTCGCTGGCACTGTCGGGACAGTAGGTCCGCATTTCCAGGACAAACTGACGTATCAGAAAGTAAGTATACTTCATCTAGAACAAGCTTGAAAAGTTTCCAACAATTCATGCAAGATTGCAGCACATGACAAGCGAAACGAATAAGCAATGCATTGTGCATTGTGTGTGAGGACAGTGCCTCGCAGTTTTGGCGAGGGTTACGGGACTGTCCGGACAGTGGCCCGCAGCGAACGTGTTAAACTGAGCAAGCAGTCTGAATTACTATTTACTAGTAGATGATATTAAAATATAGTGTCAGGTTAGCAAAAGGTCCAGAAAATCTTCTATGAATTTTGTCTACTTGCAATGTTTAGGGCTCTGCAATTACCTGGACAGTGATTTACATAAAGTGTAATAATTAGCTAGTATTAATTTATCTGCATAAAAAAGCCTAACCATCAAAATGCTAATAAACAAAAGTGAAGAACAAATAATGAAAGGAACACCAAATGAGATTAACAGTTAACAGCAAAATGTTTTTTATCAGCTGTTGAGTATAATATGTCACTGGAAAGTTTATGGAATTAGTCCAAGTGCCTTATCTTTGAACCACCATGTAGATGTATTTTTCTTACTATCACATGTTAAAAGAATGGTTGAATGTAATAATGTTATGCACAGAAATATTTCAAATGAAAGGCAACGGTTTTTGTTTTAGGCTGTGATGTGATTGTGATCTGGAAGCTCAATCGTGTATGAAATGTGGACATGTAGTTTAGTATATATTAGTTGCTCAAGTTGAAACGTTCTGGTTTGGAAGTTTTTTCTTAGAAGTGCAGAATGTATCTGTTGATATGTTAAAGTTGAAGTCCTTATTGTGTACTTTAAAAAGGCAGTAATATATAAAATGAGTTTTTCTACTTCCCAAGTAAATGAGTTTTGTATGTCACATGAGTGTTTTTATCTCTTGCAAATAGAATTCAACTAACAAACTAAAGTTATTACGCTGTAAATGAGACTTTAAAAAAACTATCTCATATGTGTTTTTAACATTTACTGAGAAATCCTGGCTACTAAACACAGTCAAGTATGTATGAACAAAACATTATTATCAGCACATAGTTTTAATCACATTCTTAATCATATTCTTTTCTTCTGATTAAGAATATGATTTTAGATAATATATATATATATATTTTATTTCTTCATATGTATATATTATCTTCTGTAATACCAATCAGCTTCAATAGTCTTCCAAGTAGTTTAAAGTTTAAACAAAACAGAAAATCCAGTGTTCATGTTTTAATTTTCGAGTTCCCAGAACCCTTCATCAGAAACACACTGATTTAATGAAACAGAACCCAAACCAAGAATTAAAAACATAACAAAAACAAGAATTTAAACAAATAAATACCATAAACAACAAGATTCCAATCAGCTGTATGTAGAATCTTGTTGTTTATTGTACGTATTTGTTAACATTCTTTTTTTGGTTATGTTTTTAATTCTTGGTTGTGGTTCTGTTTCTATGTTTTATATACTAAATTACAGTGTGTTTCTGATGATGGGTTCTGGGAACTCGAAATTAAAACATGAAAAAATGTGAGTTTAAAACTTGAAGGAGGTTCATTGTGGTATTCCTCCACCTTCTGTCTGAAAAAACACTATTACAAACAGACTAAAAAAAAAGTCTGTTCTGTTGAAAGTGATTGTTGGTTGTTGTCTGTTTTAACACCTGAAGTTGATAATAATAGTTAATGTATCTAATATGTTGTTTACACTTTTATAGGTTTGTTATTTGTTAAGTAACAACTTTATTTTATTTATGTTTTAAATGAGCAATTAACACTTCATTAAAACTAGTTATATTTTGCCTATTTTTTTACTGCTTGGTGCTAAAAAGCTGAAAGTGATTTAAATAATTAGTAGTATAAAAGTTTTTAGTCTAATAAATAAGAAAATACGTATTTAGTAAAAAAGAAAGTTATTGACTTAAAAATATTTAGTACTTGTTGATTTGATTATACATCTGTTTGTCTGTTAAAAAGTATTTCAAAGGGATAATTTTGTTGGAAATACTAGTAAGACTGATAATGTGCCAATCATGTTAAAATTATTAAATTACTAAATACAAAGCATATTGGGTTACATATAAAATCGTACACAATAATTCCACAAAATTGTTATCTACTTGGATATGTTACTAGTCAAATTTGATTGTTATAGAAATGTTGACTTTTTAATGCATTGTGTCTTAATTTTTAATAATAACAAAATCAAGTATTTTTAAGTGCATGGAATATTTTGAATTTTAGATTTTCCATAACAGTAAAAAAGCTCATCCTTGAAAAATTCCATAAACAAAAATAATACTGTTAAAGATTAATGTTTAAGTGTTTTAATTGCTAAAGTAGGAGACATATCTTTGCAAGCCGGGGTTTATTGTTTATTAATGTAAAAGGATCTCAATTAATAAATTTAATATTAGTGTTATCGGAAAAAAATAGTCTTGTATATTTATGTGAAGTTTAAACAATATATCTCAAGCTGAAGTCCATTAAACAACGGTTTTATGTGACACAACCCAGGCTTGCAAAGATGTCTCTTACTATATTATAAATATAATCTGAATATATATTTTTAATGTATGCATTAAAGTTCACATTTCCATTGAATGTTCTTCAATCAAACTCAGATAGTGTCTGTTTTTAAATTTGGATTTTCTTTTAAGCATTCTTAGATACAATAATTTGCTTGAAGCTGTGTTTACAGTTGCTAGCTAGATTGTCAAACATTCTTTCACTATGTTTTTTTGACTTTGACTATGTGTGGTACAGTCAAGAAAAAAAATGAAAATATGTTTACACTACTTCTTTTTATACAAACATCATTCCAAGAAGTAGAAGTGATTGTTGTTGTAGGCTATCCTGCAGTCACTATTTGAAACTTGTGTTCCAAAACGCTGATTGGAACACGTGTTTTATATTGTTGTTTTATAACTGTTGTTAAACTAAAACCGTTATATTTAACAATATATTATTCACTGTTATTGTTACTTATATAAATATATTTTGTTAATTTTGTCAAATGTAATGTTATCTTTGCTGTTAAGAATGATAAATAAATAACCATTTCAATGTTATTTGCTTCATGATTAATAAACCTCAGTTGTTTCTATTGCTGCAGTTATTTCTCAATTTAATATTATTCTCTAATATTGAGTATTGTCATTTTAAAAACAGAAGTTGACAAAGAAAATGAAGTTTGTCAGTATCAATATTGTATTAATTTTTGAAAGTGATTAAATCCAATCAGTGAGGGGTTTACACACATCTCGAGACAATCAACCCAACCTGAGTAAGTTTAAAAAAAAAAAAAAAACATCTTAAGTCCTTAACTAGAAGATATTTAATCCAACGAGTTATTGAATTCTGCAGTAATGCAATGAATAAAATATTATCTAATTAATAAATAAATTAAATATTATGAATTCAGTTTTTTCCTCCTTGTTTGGTTTTTTGCAAACAATGTTGCAGCCAATATTTTGTTATTACATTGTTGTTTATATTTGTGTGTGCATTTTCAGTCCGCTTTTTATACAGGTTGTGGTACTTAAGATAATTTTCCTTTTAGTTCCAACAGTATGTGGTGGTTGAAGACAATAAAATACTTCATTACTTATATGCTTCGTCCTGGGAATTGTGTTGAAAGGTAACGCAGCATTTAAAATTATTAACCAAGAAACATGTGAGTGAAATGTTTTTAATTCCTTATTTTTATTTATCTGTATCTAATTTTGTGCTGGAAGTATGATTGATTTAGTTTTATTATGAAAACTCCATAATTGAAAAGAAAATTGAATAATCTAATAAATACACTTTTTTGTCAAAAACTATGAAAATTTACTATTTAGTGACTTATATTTATACATACTTCAAGTGACAATGTGTGTATACAACAAAAACGCGAGAAGGGGTAGAGAGACCTGCACACAAACAACACTCGCGGGGGCGCAGATTTTACTTTACCAATACACAACAGCACAGTATTCAGAATAGTCATCTACACAAGATCCAAGCTTTTATATGCATTGTCTGTATGCATCAATTCCCAGAACAGTTGTGATACCATGAAGAGAGAGCTAAGATGGTTGCTGCATCATCCTGTTCATACAATTGATGAATTCTTGACACTCATTAACCTAAATTATACCATTGTTTTGATACAATTGGACATTGTCTCAAGGTTAGTTTAGTTAAAATATGTGTTTTCTTCTTAAGTGTTTCAAACTACATAGAAATTACAAATTTCTTTTGTTATCACTTTTTAGTAGTATCACTAATTTTTTAATAACTCAGAAACACGATTTAGGGGACCCACACTTTTTTTGGGCCTAGACAGAAAGTAAAACCCAATACTGAATAAATCTATTCTCTAATTTATTGCATCAGCCCAAATGGTACACCCATGTTAGTTACTCAAGACTAACTGAATGTCTGTTGAAATTAAATAATAATGTACATGTTTACAGGCCTATTAATAAACCAAGTATGAGACTAGGTAAAATTAATAAGGACAACTAATTGAACAAACAACAAATCTTTGATAAAAATGTATTGACAAAACAATGAACAAGACAATAGTTTTTAAAATGAGTTGTGAAGACAATAAATCAAGCTGAGTACAAAATGATTTTCAATATACTCCTACTGATTTCATTACTTATTTTACAATTTGCTTATAAAATAATTAATGTATTTTACACTCATTGAAAATTATATTCACATCAACACAGTTGAATAAAAAAAACCCTTGTACTAGCTTGTGTAGTTGATTTTTAAAACTAAAATGTAATTGTAGTATAAAATCACAACCTCAACAGTTTTTAATAACAATGCCGTGGTTTCTGACTGGATTAAAAAAGAAAAAGTTGTTGTGAGGTTCTCCCTTCTGAGACAAAGTCTTGATGACCTCATGAGCCAACACTCCCCCCAAGATGGCACAAATTGGACTCACTTGTGAAAATACAGATGAGAGATACTCATCAGGAACCTTTTCTGCACTTAAGCCAATGTCTTTCATTTCAGAATCACGAAGTTTTTTAAGCAGCTCAAGATCCTCTACTCGTGAAGATGCTTGCGGGTTTCGTCCTTGCTCTGCTCTAAACTTCAACAGAACCTTCAAAAGGAAGAATGGAATTGTGTCAGCAGCTTTTCTGGCTGGCATTTCTTTGATTTTCTCAGTGACTTCCAAACTATCTTGCAGCGGGGAATACTGCAGTGTGTCCTTGACTGTGACTTTAACAAACTCAACATCTTCTAGTTTCTGTTTCTTATTACCAGTCTCTTTAGCCACATTCCTCGCCACATTCTTCTCCTCCCCATATTCATGTGTTTGCAGGTCAGCGAACAAGTAGCCATAAAAGCCAAACACATCAGCACAGTAGAATTTTACATTTGCTTTGTGACAGATTTTATTGATTCTAAGGAGCTGCTCTAGATTACAATCTGTTGCCACTACAACATTAAACAGAGTAAAAAATTCATCCGGTTTTTTGTCGATGCCTTCCTTGTCAACTTTCACATCCACCATTGGGTTCAAGCGTTGAGCTCTTAGGTGGGAAGCAGCAGCCCGATTTTTTCCTATTTGGTCTCGAGGAATGAGAAACTGATAGAAAGCATCTTCTTGTGTTGAATCGCCATCATCCATAAGAGTGATAGCTTTTATTCCTGCAAGGATTACGTTCTTGCAGAACTCTGCACCTAGGCCTTTGAGACCGATAAGAAGAACGGTGGATGCTCGAAGTCGCTTCTGAGAATCCAGACCCCACAGTCGTATTTGTCTATCGTACAGGTCAGCTTCGTCTTCTGTCAGATTGGACTGATTTGCTTCCACCATTTTGAAGAATTATGTATTCTGTAAAAAATAAACTAGAATTACACATTGTACTTCTATGGATTAGTGGAAGAATTAGAATGAAATGTATTATTTTGAATAGTTCATCAGGCTGAAGGCACAAGAGTGTAGTGGTGACCAGAGCAATGGTGGGAAGGGCATTTTGTAACAGATCAGTTCAATTCAAATTCTATTTTCAAATAGTTCGTGGCAAGATTGGTAAGCGGAAATACAATCATCGAAGACAAATGCCAAATCACATTAGCTGTTACTGGCTACTGAGTAATCCAAAACAAAAAAATCGTTATGAGAACAAATTATTCAGCCCAGCTGTTACTGAAACATTATCCCGGTAATAGGTTACCACTGAATTACCTGTTCTCCTTCTATGGGGTGGCCTACTGCCTTGCACTTAAGCCTCACGGGCCTTTTGCGCACCCCGGAAGCACACCATGAGGCCTACCAGTCTATGACTTCAGCAGTTCCGCAAACCACAGAAAACAACCTATCAGGTCCTCCTGGCGAAATTCACCACCCTTGTCAAAACTACCAAAGATGGCATACCGCTCCCTTGCTATTGAAGGGCAATCAAAGAGCAAGTGTTCGGCAGTTTCATCCTGCTCATCACACATTCTACAGAGCGGATCCTCCTGAATGATACCGACTCTGTGAAGATGGTTTCTCAGGTGACCATGTCCTGTGATCAGACCTATAACCCGAGAAGACATTGATCTATTTAGTGAGAGAAGGTCAGACGCCTCTCCGGAGGAAGGCAACTGTAGTACCATTCTGCTCATTCTCATGCCCGGATACAACCTCCACCTTTTCTCATGTTCAGTGCGAACCCATTTCGAGACAGCCCCAAAGGATTCACACCTTGGAATACTGCAAATAATTGAGGGCCTGTCATAATTGAAGCTGAGCCCCGGTTGGCCAGGACATCAGCTCTTTCATTACCAGGAATCCCCCTCTTTCATGACTAGGAACCCAACAGTCACATTGTTGATTCTGGCAAGGGAAGAAAACGACTTGATAGCAATCCCAGACAAGTTTGGATTTGAACACACACAAGAGTCCAGCACTATCAGTACGGACCCATAGGGATGACCAGCTCCCTGCATGTTCTCACCCCCACAATTCCAGCGCCTATGCTGCTTTTTGTTTTAGAGCCGTCTGTAAACCATTCAAGCTCCGCTGGTGGAAGAGGTTTCCTTCCCTCCGACCAATTAACCCTAGGAGGTATCACAATCCTAAAGGGTTAGTCAAAGGAAAATTTTTGTGGCATCTGATCAGAGATCATGTGCAGAGCATCCCCCTGAATCAGGATGCTAATTCTACAGTGCCCACTGCTGCAGCCCGATCAGAGTCCTGCGTGCTGAAGACAGTAGGCACTCCTCCTGGCCATAGCCTGAATAACAATGTCCAGGGGGGCGAGGTTGAGGCAACAGTCTAGAGCTGCACCTGGCACACTAGGAAAAGCCCCAGTGATAGCAAGGCAAGCCATCCTTTAGATGCCAGCCAGACAAGCTACCACCATCTTGGCCTCCATTTTTGGCCACCAGACAACAGTCCCATACATTAGTGCAGGTCTGACTACGTTAACATAAAGCCAGTACAAGTAGACTTTAATAAGTGTCCTACACTCGTTATTCGGTTGTTTTTATCGAATGGTTCGAAGTTTTATCCGAAGGAATAACTCGATATTACAATTTATTTAACTTGGCATATGATTTCACCTTATAGTAATTTTAATTTAAACAATAAACAACAAGAAGTAACTAATATTTTGAGACTTTGAAAATGGTGATAAATATGAGGAATATATGTGAGATATTTCTCACAAATGAAAACATTTGTTTAAGTGGCTTCAACATGTGGGTTTGGCTCCTGGTAACCCATGGGGAGAATTCTTTCCTCCATTTCAAAAAAGCGGTTACTAATTGTTATCAAGCTGGGCAAGTTACAAATATTGTAAGGTTTCTTTGATATCTAATTCTAGGCCATACTTGGTTTTGTAATGTTAGTGTTAAATTGGTACTTTAGGATTATACCGACCACACCAGTATGAAGAACACAAAAATATAAATTTATAGAAACAAACATGATAGAACGAAAAAACAACTGTTTAATTACAAACTTACAAGCATTTCCAGGTATTGTGATCGGTATTGTCGTCGCTGTTATCTTATCTTTCTCGAGAATCCCGGTTACGGCAGGCCGCACGGCATCACATGATTTGCACGGTACATAATTGTCTTTCCATTACAATTCAATTTATATTTCTGATCAGCCCCTCTAGAATTTGATATTTTACTGATAGGTACTATCTCGAGGGATGTTTTTCTTTCGTCGACATCAGCGCGGGGCAGGGTGCCGAAGCCCGCGCTGATGGCCGGAGGCACTCACATTTTGGGTGGCGGAGTGTGATCAAGAATAAAAACAAGTTTTGAGTGTTTTTTCAATAAAGAGTTTAGTTTTAGTTTGGTAATGTTTGTTTTTTGTTGAATTTTCGTGTTTGGAGAAATGTAGAGGTAAAACACGGAAGTACAACAAAGCGACGCACCAGCTGAACGGGCGGCGAGACTCTGCAATCACGTTATCTACTAGACCGCTCGACTTTGACTTCTGTCTGAGGATGGGGAGGGGTTTGCGATAAGACAATTCCTGTTTTATATTGACAAAATATTGTTTCTACGCTAATCTAGTAATTAGTAGAAGCAAAATGTCAAATAACGATTCATGTCTGGGTGTGGTCGGTATAATCCCAAAGTACCGTTAAATTTATGTTTTTAAAATTGTAATTTACGAGATTCTTCTTGTTATGGTACTTTATAATAATCATATGTTAAGTTAAATAAATTGTAATATGGTATTGTTCATTGGATAAAATCAATCAAAACATTCAATAAAAATAACCGAATAACGAGTGTATTAAAGCTTATTAAAGTTTACCCTTTTGAGTTTCAAAAAAAGTTTCTGTACAAAACTAGGAATCTCGATATTGTGCTTTTATACTAAAATTGTTCAGCAACCACTAATGTTTGAGCCGATGTGAAACTGGCCATAGATTCCATCCATAAAAGGAACGAGTACCCGGACATAGTTCCTAACTGAATCCTAACCTACTAGTTCATCAACTTAAATCATACAAAATATAATCATATTATATAATATACATATTACAATATTATATATTGTAGTACAGTCTACTGTACTACAATACAACCGTCATCCTTAGGCCACACCTATTTTTGGAGCCACGCCGATTTAACAGGCTATGTGCTGACAAAACCAATCTATGGATGGTGAAAAATAAACATCCCTCATGATAGTACTATTCAAACTCAAGTCCTGTGAGCGTTTGTATTTGTTAACTTTAACATTTTCTATTTATAATACAAATATATGCATTTACTTTCTATATATCCTAACTAGAAATGGTAAATAGGGACAAAGTGGCCTCCATTTATTACTAAAGTAGCAACATTTCTTATTTTAAGAATTATAAAATAAATTACCTTAGCAAAAATACTTTAATTGAACCAAGGCAAAATATTCTGCAGTGCTTAATATTTGAATTTAAATAGTTCAAAATCATATTTTTGAACCTGAGAAGGGCTAAATCTGTTTTTTAAATTTTTTTCCTTTCAATACGGTGAACAAAATAGTTCATTATCAAATAATAATTCTGTTAAATACGCTAAAAAAAAAAAAACCGTTTACATTTAGTATCTGTACTATAAAAAATACTCAATTAGTATTATTTTGTTTTTGCAAGGCATTTATTATTAAATCATAACAATAATAATAATTATTTCTAGGCACTAAAAACGCATTTTAACCATAACTATCATTTCAGGAAAAACTATCAGCAGTAAAAATGACTTGACATGTAAAATCAATATATCTTTGAAAATAGGTGCGGCCTAAAAATGAGGACTGTGTTGTAGTATAATAGACCATGTATTGATTGTGTTCAGAAAGTTTGATCAAAATCGGCTCGTACATTTTTGAGGTACGGCTACCCATAGATTTTATTTTTTAGCTCATACTGTAAAATCGGTGTGCCTCCGAAAATAGGCGTGCCCCAACAATGAGGGCTGTATTGTAGTATAGTAGACCATGTAATGAATGTGTATAGAAAGTTTGATCAAAATCGGCTCGTACGTTTTTGAAGTACGGCTATCCATAGATTTAGTTTTTCAGCGCTTGATAGGTATATGTAAAATCGATAAATCTCCAAAAATAGGCGAGGCCTAAGAATGAGGGTAGTAATATAATTCAGCAGACCATGTATTCAATGTGTTCAATTCAATTATCAAAATCTTCACCTACTTTTTTAAGGTACGGTCATTTATAGATACGGTTTTTCTGCATTTGGCCTGTGAAATTAAGTACACTTTGTTCATGAAACCCGATATTTTTGGTTTTAGAATGCTTATTAAGTAGATTCTGTAGATTTTTTGGTATTTGTTCTTTTTGTTTTCAAATAATAAAATTAATTTAGTTTTATTAATTGAACTGGTTCAGGAACTAAGTTAGTGGTAATTCAGGAACTAGGTTGGTGGTAGTTCAGGAACTAGGTTAGGAGTAGTTCATGAACCAGGTTTGGATTCATGTCAGAGTATATTTCTTTTTAAGGATGGAATCTGTGGGCAGTTTCACACTGCTATGTTTGAATGTTTATTTTTTGTGTGGCTGGTAATATTGTTTACAATACAATAAGCAACTCAAATTCTGTATCCTTTTGCAAAAATAGCCTATATAATAAATGTAGCCTATCTTTGCTTAAAGCATGTAATATTATATTTAAAAATTTAGAAAAACCCTTGTAAATCATATAAAATGAGCTTGTCATTCCAGAAATTACTACATTGCCAGGTGGAGGGTTAAATGTAGAATTTTCTATTCTCCATTGTCCCCTATAAACATTGGTTTTATGTTAATAATAAAAAAATAGGTGAAAAATAATGCCAAAAAGCAACAGAATTAATTATCACTAATTACGTTTTGTTAAATGCCTCATGATAAAATCTGCAAATAAAATTTAAAGGTAAACCTTTTAAGAAATGCTATATTTGTGTCTGACAACACCTTAATATATGTGATAAAATACATTATAATTTATCGCTGTAGCATAGGTCCTATAGTATATTACTAAATGACATGAAAATAATAAATAAGGTGTGTATGTATTAAATTGTGAACAGCCCTTACCTAATATTTCAGCTCCCAACGAAGTTTAACCGTAAATGAAAACAACTCTGATGAATTTTCGTCCTATAACAAATATAAACAAAACGCTTACCGGCACCAAACCAAAACAGATCTAATGCAGCGTTAACAGTCAAGCTGCAAAAGCATTGCAATCTTTTCTATTCTTTTTTTTAGACAGGTGGTCATGTATATGAGACAGTAACTTAGAGTGAAGAAAGGCGATTACAACATTACATATAGTGCCACAGCTCACTTTAAAATTACCCGCATGCTAATAATACTTAATAACGTGATTGTAGTAAGTTGTAAATGAGATATCATATAGTGTCAAATATAGCACCATGAATTAGTAATAATATAAAGAATAGTATTAATTTTTATCTGTTAATATTTAATTTAAACACTACCACTCCGATGTAAAAAATTCTTTGTTTAATGAGGTCAATCGAAAATTTAAAGAAACACGTATTTTTTAGCAGAAACGCATTTTTCAATTTTATTGTAAAATTGTATTGTTGTTAAATATGGAAAAAATGACCATCTCAATACGGAAAGAATTATCGTCCAAATAAAAGGAAAATAGCTCTTTAAATGTTTATATCTTTACATTATGGAATACATATACCATTTAAATTAGAATTCTCTAACCATTTAATTATATTTGGTTTTACCAAATCCACCCCAATATTAATGATATAGACCGTAAACGGGGCAGCGTTAACTCTGGGCCGGGAAGCTCCGTCGTAACGTCACAAACGGTCACTGAGAAACTGAATTGTGCCCGATTCCGATTGTAAAGTATTGTAAGGAAAGGACCCACACTCGGGCACTCTTAGTGATCTAGTTTCGATACCTGTTGTTCAAAACATAAACAAACTATAGATAATTTTAATCTGCACTATTGAGGAAACAAAATGATACCAATTATGTCTAATTAGGATTAAGGAACCAATTAATAATGAGAAATTAATCATCGCAACATAACTTGTTTATTAAATATCTCTCAAGTTTTATTTTAATGATAGTTTGTTTACTTTTCTCAAATCTTTTTTTTTTCAAATTATGTAATATGTCTTTAACATTCTTTGGATAATTATTTAGAAATATGTTGCAAAATATAGACATTAACTTTTTTAAATAAAATAAAATAAAATGAGATATTTCACACTGAACAGATTTAGCTAAATAAAAAATAAAGCAGTCTTGAAGCATTTCTAATGCTTATGTGTACAATGAGTTTGTTTTAGATTTCTGTTTGAGGAAACGTGCTTCATGTACTTCTATAATATATTCAAATAATTTCCACACTATTTTAAGTTTAGTTTTCGTTAGTAACCCACGACTTATGTTAGTTAATATTGTCCTGGATCCTTAATTGGAATTTCTTAAATAATTAAGGTTTTAATACTGATTGCACTGTTTTCAAATAAGATTTGTATTGAAATGCTTCGTGTTCTAGGTGTTGCTAGTCAAATAATGTTAGTAAATAATTAGTTTATGCACTCAATGAAACAATATTCTATCGAAGCCATTACACTTTTGCTATGTGATTTATGAATACACAAGCTATCAATGATTCACCGAGTAAAATTTTCAGATTAATTTTATGTAAATAGTTACCAAAATACAGATTTACCCTTATTTAACTGTCTATGAGGAGATTATTCACAATGCTAAAATATGTTGCCTCTTGAGATATTCTAATTGCGAACTATCAAACGAAACAAACTTATTTATAAATGTGGCACAGAAAACTATTAAACATGTTATATTGAACGAACTCTGATAATGACAAAAAATTGCTAAACTTTGAAGTTCAAATCTTCAAAACGAGATATATTGTATATCTTATGATAGTAAATATTACAGAACCTGTTGTTACGATCAGGAAAGAGCTAACAAAACTAAATAATACATTTTATGATAACTACTTTATTGTAAAGAGGTCTGTTAAAGTATTTTCCATGTCATCATAGGCTTACAGAGCATTTCAAATTAATATTAACACATAGCTTCGTCAAACATTTTATTTCATGTACCATTTATTAATGTTTTGTACCTTTATCTTTGCGTTTATGACTACTATTGGGACTGTTTGACGAAGGTATGTGTTAATATTAACTGTTAAAGGAAATAAGTTACCACTTATGTATCAGAGCTTAATAGTCTTTATATAAACAATGAAAGGTAAAGTGCATGGAAAATTTCGAAAACCAGTTATTGACCCTGAGGAAGCTTTAACGGCCTATTTTTAAATAGTTATAACAAAATGTAACCACTACTTTACGGTTTGTTTTTAAATATTAGCATATATGCATAAATCATCCTTATAAGGTGCTCAAGTACAATTTCATGGTTTACAGTAGAGTTAGTTAGGATGCATGCATTGTATATGTCAACGATTATTAAAAAACGGCCACTGAAGTTCTAAAAGTTTAAACAAATATTTTGATAATATAAATGTTGCTTGAATCTGTTCTGCGAGAATAGCTACAGAGGAGAATACCATATTCGCTAGATAAATTGAAAGAGGAAGAGTCACTAGCGTGTTTTCTGTGCTCTTCTTTAGTATATGGTTTACGTATATTATATGTAAATGATAGTATATTGGTGAAACAACCGATCTGACAATCATCAGTTAAAGATGAAGACGTTAAGTATAGAATTGTATGGAAGCCAGTTTTTTATTCAAATGGCTTCCAACTCTAAACAAAATTAGCATGGGAGTGTTATACGCAAATCATAAAATAAAAAATATAACAAATCGTCACACAGAATATACATTATTACATTTCATTTCTGCAACGCAATTCTCATAATGGATTTAAGATCTTTTAAATTCCGAAGTTTTATCCTTACATAATATTGATAATAAATAACTATATATATTATATTATATATATATACTATATAATATATTTAATAACTAACTAACTAACTAATTTTATATATATATATATATATATATATATATATATATATATATATATATATATATATATATATATATATATATATATATATATAGTTCGTTTGGTATGTTTTGATAGCAATCATGATGGTCATATTGTTTTACTCTATGTCTTGGAGATTATACTATCCCCCCATCAAATAAAAACAAATGTCAAAATTAACAAGTGAGTTTGAAACTGAGTTTTGTGTTGTATTACCTGATTGTATGCAGTGGAATTTTTAATGTGTGTGTTTATCGCTTATAATCACCAAATCAATTTAATACGAATATGTCTATTATTTTCTTATTTGACTGTTACTTGATATTGTAAGTAATATTTTGTATCCTTCTAATAACTAATATTAGTTGTAACCGAAGAAATTAGGTACAGACGACCTATGTGTTATCTTATAGGCATAAATTAATAAGTATTAATCCACCATATTTAATAGTCTACCTTAATATTAACAAAAATGGCAAGAAGTGGTAGACCTGAATGGATGATTGTTGAGGATTTAAAACAATTAAAACTAAAAAATAAGCTGGACAGTCTGGAAGCTGAGAGAATGAAAATGGACAAAAAGGCTGATTATCGCAATATGGAGAGAAGAATACAATTGGAAAGAGTGGAGGCTGAAATGGAAGAGAGAATAGCTAGAGAAAAAGCAGATGCAGAAATTGCAGCTACAAAGAGAGAACAAGAAGAAAAACTAGCTGCTGAAATGGCAAGGCTTAGTCAAGAAGAGCTAAGAGAGTTAAAACTTAGGCAACAATTGAGAGAATCCAGTGATGAACTCAAGTCATTAGAGGCAAAATTACGTGCTGCTTACGTGAGTAAAGAATTAGCTGCTCAAATTGCTGAAAAGAGAGCTGCTGCTATACAACAGAAATTAGAAGAGCAGAAGTATAAGGAAGCTATGGAAGAAGAAAGGAAAAATTTAGAGCAAGAGGCACATAAACAATACCAAGAATCACTCTCTTCCCAAAATTCAATACAGAATAGATTTACAAGATCAAATAATTCAAGCATACAAGAAACAACAGGACGCTTTTCAAGAATTTCTTAAAGAGAAAGCTCTGTTGGATCAAATAGTTAAAGCTATACATGAAGAAGATCAACGAGAAGAAGAAATTCGGATGGAGCGAATGCAGCGAACTAAACAAGAAATTGAAACTTTCCGACAACAGCAGGAAATATGGAAACAGAGACAAAAAGAAGTTCTTGAAGAGGAAGATAGAAGAATTAAAGCATTCCTAGAACAGAGAGATAGAGAAGAGAAAAAGAAGCTGGAAGAACGTAAAGAAAAGGAAGAAATAAAAAGAAAACTTCAAGAAAAACTGCAAGCCTCACTTAAGTCTAAATATACCGAAGATGAGGAAAGGGAGCAAATCCTGCATGAGTTAGCAGCAGAAGAGTTAAGAGAAAAAGATATGGCAAGACTCAGAAATGAAATAGCAAAAGCAGTTAGACATAGGGAAATGCTACAGCAATCATATAAAGTTCAGTTAGCAGAGAGAAGAAAAAAATTAGAAGAGGAAGAGGCAGAACAAAATATGTATAGACAACAACTTCTGGCTCAGTTTGCAGAAGATGAGAGACTGGAACAGTTAACAGCTGAGAAGAGGCGATTGAAGATTTTAGAGCATAGACGACAAGTACAGCGTTTAATGGAGGAAAGACAGCGACATCGAATGGAACAGTGGGCAGCAATTGGCAGCTCTTGAGCGTTTGCAGGAAGCCGAGGAGAGACAGAGACGACAACTTGTGGAAGAGGAGCGATTACGAATGTTGAAGAAACATGCTACGAAGTTTAATTGGTTTCTTGCCAAAAGGAGTACTACGTGAAGATGATCTTACTCATTTGGGTTCAGACTTCCTTGAAGAATTTAACAAATACAAGTCTTTGAACAGTGTGAACAATGATAATGTGTTGTAACAAATTGATTTGAAAGGATCTGGATGATAAATCATTTTAGCAAACTATATAACTTGATGTCCTTAACCAATGACTAGTTGTTGATTTAAGCCAAACAAGCTATCAAATCTGTGAACACTAATAGAAAATTTGTTGTACTTTAATTCCTTACAGATATTTCCAGTATACCTAAGGTAATTTAAGGTGATTAAATTGACAATCCTCAGCTGCTTATGGAGTGACAAGATATTCTGGATGGATAAGTTTGTGGGTAAGGGCCACCTCCTGTCAAGAGCCATGAAGAAGGATTCTGGGCATTAATCTCAGTCATGTCTCCTTGGCAGAAGGGCAAGCCAGCCCTGTACCAGCCTCTACAGCCAAAGCAGGCAGGGGGTGGCATGTCCTTATGTCTAGACTAGCAATAGCCCTTAACACTTGGGGTGCTCCACCAACTCTAACATCCCCGTAGTAGATTAGACCTGTCGACATACCCTTGCATCCCAGTATCTCAGCATTTGCGGTTAATAATGTACTGCTCCTGGACATCCATAAGGTTACCATCAGTTTTTGCTGTGCCCAGTGGCAGGTACACTGGAAGGTATAAACCCAGCCAGAAGTGATCCCTGCTGGGTATAAGCTTGAGTATTAGCCCACTTTATAATAAAGCACATGTACGTGTACAATGGCTATAAACATACACTTTTGGAGGATTTTCTTGATCGTGGCAATAAGGTAAACTCTACATCGGCATTGGAAATATAATTCAGTTGAACCAAAAGTGCACATACAGTGCAAAGCTTACGAAAAGCGTGCGAAAGCCGCAGGAAACAGCTAGTTCACTAATAAAAGTCTGTGCACTACCCAATATATAGAAAGACTCACTTTGATGATATTTTTGCTCTCTGTGGTGAGAGTGAGCAGTTGTGTCGAGTCTAGCTTAGAGGACCGGCTGAGACTGGCACGGGCTTGCGTGTACTCCCCATACGTTTCCTCTCTGTCCCTCTTCAGGTCCTCCAGAACTAGTCGAGACTCGTACCTCTCGTTCACTTGGCTCTGCAGACTACTCATATCTTCCTGTGAAAATTGAATGTTACTTTGTACAAGACTTGTTTTATATGGCCTGATTCATACATCTCTAATAACTCTATTTTTTCAGTTTTATACATTTTGTCATGTGGTTAATTTTCTCGAAGTGTATCAATTTTTTATGATTTGAATAAAAATATTCTAAAATGGTTAAGATAAATTTGAAATAAATCAGCATGACTCACAAAAATGGACCAATATTCTATTAAATTTGTTACTGCAACACATATTGTGATATTAACATATTTACTAGTTGGTACATATCAAGTTCTTAATGTTTCAACTAAGATGAATAGAATAGAATTATCTTTATTGTGTTGACAACTTGTAATATGAGGTTGCTATATCATTAGAAGATTAGAGATTTAGAGAGTTAAAATATAACAGGAAAATAGTCGCACAAAAAACATATATATATATATATGTTTTTTTTAATTTGTTGAGTAAAAATGTGTATTTTACATTTTTAATTAAAATCTTTAGACAACATATATTATTTAAATTTGAAACTTTATTACATCATGTGATAATTACCATTGGTAAAAAACTCTCTTTACATTTTTAAGGTCTTTTATTAGTTAATCTTTGACTTTTTCAGTAAGAAACATTGTTTTCTCTGTTTGTTGTCTAAAAATTGTCGCAGTTGTGCACCTGATGAGACAATGAGATATTCCAGATGCTGCACTAAGAGGAAGGTGAACTGGATAAGAACTCAACATTCGCATTGAACCAACCCTTCTCTCCATAGCTACAGTATGTGTAGAAACTCAGTTGCTCCACTGTGCTTAGAGATTGTGTTAGAAACATCATAGTGCGCTCAATTATACATCTATCTGATGATACAATTAGAATGCCTCTTCACCTGGATTGCTCTGCATTTTTATATTTTGTGGTCTAGGTATCTCAGATGTGGAAACGATGTAAAGAGATCGGTTTGAGCTTCTTTGTCAATGACTTTGTTTCGAGGGTAACAGGCAGTTACCCTCAGACTCCCCTATCCTCTTGGTAGTGATTTGTAAGTTAAAATCTCATCTTTTTCAATATTACAAATGGCTAGCCTAATGTAATGTTCTATAAAAAGCTTCAGATAAGAAAAAAAAATTACAGATCACAATATTTCTCCTTCTCTCACACAAAATATAGTCTCTCTCACTCTCACATCTCACTGGATAACCTCTGCTTGAGTCAAAGTTCACTCTTTCCCAGTTGAGCTGTAGAAACTCTTCCACTGAGTAAATAGGTTTTTGATACCAAGTGCATAGTGCTTTCATTGAATTTTTTGAGATTGTGTCACTTGGGCCCATTTAAAGTAGGATTCAGAAAGGTTATTGACAAATACAAAAACCTGCCTGTGAGGTATTCATATAATACTTTCGGTATGCTCTATTGAGTAATTATTCTTGCCCCTTGTCTCATAAGAATATATTTAAACTTCCTCATTTAAGGTTACATTAAATTTGGATACCTAATAAAAATTATTCGAATATTTAAAGGTAGTGATTCAAGGTATCAACGCTGACACACCTAATTCTCTGTAATGCAATTTTGAGATGATACTAACAGGATGAGTCCCAAGTAAGTCATGAGCAACACCTGTGTTGGACAAACTTTACTTATTTTATGACCCCCTCTATGATTTCTCGACTAAAAATCAGGGACTATTGTAAAATTTAGAAAAATGTAGTATAAGATTTTACAATAGCTGCCACGTATTTAATTTCAAATCCTAAAGTCATACTAGCTACAGCTGTACTCGTAACTGGTTATGGAACTAGTACCGTAGGCTCTGTGGAACTAGCTGCTCTCTAGTCTACACATGACAGCCTCTTTGATTAAATAGGGCAGAAATGCTTCCAATGAGTTGCAAGATCTAGAAGGAGATTTTCTTCTTCTACAGATCAAGTACAAATATAATTATTTTCTTCTATCTTTTACAAAACCCATTTATTTCCTTCAAGAATCAATAATCTTTTATTGTCGTCCCACAAACAATGTTTTGGCAGAGACTTAGTTGTGTAAATGTCACATAAAAGGCTACGTAATGTATGCCTAAGCTAAAAAATTACATACTATCAATTAGATACAGAGAAAAGTACAAGTCAAAACTCTTAAAACTAAATTGAAAATTAAAATAATAAGTCATCAGTACTGCTAGATAACATATCTCAACAGAGTAGAAGGAATTTTTCTTCAGCTACCTTAAAATAACATTTTAAAACATTTTTTATTACTAATATTTATACAACCTAATGGTAATGGTAATGAAAAATGTTATACCAACATACAGATACATATGCTGAGTTTTGGTTAGACTAGCAAATCCTAAATCTAAGAGATCCAGGTACCTTGTGCCATAATCATGAGCAGAGCTTCTTAAATGAAATTCATCTAAATTTTCCTTAACAAAACTTTAAGCACTGTAAGATAAAAATACAAGGAAGAGTAAGTATAACATATTCTATGAAGAAATGTTTACATGAATACCCAAGACTAATATTAAAAACAGTACGCAAAGCTTTCTTATGACATATGAAGAAATCCTTAGAACCATTAGAATTTCCCCAGAGCACGGTGCCACACAAAAGATGGAGTCAAACAGAGCAAAATAAACCTTAACAACAAAACTAGAGCTAGTACAGAATTTAAGTTTTTTAACAGGAAAATTACTCTTGATGAACAGATACAAAGAACATCCATATGAGTTTTCCAGGTAAAAAAAGAAGTGAAAAAGTGCAGGCAATATTATTTCTACATTTCTTAAAGCAATAGCAGTGTTTTATTTTAATTTAAAACTAGATGCTGTAAATTAAAATTAAATACTTTCTTAAATTTTGTAATTCCTTACATAATATCTTTATTAAACTTAAAAGTGTACATGACAAAAATATATTCCAGACACAATTTGAAACTCTATAATTATGATGCAATAATGATTGTAGGTCATCACTCACACACAACTTAGCCACCCTGATGTCCTGTCGTCTGATCACATCCAGGTAGTAACTGTCCTTGGCTCTCAGGATTTCCACCTCCTTCCTCCTGATATCTGTAGACTCTCTGTATTCCTGAAGACATTGCTTTATATCCGTTGTAATCTTCCTCACAGCCAATTCCAAGGCAGCACTCATCATCTCTGTCAAATGTTGGCCCTGGTAACCCATAGAGTGTTAATTATTGGTGAGATATTTCTTGATATGCTCAAATGTCACTAACTTACAAAGCATGTAACAGTCTTGAGTAACTTACATTAGTAGCTATTTAATTTAAATTGCGTATAAGAAATCAGACTATTGGAAGTGAGGATGAGGATTGCTAAGAGCACTGAGGAATACAATATCTTGATATATATATATATATATATATATATATATATATATATATATATATATATATATATATATATATGAATCACAACAAGTACTTGCTCCGCTGGGACTCGCACCGGCGTATTATATAACTGAATCGTAAAAAGTAAGGGCTTTGTGGTGTAACGGTAGCACACTTACCCAGCAAGTGAGAGATCCAGGTTCGAGTCCTGGCGGAGCAAGTACTTTTTGTGATTCAACATTTATTGAAATTAAATTCGGCTATTACCATTTATAAAAATGAAATGAATGTAAATAAAAGTTGTTTGACAGGTACTTGGTCTTCCAATCATATGTTAGTTTGGTTATTTAAACGCGTATGTGATAGAAATGGCTAAGTACAGTATAATTGAATCGTAAAAAGTAATGGCTCTGTGGTGTAGTGGTAGCACACTCACCCGTTAAGTGAGAGATACGGGTTTGAGTCCCGGAGGAGCAAGTACTTTTTGTGATTCAATGTTTATTGAAATATATATATACATAATTCAAATTTGAAATTCTGGTTAGTACCCAAACAGTTGCAGCTTTTAGCAGCTCTGGTAAAACAAGATGATTTCCAGTTATCCTCAGAAGTGGAAGAAAGGCACTTAACCTTGTTTGATGAAAGGAAGATAATATACATGGAATGAGTACCGTAGTTATCTTGTACAGAGATTTAGTTTTTGAATGATGAGTCTAAACCCATTACATATTCATACTCAGAATTGCATATAATTTCATATGAAATTTCAAAACATTACACTGTAACAGCATTAAAGGGTTCTCACCCTCTTGGCTTCCTCATCTCTCTTGGTCACGTACTCGCCCTGTGCCGTGGTTGATGCTTCCTGGAATTGCTCCTCCATGATGTACAGCACAGTCCTTGTAGTAATCCTCAAGATCCAGCTGGTTCAATTCTTGAATTTGTGCCTTATCCACAGCATCATACAGCATTTGTATCACATGATCCTGGTATTGGCTGTCCATGCTGTCTATCCTCTTTTGGTAGTCAACTGGAGGACAGAGTGGGTCAGGCAAAGTACTTAATTGAAAGGATATATTTCAGCTGGTCCTATTTTGACACATATGCCATATAACTAACCATCAATATAAAACCACTCTGGCCTAGAAAGCTCTCAAAAGATGTGTGACATAATCTTTATGTCTTTCCTCTGGATAAATCAGGGAAGCAATATTTACAGTAAACATTACTAATGATTTCCACAAAGTATTATTACTATACATGGATATTTCTGTTTGCTTGTTTTTATTTATATACTGGCAATGTCATAATCAGTGGGATAACTAGGGCTTGGTTTTGAAGGGGGGATACAACCTAAATTTAAGTATATTAGATAGGCCTTAATTAAAATAAAAGATTACAAACCAGCTGTCAAGAAGCAGCCTTAAGTTTTTTCTCTATCAGAATAATGTTAAACCTTATGCACATTTACATCTTTATTTTTTATCATAGTATTACGGGATGTGTCTCATTTTACTGTAAGTATGATGAATACGCATCCAAACGCTTTTCAGTTATTCCATTAAAAGTGTATTCCATCACTTTTTGAGTAAAGAAATTAAATGCAAAAATGTTAAGGTTTTTCCTTAAATAACCAAAATTGTTGAAAAAAATAAAAAGCGTTTGGATGTGTATTGACCATATCTTTAAAACGAGCCACATCCCATCATTCTACAATAACAAATAGAGTTGGAAAAGTGTTTGAAGTTTATCATGAAGCTATAGTCAAAATGGCCACCAGCAAAAGCCCACTTTTAGCTGCTGCATTTAAAAAAAGGTGGATTTATTTTCTTGTACCGGTACTTATATTTTTTAAATTTGTTAGGACATTTGGAGGGATCCTTATTTACACCACTAGTCAAAATAAAAATAATAATTGTTGTACTACAGCTTGAGGAAGAATACTATTCTGGAGATGATAATTCAGACTCAACTAACAGCTGAGTGTAACAGAATTGTTGTCTTGGCTGTACATGCACATTACCTGATTCATACATGTCATACTGTGCATCTCTATGTACAATTTTTTGGCACATTAACGTAACAGTGATCTCAGAAACCCTTAAAGCTTTATCATGTGAAGATGTAGCATGTAAAAGTCTAGTCTAAAAACCTCACCTTTAAAACATAGTTATTCACCAAACTCTCCCTCTTTGCTCTGTAGTTATTATTATAGAGTACCGTACTCATTTTCCAGAATAGATGGCTCGATAATTAATCTGAGGTCTTAAAGCCTTGCTCAATAATATTATGGTCCATTTTACATTGAATAAATGTTCAAAATCATCAATCACTACTTTCATTATTGATTTATTAATGTAAGAAAGAAATAGACTTAATGAAAAATTACAATATTAACTGAAAAGAAATATTTTCCTGCAAAGCAACCATTTCTGTTTATAAAAATACAAAAGTTTCTCAAATTACTATAATCCAGAAAAAAAAAAACAGCAACATAGTTTATTTATTTCAGTTCAATCTGTTCGCCCCAAAGAGACTCACGTATCATATTGTCCACTTTGATGACAAAGTCTTGCCAAGACATGGCCTCTTGCATCTTAGCCTCATCCATCCTGTCCTGGAGTTGGCAGATGATGAAGTCTTTCGTGTCTAGGGCGTGCTCGAACGAGTGCCAGGCAATCTGGAGGGATCAATTACCAGTACTGAAACTTGAACTGCATCTTCCAACTTATTATTTGCTAGTAGCAAAATTAAATTAAAGGCATCTATCATTACATTATATTCTGCTACTGCAGCTTTAGTCCTTTGTGCTTGCTTCCTGATTGATAGCATTTTCATGATGGGTAAGGTTGATGGTAGGGACTGCCTCCTGTTGAGATCCCAAGAGGAGGAATAGCGGATGTATCTCAGTCATGTCATCTTCTAAGATAGAGAGGCTAGCTCTGTTACAGACTACTCTAGTCAAAGCAGGCAGGAGAAACTACTGTCATGGTCAAGCTACCAACAGCCTTTCACACTAAGGAAGCTCCACCCACTCCATACTTTGCAGTAGACTAGACCCATCAAATCACTCTTCCACACCAATATCTCAACATTTGCGGTTAATAATAGGCCAAGATTATTTGATTACTATTGTAAAACATGTATTGATTGTTATTTTGCGCCTTAGATTTATTAGATTAAATAAGCGAAACAAAATTCACTAATTTTATAACTCATTGGTAATGATAACTTAACAAAACAATTAGTGCAGTGGAGAATTTTTTGAGCCACTTGCCTGAAAATATTTGTGCTCCCCCTTAAATCTTGTTTGTCAGGATATTTTTGTCAAATTTTAAAGAAAGAATGTACATTATTCTTAGAATAACCTAACGATAAAAAAGTTGTCTTTGCACGGCAAAATAAACAGTATAAGTCACTAGATTAATTACTACACTACAGCACTAAACTTAAATTATACTGATTCCTTCCCTAATAAATTATAAAATTTCCTAATAAAATCATCAATTTCCATGTCAGATATAATTTACGCATTTACGTTAAAATTGGTCAGAAGGCTCCTTTGGGTCTCGGGTATGAATAGGTTTATTCCTATTTCGAAAATCCCTTCGAGCTACACCTCACTGGTCTCTAAAGTTGCAAAAAATTCAAAGAGCCTACTAAATGTGATGAACTGTTTTGTATACACATTTTTTTATGGCAGCACAACCATATGTTTAATTAATTTAACCACTATTTTCAATTTGTTTAAATTTATAGAGTGAAAGCATAGAGTAAGCTTGGTAATTCTTATTTCAACTTTATCTGCAACCTCTGTTGAGCACAAAGTAAGAAAATAGTCAGGTAATAAAATTAAAAGATTTAGTAAAAATATGGTACTTTTAACTGTGCATTTTCGCAAAGATTAAGCATCCAGTGCTTGGTCAGTATTGTAATGCAGATATAAAATATACAGTTACTATCTAACTTTTACTATAAATTTAAAGACTGTTATAAAACTCATCTTAGTTGTCTTTTCACATAAGCAGGCTTCTCAGACCTGTGTATATGTACATATTTTCTTGACCGAGAAACAAGGCAAAATCAACTGTGGCAAAAAAAAACTAAGTTTGAAGTAAATTACAATGAGTAATCAAACACCTTTTTGACACGTTTTCTTGATCATGGCAATAAGACAAACTCAACACTAACGTAGAAAATATAATTCACTCGAAACAGAAGTTGATCATATATGTGCAATGCCACGGGTAGTCGCTAGTTCTTTATATTTCACCAGTAAATAATGTACATTAATTTTAAAAGTATAAAACATAATCTATTACTGATACTTTAATGGAGTCCATCTGGCACCAACCAGTGGTGTAACTAAAGGTGGTGGGTGGGTGGGGGGAGATTGGGGAAGATAAAGCCCCCAAAAAAGTCATAAAAATTAGGAAATATAAAACTTGTTTAAATAAATCAGTCACGTTTTTTATTTTGAATTAGATATATTTAATTTATTCATATTTAGATTTATCTATACCCCCGGTGTGGTGAGCCCTTCAACCAGATTCAGTCCCCCCAAAGCTAAGTCCTAGTTACGCCACTGGCACTAACCTCCATATCATCTTTAATGAGAGGGAAACGGGCAGCATAGTTTCGCATGTACCACAGTTTCATCCGGTTAGCTATCGTTCCCTGGGTGGTCTTCACTTCCCTGGCTAGTTCATCCTGCAACACCATCGGAATATTGGTGAATCGTTGATCAACATTACCTGTGATGTTCCTTAACCATTAAAAGCATCAAATAAGTGATAGTTAACATCATCTGGCATCGAAGTTTCAAATTGGTCTAATGATTATTATGGTCTGATATGTGAGCAATAATGCAGGTAGAAAACGTGACATACTGTCAAAACATTCCGGAACTATAGCAAGTTAAAGTTCTTATCATCAAGATAAAAACACCGATTACTTACTTGTCGTACTTGAAAGATTTATGTTAATTTATCAAACAAGATGTTTGACAATATGTAATAACAGTTTGTGGTAATGGTGATTTCTTACCATCCTGCCTTAAGTTAAAGTTTGTAGCTTATATCTGCTGCTTTGACACAAACTATACTTTGTAACCTGCTTTGGCTTCAATTCACCTCTTTAGCTAAGGACTTTTTGACAAAGTAGCAGAACAAGATGGATAATGATTACTTGTACTAAATCCAAATCGAAATGCTGGTATAAAAATACTGTTGCAGAAATTGTTCCACAATACTATTTTAATACAAGATTAAGTTTGAAGCTATTTTTTAATGACTAGGTTTTCAACAACAATAGAAGAATTTGAAGCTATTCTGTTAACAATAGTATGTAGATATAAAATTCTAAAGTGTCTTTAAAAATAAAACCATTTGTTAAAGTAACATAGAAGTAATAATTGAATAAATTGTGAAACCCCATTAAGCAAATGCAACAAATGCCACAAACAAATGCATTAACAAATGCTATGGTATGCTCCAAAAACTTACCTTGACACATACAATAACATTAGTTGTAACTTAAAGGAGTTCCAAAATTTACCCAATCATTACTTTTATGCTTACTTAAATAAAGGTGATATTGTATAATTACATTTTAGAATTATATTTCTATATACGTACTATACTGTTAAAAGAACAACTTTAGAGTCTATAAGACTTTAGAATTTTTGTTGTTATTTATTTAAAGCAACAATAAAAATGTATATGTAATAACTAATTAATTAATTATTATTTATTACTAGTTTGAACCTTTCGTATTTTTATCCTCAATTCTTCAGCTTCTCTAAGTTTCTTAGCTTTCTTCTCTGCTTTCCGCCGTTTTTTCTCTTCTTCTGTCAAAGGCATCTGAAAAATTGGGTCATTGAGTTGTGTAAATTTACAACTGTCAAACAAATACATTTTTTAATCATTTTTCAAGAATGCCAGCAGTGAAATTCCATTTGTATAAGTAGAATATACATTTTAATATTAAATGTTCAATGTCTATGTAATTAGAATTTCAACATAACTTATGAAAAATTTAGCACTATGGTATACCTATTTTTTGTCAAGAATAAGAATGTTTGGATAGAAACTCTGTATTAAATTCTTTTAGAAATAAATTTAAGGCGAATAATGGTAGACCACAATCAATACAGAGTTGTATACATAGTTTACATATTTTTGGCTAAATTTTAAATTTTATAGGTAAGTTATGTAGATAAATTTTCATAAATCTCCAAAGTGATTTTTACTATCAATTTGTACTTATCAATGCCTAAAATGTTCTAAAGCCAATATCCATAATTTCAGGTAAAAAGACATGTTAATAATAATTGCTGAACTCCAAATTTTGAGCTAGGTACCATGTCTTACCTATTCCAGGATTTTCTATAAAATGACACCATCTTACAACTTAGATAGTTTTTACTATTACAAGACCATTTCTTCTGGAAAGACATTTTTTCAATCTTCATGAATTTTAGTTGTGAAAATTTCTGATGTGAACCAGTGATGTATATAGAAAATTATTTCAGAGAGGGCTGTCCCTTGGTTGGTTTTGGATGTATAAAATTTTCTCAAAAACAGGGGCTTGAGAATATTACCCAGGAAATTGATGAGCTTTAAATCCTCATAAGTATATTGTAGCTTAAAACAAACTACTGGGTGCATTTTTATAGATTACCTTTAATATTTTGGGGGGAGAGCCAAGCCCCCTGAGCCCCCCTTATATACGCCTATGTGTACCTAACTGTCATATTCTCAATAATTAAACATGTACAATTAATATGAAGTCTTTACAACCAAGGACTATACTCTAGCAAGTCAGAAATTAAAATTGATCATTTCTGGCTCCATTACATAACAATCTCATTTTAAATTGCATTTACAGTATAAGTATAAATTAATGTATATAGAATTATAGATTGAATATTATAAATCGATAATTAATTATTATGCCCCAAGTAAATAATTTGAAAAAATAAAAAATGGTTTTAAGTAATCCTTTGCAGTTTTCATTTTCGTAATAAACTACGTTGTACGTTGTATGATTTATAATTAGTTTTAAAAAATTTTATAAATTTTTTATATTGTAGTAGGTATATACAAAAATAATTATTTTAGCGTGTTGTACTTGAAAAGTTACCTGTCATACTGGAATTACTACACGAAATGGTAAAATGTAATAAACTTTAAAGAACGAAAGCAACGAGATATTAAAAATAACATATTTAAGACTAAATCAGGTATTATAAAGGTATTAAACCAAGAATGAATACTAAAACAAAATATCACCGAAAAAGAATCATTGTACCTGTAAGTGTGCCGAATAAAATTAGGCATTCTGTAACGCCTGAATTAATTTGATGCAAATTGCTAGCAGTACAGAAGTGCAAATTGCGTCAAAAGTGTTCAGGCGTTAAATAAAATGGTAGTATGAAATAAAACCGGTTCCTAAAACTAAACTAGAGCTGGCTGCAGTGATACGATTTGAGTTTTCCTCATAAGAACATTGTTAAACCTCTTGTAGGTATACTGTTTTATTTTTGATCGTAATCTTATAGAGATGTCTCATTAAAATAAACATACGGGAGATACAATTACTATACTCACCCAAGCGTTTTTTTAAAAGTTTATATTTCAAAGCGTATACTTTTTTAATATTTAAACGATAAAGTACAGAAAATGTTCAGATATTTTTTCCTGAATTCCCTATAAAAATATAGGATGAGCTAAAAAGCGTAAAATTAAGTCCGAAAAAATGTGCATTAATTTCTTTTGAGCCGCAATTATATGGCTGCCATTATAGCTGATTCTCAATAGACATATTTTTTTAATAGTGATGTTAATCACATTTAAAGTCAATACTTCATGAATGGAAATACTCGTAGTTTCAAAATTGTTACTCGGTACAAGCAATTGAATAGGTTCAGTTAACCAACTAATGCACTGTGACATTCTGGTACAACGATGATACCAGTTTAAATTGTCATACAAGGAAAGGTGAGCACACGTTTTGCTTTAGCAATAATCACTGTCACGCCTCGGAAATTATAATGATCATGATTTCTCTCCTTGGAAGCTTGAACAAGCTGTTAAAAGACGAGACTGGTGTAGACATCTAAAACATTAATTTATATATTTTATGTTTACGTATACACGGATAAAATACTTTAAATTACACTAAGATTGAACATTATTTCACATATTACTGAAACATAATATTTATCAACTTGAATATTCACGTACTCTACACATAACGTAGCTATGGTGAGAAGGGTTCATTCAATGTGAATGTTGAGGTTAGCTCTACACCTTCACCTTCCTCTTAGTGCATCTTCCCACCATAGCTGCGTCATGTGTGGAAGCCTCGGTTGCTCCACCTTACTTCGACATCGTGTCTGAAACATCGTAGTGGAACTGGTGAGACAACGAGAATAGCTCTTCGTCTAGATTACACTATATTTTGTAGCCTAGGAGTCTTTGATATAGAAACGACGTAGAGTTCATTTTGATCTTCTTCGTCGCACCGACTTTCTTTAGATCTCTTCAGACAAACATGACTCTAAATTCCAGGAGTCAAGTCTGTGACAGTGTCAGATTCCAGACGCTGCATTAAGAGGAAGGTGAACTGGAGTAAACTCAACATACGCGTACACACTCATGCACTATGATAAAACATTGCGGAATCACTCCAAAATGGTGGTATTTGCACAAGACGTAAAGACTAACGCATTGTTTAAGCATTTACTGGTTTCAATATACAACGTATTTGTTATTACTTTGAAGCAATGTCATAAATATTTAAATATACCTGTGTTTGAGGACATAAGTAAAGTTTGTGGTGTATAAATAAAGAAAATTTCACAGTCCTTAAATAAAAGTCATCGTAAAGAACACGAAAACTCCAAATTTCGCACTTTTTAAGGAGACTCTGACCCCCTTCCAAGCCTTATTATGCCCTTCCTTTTGGGCTATTGGCCTGTGCGAGGATCTTATCAAACAGAATAAGGGAGAGAGTCGATTCAGTACAAGGTTGATGATACTGATAAAAAGAGCTACGATCACAGGTAGGATCTGAACTAGGCTATACAGAATAAATACTAGGCTATATATAAAATTAATATGAATGCATTCACATTAAGTAAGGTATAATACAATATACATTTATTTAAATATAAAATGAAAGCATTGGTTTCTTGGAAATTAAAAATTAATTTAATTTGCTTTTGAATTAAATTAAAACACAATGTGCAATTTATACAAATGTACTTTTTACAAAACAGCTTCTCTATCCCTTCTTAAACATGCCAGAACTTTGATGAATGCCCTCAAATAATTCTGCATAATATATTGTTTAACTATTGTAAATTGTTTGATATAAAAAGGAAACTTTAGTAGTACTTTACCTCTAAGATATCCCACCAGAAAGTTGGAAAAAACTCGAATCAAACGTTTACTGGTCACGAAGGTAATTAGTTACAACTTATGTATTTTGTATTAGGTACTTTAATGAAGCACATAAAGAAAATTAAAATAAAACTAATGCTTTCTGCAAACAAAAATAAAAGAATTACTAAAAATAAACAAAGAAAATGACTTATTTCAAAGAACGGTATAAAAAGTTGTTAACAGCTGTTAATGGACAAATTTAAAACATCTATTAATAGAGCTGCTGAAGCGAGAGTTGGTAAATGGCATAATAATAAACTGTAATGTAACTATCACATAGAACTCATTATTGAACGAAATGATTTCTAGTTTAATATTATGAATAATTATGCATCCAGTTGAAAGCAAGGGACAATTGGTAAATGGTTATTTTAAATAAACTTGTATCGGGACTGCCTATATACAAAATATCCTTCTTTGTAAAAAGAAAAAAGCAAATAACCGTATTATATATATGAACGACATTTTCAGAAACTTGTCCATGTTACTGACCTCGTACTGAAGATACGGAAGTAGCATATATCTCTTTTCAAAATTGAAGATGAATGTCACTGAATCTGGTTATTAAAATAGGTACAAGATTATGTTGGGCCTTAGGAGAGAGTTACATTCTACTACAAGACTATTAGTTTGCAATTTACAAATATCAAGTTATATTAATTATAAATGATTTTTTTATGAAAGGCACTTTGTAAAAAAAGAAATATAATTTTATTGAACTTATTAAACATTGTCAATTTTTATATTTATTTTAATCGCTCAATATTAGCAAAAATCCAACCCATTCCAAGAAGATAGCAGCAATAAAAATCAAGATAAATACCAAAATGTGTAAGAAACTTTTGTTTTGGTTTTTTACGATTATAACATAGTTTTAGACATGAAATAAAAAATCCTTGAATAATTCTTTTTTAAACGTATTAATTAATTGTAGGCTGCTGAGAAATAAACAATACATACCTCATGGGGTGACATTTGCCTGTTCAATAGAGAGAAAGGAATCTAACTTTGTAATCCACCAGTTTTCTAGATAAGAACACCACAATAATTCTAATCCTAATAATCCAGAAAAGCGCCATGTAGAAAACAAAAAAACCTTATAAAATATGATTCCACCGCTTGGTATTATTTGAATGTTTGTAACTACATTTATTCAACATATGTTTAATTTTTGATCATGTTAAAATGGTACGGTGTGTTTTTGTGCTTATTGCAAATAAAAAAGAAAATACTTTTATAATATTTTACTGTTATTTACTTTAATTATCTTGAAATATAAATACTATCCATGAATGGTAACTCCAATAAATCTTAATTCAAATAAAAACTATTACCACAAAACCCAAAATTCAGTACGCCTAAAAACGACGCTATAAAACGATGCATAATATATTCTGTTCAAATTACAATTCAAAACAAGTGATTGAAGGAAAAACAAAACTAAGGACCATTTTTAAGTAACAAAATGACCCACTCCGTTATTTCTAACGGTTTCTCCACCGTGAGTAATTAAAGTACCGTATAAAGTTTAATATGTGTTTGATCAATGACAAGTTTTTGTGTAAAGCATGTGATTATACAGGGTTATCATAAAAGAATGGCGCGGTTTCAGTAATTCGTAGGAAGATAGTAAGGGAAAATTTCTAGATGTTATATTGGTATCTCTAAAAGCCTCCAACCCAAAAGTTTGTTTATAAGCTGTTATAACCTCAAAATCAGTTCTTGTATTGCTGTTGCAGTAAGTTTAGTCAGTTACTGTGTTCTCGGATAAAGATTAAGCAAAGTGTGTTTTGTTGTTAGATGAATTAAAATCCGTAATTTTAATTGAACGTCCCTTACGACGTGAATTTGAAAGAGATACACCACACAAGAATATCACAACACATTGGTTTACACAATTCGAAGAAACTGAATGAGTTAAAAAACAGAAATCAACCGACCAGGTGTACCAGACGAAACGGTTGAGGTAATTAAACAATCGGAAATTAGAAGTCCTGGGAAGTCCATCCCTCGTTGAAGCGTTGAATAAGGTATTCCAAAAATACCAGTTCACAAAGTTTTACATAAAAAACTCAAATTAAACGCGTATAAAATCTACACATACTACAGGAATTAAAACCTAATAATTGTGTAAAACGTTACAATTTCGCTGTTGCAATGTTAGGCGGAATAAGTGAAAACGAATAATTTTTTAGATTATATAATTTTTAAATGTGTTAAGAAACAATTCACGGATATGGGGCTCTGAAAACCCACACGTAATTGTTGAGAAACAACGCCATTCGCCTAAAGTTAATGCTTTGTGTGGTGTGAGGAGAAATTGCATAATAGGGCCTTTCTTCTTTGCTGAAAAAAAATGGAGTCGTGACATATTGCTTTCCTCAGCTAGATGAACTCGAAAACATTCATCAACTTCGTTTCCAACAAGATGGTGCTTCCCCACACTTCAGTGCATGGTCACGGACACTTAAACGAAAAATTTGGAGATCTATGGATAGGCCGGTAAAGACCTATGCTGTGGCCTCCAAGGAGTACAGACCTGACACCTTGTGATTTTTTCTTGTGGGGGTACATCAGGAGCGTTGTTTATTCACAAAAGATTTGCAACCCGAACCATTTAAAACACAGTATTAATGAAGCAATGACAACCATAACCGAAGAAATGTTAACGGATGTTTGGAGAGATTAAAGTATTTTTTGGACATTTATCAAGCGACTAAGGGCCCACATATTGAAATGTAATAATTATGTAAAAAAACTGTTTGAAATGACAAATTGGATGAATAAATAACATTAACTGTAAGTAATTCGGGTTTTCTTTAAAAACATGTTCGAAACCTTATTTACACCGATAACCCTGTATTAGTTACACAGGTGATAAAGAACTCATACGGACGAGGTATGCTGAGGTCCGGGGGATTACTTCAATTAGTTCTGAGGTCCGTCACTAGGGCTGCGCCACTAAACTTTAATTGTTACAGTTCAAATATTTACTCTCCGAGCTACTTGAGCGTCTCCTCCACAGATGGCAGTCCTAGCGCTCAGTTTTCCGTGCTTCAATTTATAACATTGGCTGAGTTATCTGTTGTGTAACTAATACAATTGTTGTTGACTTGAGCGGATCTCTGCTTTTGCTCTGAATATTTTCAGGCACTGCATTAGAACAAGTTACCGTTTATGGAAATATATTGTATACGATGCTTTTAGTCTGTTTCCATTTGAAACGTTGTGATTACGCGCTATCTAAAGGAAGAAAAGATTATTATAGATCAATTACAGAACAGTATTACACATCACGTAGCTATGGTAGAAAAGGTTCATTCAATTGAATTTTGAGTTTATTTTCAGTTCACCTTCCTTTTATTACAGCTTCTGGTAGCTGACTCTGTCTCAGACTTGACTCATGGAATCTGGAGTCATGTTCGTTTGAAGAGATTAAAAAAGGTCAACTATTCAAAATCTGTAATTTATATATAATAATCTTTTCTTCCTTTAGATAGCGCGTAACTACAACGTTTCAAATGGAAACGGATTAAAAGCATTGGATTCTATATCTTCCCATGAACGGTAACTTGTTCTAATGCAGTGCCTGAAAATATTCAGAGTAAAGGCAGAGTTATGCTGCGTTATGTGTAGAAAACTCGGTTGCTCCATCGTTCTTAGAGATCGTGTCTATCACATCGTAGTGCACTCAATTGTGTACCTGAGGAGACAATGAGACCACTTCACCTATATATAGGTGTCTCTGATGTCGAAACGATGTAGAAGTTTTGTTTTGAGCTTCTTCGTCGTTCAATTTTTTGGATCTCTTCAGACCAACATGACTCCAGGTTCCAGGAGTCAAGTCTGAGACAGTGCATAATACGCTGTAATAAAAGGAAGGTGACATGGAGCTAAACTCAAAATTCAGAATTTCACATGTTTTATCAACCAAACTCTGACAATAATTAAACACAACTAATATTTTAATTTAATTTAGGTTAGGTTATGTTAATTTTCTTAAATGAGGTCCGAACTGATTACAACTAACGCTCCAAATTCAAGATTCATTATGACAGCGCTACCTATGGCACATAACAGAACTACGAATAGCTTTACGGAACCTTTCTGCCAAGCAATCCCTTTATGGATACAAGGTTTGTTCTTTAATAGAGTTAATGAATGGCTTTGTCGGTAAAGATTGCATGTTCAGAGTTTTATTCTTCTGCCAAGAATTGACTGCATTTAAACGATCCTATACTGCAGACACAGGTGGCAGGCTGAGACTCGAACCTGAGACCCCCGGCTGTAGCGGTGAGGCCACATCTGATTTACCGAGCCAATCTGAACCAAGCACTCCTGGAATCTGCTTATTAATTAGTCGCCCAAGTGTGGTGAATCGGCCGTAATCGGCACAACGTAGCGTGGCGTCCGGGACAAAATATCTCCTGCTGCTTGTTGTCTTGTGCCGTGTCGCTGCTTGCTTTCTGCAATACGGGAATAACTTCTGTATTAACAACCGGCTATGGTGAAACCGTCTTGAGTTTTACACCATAACAGGACTGTTAAACCACACAATTTTACAGCACTATTTTTTGTTGTAAAATTATGGAAGAGTCTCATCTCATTTCAAAGACATGGCCTATACGCTTTTGGGTTTTTCGTGTAATGTACTTTTTGGATATTTAAATGATTAAGTTTGAGTTTTTTAACTGTTGAAATTGTAGTCAACACTTTTGGCATTTAAATAGATTCTTTGTATGTTTCGATTTAATTCAAAAATAAATTTTCTTTTGGATTGTATCACACGATAAAAATTGGAACCACTGTCTGATATCTTGAAGAAAACTTCTTGATATTTCGCTAATGCCAAGTACGTAGTCAGCAAGGGGGTCCAAAGAGGCTGGACCTCCCAAAATTTCAATTTTTCAATTACGTTTTAATAACCGATTATTATTATTTAAATAATTTATTATTACTAACATTTACTGCTGAAAGATCGTTCTCAACAAAGAAACGGGTCAAGAACTTTTTAAGGAACAGCATAAGGCCTTATTCTCTGTCCACTACGGAAAAATATCAGTTGTCTTGATCCCCACAAAATCTTTTCCTTGCTACGTTCTTGGTGAATACCACAGAGTCATAACCACACAACACTCACATCACATCTTATCTCTTATTTTGTATTAATATACTGAGATAATTCGTTAACACATAGTTTATTTAGATTTTTATTTTGTTTATTTTAGACAAAAATATTGCACAAATCATGCCTACACACAGGCTGTGCTGCCCGTTGAATTTTCTTCTAATATTCAATTTTTTCACTATTAATAGGTGTTATGTGTAATTAATAATTTAATATTTTTAATATAACTATTAAAATGCAATAGCATTTAATATGCTTTGAATGGTGAAGCTCAACATTACACACATTATAATTCACAATTCTTTGTTGTATATTTTTCAAACAATTCAATTTTTTACTTGGGATCAACAATTTATTACTTAAAGCTGTTTCCTTAGTCAAATAGAAATCACAATAGTTTTAAATCATTTAATGCTCATTTATATGGCTACTAGCAGGTTCAATCGCTTTCTTAAATTTAGTTTCTTAACCGTGGCCGGATATTGTTATCGCGGTTTTCTAAACGTTTTCTGTTATATATGCAATTATGTCATTATAAGTAAATTTAATGACCTAAGTTTGTTATTAATAGTTAATTAATTATATCAGTTAACTAATTCATACTAATTTTAATTAATTAATTAATAGTTTTATTAAAGAAATAAATTAATTTTATTTGGTTAATTAATAATTGCAATTTGTCATTTAATTTATTAATTGATGTGTATTGAAGTACAGAACAATTTTCGTGTTCAACTTTGTAAATAAATATTCAATTCCATTCAATGCCGAATAAACTACTGAGCGTTCGAGCTCATTTAAGACAAAGTTCCACTCAATTAGTTAATTTCATAACTAAATAAACTTCACTGACTTAAATACTAAGTGGCGAGACCACGCGGTATCTTTGTGTCTGACCTTGAGGCCAGGTTCTCAACACAACCTCCATGTAGTTACTGGACGGCCTGCTGAGGTCCGGGGGCTATCACGTCCAGCGTTGCGTGGTCCAGGAGCGGCGCGGCGTCACTTGTGCGGATCCCCGTGAAACTTCCCACAGCTGTCACAAGCTGACGTCGTAATTATTGAGTAGGAGTAATCAACCATGAACTACTGTACAGGATCTAAGGTTTTTCGTTAAATCGTTACTAGTTAGAAACATGTACTACGTAAACGTCGTCTGTACCGCAGTGGTTATTAAAACAATGCAAACCTTAAATTAGTACAATAGATTTTAAGCTAAGTATATTTTTTTTAAATTTCATAGTCTCTACCCTTCATGGAAATCTCTCTAAAGACAGTAAATAGACGATTTTTGTTGATTCTTCCACTAAGAATTAAAAGCAGACTTCTAAAGTAGTAATTTGACACAACTAGAAATCAGGGCCTCGGGTAAATCTTGCTCGATAATAAGACAATTTTTTTACAGTATTCATATAAAATATGATTGAATATATACTATGATACAAACATAGTTTGTGTGTTACTCAGTCACGTAAAAACTACTGGACCGATTGTACTTAAAGTTTACATGGACTTTCTTAAGGTCCCTAGTTAACGTAAGCCTATTCTTATTTGGAAAGTCCCTCCCGGCTACACTCCACCGGCTCCAAAGGTGCGAAAAATCTCATCTTGGTATCTAAAGTTACACTACAGCAAACACGTGTTATTAATTAAAAGAACGTGTTAAATTTAATCAGCCGTTCTGTGTAAACATTATTTTATGTCAGCACAACCATATGTTTAAATAAATATAACTACTGTTTTCAATTTGTTTGCATTATTATAGTTTTCAAATGCTATGCTAATGTAAGCTTTTCTGAAACCACTGTTACCACAAAGGAAGAAAATATCGAGATAATCAAATCAAAAGTTTTAGTAAAAATATACTTGAAACTTTAACAAGTATTAAATATACAATGTTTGGTCATTACTATAATGCAGATTTATAAGACAAAGTTGCTATCTAACGTTTACTATAAATTTGAAGACTGTTATCAAATTAATCTGGTTGGCTATTGACAGAAGTAGGCTTCTCAGATTGTACATACATATACCCTGATCGTGGCAACAAGGCAAACTCAACATTGGCGTCGGGAAGGTAATTCACTCGAACCAGATTTACTCATATATGTGTAAAGCCTACAAGAGTGAGTGCGAAGCCGTGGGTAACTGCTACTCCATTATATTTATAGACTTACCTTAATCAGCACATAGTAAAGGTGTTTTAATCACCTGCCTAAATGTAGAATAATAAGTATTATAATTTATATACTATACATTGATACAGGTGATAGTAAATGTTTGTTGTTATTCATCTGTTAAAGTTAGTTACAATTTATAAATGCCAAGTTACGTGCCGAAGATCTTCTTTGTCTGGGTGTGTTTTTGTTGGGATTTTAATTAACTACAGTACAATGTCATAATTTATTACTTCATAAGAGTGATAACTCAAAAGTTAAGGACTTCGACTTTAGTCTTCCTTTAGAATTAAGTTTTTTCACAATGACCTAAAATAATTCCATTAAAATTCAAATATTTTATAGATATCATGAAGGAGAGAAATTCTAGAAATTACTTCTATGTTCTTGTTGGTAGGAGTCATTTTGAAGAGCTGGGATTTTATAAAAGTTAAATAAATGATCCAACCAAAAACCTATATCACTTCCTTAAATCTGTGTAATCTCTCATTCGTGTTATTTATACACAATCAACCGTATTGGGATATTTTGATAAGTGTTTTTATATATTTATAAATTTTGTTATGTGACAATAAAACGAAAACAATTTCTTTCTACAAACTAAATGTAAAATTCAAATAACGTACCACTAACATAAAGTATACTGAGTGTAATGTGTTATTGTATGTATTATTGTTGTTTATGTGTTTATGTGCTACGTAACGCCCTTAAAACGTGGGGGGGGGAGCAGAGAGTGCGCTTAAAATTTAAGACAAAAATGGCTACCGTGCACCTAGGTACCTCTTAACTGATTGGAAGGCGTTCGCGTAGAAAATTTGGAATGACACGTGAAAATATTGTCGGCAGATAGATTAAATGATGACAACAAAATCTCCGTTTAATCTCCAACTGAATAAAATAAGAAACATTTGTATTAAAATCAATTAGAAGTTTACAAATAGTTATGGGAGTCAAATTTAATCCTACTTTAATGTTTGTAAATTTTAATTAAAAAATAAAACTGAGATTTTGGTTGTTGATAACCTCTAATAGCAGGTGGATGCTATTAGTAATTTTTTCTTAATGAGATACAAACTTATAAGACTTTACTTTACACAAACAATGATATGCTCATAAATACAACCGGCTTTTGGTTACAGGATACAATATCTGAAACAAACTTAAGTTGCGTATTAAATCCATTCACATAGCTAGACATGTTGTGAACACCTCCATGAGCTTTTGAACTTTAATGGGGTAAGATAGAGTAGGCTAATTTCAGGTTTTGGATAGATAAGGTGTTTAAAAATTTCAGAAACCATATTTAATATTTTTTATAGCCCATCTAGGGCAATATTCAAATTAAAATTATGTTATTATCACATATAGTTACATAGTTATAGTAATGCTATAGTAACAGGTAATAGACGTTACTCGCTATGTGAGCTTATTTCTCCTTCTTGCATTACTTTTCATTACCTATTAAAAATGTATAAACAGATTTTAAATTTGAAAACGTCATTAACATAAAATATATGTAGATTAAAGTTTTAGGAATCATCTTTAATTTTATAAGAGAAATTAGATAATAAGGACCTACGGTTACTCAGGTAACACTTATTTGTATAAATATAACTTTACAATTTAAATGTTTGAAAACGCTTCGAACACTAATGAAAGAAACGAAAAGTTTTGAATAAGAGAGCGTTTGGATTAGGACACTGAAATAAGTTAAAAAGATGCCATCTGAGTGTCTATACTCAAAATAGAGTTTCCAATGTGAAAATCTATTCTGGATATAAATTAAAAACAATTACTATTAAGGCATATTAGTATATTGAGATTTTCTTAAAATTGAAACTAAAGTTTCTGGAGTGAAGCCTATATGGATTTGAGACAAGCTTCTATTTTAACGCAGTTTTTAACTTTAAAGCCTTGTTAAAAACGAAGCGTGAAACGCGAGGCCGGTAGCTAGCGTGTATCATGGTACAGAATATAATAACTCACTGTATGAAAAATAAGCTTTTGATAATAACTTAGTTTACCAAACCAAAATTTTAATAGGTGATAACACACCAAATTAAATGTTCTAAGAGATTACATTAGTTTTAATTCAACACTTTTTTTACAAAACAGTTTTATCCTGAGAGAAAAAACGTGTACAATCCTGTCTATTTGCAT
The DNA here is from genome assembly GCF_021130785.1 of Homalodisca vitripennis. Lineage (NCBI taxonomy): Eukaryota > Metazoa > Arthropoda > Insecta > Hemiptera > Cicadellidae > Homalodisca > Homalodisca vitripennis. Next base: position 42,800,216 of record NC_060211.1, on the reverse strand, counting down.
AAGAACACCTGCCCAGAGACGGCGATTAACGATTCTGGAGATACAATTAGGTTCATTAAAACGACCGGCAGACTATCGTTCTTCGGCTGGGCTGATCCACGGAAATGTCGGACAATGAGATAGAATCAACAGATGTAGGGGACAGTTGTCACTCTGGTCACTTCCGGTGACTTCACACCGCGTGCTTGAAGAATCTAGGGAGAACTTTACTACGTTCTGGAGGTGTTGTCACTCTGGTCACTTCCGGTGACTTCACACCGCGTGCTTGTGGAATCTAGGGAGAACTTTACTACGTTCTGGAGGTGTTGTCACTCTGGTCACTTCCGGTGTCTTCACACCGCGTGCTTGTAGAATCTAGGGAGAACTTTACTACATTCTGGGGTAGGGGACAGTTGTCACTCTGGTCACTTCCGGTGACTTTACACCGCGTGCTTGTAGAATCTAGGGAGAACTTTACTACGTTCTGGGGTAGGAGACAGTTGCCAATCTGGTCACTTCCAGAGACTTTACACCGCGTGCTTGTAGAATCTAGGGAGAAATTTGCTACGTTCTGGAAGTGTGACTGCTTGAACAGATGTAGGAGACAGTTGTCACTCTGGTCACTTCCGGTGACTTCGCATCGCGCGCTTGTAGAATCTAGGGAGAACTTTGCTACGTTCTGGAAGTGTGACTGCTTGAACAGATGTAGGAGACAGTTGTCACTCTGGTAACTTCCGGTGACTTCGCATCGCACGCTTGTAGAATCTAGGGAGAACTTTACTACGTTCTGGGGTAGGGGACAGTTGTCACTCTGGTCACTTCCGGTGTCTTCACATCGCGTGCTTGTAGAATCTAGGGAGAACTTTACTACGTTCTGGGGTAGGAGGAGACAGTTGCCAATCTGGTCACTTCCAGAGACTTTACACCGCGTGCTTGTAGAATCTAGGGAGAACTTTACTACGTTCTGGAAGTGTGACTGCTTGAACAGATGTAGGAGACAGTTGTCACTCTGGTCACTTCCGGTGACTTCGCATCGCGCGCTTGTAGAATCTAGGGAGAACTTTACTACGTTCTGGAAGTGTGACTGCTTGAACAGATGTAGGAGACAGTTGTCACTCTGGTAACTTCCGGTGACTTCGCATCGCACGCTTGTAGAATCTAGGGAGAACTTTGCTACGTTCTGGAAGTGTGACTGCTTGAACAGATGTAGGAGACAGTTGTCACTCTGGTCACTTCCGGTGACTTCGCATCGCGCGCTTGTAGAATCTAGGGAGAACTTTGCTACGTTCTGGAAGTGTGACTGCTTGAACAGATGTAGGAGACAGTTGTCACTCTGGTAACTTCCGGTGACTTCACATCGCGCGCTTGTAGAATCTATGGAGAAATTTGCTACGTTCTGGAGGTGCGACTGCTGCTTTATAACAATGATTGACTCGACCAAAATTTGTATTTATTAATTCACTTGGACGCTCTTATGTACACGAGTACAGCTAAATTTGGAAATTTCGGTTTTGAAATCTTTTCTATAATTACAATACAATTCACTATAATAGTACGGGAGTCGAGAGCAAATTGCATTGTATAGGGACACAATCAAGGTTTTCTTCAAATTGTTAGAGAAATTACTAATTAACTAAACAATCAATTTCAGCTAGTTTTGGTGGGGGACGAAATGGATTGGTATAAAAAGGGGTGTTAGTACGAAACAAAAAACCAACCGTCAGAGGCGCAAATAAATGTTACAACAGCGTACGCTAACCACATATAAACAGTTGACACTACGACCTTCAGTCTCATTATCTACTTGTTTGACGATGATATAACTGCTATTTACGTTTTTTGACGGTTGGTACCACACTAGAAAAAAATATAATATGAGAAAATTTATTTCTTATTTTAATCATTTCGATACCCACCCATTTAGACCTCCACCAAAATTTAACGCAACTGACGAACGAGTTTCTCTGAAGGAGAATTCCTCTATTGATCTAGAAAAACAAGGTTGTATGCTTACGCAATGCAAATTAGATCTTGTCTCAAAATATATGCGTGATTAAGTGCACAAAAGAAATCGTTAGTCTCAAAAAGAACTAAAAAAAATTATGGTTGCCTGTAAAGTCGGTTTTACGGGCGAAGATTTTACGTGACAACGTCTTTTTCTCGGTAGAATATTTATTGATATGAATATTATTAAATTGCACAATATCAACAAGGAATTGAATGAAAATAAGAATTGCACAAATTTTAACTATAGAAATATATTTTGTTTACTAAAACATTGTACATAATTTGAAATTAATTAAAATTTGTTATTGTAAATGGTAAAGTTGAATAAAACATTTACTAAAATTGGAATTTGAAATTCTTGCTAAACACAGTTAAATTCTAACTCCGCGCGTGGTGATTGGTCGGTTTAGTTCGTTTGTTTGGTCGCACTGTTATGACAGGTTAGAGGTTATAATTTGTTATTTTAAATGTTTGACTAGCAATACGCGCTGTTTCTTCTCAATCGACTGAATTACGATTGATTGCAGAGTGATTTAAACTAATAATTTACTTAACACTATCAACATTTGTCAATAGTATGACATAACCTATAAACTCAGTTTCTCAACTTTTGTGTCAATCTAACAATTAATCAATCAATCATAGTTTACGATAATGAAATATCAGTGTACAATTATTTACCTTTATTGTTGTAGTTGTTGTAAATGACGAATCTAAGCACTCCACATTTTCACGAATAAACATAGTTATCTGCTTTATCCCGTGCGGCGGACCCACTGGACGGGCATCGTAACGTTACCGGGCGTTACACTTTTTCATGAGTGACTCCGAGCCGCAACCTAATTTAAGACGTTGTCACGTCAAAATCATAACGTTTTGAATCTAGAGAGATTTTGAAAAGTTTGAAGGTAGAAATATAGATAACAGTGTAATAAATTTATGAGTCCAATTTTACATCTAACCTTTTGAAACCCATCAATTATGACAATAAAGAATATTCCAAAGATTTACAAGCTTAATAATAACACAAACTCAACTGAACGGTGGATAATTAAAATTAACTTTAAGTTCTATTTTTATGTTGTCAAAGTTAAATCGAATTTTATGATATTAAATATGACGGAAACAATCCAAAATCAAACAAAAAAATCGAGATGCGTTTATACCGGAGTTGATGACCAATTAAACACCGTTAACTTCGATTGCAGAAGCTTTTTGCCAACAGAAGTTTGCAATTATGGGTTTGTGGCGAAGTACATTGTTCGCTATATTTTTGTCTGCAACCCCATCAAAACAAAACATGCGAATCAGCGAGAGTAGAAAATGTTCAGTGCGGAACAGATGATAGGGTAACTGCGAGTGATTTTGTGGCCAATCATTGGATGGATACCTTCTTGGATTAGATATAAGTTGCAAGCATTAATAAAGCATAGTGTTAGCAACATCTTTAATGGTTTAATAAAGAGTATAAAAATCCCTTGATGGGTGAACCGAAAAGTGATTGCAGAATATAAAAGCTTCCTAATAATGTTTAACAATTTTGAGGGTTTAATTGTTGGTATGGAACATATATCCTAACTAATATTATAAATTTGAAAGTAAGTTTGTTTATATTTTACGCTTTCACGCGTAAACTATTAAACCGATTGTACTGAAATTTTACATGGGGATTCTTAGGGTTCCTGGAAAGAATATAGGCCTATTCTCATTTCGAAAATGTCTTCGGGCTACGCCTCACTGGTCTCTAAAATTGCTAAAGTTGCGAAAAATCTTAATCTTGGCCTAATAGTTGCATTACAGCAAACAAATATTATTAATTTATAGAATTTGTTTTCTTTGTTTTTTCTCATTTAAGCCTTAGCGTCAGCTATGCCGGCTTCGATGTGTACTGTTTTGTTGTTGTTAGTATTACATGATTGGACCTCCTCGGGATTTGAACCCGTGATCTCTCGGTTAGAGAGCCGAGACTATAGCCATTAGTGTACAGAGGAGGATATAGAACTTGTTAAATGTAATCAGCTGTTCTACGTAAACATTATTTTATCATGACAGCACAATCATGTGTTTAATTAATTTATCCGATACTTTCAATTTGTTTACATTTGTAGTGTGAAAGCTTAGAGTTTGAAACGCTTGATAGCAACAAAACTTCTTATTTCAACCTTTTTTGCAACCGCTGTTGAGCACAGAGTAGGAAAATATCCAGATAAGAAATTTAAAAGTATTAATAAAAATATAGGTACTTTAGCAATTTTAGCAATAGTACATTTTAGTAAATATGAAGTATGCAGTGCCTGGTCATTACTGAAATGCAAATATAAAAGTAAAAGTTAATGTCTAACTGTTACTATACTTTAAAAGACTGTTATAAAACCCATATTAGTTGTTATTGACAAAAGTAGGCTTCTCAGACCTATGCACTATGTATATATAGTAAGACCAAAGTAAATTACAATGGCCATAAATATACACTTTGTGACAGATTTTCTTGACTGTGGCAAGAAGGCAAACTCAACGTTTGAAATATAATATACTTGAACCAGAAGTGCTTATACACGTGCAAAGGCTACGAAATTGCGTGCGAAGTCGCGGGTAACTGCTAGTAATTTATAAGAAGGACATTAACTCTATAGAAAGCAACTCTATTGGTAGAAATACTACTGGTGGGTCACGTGGTGTCGATAAGTAAGATTAGAAGCAGAGTTAGTAAACACCAAAAAAGTTGCAGTGGTTTCGGAGCGACAGAAGTCTGAAGCAGGATTTTGCAACTCCGATGTAAACCCGTCTTTATCTTGGACCACCGAAGAAAGCACAATAAGCTTATAGATTTAAACAATACTTGACATAATGAGAAAGCAGTGTTTGGGTGGTAGCTACAAATATAATAAATTAATAAAAAATAACCTGTTAGAATCTTTGTTCTCTTTCAGATGGTACAATCGGTTTTTGGTTTGAATACTTATTTTTATTTTAAAATTACAATACTATAAAACCATAAGAAAAATAATTTCCTTTAAGACAGAAATATTAGAAAAGATTTTTTTTATTTCCACAAGGAACCCAAAGCATTTAATGTAGGAAATCTAGTAGGAAATTATTTATGATTTAAAGTAATTATAGTTTTCAATTAAATGTAATTAAAAAAGATTATTTCTTCGTAATATTTTCATACTGAAATTAATTTTATTTATAAATGAAAAAAATATCCTTATAAAATATATTCTATAAAAATGTATTGGTGTATGTCTGTGTTTTGTGTATTGTTATAATCTCTTTTACATTGTATGGTTGTTATTCATCTGCCAAAGTCAATTACATTTTAAAAATGTCATGATACGTGCAGAAGCTTTTCTTTGTCTGGATTTATTTTGAATCAAACAGTAAAATGCCATTATTTATTACATCATAAGTGTTTCAACTGAAAAGCTAAGTACATCGACTTTAGTATCGCTTTAGATTTAGGTCTAAAATAGTTCAATTGGTACTGGAATCATTGGAGCTATTCACAAAGAAATATAAATAAAAATACCGTAAAGAAATATGGGAGCCAAATTTCAGAACTACTTCAGAACTATTTATATAGAACGGTTTCATTCTCCGTTTTCAGAGCCACGTCTTTAAGTTAAACCTAAAACGAATCAAGAGATAGGAGGAATATCTTTCAGTGAGTATCAGGATTATCTCGGGATTGTTTGGAATGCCATTTAAAAAGAAAATAATAATGATGTCCCTGTTTTTTTCTTCAAAATAAACTTGCTTGCAAAGTCAGGAGTAACTGGTAGTATTTTATTTATATACATGGTATAAAATATTCCAATGTCATATCATTATCTTCCAACGGTTACCTTTCTAACCTTACTAAAAGATCCTGTACTTTTTATACAAAAATGCTATTCTAATCGAAAATACCGTAAAGAAATATTGGAGAGGAATTTGAGACATTTCAGAACTACTTATAAAAACGGGTTCATTCTCCATCTTCAGAGCCCCATCTTTAACTTAAATCCAAAACGAATTAAGAGATAGGAATGTCTTTCAGTGACTATCATCTATGTCAGGATTGTTTGGAATGCCATTTAAAAAGAATATGCTAATAGCGAAGCCGGGGGTAACTGCTAGTATTTCATATACATTCTAAAAAATATTCAAGGTCATATCATTATCATCGCCGGTTATATTTTTGACCTTATTATACGATTCTGTAGTTTTTATATTAAAAATGGGTACTTTCTGAACGGAGGCAACCGATAGTAAACGGGATTTAACAACTTTGGGTGGACAGGTTACACAATAAATACTGTGGAACATACTTGTTTATAATCTGTACACAATTATCACGTTTTGGAAATTGTTATCTGCTCGGACAGTCAAATCAGTGAAAGTTTGTAAAGACGAAGGTCATTAACCGGAGTAACCGCAGTGCTCTTATCAGATTCGTGTCTCGGTTTATCATACATAACCTAACTCTGTAGTTCATTGTTGTCTTGGTTTTCGTGCTGTACACTTGTTCTAGTGATTTGTAGATAGTACAATGAGTTATTTTGGTTTGGGATTTGCCAAAGAGCGAGTAAGATACTGTATCGTTTTTACAGGATGTAAAGCATGTTTGCCGTCGCTGAAACAATGTGTGAATGTTCATAACATGAAATTGTATTTTATTGCTAATAATCCATTTTGGCAATGTAACACGCTTTCGTCACACTTTTCGTCGAGTCTTTGAATACTCAAATATAAATGTGTGTTTATAATTTTACTTAATGAAGGTTAAGTTTTTGTGTTCATAATCGAATCATACTTAAATACTTACTTTTTAAATCATTAATCGGGTGGCCTACGTTTAATCAGAAAGTACCTAAAAATGCTATTCCAATCGAAACCCGGCTGCATAAGAGCGAGTGGTTGTATCACCGCGCCTGTGGGTGACCTGGCAGAGAGTCTCGCCAGACAGCGGGCCGCTGTGGCGCAGCTCTGTGCCGTGACAGAGGACTCGCGCTCTCGCTGGTCGTAGCACGGTAGCCTTTATTATTATAATAGGGTGCGTGCCACACGCTGGAGGTCCTGGGGCAGTCGCCACTGCCTGCACCACTTTAAAATTCCTACGTAATCGGACAGCAACACTCCCACGTGTTTGTGCGCACCGCAGCCCCCGGCCCAGATCGGACTGTGGGAAATCGCCAAGAGATCGGGTGCACCACTTTGGAATCTGGGTCAGAAGACAGGAGGATAACGTAATTAGTTGTATTGTGGAAGACTTGGTGTAGAAGATGTGGTGAAGTTGCAGCTCAGTTGGCTGGTCAGATGTGTGAAGAATACTAACCAGGATGCTCTGGCGATCCTTTATTTACAAACAAACACGAAAAAAGGACGATCTCACGAGGCGAAATTTTTGTAAGCAGTGGTTTCGCACTTAGCTGTTATAACTGTTACAAGATCAATAACTACATTTAGTCAACTTCAGTCAATAGGCAACAAATAAGATGCTGTAATTATAGTTTTTTTTTTGAATATAGTAAAATTAGTTTGGTGAGAAAAGGAGACTATCTTTAAACTCTGTATTAGTAAAATGACGGTCGCGAACTTCGGATTCGGAAGATAATTGAAATTGAAACCAGTCATGAATTTGGCATTAAGTCTGGTGCCGTTCTGGTAGTTTTCTAATGTGAAGATTATTTTAATGGTAGGTACCTACTTAAAAATACTTACAGGGTTACGATGATAAAAAGAAACTTGATCTTTTTGCGATCAAAGATTTGAATCAGTGTGGTTCTATACGTGTAGTTTATTTATACTTGAAATTATTGTCTCTGTTATCTTTAAAACGTATTTTTTCCGAAACCTACCTCGCCTGATACATCGATGACTACACCGGTCGACACTTACCGTACTTACCGTACCAGTATCGTTGTAACAGATTTTACTTTACCATCTTTAATTATTATCTATTGGGAGCGTGTTCTATAAAAGTGAAAATAATGATTTTCTCAAAAATGAAAACATGTTTACGCTACTTATACAAATTGAAACCTTCAAAACGTCGGTATATAAACAGTTGCATCATAGAAAAGAATTCTCCAGAACCTAATACTTAAAAAGTATTCAAGTAAAAAAAAATTATAAATTTAGTTTTTTCGTTTGTTTTTGGCGATTGTTGGTTTGGTTTTGATAAGATGCATGTTTTTAGAACATTTGCCATAGTTCAGTCACACAAAATACCGATAAAATTATGTTATGTAACAGGGGTTGGACATTACTTGCAGAATTGTGCCTGTATTGTTTTAGTCCAGTTATGATAATTTGTGTTAGTTCTCTTAAGTGCTTTTATATATAATATTATGTGATTTACGTTTAACACAACCTTTTAATATAATTTGATAATTTTCATCTAAATTATTAGATATCCCACTCAGAGTTGTACTTGTCTCTATAATTTTATTACATTTTAAAATACATCACGTCGGAGGGTATCCAGGTTAATAACTTTTGTAGAACGATAGAACAGCACTTTTACTCGTGATACTGTGTCCTTTTGATTTACAAATCCACTTGGGATGGAAAGATGGGATTACCAAATTTCTCACTTCCCACAACTCTCTTACCTAGACGTAGTGATGGAAACAACCGATTGAAAACAATCGATTCATTGTAGTTGGTTGTAGTTTATCGTATTGCTTGGAATGTTTCAATTGTGTTCTATTGTTTTGCTGAGATAAGTGAAGTCAGTTGCGCAGTTTCGGTCGGTTGATTTAGTTCTATCAGTTGTTTCCTTTCAGTAGCCAAATGAGAAAACTCAGTTAACTTCTACTCGTATTTTAGTAAATTTCCTGTAGACTTTACAATGGGTTAATATTGGTCCACTAAATAAACGAAGTTGACTAGCATTGTCATCTTGGAGATAAATATATAATAATTATGTCACATGTGATCCATTGTTAAATATGGGTATTTTAGCATATGTATACTATAAAATAATCTATATTATTATATGATACGCCTGAGATTATACTTTGTTATCAAGTTTAATTGGCCTATGCAGTTAAAATAAAGGAGGTTAGTTTGTCGAATAGAGCTCACACACTAACACTATTTCTGTCCCAAGTTTATTTTGGTTTGGTACTTGCATCTTATAATTTTTGTGTATATTCATCATATAAGGTAACTAAAAGCAAACAAGTTTTCAGTCAACTGTTATGTTCTACAGAAAAGGCCGATTTGAGATAAAAATAACTGACTGAAAAGGTAGTTATCAAATTCAGTCGGCTGTTCCATCAATACTAGATAATCTAGAACTAATACAGATCTTTATGGCTGCCTTGAAAAAAATTCCTATAGATTATTCCTCTTATCGAATCCAGAGTTAAATTGCTAACTGCTAAAGATTTAGTGCTTCCAGATTTAGTAATCATCACACATCCAACACAGTAAACCGTAGTCTCAGTGAAACACGTTATAGCGCGATCTGACGGCCAGGACTAGTAACTACCATTGGTGGGGCATAGTGTTACACTAGTGAACTCTGCCGATTAGTCCTAGCTGGTAACTGACTAAGACGCCTGAATTCGGATTACCTTGGCCAATACTGTGTTATCCTGCATACAAGATTTACAGATACTTTCTGGGGTAACTCCAACCATACTTGGTCACTTTGAACAGCATTCCTCACACACTTTAAGGTTCGGTCGGCTAAAGTGAAACAAACTTTGCCCATAACAACAATGTTACAACTCGTGAACTTATACTCCCTTTACTTGTTTGATAGTAGCATTATGAGAAATTTATCATTTTGAAGAACGCATCAGCACGCATCCAAACGCTAAGTTGTTTTATCTAAATTTTATTTATTTTTAATATTTAAATGATGAAAGTAATTTTTTTTTTAACTGATGCTGGATAAAAATATCGAAAAACCAAAAAGCGTTTGGAATAATATGAATGATAATGACCTATCATTAAAATGAGACATCTCCCATTCTACGACTAAAACAAAAGTATTAAAAGTGCATGAGGTTTAGTATTGTTCTTATGGGGGTTAAAATTCAAGATGGCAGTCACTACAGTAGGTTCTTAAAACGCAACTTTACTTTCATGAGAATAACTGCATAAAACAGAAATGTTTACAAACTCCGGCAAATAAATGAGAAATTGTGTTGGGCTATTTTGCCACATTATACATTCACATGTTTGTCCATTAAACTATGTTTCAGATTAATATTTTTATAAATAAAAGCCTACATACCAAGTCACCATAAAATTATGATAGATGTGTTAATATGCCATATGTTAAAATCTATTATGTTTACTGAATTTGTTTATAAATTTGTTTATTCTGTTATTTTCTTGTTGCCTTCAGGGTTACCAATAAGACCAATGTAAAATTATTCATTTACGCTCAGCTAAGTCCCATGGAGTGAAATGCACCGTAATCAAACTCAGCGTTCCTTAAATAAATGAAGCTTCATGCACAATTTCAAGTCTATAGGTCAGTTTGTTTATTAGACATCGTGTGGATAGACAGACAGACAGACATAAATAAACTTTCCAGCTCCACTAGTGATAGGCTTCGCTGACGCTCAGCCAATAAACTGCTTGAGTAAAACCTGAAAACACTGGGTGTTACGAAAAGAAAGCTAAACACTTCCACTCAGCGCCGCCTCTCGCCTTGGAGACTTGAACGGTCGCTTTGACAGGTTGTTTGTTAAAATAATAACCAAACATCAAAAGGATCGCGCTTGGTATTAGCCCACTGTTTAATTTCAATCTGATTGACCAGGGATTAACTCCGAATATCTCGGCCCTGGGTACTCCACCGACAGTTGGATTTCAGTATCAGATTATCACAAAAACAGAAGCCAGCCGGCGCGGCGCGGCGCGGAGAGATCTGCCCATCCCCCCGTGAACTATTCATAATACCAACGAAATTATTAAATCATATCTGGGAAAACAAGAGCAAGACAGGGTTGCTTTAATGATATTCATACAGTTTAATTTTTTATCCATTTTTATGACAAAAAACTCTGGGAAACGGCTTCTGTACGCTTTCATGTTAAATTAGACCGGCCTATGTGGCCCTCTGGCGACGCAACGGCCGAGGAGGCATCGCTACGTCTACCCTCGTTGTCCTGAGTGATCGTGCCCACGGACATTTCAATTAAGATATGCAAAGCAGGATTATGATATCACAGAAATGCAGAATTATGGCGACAGATGGCAGTATTCCGTGCAGAGCAGAGCTGGGAGGAGAAAGAGGTTAAGGCAATAAGGCAATTCTTTCGGTAATAAACTTCCTTATTCTCATAGCTTCCCAAAACCTCGGTATTAGCTTAAGTTACAGACGTTTTGAGTACGAAAAATATAATCTTTAAAAGCATACTTTTGCCTGAGTTTATTTGACTATTTTTTACATTTCAGCCTTAGTTTTAGTTTAATAAATTAGCAATGCAGTGTATTTTATTACGTCACGACAAGCCTCTTATTAGAGAATTCAACTAAGGCGACCAATTTCGACTAGAGTACTACTGGAATTTTGCCAATTACGTCAGTATTTCTGTATTGCAAGACATATTATTTAAAAATTGCACATCTCATCGTAAATAAACGTTATTTATTTGAAATTATTAATTTAATAAAAATATTAATGTTTACTTGTGGACCTGATAATTACTTTATCAGTTATGTTTACGAATTTCAGCTGATACAAATTAGATGAAGTTTGCATTGTACGCCTAATGGCTTTCTGGTAGGCAGGACTTAAGGCTAGTATATTAGTAGTAATTCAATAAATAACATTTTCATACTTTATTTCATTCATAATGGTTTATAGGTTTTATACGCAGCATGGTTTCCAATCGAAAACAAATGTACATGACCCTAGGAAATTATATTATATTGAGAGAAAATAATCTTTTAAGCCTTTTAATAATACGTAATATACTTACTATAATATACTTAATACTTACTTAATAATACAGGAAATATAAGAATACTTTATATAAAGCTAGCTTTGGATATAAATATTGTTTATAGATATTATTTGAATTAGTGTGAATTGTGAGAAGTTTATTCCCCACATTAATACTTGGTTTTAATACTCATAAAACACTCCATAGTACATTATATAAGCAGAAACATGAAATTATAATGTCTTTTTTGACATTTCCATAATGTCTAGACAATTAAGTACAGGTTATTCCTTGCGTTGATTTGAGGTAAATAATATAACGTAGGTTTCATAGTGTTTGACATTATATGATATAGTTTCAGCTAGCTATCGTAGCAGAGATTCTGTAATAACTCTATCAGTGACGGAATGACGTGTGCTGGAGCTCATGATCGTTGCGACACGCATAGTAAAATCATGTGGAAGTATGCCATGTGGGAGCCACTTTGTTTCAGATTATATTAAGGTTTTAAGGGAGGAAAACTACTATGCAGTTTAAAATAGGTGAAATAGGTTTACAACAATTCTGTGCCGAAAATCTCATACCTATTATTAGGGTTGTTAAATACTCGTATTATTCAAGACACTTACCTACTTTTAAAATTTAAACTTCCTAATAAAATATGATGGAAATAGCGGCTATATAAGATTTAAGTATGGAGAGGGTCCAAAACTTATCGTATGATATTTTAGATTAGAAGGAAGAGACTGGATCGATATCTTTATTAAGTGTTAAATTCATATATCTTAAAAATGTAGTCTGTTTTTACTAATTTAACGATTTTTCGTCACCAAGTCTAGTGTTAATATTCCAAAGATTCCATAACGGTTTACAATTTTATTGTTAAAAGCTACGAGTATTCTTGGAAAAAAGATCACGCCAATAGAATTTCGAGGCACAAAATTCTTATTTCATCTGCTTAAAAATAGCCTTCTACTGGGTTTCGAATAAAATTTGTACAGAACTACCTCACATCGTACAGGATTATAATTAGAATCTCTTCATATACACCCATCACATTGTGCTGAAATTAGTGTAACACAGGCACTGTACTTTTAGTGTAATTTATAAAGTCGCTTCTACATTCTGTCTTGGTTTGGTTAAATTATCAGTGAAACATACATTTAGTAGGATTTTTTAATATAAGTTTCAATGTTTTGACTCATCCCAATGCATCTTTGGAAAATAAAACAGCGCACGAGAGGATAAGAAGACACCCACCCACCCGAGGCGTCAGGAGGATCGAAAAAACCTGCTTACACATTCTTATCAAATCGGTTGATGAGGGGAGGCTCAGAGCGATGATAATTAGAGGTAGACTCGGTGAAGAGCTATCGGCGCCAGTCGTGACGCGGGCGAGATGAAGAGATTGCCAAAGAGACTGCATTGTTTGCAGAGAGGCCCAAAGAGGTTTCATAATTACTGAAGCATTCCGGCGAGGCGATGGAAGACCAAGCTACTGGTAGTGAAGTGGGTCTTTGAGCTGCCGCCAGCTGTCACTGCACTTCACCCTTCAACAGCGATATAGTCCGTCTGGAGTGGGAAGAGCCGGGGCCTTCGTCGGTTAAATCTCCGAGATATCGATTATAATGGGTTCAGTTCTTGGCAAGAGTATAAATGTTGTGACTTTTCAGTCTTATAAACGTACTTTTGCAGTTTGATGCTGATTTGATCGTTTTTGTTTTGTTCCTCGCACATTCTTCAACGAACTCTGATGGTTCAACGTCCTCGAGTGTATTGACGTCTTTTGATTCAGAGATATATTCTAATAAGTGAAGAGGGAAACATTTACAATATGTTTGTGCATTTGTTTCAGCCTGAACAGTATTTACTATAATGGTACATTAAAAACTGATGTGTGACTTTACTCTGGGAAAACCCAATGGATACTCAGGAGCGGTACACTACTACCAGTAAAATTCCAGTTTTGGGGGTAAAAAGGGTGGTCGATAGGTGGATGACCGTTGGTGGCGCGGGTTTTTTCAACTCAAACACTAAAGAGAATTTTCTTCCCTGTTCGTTGTGACTGGAGGAGGCTGAAAACGAAGATAAGCCTCCTCCACTTCTCCCTAAGGTAACATGATTGAGATAGTCAGTTATCACTATTTAAGGTGATATAACGTAGGGTCACGACATAAGGCGGTCAATATATAAAGAAAATGTACTTAAAACTTTCATCTTCTTCCACATTATAACGAAGTTGCTGATAACGAAGTCTACTATCATATCAATGTTTGGAAGTTACCATATGAATGAGTTTTAAAATTTAAATGTAGCGCTTAGTAGTAATTAAATACATGTTATACAATATTACTAAATGTTAATAAAAATAATACTTTTCCAAATGGTTTATTTTCTTGACAAGGCCTTTCGAAAGCAAAGGTTTCATGGTTGAGGTTTAGTGGTAGAGAGGGCTTGATACTCCTAACTCCGCATCTTTAATAAAGGCATTTTTAATGTCATTTTACCATCAGGCGACTCTACAAAATTTTGTGTAGTCGCCTGTTGATGAAACTTTTGGTTTCGAAAGGCCTCGTCAAAAAAAATAAACCATTTGGAAAAGTGTTGTTTTTATTAACATTTAGTAATATTGAAAAAAATTCCAATTGCTCCAAGAGTCTTCGATATATTATGCAGTTTCTTTTTTTTTTAACTTCAATTTTGCCCAAACGTCAAACAAGTTTTGTTTGCGTTCCTCTAGAATACCCCAATCTTACCCATTCTGAATATCCTGTCCTAAAAAGTAGCGCAAAGATACTTTTAGAACTAAGTGAAACGATGGGGTTTCTCTGTTTCTTGTCATACTTGAACAGAACAGATAACAGGAGGTAAAAGTAGAATTGGCATGTTAAGAATTTGAGTTATGAGATCATTTCGGAGAAGTGTAAGCCATAATACTCACAAATTACATAGTTCCTTGGCACTGCACTGGTTAACAAAAGTATTTTTGGATTAAACAATTACTCATATATCTAGATGAGTTGGTCCCACGATAGAACTGCTACGAGAGATTACACTGTAACTAAAAAAATGACAAAGTGTGAAGTTTTTAATTTCGAGATTCCCAAAAAGGTTTTACGTCGGTAATCAATAAGATTGAGATAAATGTGTTTGTCAATTACGAACCCAACTAACACATACGACCGAGCTTCAGCATTATCGGATCTTCTTAACACCGCACTTAAGTGCTGCTGAAAAAGAAATCATCAGTCAGGCCGTAAGCGGTCGGCATCACAACACCTTGTGTGCGGCTGCGGTAATAACCGCCCTCAGTCCCATAAATAAACACGGCTGTTCGCACGAGCTCGGGCACCAACGGTCGTACTTCCCTTCCCAAATCTTGTTGTCGAAGTTGACGCATGGTCGGGCGGTGATGATACTATCTGGCCCAACACCTCCACCGCAGATTACAGGCTGGCTCTCACACCTGCGCGATTCATTAGGGTCGATATCGCACACCATCGTCCATCGCACATCTCGCTCTGATCTATAACTGAATTAATGGGGAGTTATCTGCAGCGATGATAGTTGCTGGAGGCGTAGTTCTTCGGCGGCTGTTGTACCGAGGCTGGCGCGCGCCTGCAGGTCGCCTGCGCGGCGACGAATTGTAAATTTGCCCGTTAAAAACAATCTTGTTGGTAGGTTTGGCCAAGGCTGATAAGACCAAATAGAGCTTCTTCACCATCTGCAAAGAAAGTTGAACTTTCTCCCTCTTGAATATCCTCACATAAAACGCTAATAATAATCTATAAACTGCTAATGGAGTACTGAAGGACCCCACAGAACGTAACGAAAATATTTACCGAATTAACTGTAACTTTTTCCAGTAACTTTGATCTGTTGATGACAAAATCAATTACTTTTTTTAGACCAAAAGGAAGCTATGTACCTAGTTCAAGGCTGTAAAGTCTTGAGGAATTCAAGGTTATACCAGGAGTTAACGCACATACAGACATATGGGTAGACTGAAGTCTTGATTTTAAGAAGGATCTGCCACATCCTTAATAACTGCTAAAGAGTAAGGTGCTTCACGATTGGTTATTTTGGCAAGTTATTATAGCTCCCAATTTTGGTCAGAATGCAAGATTCCGGGCTCAACCTGAATAGAGGGGGTACTAGTTAACAGATAAATAACCAAATACACAAATTTATAGAAACTTTAGTATAACATGTATTAAAGACAGAATTTCTATATAAGTCCCCATTAATTCAGTTATAGATCAGAGCGAGATGTGCGATGGACGATAGTAAGAAATGAAACTAACGTACAAAATAACTAAAAGAATGCCTTAAAAATGTACAACACTTTATAACACTTGCCTCCGTTCATTTAGTTAGACTGTAATGCGTTTGTGCTCTTGGACCCTGTGCAGAGATATCGCTTGGGAACAGCTTCTCCAGTTTGGATGTCATGCAGTTCGTCAGGTAATTCTAACTTTAGATGGTGGCCCGTTGCCACATTAAACAATTTTTAATACCTTAGGATCTTTTTTACACATGAAGAAATGGGTAAATTTCAACCCTCGAATCGTAGTGCTGTAATTGTTTTAACATATAAGGATGGCACGTATTCAAAATCTTATTCTCCTTACAATGTTAAAATTTTAAAAGTCGGATAGCAGTTGTTTTAAGAAATCCAATTCCATTTATAATTCTGCATAGTTAGATCATAGCTCTGATTGGACTAATCCGTTACATCACTGACTAATACCATTTATTGATTTAGTTACACAGATGACTAATACTATCAAAGCTAATAGGAACTGAAGCATACCGCTTATGTTCTGGCATTTAATGTACTAGTCGTTTAGACTGATATGTTGATTAGTCCTAAAAAAGCAGTTATGGACTCAAATAAATAAAATATCAAATGATTTTTATTTTGCCAGAACATTACAAAAAATGTATAGCAATAGTCATTTTTCTATAATTTGGAACAGTCACTCCACATTGAGACCAGTCAGACGTACAGAAATTTCAGTCGCACCACATTCACTCATGCCAATTTTCCCATTTTCCAACGCCGGCTGTCAGTGTTCCAATTGTGCGGTCACCCAGTCGAATGCCATAAACTCGTCAGCACTATAAAATGCTTGAGACGCTAAAAAGGCGTTTTTAACGCCTTGGGCGTTGGGGCAATTTTTATTGAATTTGGCAACTTGTTGAGAAAACGAACTCCTGCCTGCGAAGGCAAGTGTTCGTAAACCCCCGTCCTGTGAGTTCCAGTTCGGTAGGTATCTCTGCCACTCCAATTCCAAAAGCATTGAACACACAGTACTATTCACACACATTTCAATTATTTTGTTACAACAATATTAAAACATGATGTCGTACAATTTTTCGATTCTACTTCAGTTCCTTCAGTTATCTCAAGCTGTTTTTCCTCAGTACAGTACATAAACAAGGCAGGTATAGTCCACACCATGTGTCGCGTAACAGGCTCCGCTGAAGTTTCATGCAAAGGTTAAAGCCTATAGCTCATATCATTCTTGAGGTTAGACAGAAAATAATCTCTCTACAGATCGCTCACCCAGGCAGACAAAATAATTTTGTTCAGTCTGAGTGATCATGAATTGAAATGATTTTCAATTCCTTTTCAATTCAGCCATATTCCATTATTGGACAAACACTACCAAGTAAATCATTATTTTCTAAGTAAAACAAAGCGTACAGACAAATGTTTTTCGAGATATCTTGCTACATTGTACATTCACAGTTTTGTTCACGCAGTTGGGTTTCATATCAGTGTTAAAAAGTCTACACACCAAGTCACCAAAAGAAGATGTATTATTTAAATGGGTTGATATGTCACAATTAAAATCTCACATGTTTGTACTCAATTTTTTACAAATTTATTTACCCATAAGACCAGTGTAAAAGTTTTCGATAACACTAAGCCACATTCCATGGAGTAACATGCATTATCTTAGAACTTAGTGTTGCCTATATAGAAGTAAAGCTTCATACAAACACGTTCCGTAAGTCTATAGGTCAGTTCGTTTTCGAGATATCATAAATATACATAAAACACACATTTTTCCAGGTTCTCGAATCGCTTTGGTAACGCTCAACCAATGAATTGTATTGCAAAAATTCACTTTTTAGGTAGTCTACACTTTTTCCGAAACATACACTTATTTCAAAGCCACCATTTAAGTCAGTGAATATTATCTTCGGTGGAACACATTGAAAGCTTTCAGCAAGGTAGTGAATAAAATGTACGAGTGTATTTGATTTTCTGTAACAGTTCCTTTTGCGTAACAGTAAGATCAGTGTAATCTCCAAGCATAAGCTGTTGTCCATATATTGTTACAATGTAGCATTCGAATGTGTTCCTATGTATTAGGCTATTTTTCTATTTTAATTTATATGGAACTATAGTTCAGGCTTAGTGAATGAGTTGAGGAAAACATAGTTGAGAGAATACACCGTGCCTGCGATTTAAAGAGTAACTTCTGGTTCTAAACCGTTTTTATCCTCAGGTATATATATATATTGAGAAAAAGCAGTTTGAAATCTTTGGTTACATGTCAAGGAAATGGAAACACATTAGGAAAACAGTACACTACATTACGCATTAGAAAAACGCATGAACATTGTCGTATAACAATTTCTTGGCGCCACAATGACAATCCTCTCTTTCAATCAAAATAACAATTAAAATTAGTATTAAAGTATAAAAACATTACGTAAACGATAAAAAAGACATTTGATAATCCCTTATTTCGCCTTTTTAAGTGGGTAAAAATTATTTTAAAATTAAACGTCCTACTAATTTTTATCCAAAAAGTGTGTTTAGAGAACTTTCTATCACATTGCAGACAAATTGACCGTTCAAAATGCTTTACTTATCTCAGAATACTAGGATCACAATTTAGTAAAAAAATACCCGAGAAAGAAAAGACATAATAGTGTGTTCGTCTCATTTAACTATTTAGTATAACTACTTTATAATAACAATTTCTGTTTTCTAAACATATTAGGTCTTTCGTTAATAAGGTGCCATGTTGTATAGGAATAATACAACACCTTACAATTCACTCTGATAGTAGGCCTACTATGTACGTTTCGTCACCCTGTTGATGATCTCTTTTAGATCAAAATGTACACAAATGTAAACATTCAATTGAAAATTAATTTAAAAAGTGTTGTAATATTGGTATTAGAGTGAATATGTACTCTTTTTGATGTTACATTTACTAATAACATGTTTTGTCTCAATATTGATTCCCATCTCGGTTTCAATCCCTTGTGGCATTCCACATCTAAAACAATTTCAAGGGAAATTGAGCCATCAGTAGATACAGAAAACAATAAGTGCCTTCATCAATTTCTAGCAATCAAATGGTATTAGCTATCTAACTTTTGGTTTGTTTTATGGCCTTTGTGGAGGAATAAAATTTGAATAGTTGTATAGAAAAAATATCGGTTTGAAATAATAAACAGTGAACATACGAGGAAAAAATATAAGATTACGTCTGATTTCCAAAGAATTTTTTAGAAACATTGAAACGAGTGACACCACTTTGTGGCTTGGGGAGGGTACAAAATAACGGCTAATTTCCAAAGAATTCAGTAGAAACCTGCTCAAATGAGTGACACGTCCTAGAAAAACTCTGAATGGAGATAAATAATATCAAATTACCAGAATATCACGGTTTGATAGTTCCCAACTGGAAATCAAACTGATACAGCTCGAATGTTTTTGTTTCTTTTCTTCCCGTCCGCGTGGAAGAATGTAACCTTTCTCATGCAAATCTCGGATTCCACTCGATATTCGGTGGAAGGGTTGATGTATGCGGCCCTTTGTTGGGGTGATATCGAATCCGCCCGGGGAAATGGGTCAGGCGCGGGAGCGGGTAACCCGCCTACGCCGAGGGTGCTTCGGTAAAAAATCGGTGGAGGCCGGGAGAGCGAGAGGGAGGAAAAAACTTGTATCGCGCTGCATCGGGTTTGTTTTATTGAGCTGAAAAATTAACCACCACCTGTGGAGTGTCGAGTTCCCTTTAGGGGTGGACGGTGGCTAACAGACTCGGAAGGGGTGAGCACACGGCCAGTAGCCTGTGCCCTTTCGTGTACCGCAAGGATCCAGGCTGAGGGAGCAGACGTTGAGGTGTTGAAGAATATATGTTATCGTAGCACAAGCTGGTACAATACAGCCTGTGGGCCAGAGTCAATTTGAATTGTGTAAAAACAAAACAGTTTTCGTGAAATCGTTTGAAAGATTCTTCTAAGAAAAGATTGATTACCATATTTGCTAGTAATGGAGGGGTTCGAAATCACAGGGTATCGAAAGGGTTAAAAGCATCAAATGGCAACATTTTCACAGATCACCTTTTTTACTTTTATACACTAAAAATCTGTCAGATATATTAATAATAGTTACATAAGTGTTAGCCAATGACATGAAAAGACTGAAATATTGAACATGGCGGCTTTAAAATGTAATTATATTGTTTGCTGACGCTGATAAAACTATCAGAAATGATAGTTGATTTGAGGTGTGTCAGGTTATAAAAATACGGCTTATGAAAAATGTAATTATTAAGTATCATGTTTGGATTTGTTATCATATTAAATTAGGAAATATTCCTTCGAGAATATCAATTTTGGAAACCTAACAAGAATAAATCGATACAACGGAGAATCGAAGATCCACAGTAACTTAACGTGGACGAACAGACAAACTGACAACTGTTCGATTTATAGCTGTGAAATTGTATGTAAGTCATGTGATCCTAAACTCTTCTAAGGAGTTCAGGACACTCAACAAAGATAATTCAGCTTTTTATGAATATAATGAGCATATGTTGTGTAATGATTGTTGACAATGCATGTTAGAAAACATCGGTTGTTTAGTGCAGTTTATTTTCGAAAGTTTTGAAACAGGGATATTGGTCGGTAATTTACTGTACATACTTGATCATAACCGGGAAGTAATCGGTTTAATTCAACTCAAACATACTACAACTCGAACTGGGAACCACGCAAAATACGCGCGTGACCGCTTAACGCGCTGTAATTTCCCTCCAAAACGGTCCTCGGGATCGGAAATAAATCAACGGAAAGTCCGTTTTCTTGTCGGCGGCGATAAGGAGAGATAACTAACACATCTGTAGAGGTGTGGACTGGCGCGCGGTTGGCGAATTACCTCCTAAGTTATGGCCGGTAATGGGGCTCGATTGCTCGATATTTCACCGGTCGATCAGCTCCCATCGACCATCGACCATCGATTACCGGCACACCTTGCGATATGGGCCGTCGACCCTGCCGAGCACATTGTCTTCGGTCAAGTTTCATAATAATTTGGCTTGCTTTGATCTCTCAAGGAGAGCTATTTTTTTAGACGTAGTACATTTGGAGGAAATTCAAGATTTGGAAATGATAATCTATCCTACTTACAATGATTGAGAATTATTACCAGCAAGGAATAAGATTGTGAATTAAATAAAAAATAATTTACTATGGTGTATGTAGCATTTTATGCATCTAAAAAACCTCCCAATCCCAAGTGTTAAAATATTATCAAAACCCTTTAAAGACAATAAATAAATCTTATTTATAAGCGGTAGGTACGTTATATGGATAAATAGCAACAAAATGAGGGTTATACTGTTTAATACTAAACAGTTCGTTGGCACAAGAAAAACACTGAATCCACTTCTTCAAATGTGATAAAAATCCCTACAAATTATAAAATAAATTCATGTTTTTAAGTATTAGCTACGTTATATGGACAAATATTAATAAAACGGGGAATTATAGTTCTTAATAGCGAAGTATTCGTTCATAAAAAATTATTGAATACGTCCAAATTTTGTTTTATACACCTATGTACTTTCAATATTTTAAAAAATAAACATAATTAGCGCTGAAAATAACACCAATTTGTTTTAATTTGCACTATTGTTGTGTTATAACTCATTTGTATTGAATTATGAAATTAGGCTATATGTGCAACACCATATTGTGCGCTATACAGGGAGATGTTTTATAGCTTCCATTTGCTGTTATGATGTTTCATTTTCAAGAAATAGAGTTTGAAGATGGGTGGACCAAAGGAGGAACAAACTGCCCCGGTCTGGAATTTTTGGTGGAACTGTCTAAGCAGATAGATAAGGTTTCTAAGAGACGCATTTCTAATTGTGTACAGTTTGGTCATACGTCATGTCTTAACAAGAGTATTTTTAAAACTTTGAAGGATTTGAACTACTATTGTATGAGCCTTATTTTAATATAAATAAATAAACAAGCTTGCAGAATATATTGCAGAAAAAGGTACAATGTCTATACATGGATGGAATTTGTATTATCACCAATATAATTTTGTGTCACTAGAACACTGGTAAACAGTCTTGTAAATCAAATAAGAAACATAAGAGGAAGAAGAATTTTTATCAATGCTTTTTAACTCTCAGTATTTTAGTAACGGGTTGAAAGAATTGGAACAAAACGGAATGAGAATTCATTGCAGAACAGATCGTGATTAAAAGAGTATAAAGAAGACCACTGAGATTTCGAAGGGGGAATTATTTGCTCTAGACAAGAGACGGAGGTGCTGCACCGCGTGCGGGAGAGATCAAGATTACCGCTGAACCTTTGCGGTATCGGAGCCCTGAGAGGCGGAGCCCGGGCTAAGACAATGACACCATTATGAGAGATTTGCCGTATCACGAGTGGAGGTGAAGAGCAAAGAGTATGCAGCGTGTAGCAGAGAGCCGACCTGCCAGGCCTGAGTGGGTGCTGAAGCCTACACCGTTCCCTCTGGGCCCACTCTTGTTCATTACATTACTCTGACGAGGATTTAGTTCTCAATAATTAAAGGAATAAAGAATAAAATCAAAGCGATCTCATTATTACATTCTAGGATTAATGAGCAAAAGCTCCCTCTGAGTGCACTCTTGTTCATTACATTACTTTGACGAGATTTCAGTTCTCAATTACTCAAGAACCAAGAATAAAATTAAAGCGATCTCATTATTACATTATAGGATTAATGAGCAAAAGCTCCCTCTGAGTGCACTCTTGTTCATTACATTACTTTGACGAGATTTCAGTGCTCAATAATTACTCAAGAACCAAGAATAAAATTAAAGCGATCTCATTATTACATTCTAGGATTAATGAACAAAAGCTCCCTCTGAGTCCACTCTTGTTTATTACATTACTTTGACGAGATTTCAGTTTTCAATTACTCAAGAACCAAGAATAAAATTAAAGCGATTTCATTATTACATTCCAGGATTAATGAACAAAAGCTCCCTCTGAGTCCACTCTTGTTTATTACATTACTTTGACGAGATTTCAGTTTTCAATTACTCAAGAACCAAGAATAAAATCAAAGCGATCTCATTATTACATTATAGGATTAATGAGCAAAAGCTCCCTCTGAGTGCACTCTTGTTCATTACATTACTTTGACGAGATTTCAGTGCTCAATAATTACTCAAGAACCAAGAATAAAATTAAAGCGATCTCATTATTACATTCTAGGATTAATGAACAAAAAGCTCCCTCTGAGTCCACTCTTGTTTATTACATTACTTTGACGAGATTTCAGTTTTCAATTACTCAAGAACCAAGAATAAAATTAAAGCGATTTCATTATTACATTATAGGATTAATGAGCAAAAGATCCCTCTGAGCTCACTCTTGTTCATTACATTACTTTGACGAGATTTCAGTTCTCAATTACTCAAGAACCAAGAATAAAATTAAAGCGATCTCATTATTCCATTCTAGGAAAAACTAGCAAAAGCTTCCTCTGGGCCCACTCTTGTTCATTACATTACTCTGACGAGGATTCAGTTCTCAATTAAAAAGAATAAAAAGAAAAGCTATCTCATTATTCCATTCTAGGAAAATTTAGCAAAAGCTTCCTCTGGGCCCACTCTTGTTCATTACATTACTCTGACGAGGATTCAGTTCTCAATTAAAAGAATAAAAAGTAAAGCTATCTCATTATTCCATTCTAGGAAAAACTAGCAAAAGCTTCCTCTGGGCCCACTCTTGTTCATTACATTACTCTGACGAGAAATTAGTTTTCAATTAAAAGAATCAAGAAAAAGTTAAGCTATCTCATTATTCCGTTCTAGAATTAATTACCAAAAGCTTCATCTGGGCCTACTCTTGTTCATTAGAGGTTTCAGTTCTCAATTACTCAAGAACCAAGAATACATTAAAGCGATCTCATTATTTCATTCTAGGATTAATTACCAAAAGCGTAGGAAGAAACAGTAAAAGGTATACGTACCAGAAGAGTTATTTGAAATTCACACCAACCTTACATTAATTTGTGCAACTGTACATTTTCATTCAAAGAATTTTGACATCACGGAAGAAATGTAAGTCTTTCTCCATAGCAACAATGGTTAATCCCACACACTCTTACGTCCTTAATTTTGATCGTAGCGCTATGGGAGGTGTCTCATTTTAAAGATATGTTTAATACACATCCAAGGGCTGTTTAGATTTTTTTGTATGGTGTATAGTTTTTAATATTTAAATGATGAGGTACAAACAAATTTAAGGCCTTTCCTGGATAATCTATCAAAATATCTAAAAGACTTTGATGCGTATCAATTACATCTTTAAAGTGATTAATCTTCCAAATTCAACGTCTAAAAATATTTCGTACAAGTGTATGAGGTGTAACATTGTTCTTATGGCTACGAATACACCCTGTTCGTAGTTTGTATCCATAATATTTATAAAGTAAACGATACAAAGATGTAGACAACCTTTATTAATCAATCTTAGAATTCGTCTAGGTTAGACTGGAAATATTTTCCTGGAACAACCTCAATTTTTCTGATTTGCTCCCGAATTTCATAGCATCGTTCCGGACGGTCATTTGTAATAGTATAATTCCAAAAGCATTTGTGTATTCCATTAACTACAAACATAGCATCGACAACTTAAAGTTTAAATATTTTAAGCATCCCTTTTTGTGTTCAGAAAGATATGGTCACTTTACTCTAATGAGTGCAACTTAAAATATGTAATAACTAAAAATTCCGTTATTTCTTAAGCGTTTCTCAGTACATAATAACTTGCATCAGGGCAGGCGCATACCACATCAAATGTCACGTAGTAGGCTTCGCTGATGTTGCATGCTATATCTCAAGCCTATAGTTCATTTCATTCTTGAGATGTCCTGTGGACAAATAGGCCGATATGAAGCAGTACATAATAACTTGCATCCATGTAGGAGCACAGCACACACGTGTTACAATAACAGGGTTCTCTGAGGTTGCATGCTATATCTCAAGCCTATAGTTCATTTCATTCTTGAGATGTCCTGTGGACAAATAGGCCGATATGAAGCAGTACATAATAACTTGCATCCATGTAGGAGCACAGCACACACGTGTTACAATAACAGGGTTCGCTGATGTTGCATGCTATATCTCAAGCCTATAGTTCATTTCATTCTTGAGATGTCCTGTGGACAAATAGGCCGATAGGCAGCAATACAGAATAACTGAATGTTTACGTTTTCCGGCAGACAAAAGATAAATTGTGTTAGACTACTGAGAGCTGACGATCAGAAAATTCCACCATGGTTGAACATACACCATCTAAGAACCCATTATTGTCTTTGTAGATACGATTTTGCATACACAATTTAACGTATATGGGTGAAATCTTTCTCGGATATCTTGTTACATGATAAATTTTTCTCCATTGAGCTAGGATTCTTACGTTTTAACATTTTCTTCTTACTGTATGAATAAGCTACATGTGTTAATGTCACATGTTAAAATCTCATAAAGTTGTACTCAGCTTGTTTACAAATTTATTTGGCCATTTTCTCATTGCCATCATGGTTACCCACAAGACAAATGTAAAAATATTTGCTAACGCTCAACCAAATCCTATATAGTGACACGCGCGACCACCATCCACAGTGTTACCTGTATAGAAATGAACATGTAAAATTTAAAGGGTATAGGTCAGTACAGGTCACGGATGGTAGGCTTCGCTTACGCTCAGCCAATAACAGTAACCTACACAATAACACAAAAATATGTTATACTATAAAAACAGTTATAAACTCCTGATTTAAAAGTTTTAAAAGGCAAGTATTAGCAAATTAAAAAAAAATAAAATCTATTTAAATACAACAATATTGTAACACTGCTAAAGCCTAGCAACTAATAAATACAAGTTCCACAGTAAAATCTGAATTGCGGCTGTTGTATTTACTCTTTATTTTCTTTTTAAAAGTGGTAACAGCATAACTCTTTAAGATGTTATTACAAATGTCCGGGCCAAAGTAAGTGAAGCTTCTCCCCACCTTAAGCCAAACTCACGAAAATGAAGCTTTCGGTCTTGGCGGATGCTCCTTTGAACTTCAAGTAAGAAGCTACCTACGTATCCCATATGTTTTAGTTTGTTTTAAACATTACAGATAATCTTATTTTCATCAATAATAACGTAATAGGCATGTTGTACTATATAGTTGCACGGTTCTCTGGCCAATACACGATAATACTATGAATAGTACGAGTACACGGTGTAGTTTCAAAGCCGTCTCTATCTGCATACGTATTGGTGGAGTAACAAGGATTTACCCTCGAGTTAAAAGGTATAGATACTGAAGTTTGCAAATTATCAACAAACCAACTAATAGAGCTAATACAATGACGGGAGTTACATCAAAATTTAGCTTGTTAACCCGTTTCTTTAGAAATATAATGAAAATAATTTAAAAACAATAACTTATACTTTTTTGTCAATAACAACGAGATGGGTAGGCCTACATGTTTTTGGCGCTTTTCAGCCAAACATCGCCTTTGAATATTCAAAAATGGGAAACTTGTAATCCAATTACGACGAACCTTTTATAAAAGGCAGTAGGTATACTGTTTTTAGTATAATTTTAGAAATACACGAAAAAATCTTCAACTCAATCACCAAATCAAATCAAAATTCAATTACCACCATCTTAACTTCTTGACCGGGTGGATCTTTGAATTCGGGATTTTTCTCGTTATGGAACTCTTAAAATAATTTGTCTTGGGCGTGTAATTTTGTAAACAAGTATCTAAAAATTTAAATTTTTGACAAAAATTTAATTGAGATATTTTGTTAATTTATCATTGATGGTGCCAACTCGTTCTTTTTCTTAAAATTATATACTCCAAAACAGTACACTTGTAAAAAATTTGGGTGTTATTCGGCTCTCAAATTTACGAGTTTTTATGATGATGTCTATAATTTTGAATCCAAGAGTAACACCCACGTTTGATAGTATTAACTTTTCCACATACTAATTTGTGTTCGACACCAGAAGACGTTTAAAATGGATCTAAAATGTCTCAAAGGAATTATAGATTATTATTATTGTCATTCGTCCAAATTCAAAAAAGGAGAAATTAAATTACTCCGATTTAATACGCTTCTATAAACAAATATGTACAGCCCAAATGTAAATAATTCAAACAGACTGATTAGAAATAACGTTCTATTATCCACTTCATATTTTTTTTTGATTGATGCTGCAATAACGAAAGATGAAAGCATAAAAAGTTAAATAAAAATGTATTCCTATGTTCACTTTTAATTGCTCTTCTACCACCAGTAAGCAATATTTCCACATAATGACCGTGATCAAAATCAAATTTGCTTCTATTTGATGAATAAAAGCTATATTATCAATGCATTGCTTTGTAAAATAATCCATTTTAAACATAGCTATTACCCTTAAGAGTTTAATCAAGGAAGTGCTCTTTAAGAAACCACCTATGGTTTTTTACGTTTTTTAAGTCCAAACACCATTGAATGGGATACGAGATAATTTTACATAAACATTTACACGATATGCATTAAAAACAAACGAATGGCGAAATTTAGTTTGATTTTATTATTGGAAGAATGTCGAAATTGTCTAATCATTGGAACAATCCGCCAATAAATAAAAACTAAAATGATACTCTCGTATATTATTTACTCATTATTGTTTAGTCTCCAAAACTTGTATAGTTTTTGGTTTAAGCATAATTCAATGTTTATGAATTCCCCTGAGGTATTTATATTTTAAAACGTGCTAAATATTAAATAATTTTATTTCTACTTTTAACATAAATTATTCCCTCTCCCCCCCCAACCGCTATACAAGCAGTAGTAAGAGTATGTCAGTTGTTAGTCCCGGTTTTAAATCAATAAACTATATGTAAGGTAGTCTGTATTTTGCCGATGGCGCAGTGTAGCGGATACGGTGGTTATCGCAAGATAACCGAGTCAAGCAAAGTCGAGCGTGGCTGCTGCTTGGATGGGTGACCGCTGAGTGATCCTGTCCTTGCAAGCAGTCCGAGTCGTTAGTCCCCAAGTTCAGTGATTGAGAAGGCTTATCTATCTTATATATATATAAATGCGAATGTTTGTTTGTATGTTCCGTTATAACTCTGGAACCAATGCACGAAACATCGTGAAATTTTGTACAGTGATACTACACGTTCCTGGAAGTAACATAGGCATACTTTTAGAGAGGTGGCTGTTTAAATAGTTTATTTAATTAATTTTTTAATTATAAATCGTTGTTGATGTTAGAGTGTTTTATATTGGATCCGACAGACTGCGCTACGACACATAATACAAAACGAACTGATACTTAACAGCTGTTAATACTTTCAGCTGAAGTTCATCAAAGAGGCAGAAACATTTGTTTATATTTAAAATTTAGAAAATTTTTATTGTAAAGTGCTTGATCAGTAGTGTAATGCAGGTTGCATAGAAGACGTCATTGCCTAATTTTAAATTCAGATTGCACCAATGATCAATAAACTATCTAATGCAATGAAAATACTATTAAACGCTATTATGAAAACAACCTCATTGTAAAAATCCGTGAATGTTTGCACATAAGGTAATCGAATTTGTACAATTGCTATAAACATATACTTTTAACAGATTTTCTTGAATGTGGCAGCAAGGGAAACTCTACATCGGTGTTGACAATATAATTCACTAGAATTGGTCGCTCTTAGACACGTGCTTACGAAAAGCGTGCGAAGCCGCTGGAAACAGCTAGTTAGCCCTAAATTCGCCTGGCAACAATAAGACATTCTTTACTTTACTTTATTTATTTTCATGTGCTATAACCAAATTTCTCGGTGTGCATATTAACGCTAGGCTGAAGTATTAGGTATTGCTTTGTTGTTTGTAAAAAGCGCGATTCCATGACTTTTATTACGGAATTTC
This sequence comes from Homalodisca vitripennis, assembly GCF_021130785.1. Taxonomy (NCBI): domain Eukaryota; kingdom Metazoa; phylum Arthropoda; class Insecta; order Hemiptera; family Cicadellidae; genus Homalodisca; species Homalodisca vitripennis. The sequence goes on along the minus strand of NC_060211.1, from coordinate 42,771,090 downwards.
TCCTATATACCAGACATATGAGTGGCATTGACTGTGTATTATAGATTAGTTTACCGATATTTATAAAATACTATTGATATTTAAAATCGCGAAATTTGCGTATCAGATTTACTTTCTACTATTAGCTCTTTTACTTTACTTTTAACAGGGCTTTTGGTACTAGTCTAGGAGCCAATGGCCAATTTTCACTGTATAAGCATAAATCCTGGCTTTTATACGAATCGGGTAGAGGAGAAAGAAATTGATTGTCAGCCGCGCTACTTTTGGCGGATGTCAAACAATCTAAAAGGAAGGATATCAAAAGGGTTAAAATATAAAATGATCATTTTTTAGACAATATTTTTGTTATCTTGGCACAGTAAAATAAACCACCACACACGTAAATAAAAGAAAAAACCGCGTCAGCTAACCATATGATACATACTCTAAAAGTGGCGACTTTGTCTCTCCATCTACTTTCCTGATGACAATATATCTATTAATTACGTTTCTGACAGCCAGTCTTACGTGTATAAAAGTACGAAAATACAATCTAAGAAAAAGAATACCGTTTCCTAATTTGTATTTTATTTGATACCCATCCATGTTGAACTACACCAAAATTAGCGTGGTTAACGATTGACTTATTTCTTATGGAACATTTCTTTACTGGTTTCAAGAAAAAGTATACAATGTAAATTGGCTCTTTTATTCTAGAAAATACGGTCTTTATTCCTCAACTTCCTCTCTCAACTTTCCTCAACAGAACCCTCTTCAAGGAAAATATAATCCTGACATTTCCTTCTATTTAATCGTTCAAGTTCAAGTTCAAAAATGCTTTATTCACAAAATTTTATTTACATATGTGGGCATTACATTATCCCATGCGCTCAAGCGCGTGCGGGATGAGATATTATTATTATTGTTCAATATTGCAAACTGTTCATCAGCCAGTCTTTTGGAATTCGTTACATTTCAGCATTAACAAACATTAATCTTAATATCATCAACAGCACTAATCTGACACAATGAACACTGAAATTATTAATAACCCAAATAAATCGTTAGTTGTTATTCACAAACACCATCTTCTGTTGGATACTTTCCTTATCACACTGCTTTCCATCTCAGAAACTCCAACCTAGGACCACTTTATTTGCTATACAGTCTATACATCTTTAATACTCCCCCTGAATCTTTTACAGGAGAGGCGACGTGGACAGGTTTGGGAAAACGGGAGGCTGTTTTGACATTATTATATCACTATAGTGTCAAAGAGTAAAATACCACTATTGTTTGTTAAAAAAAAGACAAGTTTTTCACGGATTTATATGTTTTATTGTATCAATACATTAAGCACTTTGATGCTAAGGTTTTGCAAATTATATTATGACCAAATAAGTAAATTTCAGTATTACATTGTTGGGTGGTGGTCATCTGTTAACCATCCGTCTCCAGCCTACTGTACGACCTTCAGGCGTCCCAACACCGATTTTCTGCTGCGAAGTCTCGACTACAAATTGAAACATTTGATAACTAATGTCACACTTCACCAGGCCGTACCACCTACCGACCACAATTATTATAATTTATTCCACTTGTACGGCGAGGAGCGGCGCGGCGGGGACGACTGCTTGTGTGGAATGCCCAAAGATGATCCGAGAGATCAAAGCACCGCCGCCCAACTCGGCCGATTCTGTCGATTCAGATTGTTTTCAAACTCGGTGTCGTGTTCGCAACCGCAATAATCGTTTCAAAGCATTTTAATTTCGTGTTTGTCCGTCTGACCGGGCCGGCATTCCTCTTGTCCCCGCGGGCCAACAGAAGCCGGCCTCCGCGGACTCCGCGGGTGTTCCGACCGGATCCGCCGAGCTTCGCAGTTCGTTTCCGTCGACTTCGGCGGGGATTTGTCATCGCGCTCTCGGCCACCGTTGACTGGCCGATAATTGGATTTCGTGAAACTGATTACTGGGCATTAAAGAATAATCTTTCGGACGGGATCTGCGAAGAACTGGGAATAGAGATGAGGAACGGAGATAAATGGATCAACAGGGACGAGAAAAGGATGTGAGGACGCGATATTGCAACGGAAGTAAGAGGTGGTGGATGTTGTACGAGATGAGACTGGTAGGATAACACGAGGAAGGAGAGGGATAGAAGATAAATTGAGACGTGTCCTTATTATTATTTTCAAAGTCAAATTTAGCTTTATAAGACGATGTGTGGCAGTTGTGACAAAATAAAGTGGCACTAAAGGATTCACATCGAGTTGCCGACTTTTATTAATGGCTACTGTCGTGTCCACAAAGAATCCCGGTTACAGGAATAAAGCTATTCTAGTAGTCTAAACAAGCTCTTATGTTCGACTCGGGTCCCAGCCGTCTCCGGTCCTCCACAATAACGCGGTAACGAGAAGCGATCAGGGGTGACGGCAGATTTCCACTTCACGGAGATGGTCGCCCACCGGACACGGGCTTGGAGTGACATTCGTCCACCAATCACGAACCTCTGGCTTCCAAGATGGCGGACCTTAGCATTACAATACCGGGCACGTCATTGTTTTGTCATTCTACATAAGTGACTTCATGGGAACCGCGCCAGGATCGTCTTCCTGGACCCAAATTAGTGCTCCTTTGCTCTGCTGTCACCTCGACAATTACGACACAAGCAGCGACCACCGCAGCCTCATTCATTCTCTTCCTGGCTGTCAGTTGTCAGAGACTGTTGACCGGACGTCGTTTACCTATTTTATGTTCTTCCTTCTTGAGATAAAAGATTTATGAAACCCGATGATCTAAACTTGCATGGTATTAACAGATATGTCTGTCTTACTGAAAACAATGGTCAGTTGCTTGGTGAAATAGTGATGGTCGACGTTTATGTATACCATAACTATGGTAAAAAACTGATTTTTCTGTTAAAATCCGGCTGTACAAGCAGCTATCTTGGTTATAGCACCATAAGAACAATATTAATCATCATGCACTTTTACGATCTTATGTTTAGACTTAAAATTATTATAGGTATTATCGATATTTTCTATATGTTATTTTGAAAAACTTGCAAATTTTGTACTCCATTGTTAAATTATTAAAATGTATATACTTAAAAACTCAAAAACGTGCAATAATTATATATTTAAAATTAAATTGCCTACGCTAAAAATAAGTTTCATATTGGAAATGCTAAAGGTTTTTTCACTGCAACTGACTATTAACGCCAAACGTGCCAGAATCATCGCCAAAACGAAGCGAATTTATTTTAAAAATATCAACCGATTTAAAATAATAACCTGATTTATATTTAACATTCGTAAGAAATTGATGTACAGATTCAAATATTTTGAAATAATTATAATAGTCTTAATTTTATATTTGTTTATAAGATAAATTATAAATAACAGTGACTTTTTAAGTAGTATGTTTTACGATTTTGGCAACTTTGATTGTAATAGAGCATTTTTTGTATTTTTGTAGCAATATAGATACAGTTTAGTTCGTTTGGACGAAAGATACAACCCTTGATTATAGATCCTTGAAGGATCTAATAATCAAGGGTACAACTGTCAAATAACAGTTATAACAAGGTCTAACCCAAGGATTGTGTTGATCATCTTAAAGATTGAAAGATGGGAAGTTTTCTTTCTCGATTATCTCTAAATTCACCTCATTGTACTTGGACAATAGTATAAAACCTTTAAAATGCCTTTGCTTTGTTAAATCCTATTGGTTTTGTGACTTTTCTGTGGCTGTTTTTAGCTATCCTGATGTTTCGAATACCTAATTTGTTAACGAACTAAGGTAGATATTGACGGGTTGTTCCCCAAATTAAGAATGAGCCGTTGTGCCGGTATACACTTCTGAAAATTTGTGTACCGGCGAAATCCTTCGAGATATCTATAAACATATGAAATCATTGTTGTAAATGACCTACCATTCTAAGCCTACCTTTGTACTCTTCCATTGACGGTTTCTTCCCCCAAATTAAGAATGAGCCGTTGTGCCGGTATACACTTCTGAAAATTAGTGTACCGGCGAAATCCTTCGAGATATCTATAAACATATGAAATCATTGTTGTAAATGACCTACCATTCTAAGCCTACCTTTGTACTTTTCCATTGACGGTTTGTTCCCCCAAATTAAGAATGAGCCGTTGTGCCGGTATACACTTCTGAAAATTTGTGTACCGGCGAAATCCTTCGAGATATCTATAAACATATGAAAACATTGTTGTAAATGACCTACCATTCTAAGCCTACCTTTGTACTCTTCCATTGACGGTTTGTTCCCCCAAATTAAGAATGAGCCGTTGTGCCGGTATACACTTCTGAAAATTTGTGTACCGGCGAAATCCTTCGAGATATCTATAAACATATGAAAACATTGTTGTAAATGACCTACCATTATAAGCCTACCTTTGTAGCCTACTCTTCCATTGACGGTTTGTTCCCCCAAATTAAGAATGAGCCGTTGTGCCGGTATACACTTCTGAAAATTTGTGTACCGGCGAAATCCTTCGAGATATCTATAAACATATGAAAACATTGTTGTAAATGACCTACCATTCTAAGCCTACCTTTGTACTCTTCCATTGACGGTTTGTTCCCCCAAATTAAGAATGAGCCGTTGTGCCGGTATACACTTCTGAAAATTTGTGTACCGGCGAAATCCTTCGAGATATCTATAAACATATGAAAACATTGTTGTAAATGACCTACCATTCTAAGCCTACCTTTGTACTCTTCCATTGACGGTTTGTTCCCCCAAATTAAGAATGAGCCGTTGTGCCGGTATACACTTCTGAAAATTTGTGTACCGGCGAAATCCTTCGAGATATCTATAAACATATGAAATCATTGTTGTAAATGACCTACCATTCTAAGCCTACCTTTGTACTCTTCCAGTATTCCCTTTCTAAATATTGACTTCCTTCACAAACTTTAAAAGATATAAAAGTATGTGCAAGTATGCAGTTTATTATAAATTACTCCATCTTCCAAACAATTTCTGTATTGTTCAATAGCGGAGATAAAGCTTACATATAAATTTGAGCAGTCACCATTTTGAAGATTCACTGTCTGAGACTGTTCAAAAAAACTTGTTTATTTATATACTCTTTACTACCGATGTTTGTTTCGGACTCTTATTAACATATTTATCTGTATTTTAGCAATGTTGCTGTAAGACTTTCAAATTGAGTACAATCACAGTCTTAAACCAATACAAAATGTCTACATTTTAGTAATAACGGATGGTTTTATCCTGAAATATGAAAGAGCTCAATAATTATTAAGGCAGCGAGTATAAACTATAAAACTATAGGAGATCACTTTAAAATGGAATACCTTATGTTAATAATTGAAATAAATATAGTCGTGTTATTTTTCTTTATGAATATTGAAGTTAAAGAGACATTGTTTATTAAATGATAAACATTTTTAATAACCAAGCTGTAACTGATGGAAACATACATGTATACAATATACAATTCGAAAAGATAATTTATCACAAAACTGTACTTCCTAGTCGTAACGTGAGTAGATTTTGGAAATGGTCATTTAACAGAGATTATGCTACATCAAGCAGTTTTCCAAAATTAACCTCAATCTTCCTGTTTCTGATTAATGCCCTCCTATAAGCCTCTCACACCACCGTTAGTGGTTAAAAAGTCGAGCAGAACCTCCATGACTACTGAAAATCACTGCTCTAATAGTTACACAACTTTTCTTTGCAGCGTTATTATTGAATTTACTAGACAAGGCAAAGGCCTTTTGTGTGATACTATTGGTCTCACTATAATGGTGATTAACTTACTTACATTAACTTATCTCTTCGGGCTGCATGTTCTTCTTATAATCCCCAAAGATCATCGGGGTGATGTGGCTTTCTCATTGATATCTTCAAAATGACAGTTCCATACGAGCTTCTTGTCAATAACTATTCCTCGTATTTAATTTCTATTTGTTTTTTTAAATAAAGGAAAGGACGATCTCCTTTTAAGCCTTGTTTTATCCGTATCCATGGGCCACTGGTCTGTGCAAGGATCTTATCAAACAGATAAGCGGTGAGAGTCGGTGGTGTGCAAGGTCGACAGTACTGATAAAAATGCAACGTTCAAAGACAGGATCGAACCTGCGCTATCTCCAACTCCAACATGACACCTCAGACCATTCGGCCAAAGGCTTTCCATTCTTGTCATTTAAGAATTGTTCCATTCTATGCAATAGTTCTTGAACTTAGTTTCTTGTTCTTTGCAAACGGCACTATATCTTAGTGCAGGTAATGACTGGCCTCCCTGTCAAATCCCATTTTCCACTCAAGTTTAATCCTTGATGAACAAGATCACAGAGTCCGCTTTCGAATCTGTTTCGGGCAATTATGATCATGTCATCTACATAACCAAATCAGGTAGGCCACTATTCAGTTTGTTTACCAAGTAACTCGTTTACATCAGGAACGACTTCAGAAAGGTGTCCATCCTTGGGATAGCATTTTCCTGCAATTACTTGGATATTGTTTTCATCCACTGAGCATTTACTTAACGGTAAGTTAAAAAGAAAGCCTACATCCATTTGAATGTAATGCTGTAAATGAAGTTACGAGATGTCCTGGGTAATGTAGGCTGTTATACTAAATAACAGAGAAAAAGAAATATTCTTATCCTTAATTTTATAAAATTTTTCAATTTTGAAAGTGACACCTCTAAATTTATTATAATTTTAACAAAATCGGAATTAAATATTGGGAAATTAATATTAATTGTATGTACATTGAAATCAATATTTCCTTAACGGATCTCAAAATGTTGATTATAACTTATACATGAATATATCATAACATATTATTACGTACAATATTAAATTTGAGGACTTCCTGGATTATAATTGGCCAATGTTTCAACATCAATATATACTCGATGTAAAAAAATCATAGTTCCGTTGTTTAAAATAAATACACGCACAAATAAATAAACAGCGGTTACAAATGCAAATTGAACTTGAGCTGCGAATAAAAACTATAATTAGAGTAGAAAGCGGGGCTGTAGTAGGATAAGAGGGCGGCTGATTAGGCTGTATTTAACCCATTAACGGCAGTTTGTATGTAAATCGTAGTTCCCGTGGCTGGGAGAAGGAGACAGCCTATCTATAAATCAAACAATTAGTGCCGGGAACATACCGGTAGCGGGCGGCAATTGGGGCCATTGTTCTTATATTTCCGCTACTGCTGCTCTCACATGGTTGTGGCCGGTGCGCGAGTAGGGGGTGGTGAACATCATCAATTCATCGTTACTACTTCCTTAGTAAATGGTGACCATTGTTAGTAATTTGTGTGGGTTGTTCAAGTTCCTGAAAGAGCCTATTAGTGTGCAATGGTGTTTGTGCAACTTGGGTGATTTGTTTTTGGTACTTGTTTTTGGTACTTGTTTTTGCCGTCAATTTTCAAACACAACTCTGTATATCCGTGTTTTATTTTTATTTGAAGCAAAATTGGTGTTCCAAAGTAGATTGGAAAGAAATAGACTTTGTCAACACCATCCGGAGCTAAGAGAGCGAAGTGCCATCTCTAAAATTGTCTTCTGCTAAACTGCTATAAGGTGCCTTATGTTAGGATGGATCTGCTTTGGCATAAACGTTCTTTTGGAATAAAGGTTAACCTTGGATGGTTTTGCGACTCATGGTGAAAATTCTTAAAACCAGCAATCACAGATGTTCGATTTATATTTAAAACAAAATTGACTTAACGTACTACAACTAAATGGCAGTGTAGGTCGGAGGAGGGGCTCTAGTGCTAAATCGCATCTACATTCATTCTCACATAACTTATGCAAACATTGGTTTGAACCAAACTTGGAATGGATGTTCTATTACAAAAATATTAACCGAGAAGAAATCATGAGCATTTGGGCATAAACAATGTTAAAAACAGCAATTATAGATGTCCTGTGTTATATTTCAACCAGAATTGACTAAAGGGGAGTCTGACTTCTCATTTAACCTAATGTTAAATTTGTCATATTTCGGTACCATTTTCTTAAAAACTACTACAGTAAGGTAAACCAAATTTCATAGCTTGTTGTTATGATTCTTCAACTGACTATTAAACCTAAAATTAAATTTATGTATGATCAGGATTTTGTACAAAAATATTATATATATTTTGTAAAAAAATAACACTAAAAAACTTTTAAGATTTTAAATATTTATTTGTTTGTTTGTTATTATACAGTAACGTTAAGTTTAACATGTAAAGGAAGTTGAAAGGAAAGTGTGGTGAAAATTTCAATGCAATACATTGAGAAATGTTGGAAAAAAGTGTACCTGAAGTTGAGAATTTGAAGTTTTCGGGAAACGAAGAGGAAAGAAAATATTGGCTTTTTTCACACAACAGCATCAATCCCAGGTCCATACAGCTCCTCTTCTTCTTCCATGTCTTCCAGCTTCCTCTTTTTAATTCTTGCTGCTATTCTGGCCGCCTTGGTCACTTCCTCAGCTTTTTTATCAGCTTTTATTTGCCGCAGTTGGTCAAGTGACTTTAGCCCAAGTACACAATTTGCACCAGCCTGACCAAAGAGTTCTTGCAAAACCTTTACCCTACCTAAATAACCTGACTTGTAAGTTATTACAGAATCCCAAACTTATATTTTGAGTGTTTCAAGCCCAACGAACACGCGTTTTGGGCTTCTAAAATGTATGGGCTTCTAATGTAACGTGACCATACATTATTGAACGACTCGTTCAGATTTTGAGTCTTTCCGTGTAGGCAATTCCCTAGTAGAGTTTTGTTATACAAATCTCTGTAGATAGGTTTAATTTTGTTCATAACAGCTAAAGGGAGTGACTTTTTATAGGTGAATGCATCTTTAGTTACTAGGAAACGTTGGTATTTACACCAAGAATCTTCTCCCTTAGGACAAAGCCCATGTTGTGGGCTTTCATAAGTTGATAGTCTGTGAAAAAACGTTGACCAAACAGCTTTGTACATATTGTCAAGATTATCAATGTTCCTTCTAATTGCTAGACCATAATATGTCTGCAATTGAGTAGCTGCTTCTATAGTCCCTTCTGGCACAAGATCGCGCCGCGCCGCCTCTTCGAGCTGAGCCACTTAAACCGCAACTATCTCCAGTTCAGCTCTGTCCCAAGAATGCTTCGGTTTGGCAACGAGGTGTGCAGTGAAGTAGACTTTTTCTGCAATCGACTGGGTGCTTTGAGACGTGCTGTGTTGACAGTGAGGCTGGAGACATTTGAGTCAGAGTGAGCTTGCCGAGTCCTGCACAGTATTACAGTATTACAATAGTTACTCCATTGTTATCTTTACCGATTTAGTCTATTACTGTTATCACTATTGTTATTGTTGTATTATTATTTTTTATTACTTGTTATATCACTACTTGTTATTGTTATTGCACTATTGTTATTGGTACCACTTTCGTTATGTTTCACATTGTATTAGTTTTATCTTGTTATATCTATTTATTTCACTATGTCGTAGGCATGGTCAATTGCTGAAATTGCTGAACTTGATTTTTCAAACTATACTTTTTTTATGAGAATTTATTACTGTTATTACTAATCATCTTAAGTATTGTAATTTTGCAAAATGGTTATACGTGGGAATGTAAATAAATAAATAAATAAATAAATAGTAAGCAGATTTTTACCTGACAACCCCTTACCATCCTCAAGTTTTTAATTTTTGCAGTCATTGCGCAATTTTTAGAAGCCAACAATACGGTAACAAAAACAAACAGACAGCTGTTAAAATCAAGCAGTTGATGTAAGTAAAGGAAGCAGTGTAGCCAACATAAAATATAAAACAAAAATATCAATATTTCAAAAGTTACAGAAGGAGTACAGTATGAAAGTCGAGAATGTAAAAATCAAACAACATGTGTTATAACTTTGTTAAAATTTATTTATGTGGCTTAGTAAAGTGAAATATATAAGTATCATATATCAAAATGATCAGAAAATAATAAAGAACAAGAAAACGAAATAAAAATAAAGTCTAAATTTTTCCAAAAATTGACGTCAGACTCCTCGATGTCAGTTCTAAGAGAAAATGACAGGGCAGGTCGTTATTGCTGTCAGTCAGCCCGAACGAGAGCTAAGCTCAAAGGCCAAATATGGATCTACATTCAATACACGCATAACTTACGAATGAATTTATTTGAACCAAGCCTTGGAATGGATGAACTACGAAACACATACTAAAAGAAATCGTTAGCATTCGGGCGAAAACAATGTTAAAGCAACAATCAATAGTGCGAAAACTATGTTAATGCCACAATAAACAGTGCGAAAACAATGTTACAGCAACAATTAATAGATATTCCAACCAAAGTTTACACGGCATTCTACAAGGAAATGGCAGGGTAGTTCGTTATTGGTGCCAATCAGACTAAAGAGTGCAGAGTTCCAGGGCTAAAAACAGATCTAAATTCATTCAGACGTAACTCATGATGATGAATGAATCGATTTGTACCGTACTTGAGTGAACGTCTATGGAACAAATATTAAGAAGAAACCGTGAGCCCTTTTGTAGCAGAGGGCGAAGCCCCATGAACAACATAATCGATCACTTGACAGTAATGATTGGTGTCCTAGTGAATCATAGATTAACAAAATGGCTTAGAACTAACTTCTGGTAGTTACATTTACATAATGAAACACAAAATCTGACTACACGCTTATAGGAAGTCAAGAAATAAATTAAAAACATTAAATGGTCATAATATAGTATTTCAACGACTGTAATAACAAGAGATGCTAACCAAAATTTATTGTGGATTTTTTTAGATTCAAGAGTCTACTTGTGTTTAACGAATATAAAAGTATCAAGGATATTTTAAAACTTAAGATCGAGACAAACCTAAACTTACATAACCTGTACGGTACGGTATTCTTCACATAATTTGAACATGCTTTTAAAAACAACTTACAAGAATTACATTTTAATTTCACACTTTATACCTACATTGCATGTTATCACTTACTTGTTATTATAACTCATTACTGTGTTATTATTTATTATGTTATTATTAACTCATTACTAAATTTATGCTTTTTTGCTAAGATTATTTTGTACTGTTCTCACTTGTTTACTATTCTAATTTAACACAAAATAATTGTTTGTACTAATGGATCTTTTTTTTACTATTATTGTACATTGGGTTTACCGTTCGAAGTGAAATAAATAAATAAAATTAATAACTAAATAAGAAACTATATGACACTCAATGGGTCTCAGTATGGTACATCAGGATCTTCGTTGCCAGCAGAGTGAAAACTTATTTGAAACGTTTCTAGATTACAACAATGCTTAATGAATTTATTTTAATTCATTTAAAGGTATTATTTATATAAGTTCTTAAAGAAAATATACTTTTAAAATTTGGAATGTATTTCAAACTTGGTCAAATTAACAATTAGGAAAAAATAGGTTTATTAAAATATTTTTAAATATGGAATAAATTTAGTATTATCCAATATTTTAAATAAAACATATATTTGTTTGGGGGGTGGGGGGGGGGGGGGGTGGGGGGGGGGGGGGGTGGGGGGGGGGGGGGGTGGGGGGGGGGGGGGGTGGGGGGGGGGGGGGGTGGGGGGGGGGGGGTCAATTATAGTCTGATTTAAACTGCTTCAGTACTGGGAGGCGTTTGACGTAGGCTACCTGCGAATTGGCTAGGCCAATGACCGGGGGGTAGTCCTGCCGCGGGTGTTGCCAAATTTAGTGAAAGTTTACAAGGGCTGTTCAGTGGTCTCTTGAAAGCCGCGCCGTCAACAACAGCCTACAAGCTCCGTGTGTCCGTTTAAACTTTAAGAGTGGTTGAGTTATTATTATTTACTAAACTGTGCAATTAAAGTTAATAGAAAAACTTCAATTTTTAGTAATCTTAAATATTGAAATTTAAGATTACCGTTTGTAATAAGTGTGATGTAGTGGTATGTTGGTATCTAATAAAGTAACAACAAGTACAATCTATATTTAACAAAAAGTGCGTTTTTGTTTTTCACCTATATTATTATACTTCCACTACTATTTAAATTGATTGAAAATATTAATTCATTTCCATAAAACTATTTTCAAATAGAATTCCAACAGTTTTGTTAAACTGGAATTTTTATTAAATTAACGGAGGCCAAGATTTTTAAGTTTAAAGTATTAAGATTAAAGTTATAGTTGACGTTATAAGTAATATACTAAAAATATTCAAAAGATCCGTGCCACTTTTTAACAGCTGTCAGCTTTTAAATGCTAATGGCAAAAACTCCCGTTGGTATAAATTTTTTTGGTTGTTTGATTATTATTACCCATTTTCATTCATGTAATTGGTTTAAATAGTTTTTTTATCAGTTATGTACGGCCAAATAAAAACCTGTAATGCCTATGTTAAGTTTTTTTTGTACATTTGTAAGAAAATTTTCAGTATTAGGCTAAAACGGTATTTCTTAAGAATAATTAATTTTTGTCTCAATTTTCACCAACTTTTGTATTGTTTATATTTTGCGTATCTAAATGCAGAAGACAAGACAGCTGTACATACAATTTCTCATATTTAGCATAGGCCTATATGAGCAAAATGAAATACCAATAAATCATGTAACGATCATTATATATGTTTTAATAAATTTCCCATTCATTTTCTTATGGGAAGAATGAGCGTAAACCATTCATGAGTGACAAATCAGCTGTTTACTGTTTATAAGTGGCGTGGGTAGGTTTTCGTTCTCGGCGGCAACAATTTGGCAACACTGTCAGCCCCACCATTCCCCACTGCCCGACCGTCCCAATACTAAAAGCAGTTTTAAACAGACTATAGTTTCTGAGGTCCGTCACTAGGGCTGCGCCACTAAACTTTAATTGTCACAGTTCAAATATTTACTCTCCGAGCTACTTGAGCGTCTCCTCCACAGATGGCAGTCCTAGCTCTCGAGTGTTCCGTGCTTCAATTTATAACATTGGCTGAGTTATCTGTTGTGTAACTAATACAATCGAGGTTAAAACTGTGATTTTGAGCGGAACTCTGCCTTTGAACTGAATATTTTCAGGCACTGCATTAGAATAAGTTACCATTTATGAGAAGAACATTGAACAAATGCTTTTAATCTGTTTTCCATTTTGAAACGTTGTGGTTTACGCGCTATCTAAAGGAAGAAAAGGTGATTATAGATAAATTACAGAACAGTATTACACAAGACGTAGCTATGGTAGAAAGGGGTGATTCAATTAAATTTTGAGTTTATCTTCAGTTCACCTTCCTTTTATTAAAGCGTCTGGTATTTGACACTGTCTCAGACTTGACTCGTGGAATCTGGAGTCATTTTCGTCTGAAGAGATCCAAAAAAGTCAATGACTTCAAAATTCATACAGTTGAATAAGCCCTTCCTACCATAGCTACGTTATGTGTAGAAAACTCGGTTGCTCCACCTTGCTTAGAGATCGTGTCTATCACATTCGTAGTGCACTCAGTTGTGTACTTGATGAGACAATGAGACTACCACTCCACCTATTTATAGGAGTCTCTTATGTCTAAACGATGTAGATGTGTCGTTTTGAGCTTTTTCGTCCTTGACTTTTATGAATCTCTTCAGACGAACATGACTCCAGATTGCAGGAGTCAAGTCTGAGCAGTGCATGATACGCTGTAGTAAAAAATTGATGGTGAACATGGAGCTAAACTAAAAAAATTCAGAATTACACATGTTTTTATTGACCAAACTCTGATAATAGTTGAACATGGGTAATATTTTAAATTGAATTTTAGGTTGGGTTTATGTTAATTTTTTAACGAGGTCAGCACTGATTTACAACTAACTACAAATTCAAGATTCAGTATGGGCAGCGTTGCCTATGACACATAACAAGAACTACGAATCTTTCTGCCAAGCAATCCCTTTTATGGATACAAGGTTTGTTCTTTAATAGAGTTAATGAATGGCTTTGTCGGTAAAGATTGCATGTTTCAGAGTTTTATTCTTCTGCCAAGAATTGACTGCATTTAAACGATTCCTATACTGCAGACACAGGTGGCAGGCTGAGACTCGAACCTAAGACCCCCGGCTGTAGCGGTGAGGCCACATCTGATTTACCGTGCGAGCCAATCCTGAACCAAGCACTCCTGGAATCTGCTTATTAAATTAGTCGCCCAAGTGTGGTGGTGAATCGGCCGTAATCGGCACAACGTAGCGTGGCGTCCGGGACAAAATATCTCCCGCTGCTTGTTGTCTTGTGCCGTGTCACTGCTTGCTTTCTGCAATACGGGAATAACTTTCTGTATTAACAAACCGGCTTATGGTGAAACCGTCTTGATTTTTTACACCAATAACAGGAATGTTAAACTTCACACAATTTAACAGCACTATTTTTTGTTGTAAAATCTTGAAGAAAACTACTTTGATATTTCGCTAATGCCAAGTACGTAGTCCAGCAAGGGGGGTCCAAAGAGGCTGGAACCTCCCAAAGTTTCAATTTTTCAATTACGTTTTTAATAACCGATTATTATTTATTTAAATAATTCATTATTACTAACATATACTGCTGAAAGATCGTTTCTCAACAAAGAAACGGGTCAAGAACTTTTTAAGGAACAACATAAGGCCTTATTCTCTGTCCACTACGGAAAAATATCAGTTGTCTTGATCCCCACAAAATCTTTTCCTTGCTACGTTCTTGGTGAATACCACAGAGTCATAACCACACAACACTCACATCACATCTTATCTCTTATTTTGTATTAATATACTGAGATAATTCGTTAACACATAGTTTATTTAGATTTTTATTTTGTTTTTTTTAGACAAAAAATATTGCACAAATCATGCCTACACACAGGCTGTGCTGCTTGTTGAATTTTCTTCTATATTATATTCATATTATATTATATAATATTCATTTTTTTCACTATTAATAGGTGTTATGTTTAATTAATAATTTAATATTTTTCATATAACTATTAAAATGCAATAGCATTTAATATGCTTTGAATGTTGAAGCTCAACATTACACACATTTTAATTCACAATTCTATGTTGTGTATTTTTCAAAACAATTCAATTTTTTACTTGGGATCAACAATTACTTTAGTCAATTAGAAATCACAATAGTTTTAAATCATTTAATGCTTATTTATATGGCTGCTAGCAGGTTCAATCGCTTTCTTAAATTTAGTTTCTTAACCGTGGCCGGATATTTTATTTTTCTCTAAACGTTTTCTGTTATATATGCAATTATGTCATTATAAGTAAATTTTAATGACCTAAGTTTGTTATTATTAATTAATTATATCAGTTAACTAATTCATACTAATTTTTAATAAATTAATTAATAGTTTTATTATAAATTAATTAATTTGTCGGTTTAATTAAGTAATTTGTCAGTTAATTTATTAATTGATGTGTATTGAAGTACAGAACAATTTTCGTGTTCAACTTTGTAAATAAATATTCAATTCCATTCAATGCCGAATAAACTACTGAGCGTTGGAGCTCATTTAAGACAAAGTTCCACTCAATTAGTTTAATTTTCATAACTAAATAAACTTCACTGACTTAAATACTAAGTGGCGAGACCACGCGGTATCTTTGTGTCTGACCTTGAGGCCAGGTTCTCAACACAACCTCCATGTTGTTTACTGGACGGCCTGCTGAGGTCCGGGGGCTATCACGTCCAGCGTTGCGTGGTCCAGGAGCGGCGCCGGCGTCACTTGTGCGGATCCCCGTGAAACTTCCCACAGCTGTCACAAGCTGACGTCGTAATTATTGAGTAGGAGTAATCAACCATGAACTACTGTACAGGATCTAAGGTTTTTCGTTAAATCGTTACTAGTTAGAAACATGGCGTCGTCTGTACCGAAGTGGTTATTAAAACAATGCAAACCTTAAAGTACCTACCCGATCGTGGCAACAAGGCAAACTCAACATTGGCGTCGGGAAGGTAATTCACTCGAACCAGATTTACTCATATATGTGTAAAGCCTACAAGAGTGTGCGAAGCCGTGGGTAACTGCTACTCCGTTATATTTATAGACTTACCTTAATCAGCACATAGTAAAGGTGTTTTAATCACCTGCCTAAATCTAGAATAATAAGTATTATAATTTATATATACTAAACATTGATACAGGTGATAGTAAATGTTTGTTGTTATTCATCTGTTAAAGTTAGTTACAATTTATAAATGCCAAGTTACGTGCCGAAAATCTTCTTTGTCTGGGTGTGTTTTCGTTGGGATTTTAATCAACTACAGTACAATGTCATAATTTATTACTTCATAAGAGTGATAACTCAAAAGTTAAGGACTTCGACTTTAGTCTTCCTTTAGAATTAAGTTTTTCACAATGACCTAAAATAATTCCATTAAAATTCAAATATTTTATAAATATCATGAAGGAGAGAAATTCTAGAAATTACTTCTATGTTCTTGTTGGTAGGAGTCATTTTGAAGAGCTGGGTTTATAAAAGTTTAAATAAATGATCCAACCAAAAAACCTATATCACTTCCTTAAATCTGTGTAATCTCTCATTCGTGTTATTTATACACAATCAACCGTATTGGGATATTTTGATGTGTTTTTATATATTTTATAAATTTTGTTATGTGACAATAAAACGAAAACAATTTCTTTCTACAAACTAAATGTAAAATTCAAATAACGTACCACTAACATAAAGTATACTGAGTGTAATGTGTTATTGTATTTATTACTGTTGTTTATGTGTTTATGTGCTACGTAACGCCCTTTAAAACGTGGGGGAGGGAGCAGAGAGTGCGCTTAAAATTTAAGACAAAAATGGCTACCGTGCACCTAGGTACCTCTAACTGATTGGAAGGCGTTCGCGTAGAAAATTTGGAATGACACGTGAAAATATTGTCGGCAGATAGATTAAATGATGACAACAAAATCTCCGTTTAATCTCCAACTGAATAAAATAAGAAACAATTGTATTAAAATCAATTAGAAGTTTAAAAATAGTTATGGGAGTCAAATTTAATCCTACTTTAATGTTTGTAAATTTTAATTAAAAAATAAAACTGAGAATTTTGGTTGTTGATAACCTCTAATAGCAGGTGGATGCTATTAGTAATTTTTTCTTAATGAGATACAAACTTATAAGACTTTACTTTACACAAACAATGATATGCTCATAAATACAACCGGCTTTTTGGTTACAGGATACAATATCTGAAACAAACTTAAGTTGCGTATTAAATCCATTCACATAGCTAGACATGTGAACACCTCCATGAGCTTCTGAACTTTAATGGGGTAAGATAGAGTAGGCTAATTTCAGGTTTTGGGTAGATAAGATTCAAATTAAAATTATGTTATTATCACATATAGTTACATAAGTAATGCTATAGTAACAGGTAATAGACGTTACTCGCTATGTGAGCTTATTTCTCCTTCTTGCATTACTTTTCATTACTTATTACAAATGTATAAACAGATTTTAAATTTGAAACGTCCATTAACATAAAATATATGTAGATTAAAGTTTTTAGGAATCATCTTTAATTTTATAAGAGAAATTAGATAATAAGGACCTACGGTTACTCAGGTAATACGTATTTGTATAAATATAACTTTACAATTTAAATGTTTGAACGCTTCGAACACTAATGGAAGAAACGAAAAATTTTGAATAAGAGAGCGTTTGGATAGGACATTGAAATAAGTTAAAAAGATGCCACTTGAGTGTCTATACTCAAAATAGAGTTTCCAATGTGAAAATCTATACTGGATATAAATTTAAAACAATTACTATTAAGGCATATTAGTATATTGAGATTTTCTTAAAATTGAAACCTAAAGTTTCTAGAGTAAAGCCTATATGGATTTGAGACGAGCTTCTATTTTAACGCAGTTTTTAACTTTAAAGCCTTGTTAAAAACGAAGCGTGAAAACGCGAGGCCGGTAGCTAGCGTGTATCATGGTACAGAATATAATAACTCACTGTATGAAAAATAAGCTTTTGATAATAACTTAGTTTACCAAACCAAAAATTTTAATAGGTGATAACACACCAAATTAAATGTTCTAAGAGATTACATTAGTTTTAATTCAAACACTTTTTTTACAAAACAGTTTTATCCTGAGAGAAAAAACGTGTACAATCCTGTCTATTTGCATAAGAACACCTGCCCAGAGACGGCGATTAAACGATTCTGGAGATACAATTAGGTTCATTAAAACGATCGGCAGACTATCGTTCTTCGGCTGGGCTGATCCACGGAAATGTCGGACAATGAGATAGAATCAACAGATGTAGGGGACAGTTGTCATTCTGGTCACTTCCGGTGACTTCACACCGCGTGCTTGAAGAATCTAGGGAGAACTTTACTACGTTCTGGAGGTGTTGTCACTCTGGTCACTTTCCGGTGACTTCACACCGCGTGCTTGTAAAATCTAGGGAGAACTTTACTACGTTCTGGAGGTGTCACTCTGGTAGCTTCCGGTGTCTTCACACCGCGTGCTTGTAAAATCTAGGGAGAACTTTACTACGTTCTGGAGGTGTCACTCTGGTAGCTTCCGGTGTCTTCACACCGCGTGCTTGTAAAATCTAGGGGAGAACTTTACTACGTTCTGGAGGTGTTGTCACTCTGGTCACTTCCGGTGACTTCACACCGCGTGCTTGTAAAATCTAGGGAGAACTTTACTACGTTCTGGAGGTGTCACTCTGGTCACTTTCCGGTGTCTTCACACCGCGTGCTTGTAGAATCTAGGGAGAACTTTACTACGTTCTGGAGGCGTTGTCACTCTGGTAGCTTCCGGTGTCTTCACACGGCGTGCTTGTAGAATCTAGGGAGAATTTTACTACGTTCTGGAGGTGTTGTCACTCTGGTAGCTTCCGGTGACTTCACACCGCGTGCTTATAGAATCTAGGGAGAACTTTACTACGTTTCTGGAGGTGTTTGTCTCTCTGGTAACTTCCGGTGACTTCACAAGTCGTGCTTGTAGAATCAAGGGAGAACTTTACTACGTTCTGGAGGTGCGACTGCTGCTTTATAACAATGATTGACTCGACCAAAATTTGTATTTATTAATTCACTTAGGGGTACTCATGTACACGAGTACAGCTAAATTTGGGAATTTCGGTTTTGAAATCTTTTCTCTAATTACAATACAATACACTATAATAGTACGGGAGTCGAGAGCAAATTGTATTGTATAGGGACACAATCAAGGTTTTCTTCAAATTGTTAGAGAAATTAATAATTAACTAAACAATCAATTTTAGCTAGTTTTGGTGGAGGACGAAATTGATTGGTATAAAAAGGGGTGTTAGTACGAAACACAAAACCAACCGTCAGGAGGCGCAAATAAATGTTACAACAGCGTACGCTAACCACACATAAACACTTGACACTACGACCTTCAGTCTCATTATCTACTTGTTTGACGATGATATAAACTGCTATTTACGTGTTTGACGGTTGGTACCACACTAAAAAAAATATAATATGGGAAAATTTATTTCTTATTTTAATCATTTCGATACCCACCCCATTTAGACCTCCACCAAAATTTAACGCAACTGACGAACGAGTTTCTCTGAGGGAGAATTCCTCTATTGATCTAGAAAAACAAGGTTGTATGCTTACGCAATGCAAATTAGATCTTGTCTCAAAATATAAGCGTGATTAAGTGCACAAAAGAAATCGTTAGTCTCAAAAAGTACTAAAAATCATAACGTTTTGAATCTAGAGAGATTTTGAAAAGTTTGAAGGTAGAAATATAGATAACAGTGTAATAAATTTATGAGTCCAATTTTACATCTAACCATTTGAAACCCATCAGTTATGACAATAAAGAATATTCCAAAGATTTACAAGCTTAATAATAACACAAACTCAACTGAACGGTGGATAATTAAAATTAACTTTAAGTTCTATTTTTATGTTGTCAAAGTTAAATCGAATTTTATGATATTAAATATGACGGAAACAATCCAAAATCAAACAAAAAAATCGAGATGCGTTCATACCGGAGTTGATGACCAATTAAACACCCGTTAACTTCGATTGCAGAAGCTTTTTGCCAACAGAAGTTTACAATTTTGGGATTTGTTACGAAGTACATTGTTCGCTATATTTCTCTTTGCAACCGAACCAAAACATGCGAATCAGCGAGAGTAGAAAATGTTGTGCGGAACAGATGATAGGGTAACTGCGAGTGATTTTGTGTGGCCAAGCGTTGGATGGATACCTTCTTGGATTAGGCCTAACTTGCAAGCATGAACAAGGCATAGTGTTAGCAACGTCTTTTAATGGTTTAATAGAGAGGGTACAAATCCCTTGATGGGAGAAACCGAAAAGTGATTGCAGAATATAAAAGCTTTCTAATATTGTTTAAACAATTTTGAGGGTTTAATTGTTAGTATGGAACATATATCCTAACTAATATTATAAATCCAAAGTAAGTTTGTTTATATTTTACGCTCTTACGCGTAAACTAAAACCGATTGTACTGAAATTTTACATGGCCATTCTTAGGGTTCCCTGGGAAGAATATAGGCCTATTCCCATTTCGAAAATGTCACTGGTCTCTAAAGTTGCGAAAAAATCTTAATCTTAATCTAATAGTTGCAATACAGCAAACAAATATTATTAATTGATAGAACTTTTTAAATGTAATCAACTGTTTTACGTAAACATTATTTTATCATGACAGCACAATCATGTGTTTAACTAATTTATCTGATACTTTCAATTTGTTTACATTTGTAGTGTGAAAGCTTAGAGTTTGAAACCTTGATAGCAACAAAACTTCTTATTTCAACCTTTTTTTGCAACCGCTGTTGAGCACAGAGTAGGAAAATAATTAGATAAGAAATTAAAAGTTTTAATAAAAATATACTTTAGCAATTTTAAGCAATAGTACATTTTAGTAAATATGAAGTATGCAGTGCTTGGTCCATTACTAAAATGCAAATATAAAAGTAAAAGTTACTATCTAACTGTTACTATACTTTTAAAGTCTGTTATAAAACCCATATTAGTTGCTATTGACAAAAGTAGGCTTCTCAGACCTATGTATGTTTATATATAGTGCAACAAATAGTAAGACCAAAGTAAATTACAATAGTAAATTGCAAATTACAATGGAATATACACTTTGTGACAGATTTTCTTAACTGTGGCAAAAAGGCAAACTCAACGTTTGAAATATAATTTACTTAAACCAGAAGTGCTTATACACGTCCAAAGGCTACGAAATTGCGTGCGAAGTCGCGGGTAACTGCTAGTAATTTATAAGAAGGACATTAACACTATAGAAAAGCAACTCCATTGATAGAAATACTACTGATGAGTCACGTGGTGTTGATTAAAAGCGAGATTAGAAGCAGACATAAGTCTGAAGCAGGGCTTTGCAACTCCGATGTAAACGCGCCTTTGCCTTGGGCCACCGAAGACAACAAATTAAGCTTATCGATTTAAAAAATACTTGAAATAATGCAAAAGCAGTGTCTGGGTGATAGCTTTAATTAGAATAAATTAATAAAAAGAACTTATTTGAATAAATGCATCTTTGTTCTCTTTCAGATGGTACGATGGTTTGTGGTTAGAATAATTATTTTTATTTTAAATCATAGCACTAAACAAAAATTTTCCCCTAAGACAGAAAAAGTAGAAAAGATACTTTATCTCCACAAAGAATTAAAAATATTTAATGTAGGCAACCTTGTAACCGGGGCCAAATATTCGTAAAACGGGCTGGAGATAAAAATGGAGATGTCTCACAGTGTATACACGAGTTAGTTATACCTTCACGGAATGACATGTTATATAATTATTTATGATTTAAGGTAATTATATTTTTAATTAAATTTAATTGAAAAATGATATGGGTTTCTTAATTCTTTCTCAAATAAATTATTTTAAATTTATAAATTAATTACATCCTTTCTTTCCTCTAGTCATCTGTACTATTGTATAAAAAGCAATGGTGTCTGTCTGTATTTTTGTCTCTGTGTATGTTTTTTGTGTTATTCAATCACGTAAAACTACTGGAGCGATTTTACTGAAATCTCACATAGACATTCCTAACGTATAGGTCTATTCCTATTTCGAAAATCTCTCCAGGCTACGCACCACTGGCATTGAAAACTCTCTTAACACTCCCTTATCCATTATATTTATGGACTTGACTTAGTCAGCAAATATTAAATGAATTTTTAATCACATATCAAAGTCAATAATAATAAGCAGAATAATCTAACATTTAAGTATAACATTTAACATATTATAACATTTAAGTAGATGATATAAATGTGTGTTATCATTTATTTTATACTCTATGGTTGTTATTCATCTGTCATAGTCAGTTACACTCACAAATGTTCATAAGTTTTTCTTTGTCTGGATCTGTTTTCATTGGAATTTTAATAAACTAAAGTAAAATGCCATTATTTATTACATAATACGTGTGTTAACTATAAAGCTAAGTATTTAGACTTTTGTGTTTATTAGGAGAAAAAGGATTTCTCCACATTGGCCTAAAATAGTTCAATTGGTACTGGAATCATTGGAGCTATTCATAAAGAAACATAAATAAAAGTACCGTAAAGAAATATTAAAGAGAAATTAGAGACATTTCAGAGCTACTTATAAAACCAGTTTCTCCGCTTTCAGAACCCAACCTTTAAACTTAAATTTAAAACGAATAAAGAGAGGAATATCTTCAGTGACTATATCAGGATTGATTGGAAGGCTATTTAGAAAAATATGCTAATGGTGTCCCTATTTTCCAAAATAAAATTACTTGCGAAACCGATGTAACTGCTAGTATTTCATGTACATGCTATAAAATCACTATCAAAGCTCATATCATAATCTTCAACGGTTTACCTTTTTGACTTTATTATAAGATCCTGCATTTTTCTACTAAAATGTTATTCTAATCGAAAATGCCGTAAAGAAATATTGGAGAGAAATTAGAGACATTTCAGAACTACTTAAAAATACGGTTTCATTCTCCGTCTTCAGAACCCCATTTTAAACTTAAATCTAAAACGAATCAAGAGATAGGAATGTCTTTAAGTAACTTTCACTTATCTCAGGATTAATTGTAAGGCTATTAAAAAAAATGCTAATGGTGTCCCTGTTTTCAAAATAAAACTGCTTGTGAAGCCGGGGAGTAACTGGTTAGTATTTCATATACACGCTATAAAATATTGAAGGTCACATCATTATCTTCAACTTATTATAAGATCCTGAATTTGTTATATTAAAAATGCTATCCAAATCGAAACCCGGCTGCACAAGAGCGAGTGGTTGTATCACCGCGCCTGGTGGGTGACCTGGCAGAGAGTCTCGCCAGACAGCGGGCCGCTGTGGCGCAGCTCTGTGCCGTGACAGAGGACTCGCGCTCTCGCTGGTCGTAGCACGGTAGCCTTTATTATTATAATAGGGTGCGTGCCACACGCTGGAGGTCCTGGGGCAGTCGCCACTGCCTGCACCACTTTAAAATTCCTACGTAATCGGACAGCAACACTCCCACGTGTTTGTGCGCACCGCAGCCCCCGGCCTAGATCGGACTGTGGGAAATCGCCAAGAGATCGGGTGCACCACTTTGGAATCTGGGTCAGAAGACAGGAGGATAACGTAATTAGTTTGTATTGTGAAAGACTTGGTGTGGAAGATGAGGTGAAGTTGCGGCTCAGTTGGCTGGTCAGATGTGTGAAGAATACTAACCAGGATGGTCTGGCGATCCTTTATTTACAAACAAACACGAAAAAAGGACGATCTCAAGAGGCGAAATATTCCAACCGTAAGGATGGTTCAAGCAGTGGTTTCGCTCTTAGTTATTATAAACTGTTACAAGATCAATAACTACGTTTAGTCCTCTTCAGTCAATAGGCAACAAATAAGAATCTGAAATTATAGTTTATTTTTATTTTGAATATAGTAAAATTAGTTTGCTTAGAAAGGAAACTATCTTTAAACTCTGTATTAGTAAACTTCAGATTCGGAAGATAATTGAAATTGAAACCATTCATGAATTTTTCATTAAATCTGGTGCCGTTCTGGTAGTTTTCTAATGTGGAGATTATTTTAATGGTAGGTACTTAAAAAATACTTAAAGGGTTACGATGATAAAAAGAAACTTGATCTTTTTTCGATCAAAGATTTGAATCAGTGTGGTTCTATACGTGTAGTTTATTTGTACTTGAAATTATTGTTTGTGTTATCTTTAAAACGCATTTTTTTCCGAAACCTCGCCTGATACATCGATGACTTCACCGGTCGACACGTAACTTACCGTACCAGTATCGTTGTAACAGATTTTACTTTACTATCTTTAAAACGCATTTTTTCCGAAACCTCGCCTGATACATCGATGACTACACCGGTCGACACGTAACTTACCGTACCAGTATCGTTGTAACAGATTTTACTTTACTATCTTTAAAACGCATTTTTTCCGAAACCTCGCCTGATACATCGATGACTTCACCGGTCGACACGTAGCTTACCGTACCAGTATCGTTGTAACAGATTTTACTTTACTATCTTTAAAACGTATTTTTTTCCGAAACCTCGCCTGATACATCGATGACTACACCGGTCGACACGTAACTTACCGTACCAGTATCGTTGTAACAGATTTTACTTTACTATCTTTAAAACGCATTTTTTCCGAAACCTCGCCTGATACATCGATGACTACACCGGTCGACACGTAACTTACCGTACCAGTATCGTTGTAACAGATTTTACTTTACTATCTTTAAAACGTATTTTTTCCGAAACCTCGCCTGATACATCGATGACTACACCGGTCGACACGTAACTTACCGTACCAGTATCGTTGTAACAGATTTTACTTTACTATCTTTAAAACGCATTTTTTCCGAAACCTCGCCTGATACATCGATGACTACACCGGTCGACACGTAACTTACCGTACCAGTATCGTTGTAACAGATTTTACTTTACTATCTTTAAAACGCATTTTTTCCGAAACCTCGCCTGATACATCGATGACTACACCGGTCGACACGTAACTTACCGTACCAGTATCGTTGTAACAGATTTTACTTTACTATCTTTAAAACGCATTTTTTTCCGAAACCTCGCCTGATACATCGATGACTACACCGGTCGACACGTAACTTACCGTACCAGTATCGTTGTAACAGATTTTACTTTACTATCTTTAAAACGCATTTTTTCCGAAACCTCGCCTGATACATCGATGACTACACCGGTCGACACGTAACTTACCGTACCAGTATCGTTGTAACAGATTTTACTTTACTATCT
The DNA here is from genome assembly GCF_021130785.1 of Homalodisca vitripennis. Lineage (NCBI taxonomy): Eukaryota > Metazoa > Arthropoda > Insecta > Hemiptera > Cicadellidae > Homalodisca > Homalodisca vitripennis. The sequence continues at coordinate 42,745,842 of NC_060211.1, read as the reverse complement.
TTAAAACGCATTTTTTCCGAAACCTCGCCTGATACATCGATGACTACACCGGTCGACACGTAACTTACCGTACCAGTATCGTTGTAACAGATTTTACTTTACCATCTTTAACTATTATCTATTGGGAGCGTGTTTCTATAAAAGTGAAAAGAAAGAAATCTTTTAAAAATGAAAAACATGTTTCATGTTTATGCTACTTATACAAATTATGAAACCTTCAAAACTTCTGCATATAAAAAGTTGCCGTATAGGCAAGAATTATCCAGAGCCTAACATTTAAAAAGAATTCAAGTAAAATAATTATAATTTCAGTTTTTTGTTCAAGTTTGTTTTTGGCGATTGTTGGTTTGATTTTGATAAGATGCATGTTTTTAGAACATTTTGCCATAGTTCAGTCACACAAAATACCGATAAAATTATGTTATCTAACATTACCTACAGAATTGTGCCTGTATTGTTTTAGTCCAGTTATGGTAATTTGTGTTAGTTCTCTTAAGTGTTTTTATAGATAATATTATGTGATTTACGTTTTAACACAACCTTTTAATATAATTTGATAATTTTCATCTAGATTATTAGATATCCCACTCAGAGTTGTACTTGTGTCTCTATGATTTTATTACATTTTAAAATACATCACATCGGAGGGTATCCAGGTTAATAACTTTTGTAGAACGATAGAACAGCGCTGTTACTCGTGATACTGTGTCCTTTTGATTTACAAATCCACTTGGGATGGAAAGATGGGATTACCAAATTTCTCACTTCCCACAACTCTCTTACCTAGACTAGTGATGGAAACAACCGATTGAAAACAATCGATTCATTGTAGTTGGTTGTAGTTTATCGTATCGCTTGCAATGTTTCAATTGTGTTCTATTGTTTTGCCGAGATAAGTGAAGTCAGTTGCGCAGTTTCGGTCGGTTGATTTAGTTCTATCAGTTGTTTCCTTTCAGTAGCCAAATGAGAAAACTCAGTTAACTTCTACTCGTATTTTAGTAAATTTCCTGTAGACTTTACAATGGGTTAATACTGTTCCACTAAATAAACGAATTTGACTAGTATTGTCATCTTGGAGATAAATATATATAATAATTATGTCACATGTGATCCATTGTTAAATATGGGTATTTTAGCATATGTATACTATAAAATAATCTATATTATTATATGATACGCCTGAGATTATAGTTTGTTATCAAGTTTAATTGGCCTATGCAGTTAAAATAAAGGAGGTTAGTTTGTCGAATAGAGCTCACACACTAACACTATTTCTGTTCCCAGGTTTATTTTGGTTTGGCACTTGCATCTTATAATTTTTGTGTATATTCATCATATAATGTAACTGAAAGCAAAGCAAGTTTTCTGTAAACTGTTACGTTCTACAGAAAAGGCCAATTTGAGATAAAAAATAACTGATTGAAAAGGTGGTTCTAAAATTCAATCGGTTGTCCCATCAATACTAGGTACTTGACATCTCAAACAGATCTTTATGGCTGCCACAAAAAGATCCCTATATATTCCTCTTAGTAATCGAATCTAGAGTTAAACTTAGACTACTAAAGATTTAGGCTTCCAGACGACCAGATTTAGTAGCTCAGACACATCCAACACAGGACACAGGAGTATCAGTGGAACACTTTATAGCGCGATCTGACGGCCAGAACTAGTAACTACCATTGGTGGGGCATAGTGTTACACTCCTGAATTCGGAATGACTTGGCCAATACTATGTTATTCTGCAAGATTTACAGATATTTCCTGGCGTAACTTCAACCATACTTGGTCACTTTGAATAGCGTTCCTCACACACTTTAAGGTTAGGTCGGCTATAGTGAAACGACCTTTGCCCATAAGAACAATGTTACAACTCGTGAACTTATACGCCCTTACTTTTGGGACTAATATAGCGTTATGAGAAATTTCCCATTTTGAGGAATTCATCAGCACGAATCTAAACGCTCTGAAGTTTATCTGAAGTTTATTTATTTTTAATATAATAATGAAGTAAAAAAGTTAGAGCTTTTTTCTAATGACAAATAAAATTAACGAAAAACCCAAAAAAGCGTTTGGATGAGTACTAATTATAGTCTGTCTTTAAAATGAGACATCTCCCATTCTATGACTAAAACCTAGGTAGTAAAAGTGCATGAGGTTTAGCATTATTCTTATGGTGTTAAAATTCAAGATGGCAGTCACTACAGTAGGTTCTTAAAACGGGACTTTTCTCTCATAAGAATAACTGAATAAAACAGAAATGTTTACAAACTCCGGCAAATAAGAGAGAAATTGTGTTGGGCTATCTTGCCACATGATACATTAACATTTTTGTCAATTAAACTATGTTTCAGATTAATATTTTAATAATAAAAACCTACATACCAAGTCACCATAAAATTATGATAGATGTGTTTAATATGGCATATGTTAAAATCTCTTATGTTTATTCTGTTATTTTCTTGTTGCCTTCAGGGCTACCAATAAGGCCAATGTAAAAATATTCGTTTACGTTCAGCTAAATCCCACGGAGTGACATGCACCATCATCAAACTCAATGTTACTTATAAGCAAATGAAGCATCACGCACAATTTTAAGTTTACAGGTTAGTTCGTTTATAAGACATCGTGCAGATAGACAGACAGACAGACAGACATACATAAATAAAATTTCCAGCTCCACTAGTGATAAGCTACGCTAACGCTCAGCCAATAGACTGCTTGAGTAAAACTTGAAAACACAGGGTGTTACGAGAAGAAAGCTAAACACTTCCACTCAGCGCCGCCTCTCGCCTTGGAGACTTGAACGGTCGCTTTGACAGGTTGTTTGTTAAAATAATAACCAAACATCAAAAGGATCGCGCTTGGTATTAGCCCACTGTTTAATTTCAATCTGATTGACCAGGGATTACCTCTGAATATCTCGGCCCTGGGTACTCCACCGACAGTTGGATTTCAGTATCAGATTATCACAAAAACAGAAGCCAGCCGGCGCGGCGCGGAGAGATCTGCCCATCCCCGCGTGAACTATTCATAATACCAACGAAATTATTAAATCATATCTGGGAAAACAAGAGCAAGACAGGGTTGCTTTAATGATATTCATACAATTTAATTTTTTATCCATTTTTATGACAAAAAACTCTGGGAAACGGCTTCTGTACGCTTTCATGTTAAATTAGACCGGCCTATGTGGCCCTCTGGCGACGCAACGGCCGAGGAGGCATCGCTACGTCTACCCTCGTTGTCCTGAGTGATCGTGCCCACGGACATTTCAATTAAGATATGCAAAGCAGGATTATGATATCACAGAAGTGCAGAATTATGGCGACAGATGGCAGTATTCCGTGCAGAGCAGAGCTGTGAGGAGAAGGAGGTTAAGACAATACTAATTCTTTCGGTAATAAACCTCCTCGTTCTCATAACTTCCAAAATCCTCGGCATTAGCTTAAGTTACAGACGTTTTGAGTATGAAAAATGTAATATTTAAAATCATACTTTTGCCTGAGTTTATTTGACTATTTTGTACATTTCAGCCTTAGTTTTACTTTAATAAATTAGCAATGCAGTGTATTTTATTACGTCACGAAAAGCCTCTTATTAGAGAATTCAACTAAGGCGACCAATTTCGACCAGAGTACTGCTGGTATTTTGCCAATTACGTCAGTATTTCTGTATTGCAAGATAGATTATATAAAAATTGCACAACTCATCGTTAATTACTTTATCAGTTATGTTTACGAATTTCAAATGGTACAAGTTAGATGAAGTTTGCATTGTACGCCTAATGGCTTTCTGGTAGGCAGGACTTAAGTCTAGTATATTAGTAGTAATTCAATAAATAACATTTTCATACTTTATTTCATTCAAAATGGTTTATAGATTTTATACGCAGCATGGTTTCCAATCGAAAGCAAATCTACATGACCCAAGGAAATTATATTATATTAAGAGAAAATAATTTTTTAAGCCTTTTAATAATACGTAATATACTTACTATAATATACTTAATACTTAATAATACAGGAAATATAAGAATACTTTATATAAAGCTAGCTTTGGATATAAATATTGTTTATAGATATTATTTGAATTAGTGTGAATTGTGAGAAGTTTATTCCCCACATTAATACTTGGTTTTAATACTCATAAAACACTCCATAGTACATTATATAAGCAGAAACATGAAATTATAATGTCTTTTTTGACATTTTCATAATGTCTAGACAATTAAGTACAGGTTATTCCTTGCGTTGATTTGAGGTAAATAATATAACGTAGGTTTCATAGTGTTTGACATTATATGATATAGTTTCAGCTAGCTATCGTAGCAGAGATTCTGTAATAATTCTATCAGTGACGGAATGACGTGTGCTGGAGCTCATGATCGTTGCGACTCGCATAGTAAGATCATGTGGAAGTATGCCATGTGGGAGCCACTTTGTTTCAGATTATATTAAGGTTTTAAGGGAGGAAAACTACTATGCAGTTTGAAATAGGTGAAATAGGTTTACAACAATTCTGTGCCGAAAATCTCATACCTATTATTAGGGTTGTTAAATACTCGTACTATTCAAGACACTTACCTACTTTTAAAATTAAAACTTCCTAATAAAATATGATGTAAATAGCGGCTATCCAAGATTTAAGTATGGAGAGTGTCCAAAACTTATCGTATGATATTTTAGATTAGGAGGAAGAGGCTGGATCGATATCTTTATTAAGTGTTAAATTCATATATCTTAAAAATGTAGTCTGTTTTTACTAATTTAACGATTTTTCGTCACCAAGCCTAGTGTTAATATTCCAAAGATTCCATAACGGTTTACGCTTTTATTGTTAAAAGCTACGAGTATTCTTGGAAAAAAGATCACGCCAATAGAATTTCGAGGCACAAAATTCTTATTTCATCTGCTTAAAAATAGCCTTCTGCTGGGTTTCGAATAAAATTTGTACAGAACTACCTCACATCGTACATGATTATAATTAGAATCTCTTCATATACACCCATCACATTGTGCTGAAATTAGTGTAACACAGGCACTGTACTTTTAGTGTAATTTATAAAGTCGCTTCTACATTCTGTCTTGGTTTGGTTAAATTATCAGTGAAACATACATTTAGTAGGATATTTTAATATAAGTTTCAATGTTTTGACTCATCCCAATGCATCTTTGGAAAATAAAACAGCGCACGAGAGGATAAGAAGACACCCACCCACCCGAGGCGTCAGGAGGATCGAAAAAACCTGCTTACACATTCTTATCAAATCGGTTGATGAGGGGAGGCTCAGAGCGATGATAATTAGAGGTAGACTCGGTGAAGAGCTATCGGCGCCAGTCGTGACGCGGGCGAGATGAAGAGATTGCCAAAGAGACTGCATTGTTTGCAGAGAGGCCCAAAGAGGTTTCATAATTACTGAAGCATTCCGGCGAGGCGATGGAAGACCAAGCTACTGGTAGTGAAGTGGGTCTTTGAGCTGCCGCCAGCTGTCACTGCACTTCACCCTTCAACAGCGATATAGTCCGTCTGGAGTGGGAAGAGCCGGGGCCTTCGTCGGTTAAATCTCCGAGATATCGATTATAATGGGTTCAGTTCTTGGCAAGAGTATAAATGTTGTGACTTTTCAGTCTTATACACGTACTTTTGCAGTTTGATGCTGATTTGATCGTTTTTGTTTTGTTCCTCGCACATTCTTCAACGGACTCTGATGGTTCAACATCCTCGAGTGTATTGACGTCTTTTGATTCAGAGATATATTCTAATAAGTGAAAAGGGAAACATGTACAATATGTTTGTGCATTTGTTTCAGCCTGAACAGTATTTACTATATGTAATGGTACATTAAAGACGGATGAGTGACTTTACTCTGGGAAACCCAATGGATACTCAGGAGCGGTACACTACTACTAGTAAAATTCCAGTTTTGGGGGTAAAAAGGGTGGTCGATAGGTGTAGCTTACTAAGGAGGATGACCGTTGGTGGCGCGGGTTTTTCAACTCAAACACTAGGGAGAATTTTCTTCCCTGTTCGTTTTGACTGGAGACAGTAAAACAAAGATAAGCCTCCTCCACTTCTCCTAAGGTAACATGATTGAGATAGTCAGTTATCACTATTTAAGATGATATAACGTAGGGGTAATCTTCTTCCACATTATAACGAAGTTGCTGATAACGAAGTCTACTATGATATCAATGTTTGGAAGTTACCATATGAATGAGTTTTTAAACTTTAAATGTAGCGTAATAATTAAATAATAATAATTAAAAAAGTAATAATTAAATATATATTATACAATATTACTAAATGTTAATAAAAATAATAGTTTTCCAAAAGGTTTCATGGTTGAGGTTGAGTGGTAGAGATGGCTCGATAGCCTAACTCCGCCTGTTTAATAAAGACATTTTTAATGTCATTTTACCATCAGGCGACTCTACAAAATTTTGCGTAGTCGCCTGTTGATGAAACTTTTGGTTTCGAAAGGCCTCGTCAAAAAAATAAACCATTTCGAAAAGTGTTGTTTTTATTAACATTTAGTAATATTGAAAAAAAATTCCAATTGCTCCAAGAGTCTTCGATATATTATGCAGTTTGTTTTTTTTTTTAACTTCAATTTTGTCCAAACGTCAAACAAGTTTTGTTTGCGTTCCTCTAGAATACCTCAATCTTACCCATTCTGAATATCCTGTCTTGAAAAGTAGCGCAAAGATACTTTTAGAACTAAGTGAAACGATGGGGTTTCTCTGTTTCTTGTCATACTTGAACAGAACAGATAACAGGGGGTAAAAGTAGAATTGGCATGTTAAGAATTTGAGTTATGAGATCATTTCGGAGAAGAGTAAGCCATAATACTCACACATTACATAGTTCCTTGGCACTGCACTGGTTAACAAAAGTATTTTTGGATTAAACAATTACTCATATAGCTAGTTGAGTTGGTCCCACGATAGATTTGCTACGAGAGATTACACTGTACCGTATCTAAAAAAATGACAAAGTGTGAAGTTTTTAATTTCGAGATTCCCAAAAAGGTTTTACGTCGGTAATCAGTACGATTGAGATAAATGTGTTTGTCAATTATGAACCCAACAAACACATACGACGAGCTTCAGCATTATCGGATCTCCTTAACAACACCGCTGCTGAAAAAGAAATCATCAGTCAGCCCGTAAGCGGTCGGCATCACAACACCTTGTGTGCGGCTGCGGTAATAACCGCCCTCAGTCCCATAAATAAACACGGCTGTTCGCACGAGCTCGGGCACCAACGGTCGTACTTCCCTTCCCAAATCTTGTTGTCGAAGTTGACGCATGGTCGGGCGGTGATGATACTATCTGGCCCAACACCTCCACCGCAGATTACAGGCTGGCTCTCACACCTGCGCGATTCATTAGGGTCGATATCGCACACCATCGTCCATCGCACATCTCGCTCTGATCTATAACTGAATTAATGGGGAGTTATCTGCAGCGATGATAGTTGCTGGAGGCGTAGTTCTTCGGCGGCTGTTGTACCGAGGCCGGCGCGCGCCTGCAGGTCGCCTGCGCGGCGACGAATTGTAAATTTGCCCGTTAAAAACAATCTTGGTAGGTTTGGCCAAGACTGATAAGATCAAATAGAGCTTCTTCACCATCTGAAAAGAAAGTTGAACTTTCTCCCTCTTGAATATCTTCACATGAAATGCTGACAACCTATAAACCGTTAACGGAGTACTGAAGGACTAACAGAACGTAACGAGAGTATTTACCGAACTAACTATAACTTTTTCCTGGTCTAGTGAATTTCCAGTAACTTTGATCTGTTGATGGCAAAATCAATAACTTCTTTCTTAGACCAAGAGGAAGCTATGACTCTAAGACCCTTGAGGAATTGAAGGCTATACCAAGAGTTAACGCACAGATGGGTAGACTAGCGACATGATTTTAAGAAGGATCTGCCAAATCCTTAATAAGTGCTAAAGAGTAAGGTGCTTCACGCTTGGTTATTTTAATTTAGGATAGCTACCAATTCTGGTCAGAATGCAAGATTCCGGGCTCAACTTGAGTTAACAGAGAAATAAGCAAATACACAAGTTTATAGAAATGTTATAATTGAGGGTTTTGCAGACAGAATTTCTATTGAAGTCTACTGTTCATGGTAAGAGATGAAACTAACTTACAAAATAAATAAGAAAATAACTTATAAAAATATAAAATACAATATAAAACACTTTAAAATGCACCACAACATTTACACTTCGTTTATTGACGATGGAATATTTCAAAGGATAATAGGATGTCGGGGCATTTGGCATCGTTATATGTTACAAACATTTATAACACTTGCTTTACCTTCATTAGTTGTGTTGTAACGTGTTTTTGCTCTTGGCCCCTGTGCAGAGATTTCGTTTCCGTTCATTTTCTCCTGTTTAGACTTCATGTAGTTCGTCAGGTTTCGCTTAATTAGTTTAACTTTAGGTGGCAGTCCTTTGCCACATTTTTAAAATTTTTAATACCTTAGGGTCTTTTTTACACATGACGAAGTCAGTAAATTGTAACCCTCGAAACGTAGTGCTATACTTTCTTTAACATTTAATAAGGATGGCACTTGTCAAAATCTTATTGTCCTTACAATGTTAATATTTAAAAACTTTGATAGAAGTTTTTTTTTTTTAATAATTCCAATTCCATTTAACTTTGCATAGTTAGAGCGTAGCTCTGATTGTACTAATCCGTCACATCACTGAGTAATATACGTCATTGTTTTAGTTACACAGATAACTAATACTATCAACGCTAATACAAATTGAAGCATACCGCTTATGTGCTCGCATTTAATTTACTAGTCGTTTAGACTGGTTGATTAGTCCTAAAAGAAAGCAGTTATGGACTCCAGTCCCAAAAGTATTGCGTACACAGTACTGTTCACACACTTTCAATTACTGAGTTGCAAATATATTAAAATATAATTACGTACCTTAAGTTCCTTCAGTTATCTCAACAGTTTTTTTTTACTCAGTACAGTATATAAACAAGGCAGGAGTATACCACACCATGTATAGCGTAACAGGCTACGCTGAAGATTCATGCAAAGTTTCAAGCCTGTAGCTCATTTCATTCTTGAGATCAGACAGAAAAAATCTTTCTAGCCATCCCCACTCCAGGCAGAAAAAATAATTTTTGTTCAGTCTAATGAGTGATCAAGAATTGAAACGAGTTTCAATTCCTTTTCAATTCAGCCATATTCCATTATTGGACAAGCACTACCAAGTAAATCATTATTTTCTAAGTAAAACAAAGCGTGCAGACAAGTGTTTTTCGAGATATCTTGCTACATTGTACATTCACAGTTTTGTTCATGCAGTTGGGTTTCATATCAGTGTTAATATGTCTACTCACCAAGTCACCAAAAGAAGATGTATTATTTAAATAGGTTGATATGTCACAATTAAAATCTCACATGCTTGTACTCAATTTTTTACAAATTTATTTACCCATAAGACCAGTGTAAAAGTTTTCCATAACACTAAGCCACATTCCAAGGAGTAACATGCATTATCTTAGAACTTAGTGTTGCCTATATAGAAGTAAAGGTTCATACAAACACGTTCCGTAAGTCTATCGGTCAGTTCGTTTTCGAGATATCATAAATAGACATAAAAAACACATTTTTCCAGGTCCTCGAATCCCTTTGTTAGCGCTCAACCAATGAATTGTATTGCAAAAATTCACTTTTTAGGTAGTTTACACTTTTTCCGAAACATACACTTATTTCAAACCCACCATTTAAGTCAGTGAATATTATTTTCTTAGTGAATAAAATGTACGAGTGTATTTGATTTTCTGTAACAGTTCCTTTTGCGTAACAGTAAGATCAGTGTAATCTTCAAGCATAAGCTGTTGTCCATATATTGTTACAATGTAGCATTCGAATGTATTCCTATGTATTAGGCTATTTTTCTATTTTAATTTATATGGAACTATAGTTCAGGCTTAGTGAATGAGTTGAGGAAAACATAGTTGAGAGAATACACCGTGCCTGCGATTTAAAGAGTAACTTCTGGTTCTAAACCGTTTTTATCCTCAGGTATATATTGAGAAAAAGCAGTTTGAAATCTTTGGTTACATGTCAAGGAAATGGAAACACATTAGGAAAACAGTACACTACATTACGCATTAGAAAAACGCATGGACATTGTCGTATAACAATTTCTTGGCGCCACCATGACAACCCTCTCTTTCAATCAAAATAACAACTAAAGTTAGTATTAAAGTATAAGATAATCCCTTATTTCGCCTTTTTAAGTGGGTAAAAATTATTTTAAAATTAAACGTCCTACTAATTTTTATCCAAAAAGTGTGTTTAGAGAACTTTCTATCACATTGCAGACAAATTGACCGTTCAAAATGCTTTACTTATCTCAGAATACTAGGATCACAATTTAGTAAAAAAATACCCGAGAAAGAAAAGACATAATAGTGTGTTCGTCTCATTTAACTATTTAGTATAACTACATTATAATAACAATTTCTGTTTTCTTAACATATTAGGTCTTTCGTTAATAAGGTGCCATGTTTTATAGGAATAATACAACACCTTACAATTCACTCTGATAGTAGGCCTACTATGTACGTTTCGTCACCCTGTTGATGGTCTCTTTTAGATCAAAATGTACACAAATGTAAACATTCAATTGAAAATTAATTTAAAAAGTGTTGTAGTATTGGTATTAGAGTGAATATGTACTCTTTTTGATGTTATATTTACTAATAACATGTTTTGTCTCAATATTGATTCCCATCTCGGTTTCAATCCCTTGTGGCATTCCACATCTAAAACAATTTCAAGGGAAATTGAGCCATCAGTAGATACAGAAAACAATAAGTGCCTTCATCAATTTCTAGCAATCAAATGGTATTAGCTATCTAACTTTTGGTTTGTTTTATGGCCTTTGTGGAGGAATAAAATTTGAATAGTTGTATAGAAAAAATATCGGTTTGAAATAATAAACAGTGAACATACGAGGAAAAAAATATAAGATTACGTCTGATTTCCAAAGAATTTTGTAGGAACATTGAAACGAGTGACACCACTTTGTGGCTTGGGGAGGGTACAAAATAACGGCTAATTTCCAAAGAATTCAGTGGAAACCTGCTCAAATGAGTGACACGTCCTAGAAAAACTCTGAATGGAGATAAATAATATCAAATTACCAGAATATCACGGTTTGATAGTTCCCAACTGGAAATCAAACTGATACAGCTCGAATGTTTTTGTTTCTTTTCTTCCCGTCCGCGTGGAAGAATGTAACCTTTCTCATGCAAATCTCGGATTCCACTCGATATTCGGTGGAAGGGTTGATGTATGCGGCCCTTTGTTGGGGTGATATCGAATCCGCCCGGGGAAATGGGTCAGGCGCGGGAGCGGGTAACCCGCCTACGCCGAGGGTGCTTCGGTAAAAAATCGGTGGAGGCCGGGAGAGCGAGAGGGAGGAAAAAACTTGTATCGCGCTGCATCGGGTTTGTTTTATTGAGCTGAAAAATTAACCACCACCTGTGGAGTGTCGAGTTCCCTTTAGGGGTGGACGGTGGCTAACAGACTCGGAAGGGGTGAGCACACGGCCAGTAGCCTGTGCCCTTTCGTGTACCGCAAGGATCCAGGCTGAGGGAGCAGACGTTAGGGTGTTGAAGAATATATGTTATCGTTGCACAAGCTGGTACAATACAGCCTGTGGGCCAGAGTCAATTTGAATTGTGTAGAAACAAAACAGTTTTCGTGAAATCGTTTGAAAGATTCTTCTAAGAAAAGATTGATTACCATATTTGCTAGTTATGGAGGGGTTCGAAATCACAGGGTATCGAAAGGGTTAAAAGCATCAAATGGCAACATTTTCACAGATCACCTTTTTTACTTTTATACACTAAAAATCTGTCAGATATATTAATAATAGTTACATAAGTGTTAGCCAATGACATGAAAAGACTGAAATATTGAATATGGCGGCTTTAAAATTTAATTATATTGTTTGCTGACGCTGATAAAACTATCAGAAATGATAGTTGATTTGAGGTGTGTCAGGTTATAAAAATACGGCTTATGAAAAATGTAATTATTAAGTATCATGTTTGGATTTGTTATCATATTACATTAGGAAATATTCCTTCGAGAATATCAATTTTGGAAACCTAACAAGAAGAAATCGATTCAACGGAGAATCGAAGATCCACAGTAACTTAACTTGGACGAACAGACAAACTGACAACTGTTCGATATATAGCTGTGAAATTGTATGTAAGTCATGTGATCCTAAACTCTTCTAAGGAGTTCAGGACACTCAACAAAGATAATTCAGCTTTTTATGAATATAATGAGCATATGTTGTGTAACGATTGTTGACAATGCATGTTAGAAAACATCGGTTGTTTAGTGCAGTTTATTTTCGAAAGTTTTGAAACAGGAATATTGGTCGGTAATTTACTGTACAGACTTGATCATAACCGGGAAGTAATCGGTTTAATTCAACTCAAACATACTACAACTCGAACTGGGAACCACGCAAAATACGCGCGTGACCGCTTAACGCGCTGTAATTTCCCTCCAAAACGGTCCTCGGGATCGGAAATAAATCAACGGAAAGTCCGTTTTCTTGTCGGCGGCGATAAGGAGAGATAACTAACACATCTGTAGAGGTGTGGACTGGCGCGCGGTTGGCGAATTACCTCCTAAGTTATGGCCGGTAATGGGGCTCGATTGCTCGATATTTCACCGGTCGATCAGCTCCCATCGACCATCGACCATCGATTACCGGCACACCTTGCGATATGGGCCGTCGACCCTGCCGAGCACATTGTCTTCGGTCAAGTTTCATAATAATTTGGCTTGCTTTGATCTCTCAAGGAGAGCTATTTTTTTAGACGTAGGGTAGTACATTTGGAGGAAATTCAAGATTTGTAAATGATAATCTATCCTACTTACAATGATTGAGAATTATTACCAGCAAGGAATAAGATTGTGAATTAAATAAAAAATAATTTACTATGGTGTATGTAGCATTTTATGCATCTAAAAACCTCCCAATCCCAAGTGTTAAAATATTATCAAAACCCTTTAAAGACAATAAATAAATCTTATTTATAAGCGGTAGGTACGTTATATGGATAAATAACAATAAAATGAGGATTATACTGTTTAATACTAAACAGTTCGTTGGCACAAGAAAAACACTGAATCCACTTCTTCAAATATGATAAAAATCCCTACAAATTATAAAATAAATTCATGTTTTTAAGTATTAACTACGTTATATGGACAAATATTAATAAAACGGGGAATTATAGTTCTTAACCCTCCAACTGGCGGTCATTTTTTTCCTGTAGTGGCGGCATGTTTTCGAGCCTCGTACAAGGGGTTTTTAAAAAATTTATTAAAAATATAAATTAAAAGTAATATATATATATATATATATATATATATATATATATATATATATATATATATATATATATATATAAGTATATATTTTTGTGTTCAGAATTAAACATATAATAATATTAGTATTTAAATTTGGCCTTAAAAAAATGTTTACTAAAATTTTTTTTTCCATGAAATTCAAAATTTACATTTTCTTTTTTTTAATTTGGGGGGGAACCATACCTAGCAAACCAAGTTATAGTAAGAAAACTATAAAAGTGAGATTACCATTTTGTGTCAAATTTATTCTAGTTTCAGAAACACATAAGCATTATACAAATTTATGAAACTATAATAACACTATATAACAAAAAGCAGCGATGCGCATAAATTGTGAAAATTGGGTGTATATGTAAGAGTTTGCTAATAAAAGTTTTACTAATACAGTTTTACTTCAATACATGTTATATTGCATATTTTATTACTCAGAATGAAGTAAACTATACAGCAGTAGTAAAATAAATTCCATAACTTTTTTTTGAAGAGTCGAAAAAAAGTTTCATTTTGTCATTACTCAAAACTTTTGCGAAAAATTTTCGAGAAATTTATTTATTCTAAAATATATTTATTTGCACTACTGCAATATTTAACAATTCACCACACACTAAACACAACACTAAAACACAAATAAACCTACTAAAACTTACTAATAAACACGACTCGTCACATCAACAACTCAGACGGCATCGACAACATGGCGGTCACAATGAATTGCATCATCTTCTTTTACGTTCAAAACTACGAACTTGTACGTTGCAACTACAATACAAAGAGGAATAAAACTATAGTATTCCTTAGGCTTTTTTTCCCGAATCCAATGGTGTATGAATTGAAACGATACGTTGCCGGAATATACTGTAATGAGTGATTATGCAAGGGAATGTTTGTTTATCAAAATTTTGACGAACAACAATCCAAAATGGGTTATGTTTATCAAAATTTTGATGAACAACAGTTGAAGGGTTAATAGCGAAGTATTCGTTCATAAAAAAATATTGAATACGTCCAAATTTTGTTTTATACTCCTATGTACTTTCAATATTTTTAAAAATAAACATAATTAGCGCTGAAAATAACACCAATTTGTTTTAATTTGCACTATTGTTGTGTTATAACTCATTTGTATTGAATTATGAAATTAGGCTATATGTGCAACACCATATTGTGCGCTGTACAGGGAGATGTTTTATAGCTTCCATTTGCTGTTATGATGTTTCATTTTCAAGAAAATAGAGTTTGAAGATGGGTGGCCCAAAGGAGGAACAAACTGCCCCGGTCTGGAATTTTTGGTGGAACTGTCTAAGCAGATAGATTAGGTTTCTAAGAGACGCATTTCTAATTGTGTACAGTTTGGTCATACGTCATGTCTTAACAAGAGTATTTTTAAAACTTTGAAGGATTTGAACTACTATTGTATGAGCCTTATTTTAATATAAATAAATAAACAAGCTTGCAGAATATATTGCAGAAAAAGGTACAATGTGTATACATGGAATTTGTATTATCACCGATATAATTTTGTGTCACTGGAACACTGGTAAACAGTCTTGTAAATCAAATAAGAAACATAAAAGGAAGAATAATTTTTATCAATGCTTTTTAACTCTCAGTATTTTAGTAACGGGTTGAAAGAATTGGAACAAAACGGAATGAGAATTCATTGCAGAACAGATCGTGATTAAAAGAGTATAAAGAAGACCACTGAGATTTCGAAGGGGGAATTATTTGCTCTAGACAAGAGACGGAGGTGCTGCACCGCGTGCGGGAGAGATCAAGATTACCGCTGAACCTTTGCGGTATCGGAGCCCTGAGAGGCGGAGCCCGGGCTAAGACAATGACACCATTATGAGAGATTTGCCGTATCACGAGTGGAGGTGAAGAGCAAAGAGTATGCAGCGTGTAGCAGAGAGCCGACCTGCCAGGCCTGAGTGGGTGCTGAAGCCTACACCGTTCCCTCTGGGCCCACTCTTGTTCATTACATTACTCTGACGACGATTTAGTTCTCAATTAAAGGAATAAAGAATAAAATCAAAGCGATCTCATTATTACATTCTAGGATTAATGAGCAAAAGATACCTCTGAGCCCACTCTTGTTCATTACATTACTTTGACGAGATTTCAGTTCCCAATTACTCAAGAACCAAGAATAAAATTAAAGCGATCTCATTATTACATTATAGGATTAATGAGCAAAAGCTCCCTCTGAGCCCACTCTTGTTTATTACATTACTTTGACGAGATTTCATTTCGTAATTACTCAAGAACCAAGAATAAAATTAAAGCGATTTCATTATTACATTATAGGATTAATGAGCAAAAGATCCCTCTAAGCCCACTCTTGTTCATTACATTACTCTGACGAGGATTCAGTTCTCAATTACTCAAAAACCAAGAATAAAATTAAAGCTATCTCATTATTCCATTCTAGGAAAAACTAGCAAAAAGCTTCCTCTGGGCCCACTCCTGTTCATTACATTACTCTGACGAGATTTCAGTTCTCAATTAAAAGAATAAAATTAAAGCTATCTCATTATTCCATTCTAGGAAAAACTAGCAAAAGCTTCCTCTGGGCCCACTCTTGTTCATTACATTACTCTGACGAGATTTCAGTTCTCAATTAAAAGAATAAAAAGTAAAGCTATCTCATTATTCCGTTCTAGGAAAAATTAGCAAAAGCTTCCTCTGGGCCTACTCTTGTTCATTACATTACTCTGACGAGGATTCAGTTTCTCAATTAAAATAATAAAAATTAAAGCTATCTCATTATTCCATTCTAGGAAAAATTAGCAAAGATTCCTCTGGGCCCACTCTTGTTCATTATATTAGTCTGACGAGGATTCAGTTCTCAATTAAAAGAATAAAAAGTAAAGCTATCTCATTATTCCATTCTAGGAAAAATTGGCAAAAGCTTCCTCTGGGCCCACTCTTGTTCATTACATTACTCTGACGAGAAATTAGTTTTCAATTAAAAGAATCAAGAACAAGTTAAGCTATCTCATTATTCCGTTCTAGAATTAATTACCAAAAGCTTCATCTGGGCCCACTCTTGTTCATTAGAGGTTTCAGTTCTCAATTACTCAAGAACCAAGAATACATTAAAGCGATCTCATTATTTCATTCTAGGATTAATTACCAAAAGCGTAAGAGTTATTTGAAATTCACACCAACCTTACATTAATTTGTGCAACTGTACATTTTCATTCAAAGAATTTTGACATTACGGAAGAAATGTAAGTCTTTCTCCATAGCAACAATGGTTAATCCCACACACTCTTACGTCCTTAATTTTGATCGTAGCGCTATTGGAGGTGTCTCATTTTAAAGATATGTTTAATTCACATCCAAGGGCTGTTTAGATTTTTTTGTATGGTGTATAGTTTTTAATATTTAAATGATGAGGTACAAACAAATTTAAGGCCTTTCCTGGATAATCTATCAAAATATCTAAATGACTTTGATGCGTATCAATTAAATCTTGATAGTGATTCATCTTCCAAATTCAACGTCTAAAAATATTTCGTACAAGTGTATGAGGTGTAACATTGTTCTTATGGCTACGTATACACCCTGTTCGTAGTTCGTATCCATAATATTTTAAAAGTAAACGATACAAAGATGTAGACAACCTTTATTAATCAATCTTAGAATTCGTCTAGGTCAGACTGGAAATATTTTCCTGGGACAACCTCAATTTTTCTGATTTGCTCCCGAATTTCATAGCATCGTCCGGACGGCCATTTGTAATAGCATAATTCCAAAAGCATTTGTGTATTCCATTAACTACAAACATAGCATCGACAACTTAAAGTTTAAATATTTTAAGCATCCCTTTTTGTGTTCAGAAAGATATGATCACTTTACTCTAATGAGTGCAACTTAAAATATGTAATAACTAAAAATTCCGTTATTTCTTAAGCGTTTCTCAGTACATAATAACTTGCATCAGGGCAGGCGCATACCACATCAAATGTCACGTAGTAGGCTTCACTGATGTTGCATGCTATATCTCAAGCCTATAGTTCATTTCATTCTTGAGACGTCCTGTGGACAAATAGGCCGATATGAAGCAGTACATAATAACTTGCATCCATGTAGGAGCACAGCACACACGTGTTACAATAACAGGGTTCTCTGAGGTTGCATGCTATATCTCAAGCCTATAGTTCATTTCATTCTTGAGATGTCCTGTGGACAAATAGGCCGATATGAAGCAGTACATAATAACTTGCATCCATGTAGGAGCACAGCACACACGTGTTACAATAACAGGGTTCTCTGAGGTTGCATGCTATATCTCAAGCCTATAGTTCATTTCATTCTTGAGATGTCCTGTGGACAAATAGGCCGATATGAAGCAGTACATAATAACTTGCATCCATGTAGGAGCACAGCACACACGTGTTACAATAACAGGGTTCGCTGATGTTGCATGCTATATCTCAAGCCTATAGTTCATTTCATTCTTGAGATGTCCTGTGGACAAATAGGCCGATAGGCAGTAATAGAGAAACTGAATGTTTACGTTTTCCGGCAGACAAGTGTGTTAGACTACTGAGAGCTGACGATCAGAAAATTCCACTATGGTTGAACATACACCATCTTAGAACCCATTATTGTCTTTGTAGATACGATTTTGCATACACAATTTAACGTATATGGGTGAAATCTTTCTCGGATATCTTGTTAAATGATAAATTTTCCTCCATTGAGCTAGGATTACGTTTTAACATTTTCTTCTTACTGTATGAATAAGCTACATGTGTTAATGTCACATGTTAAAATCTCATAAAGTTGTACTCAGCTTGTTTACAAATTTATTTGGCCATTTTCTCATTGCCATCATGGTTACCCATAAGACAAATGTAAAAATATTTGCTAACGCTCAACCAAATCCTATATAGTGACACGCGCGACCACCATCCACAGTGTTACCTGTATAGAAATGAACATGTAAAATTCAAAGGGTATAGATCAGTAAAGGTCACGGGTGATAGGCTTCGCTTACGCTCAGCCAATAACAGTAACCTACACAATAACACAAAAATATGTTATACTATAAAAACAGTTATAAACTCCGGATTTAAAAGTTTTAAAAGGCAAGTATTAGCAAATTAAAAAAAAATAAAATCTATTTAAATACAACAATTGTAATACTGCTAAAGCCTAGCAACTAATAAATACAAGTTCCACAGTAAAATCTGAATTGCGGCTTTTGTATTTACTCTTTATTTTCTTTTTAAAAGTAGTAACAGCATAACTCTTTAAGATGTTATTACAAATGTCCGGGCAAAAGTAAGTGAAGCTTCTCCCCACCTTAAGCCAAACTCACGAAAATGAAGCTTTCGGTCTTGGCGGATGCTCCTTTGAACTTCAAGTAAGAAGCTACCTACGTATCCCATATGTTTTAGTTTGTTTTAAACATTATAGATAGTATTATTTTCATGAATAATAACGTAATGGGCCTGTTGTACTATATAGTTGCAGGTTTTCTGGCCAATACACGATAATACTATGAATAGTACGAGTATACAGTGTAGTTTCAAAGCCGTCTCTATCTGCATACGTATTAGAGTAACAAGGATTTACCCTCGGGTCAAAAGGTATAGATACCCGAGTTTGAAAATTAGTAGAGCTACAATAACGGAAACTACAAACAATTAGCTTATTTACTTGTTTGTTTAGAAATATAATGCAAATGTTTACAAACAATAACTTCCAGTTTTTGTCGATAACAACGAAATAGGGTACATGTTGTTGGCGCTTTTCAGCCAAACAGCAACTTTGAATATTCAAAAATAAGAAAATTGTGATTCAATTACGACGAACCTTTTATACAAGGCAGTATAGTGTTTTGAGTATTATTTTAGAAATACATGAAAAACATGTTCAGTTACCAAATCAAATCTAAATGTAATTACCATCTTAACTTCTTGTCCAGGTGGATCTTTGAATTTGGCATTGGTCTTGTTATGAAACTCTTAAAATAATTTATCTTGGGCGTGTAATTTTGTAACCAGTAATACAAATTTTAATTTTTGGCAAAAATGTAATTGAGATATTTTGTTAATTTGCCATTGCTAGTGCCAACTCGTTCTTTTTCTTAAAATGATATACTCCAAAACAGTACACTCATACAAAATTGTAGTGTTATTCGGCTCTCAAATTTCCGAATTTTTAAAGATGGTTTCTATAATATTGAATCCGAGAATAACATAAAAGTCTGATAGTATTAACTCTTCCACATACTAATTGGTGTTCGACACCAGAAGACGTTTAAAATGGATCTAAAATGTCTCAAAGGAATTATAGATTATCATTATCATCATTCGTCCGAATTCAAAAAAGGAGAAATTAAATTACTCCAATTTAATACGCTTCCGGAAACAATTAGGTATGGCCCAAGTGTCAATAATGTAAACAGGCCGATTGTAAATAACGTTCGATTTAATTTATATATTTTTTGATGCTGCAATAACAAAAGGTGAAAGCATAAAAATGTAATCATTTATTCACTTCTAATTGCTCTTCTACCACGATTAAAAATATTTCCACCGTGATTGAAATCAAATTTGCTTCTATTTGATTAATAAAAGCTATATTATCAATGCAGTGCTTTGTAAAATAATCCATTTTAAACATAGCTATTACCCTTAAGAGTTTTATCAAGGAAGTGCTCTTTAAGAAACCATCTATGGTTTTTTACGTTACCTAAGTCTCAAACACCATTGAATGGAATACGAGATACTTTTACACAAACATTTACCGGAAATGCCTTATAAACAAGCGAATGTCAAAAATTAGTTTTATTTTATCGGTGGTTATCACAAGATAACCGGGTAAATGTTGAGCGTGGCTGCTACTTGGATGGGTTACCGCTGAGCGATCCTATACTTGCAATCAACCCGCATGCCCTGTCATCGGTGGTAGTTTAAAAGTCATCTTGGTCTCCAGGTTAAGTATTAAAAAAAGGATTCTTATCCCTAATTTTGTCTGATAAAAATAAGATATTATTAACTTTATTTTTTTCTTTTTCATGTATTGAAGTATTACATATTGCTTTATATTTTGTAAAATGCTCGATTCCATAAATTCCATGACTGTGTATTACGGATTAGTTTACCAATGTTTATAATATATTACAGTATTGATATTTAGAATCGCGGGATTTACTTTTACTTTTACTATTAGCTCTTTTACTTTACTTTTAAGGAGGGCTTTTGGTACTAGCCTAGGATCCGAAAGGCAACTTACACTGTATAAGCACACAGCCTGGCTTTTATACGAATCGATAGAGACTTCTCTCAGAAAGAAATCGGTCTTCAGCCGCGCTACTTTTGGCGGATGTCCTAATGGGTATCAAAAGGTTTAAAAATTAAGATGATCAATTTTTCAGACAATATTTTTGTTACCTTGACACACTAAAATAAACCGCCAAACACGTAAATAAAAGTAAAATCGGTCAGCTAAACTATATTATACATATTCTAAAAGTGGCGAATTTGTCTTTCTATCTAGTTTTATGATGGTGATATATCTATATCTACGTTTCTCACAGCCAGTTTTAAGTATATAAAAGTAGGCAAAATACAATCTAAGAAAAAGGAATACCGTTTACTAATTTGGTTTTCATTCGATTCCCGCCATGTTGAACGATACCAAAACTAGCGTGGATAATTATCGTCTTTTTTCTAGGGAACATTTCTTTACTGGTTCCAAGAAAAAGTATACAATGCAAATTGGTTTTTTAATTCTATAAAATATATTTTTGTTCCTCACCTGCAGAATCCTCTTCAAGGAAATAAAAATCCCGACATTTCCCTCTATTTAGATCGTTAGTTGTTATCCACAACACCCTCTTCTGTTGGATACTCTCCTTATCACTGCTTTCCATCTCAGACACTCCATCCTAGGACCACTTTATTTGCTATACAGTCTGTACATCTTTAATACTCCCCCTGAATCTTTTACAGGAGACGGCGACGTGGACAGGTTTGGAAAACGGGAGGACATTTTGACATTATCGTATCACTAGTGTCAGAGACCTTTGTTAATAGCTAGACAATTCGTAAGTAAATAAGCAATTTGATGCTATGGTTTAGCAAATTATGTTATGACCAAATAAAGAAATTTGAGTATTACACTGTTGGGTGGCGGTCATCTGTTAACCATCCGTCTCCAGCCTACTGTACGACCTTCAGGCGTCCCAACACCCGATTTTCTGCTGCGAAGTCTCGACTACAAATTGAAACATTTGATAACTAATGTCACACTTCACCAGGCCGTACCACCTACCGACCACAATTATTATAATTTATTCCACTTGTACGGCGAGGAGCGGCGCGGCGGGGACGACTGCTTGTGTGGAATGCCCAAAGATGATCCGAGAGATCAAAGCACCGCCGCCCAACTCGGCCGATTCTGTCGATTCAGATTGTTTTCAAACTCGGTGTCGTGTTCGCAACCGCAATAATCGTTTCAAAGCATTTTAATTTCGTGTTTGTCCGTCTGACCGGGCCGGCATTCCTCTTGTCCCCGCGGGCCAACAGAAGCCGGCCTCCGCGGACTCCGCGGGTGTTCCGACCGGATCCGCCGAGCTTCGCAGTTCGTTTCCGTCGACTTCGGCGGGGATTTGTCATCGCGCTCTCGGCCACCGTTGACTGGCCGATAATTGGATTTCGTGAAACTGATTACTGGGCATTAAAGAATAATCTTTCGGACGGAATCTGCGAAGAACTGGGAATAGAGATGAGGAACGGAGATAAATGGATCAACAGGGACGAGAAAAGGATGTGAGGACGCGATATTGCAACGGAAGTAAGAGGTGGTGGATGTTGTTCGAGATGAGACTGGTAGGATAACACGAGGAAGGAGAGGGATAGAAGATAAATTGAGACGTGTCCTTATTAAAATTTTCAAAGTCAAATTTAGCCTTATAAGACGTTGTGACAAAATAAAGTGGCACTAAAGGATTCACATCGAGTTGCCGACTTTTATTAATGGCTACTGTCGTGTCCACAAAGAATCCCGGTTACAGGAATAAAGCTATTCTAGTAGTCTAAACAAGCTCTTATGTTCGACTCGGGTCCCAGCCGTCTCCGGTCCTCCACAATAACGCGGTAACGAGAAGCGATCAGGGGTGACGGCAGATTTCCACTTCACGGAGATGGTCGCCCACCGGACACGGGCTTGGAGTGACATTCGTCCACCAATCACGAACCTCTGGCTTCCAAGATGGCGGACCTTAGCATTACAATACCGGGGACGTCATTGTTTTGTCATTCTACATAAGTGACTTCATGGGAACCGCGCCAGGATCGTCTTCCTGGACCCAAATTAGTGCTCCTTTGCTCTGCTGTCACCTCGACAATTACGACACAAGCAGCGACCACCGCAGACCCATTCATTCTCTTCCTGGCTGTCAGTTGTCAGACTGTTGACCGGACGTCGTTTACCTATTTTATGTTCTTCCTTTTTGAAATAAAACCTTCTCTAATTTAACATAACTCTAATTTGATGAAGACTAAACTTGCACTGAAAACAGATGGTTCCTACTGAAAAGACCCCTGGTAATTTGTTAATTTGTTTTGTGAAATAGTGATGGTCGAAGTTTATGGATACCATAACTGCGGTAAACATTTAATTTTCCTGTTAAACCCCGATTTTACAAGCAGCCAGCCATCTTGGTTGTATCTCTATAAGAACAATGTTAATCCTCATGAACTTTAACGACCTTATGTTTAGTTTTAAAATTATGATTATTCTCCTTATTTTATATGTCACTTTGAAAAAAATCGTAAATTGTTAAAATGACAAAGAGTTATATACTTAAAAACTCAATAGTATACATTAATTATATATTTAATATTAAATTGCCTACGATAAAAATAAGGGCGTGAAAGTGCATAAATTTTTACATTGCTCTTGTGGAGAAATACAAAAGTTATTTCACTGCAAATGACCATTAACGCCAAACATGCCAGAAGCATCAACAAAACGAAGGAAATATATTTTTCTACTTAATTTGACAAATATTAACCTAATTAAAAAATAACAACCTAAAAATAACAAAAACCACCATTTAAATAATAATAATAAAAAAATAAACTAATTTGTTTTTAAAATTAATAAAACAATTTGGTATATGTATTCAAATATTCTAAAATAATTATAATTATTTTAATTTTAAATTTATTTATAAAATAAATTATAAATAACAGATAGTAACTTTTTAAGCAGTATGTTTTACGGTATTTGCAACTTTGGTTGCAATAGAGCATGTTTTGTATTTTTGTAGCAATATATAGATACAGTTTAGTTGGACGGAAGGTACAACTGTCAAATAACAGTTTATAACAATAGGTCTAACCCAAGGATTGTGTTGCTTATCTTAGAGGTTGAAGGATGGGAAGTTTTCTTTCCCGATTATCTCTAAATGTATCTTATTATACTTCGTTAATAGTATAAGATCTTTGTTTTGTTCAATCCTATTGCATCTCTGGTTTTGTAACTAGTCTTTTCTATGACTGTTTTTATCTATCCTGATGTTTCGAGTACCTAATTTGTTCGTGAACTAGAGTAGATAAAGACGCTTTCCCCCCCAAATTAAGATTAAGCTGTTGTGACCGTTAGTTCTATACTCGTAAAAATTGTGTACCACCGAAATCCTTCAAAATATCTATAACCATATGAGACCAAACATTATTGTAAATAACTTAACCTAATGGTTATAATTAAGCCTACCTTTTTTACTCATCCTGTATTCTTGTTCTAAATATTGACTTCCACCATACACTTAAAAAAAAATACAAATTTGTGCAAATATGTAACTTATTATAAATTACTCCATCTTCCAAACAATTTCTGTATTGTTCAATAGTGGAGATAAAGTTTACACATAAATTTGAGCAGTCACCATTTTGAAACTTTCATTGATCGAGACTGTTCAAAACAACTTGTGTCTGTATACACTCATCACTACCGCTTTTGGTTTCGTTTTCTTAGAAGTTACATTATTAACGTATTAACCTGCATTTTTGCAATGCTACTATAAACCTTAAGTAAATTAAACCAAATTAAGTACAATCACAGACTTAAAACAATACAAAATGTCTAAATTTGAGTAATAATATTTTTCAGTATGTTTTTATCCTGAAATATGAAAAGAGCTCAATACTTATTAAGACATTAAATATAAACTATAAAACTGTAGGATATTACTGAAAATGGAATACCTTACGTTAATAATTTAGATCAATATAATTGTGTTATTTTTCTCTCTGCATATTGAAGGTAAAGAAACATTGTTTATTAAATTATTAAAATTGTTAATAACCAAGTTGGAACTGATGGAGATATACATGTATACAATATACAATTCGAAAAGACAACTTATCACAAAACTGTACTTCCTAGTCATAACGTGAGTAGATTTTGAAAATGGTCATTTAGCAGAGATTATGCTATATCAAGCAGTTTTCCAAAATTAACCTCGATCTCCTGTTTCTGATTAATGCCCTCCTATAAGCCTCTCACACCACCGGTAGTGGTTAACAGTTCGAGCAGAACCTCCATGAAACTCACTGCACCTTTAATAGTTACACAACTTTTTTTTGTTTGCAGACTTATTATTGAATTTACTAGCCAAGGCAAAGGCCTTATGTGTGATACTATCGCTCTCACTATGATGGTGAAACCAATAACTTACTCACATTACCTTATTTCTACGGGCTGCATGTTCTTCGTATAATCCCCCAAAGATCATCGGAGTGATGTAGCTTTCTTATTGATACCTTCAAAATGTCTGGTCAATACGAGCTTCTTGCCAATAACTATTCCTCGTATTTCATTTATATTTTTTTTTTTTAAGGAGAGGACGATCTCCTTTTTAGCCTTGTTCTATCCGTCCCCATGGGCCACTGGCCTGCACGAGGATCTTATCAAACAGAAAAGGGGGGGAGTCGGTGGTGTGCAAGGTCGACAGTACTGATAAAAGTGCAACGTTCAAAGACTTGGATTTGAACCTGCGCTATCTCTAACTCCAACATGACGCCTCAGACCACTCGGCCAAAGGCTTTCCATTCTTGTCATTTAAGAATTTTTCCATTCGATGCAATAGTTGTTGAAATTAGTTCTTTGTTCTTCCTAACGGCACTATATCTTAATGCGGTTAATAATTGGCCTCCCTGTTGAACCCCATTTTCCACTAAAGTTTAGTCCTCGATGAACAAGATCACAGAGTGCGCTTCGAATCTGTTTCTGGCCATTATGATGATGTCATCTACATAACCAAATCAGATAGGCCACTATTCATGTTGTTTACCAAGTAACTCGTCTACATCAAGAACGTCTCCAGAAAGGTGTCCATCCTTGGATAGCATCTTCCTGCAATTACTTGGATATTGTTTTCATGCATTTAATTTTTATTTTTAACAGTAAAGTTTAAAATGAAATATTCTTATCCTTAATTTTAGTAAATTTTTTCAATTTTGGAAGTGACACCTCTAAATTTATTATAGTTTTAACAAAATCGGATTTAAATTTTGGGAAATTAATATTAATTTTTTGTACATTTAAATCAATATTTACTTAACGGATCTCAAAATGTTGATTATAACTTATACATGAATATATCATAACATTATTATTACGTGCAATATTAAATTTGAGGACTTCCTGGATTATAATTGGTCAATGTTTCAACACCAATATATACTCGATGTAAAAAAATCATAGTTCCGTTGTTTAAAATAAATACACGCACAAATAAATAAACAGCGGTTACAAATGCAAATTGAACTTGAGCTGCGAATAAAAACTATAATTAGAGTAGAAAGCGGGGCTGTAGTAGGATAAGAGGGCGGCTGATTAGGCTGTATTTAACCCATTAACGGCAGTTTGTATGTAAATCGTAGTTCCCGTGGCTGGGAGAAGGAGACAGCCTATCTATAAATCAAACAATTAGTGCCGGGAACATACCGGTAGCGGGCGGCAATTGGGGCCATTGTTCTTATATTTCCGCTACTGCTGCTCTCACATGGTTGTGGCCGGTGCGCGAGTAGGGGGTGGTGAACATCATCAATTCATCGTTACTACTTCCTTAGTAAATGGTGACCATTGTTAGTAATTTGTGTGGGTTGTTCAAGTTCCTGAAAGAGCCTATTAGTGTACAATGGTGTTTGTGCAACTTTGGTGATAGGTACTTGTTTTTGTCGACAGTTTTCAAACGGAAACTCTGGATATCCGTGCTTTATGTTTATTGTAAGCAAAACCGGTGTTTTAAAGTAGATGGTAAAGCGGTGGAATTTTTCAACACCAACCGGAGCTAAAAGAGCGAAGTACCGTTGCAAAAATTGCTTCTGCAAAAACTACTCTAAGATGCTTTGTGGTAGATGGATCTAAACTTAGGCATATAAGTCCTTTTGGAATAAAGGTTAACCTTGGATGGTTTTGCGACTCATTGTAAAAATCCTTAAAACCAGCAATCATAGATGTCCGATTTATATTTAAAAACAAAATTGACTTAACGTACTACAACCAAAAATAGCAGTGTAGATCGGAGGGGGGCTCTAGTGCTAAATCGGATCTACATTCATTCTCACATAACTTATGAAAAATTTGGTTTGAACCAAAAACTTGGAATGGATGTTCTATCAAAAATGTTAAACCAGAAGAAATTATGAGCATTTGGGCATATACAATGTTAAAAACAGCAATTTTATATGCCCTGTGCAAATTTTCAGGATAGGTCAATTAAATAGTTAACCAAATAGGTCAATCAAATAAGTCAGCAAATAGACAAATTGCTATCAATCAGTCAGAAAGGAAGCTGAGTTCGGAGGTAAAATACGGATCTACATTCAATTTACGCATAACTTATGAATGAATGTATTTGAACCAAGCTTGGAATGGATGTACTATTAAACAAATACCTAAAAGAAATCAATAGCATTTGGTTGAAAACAATGTTAAAGCAACAATCAAAACAGTGCGAAAAAATGGTAAAGCAACAATCAACAGGGCGAAAACAATGTAAACAGTCGCAATCAACAGTGTGAACACAATGTTTTAAGCAACAATCAACAGTTCCAAAACAATTGGTGAAGTGAATAAAGTTGGAGTACATGCTCCATAGCAGATGCTCAGGAGTAACTCCTTCTAACACGAGTAAGTGCTCTGATTCGATGTGAAAAAAGTCAATATTGGGCCAGAGGACTTGCTCAGGCAAATGGAGCAAGTGCTCACCGTTCCCTTTCCCTATTTTGTGCTAGACATATGTGTTGCAACTTGTCCAGATATCGAGCAAGATAACACTAATATTCAGCGTCCACATTCGCATTGTTGTTTTAGTTGTTGTCTCACGAGTTACAACAAAACAAGTGATGGCTTGTGATAAAGGGAAATTAACCCACAACTTGAAAACCAGGCTTATTTTATTTCGATTATAAAGGAATATCCAGTTATTTTGGAAAAGAGTAATATACCAAGTATCAAAAAACAAAAGAAACAGAGCCATTGAAGAGATTCAAAATCGAATCTATAATGAATTGGGATTGCAATCTCGACTCAAGGCAAATTTTGAAAAAAATCAATAATATGAAGAGTAGAGTGAAGTCAAAGGCAGATACTAACAAGACTGGCAACAAGAAGGTTATCTTGAAACCATGGGAAGAGGAGTTACTTAATTTTATTGAAGGTGACACCGACAACCCGGCTATTTGTGCGTTTAAAAGGTAAGTTCAGTTAAAACTGCTAAAAAAATAATTTTGCCTTTATAACAGTTATTTGATCTTGTTGGCATGATAAATAAACTCTCATTTTTTCTTCATATTGTACTGGTATACTTTGTGTTAATGTTTTTCAGAACTACGCTTGTAATAAAGAACTTTACGTTTTCAGGTGTTGTTACTGCGGGGACTGAAGAGACTCAGAATAAAAACAGTGTTTCTTTTGACTCTTCGGTGGATTCCACCAACTTTTAGACTAGCTTGGACAAAACAACTGAGAATCGACAAGGAAAAACGCAAGATTCAAACTGCTGAACAACGTAAAGTAACAGGACCAAACGTTTAAACAAGCAAATCAAAAACTTTAATTAATTGAAACTGAGGAAACTAAAGATTTGACCTTGCCTGAGCTACAACGTTTGGTGTTACTTAAGCAGCTTGAGTACTTCAAAAAAGCCGAAAAATTGGTTGATATACAATTGAAACGAGAAGAATCTAAGGGAATCGACCAGCCACAATCAACAGCACCATCTGAGCAAAAACGGAATTTAAACAGAGGAACTACAAACTATGATTGGAACTTCATATTCAACAACTTACAGTGATGGATTGGAGTTCACTACTCTGTAATAAATGTATAATAATGTAAAATAAATTCTCATCCTGATCCTAGGATAAAAAATACCTACCTACTTCCCAATTCTTAAACAAAAACACACAAAATACAAAAGCAATTCCAAATATATTTAAACTATGGGGTCGTAATGACCGTGTTTACGTGCGTACGACTTTCAATAGAGCCAGTCTTACAGCCGTAAAGCCAGTGTCTGGGACAGTCGCTCAAGGGTCTTATGTAGGCAGTGTGTACAACCGCATATACAAACACGGCCACAAGCAAAGGTTAGGTCCTACTGTTAGGCTTGTACCGTGTTGTATACGTACACACTGCCTAGGAATTGGAAGTAGGTAGGTATTTTTTATTCTTTTACCAGAACATTTATTTACACAGTACATTTCTTTTTAAGCTGTTAAGCTCCATGTATCAGCCGAGCAATTTTCGGTTCTTCTCTGTTTTCCTCTATTGCGGATGTCTCTTTCGTTACGATTCTCTACATTGCCAACTTCATTGTTTTGCGTTTCCTCAATGTTAAAGTCAAAAGTCTTCATCACTTTAGGCATTTTGCTACATTATGAAGAATAAAACAACAAACAACGATCAATGGAAAATTTTCAGTTTTAAATCCAAATTTTTGTTTTGCATAATTGGGAAACGTTGTTTTAAACTGACCAAAACAACGTTCAATTTATTACTCTTTCTTGGGCCAAACACAGATTGTATGCCCTTTCTCTAGCGGTTATTGGGTTTTTCATGGGGCATCATAAGCCAGGGAGCTATCCCGTAAACCCGAATCTCCAATTAAGAGTGCATTAGCTTGATTGAATTCCATAATTCTGCAAATATCTGAATTTCTCCAAATACGTGCATCATGCACTGAACCTGTCCAAGAAGCATCTACGCTTGTGAACTCTTCAGCAAAATTACAAGTTGCTTGCACATTTATACTTGGAAACCTCTTTCTATTTATATATTCATCGCCATGGTTAGAAGGCAGCGTATAGGTATTTGAGTGCAAGTCAACAGCTCCAATGGCTGAGGGAAAATCTGTAATTTTCTTGCCAATTGGCTTTTCGTTGTTCCATTTCTTCTCTGGTAGAACGAAATTTTATCCATACGTTTTTTCTCTTCAGTAATTATAGCTGCCATTACATCTGAAATGGTTTTTGTGACTGTAGTTCTGTCGATATCAACATCTTCGGCAACACCACTCTGAAACCCAGGATCACCAACATATCGAAGAAAATTACGCATTCTGTCCAAATTGGGCAATGCACCACCACGCCTTTCAAAGTTTTCCCCAAGAAAATGATCACTAATCCACTCAACATTCATTTTATTAAAACGATAAAGAGCTCGGTAATCTTGCTCTAGAGATTCCCGACGCTCACTCTGTAAAGTTTTGCAGCACGAAAAGGTAAAAACTCTGCCATCACAAGATTGAACGTGTTTACTTGAGCAAGTTGTATCTACTAATGAGTAGATCGGTAATTTCTGGAGTACTGCTCACATTTTGGAGCAAGTGCCTAGTTTTATTCACCTAAAAAGGTGAGTAGATACTCCAAGTCAATTGTCTAGTCGTCAACATGAGAAAGTGCTCCGAGCATCCACTGAGCAAGTTCTTCTTATTCAAAATAAAACTGGGAGTACGTACTCATTTTTTGGAGGAAAGAGCATTTGCTCAGCTTTATATCACTTCACCCCATGTTAACGCAACAATATATGTTATGTTTTATATTTCAACCAAAATTGAAATGGCGTTCTATTAGGGAATGGCAGGGTAGTTTCGTTATTGGTGCCAATCAGACTAAAGAGTGCGTAGCTCCAGGGCTAAAAACATATCTGAATTCATTCAGACGTAACTTATGATGATGAATGAATAGATTTTTATTGTACTTAAGTGGATGTTCTATGGAACAAATATTAAGAAGAAACCGTGAGCCCATTTGTAGCAGAGGGAGAGACCCCACGATCAAATGTTCTATCTCTTGACAATAATTATCTGCGTCCCTAGTGAATCATAGATTAACGAAATGGCTTAGAACTAGCTTCTGAATAGTTACGTTTACATAATGAAACACAAAATCTTACTACAGGCTTACCTGTACTGTCTTACCTGTTTAATATTCTAATTTAACACAAAATGATTGTTTGTAATAATGGATTTGTTTTTACTATTATTGTTCATTGAGTTTAACGTTCGAAGTGAAATAAAATTAATAACTAAATAAAAAGCTATATGACACTCAATGGGTCTCAGTATGGTACATCAGGATCTTCGTTACCAGCAGAGTGAAAACTTATTTGAAATGTTCCAGATACCAACAATGCTTAATGCGTGCATTTTAATTCATTTAAAAGGTATTATTTATATAAGTTCATATAGAAAATTACTTTGAAAATTTGGAATGTAATTTCAAACTTGGTCAAATTCACAATTATGAAAAATTAGGTTCATAAAAAATATTTTTAAATATGGAATAATTTAGATTTTTCAATATTTTAAATAAAACATATATTTGTTCCTATAACGCAAAAAACTGGCAGAAAATGTCGAACACGATAGATTAGTACAACCAACACGCTACGGAGAATGTAGTCACTATGCCATTGAGGCCACGGCGAACCACGATTTGGTGTTTGCTAGTAATCCTTAATTAAACAGCTGACTGATGTTAGGTGAGGACTAAGTCAAGGTAAGTAATTAATTTTCCATGGTAAAAGTATCATTTGTTATTTCAAGGTCATGGAGGATCTGGGAACAACCAAAACGAAACAACGATTTTATCGTAATTCTGTTTTAATACTTACTTCCTTCTTTCTAATTTTAATTTACTATAATAAATGAAATCGGTCCAAACACATTGACAAAATAATTTGAATGACCTCAGTAATCGAACCTGTGACCTCAACTAGGTTACGGAGCCTCAGCCTTACCAGTAAGGCGATGGTAGGTACACTCCTCCGCCAATTTTATTTATTTTTCAACGGCTACCGCCAGTTTACAACAGTCCATAAAATTAAAATCAAAACGAATAGAAAAAATTAGAAATAATAAAATTTTTAACACCAAAAGTATGTACATTAACACTTGCAATAGCAATTGGGTGTAAATAACAATAATTATATAATGAACTGTGCCTGTAAGATATTAAATATATTGATTTACTTTAAATAAATTACAACAAATACTTAGATTATTAATACAACTCTTCAAAAGGTCATTCATATATTAATACCATATAAGGGTAACTTTCAACTCTAGCATAAGTAACAAAAATAAACTAGACTGACGTAAACAAACTACAGTATAATCTAAGCTACTTCAAGTGTATAGCATAGTAACAGAACAATAATAAATATAAATACAAAACTAAAAAAAATTATGGTTGCCTGTAAAGTCGGTTTTACGGGCGAAGATTTTACGTGACAACGTCTTTTTCTCGGTAGAATATTTATTGATATGAATATTATTAAATTGCACAATAGGAACAAGGAATTGAATGAAAATAAGAATTGCACAAATTTTAACTATAGAAATATATTTTGTTTACTAAAACATTGTACATAATTTGAAATTAATTAAAATTTGTTATTGTAAATGGTAAAGTTGAATAAAACATTTACTAAAATTGGAATTTGAAATTCTTGCTAAACACAGTTAAATTCTAACTCCGCGCGTGGTGATTGGTCGGTTTAGTTCGTTTGTTTGGTCGCACTGTTATGACAGGTTAGAGGTTATAATTTGTTATTTTAAATGTTTGACTAGCAATACGCGCTGTTTCTTCTCAATCGACTGAATTACGATTGATTGCAGAGTGATTTAAACTAATAATTTACTTAACACTATCAACATTTGTCAATAGTATGACATAACCTATAAACTCAGTTTCTCAACTTTTGTGTCAATCTAACAATTAATCAATCAATCATAGTTTACGATAATGAAATATCAGTGTACAATTATTTACCTTTATTGTTGTAGTTGTTGCAAATGACGAATCTAAGCACTCCACATTTTCACGAATAAACATAGTTATCTGCTTTATCCCGTGCGGCGGACCCACAGTTATCTGCTTTATCCCGTGCGGATCCCGTGCGGCGGACCCACTGGACGGGCATCGTAACGTTACCGGGCGTTACACTTTTTCATGAGTGACTCCGAGCCGCAACCTAATTTAAGACGTTGTCACGTCAAAAAAGAAAGAAAAGAGAAAAACATCGACGACCGAAAAAAACCAACGAGCATTATAAATAATTAAATATATATATATATATATATATATATATATATATACATACATATATTACTATGAAAATTGATTCACCTACGACAAATTAACAAGAAATAGTACGACTGAATAATCTAATAACAGTAATAAAATATATTACGGACAACAAAAATAGAAACATAGCAAACCGTTAAATAACTATTATGCATTTTCAAGAGAACAACAAATAAATATATAAACAATATAGACATTACATAGCAACAATAAGCATGTAATGTAAATAAGATGCGAGATCAACAATAATTTAATAAATGACGTTACAAATCTCCCCCCCTCTCACTCTCTCTCTCTCTCTCTCTCTCTCTCTCTCTCTCTCTCTCTCTCTCTCTCTCTCTTTTTCTTCCATTCTATAATTTGTTTGACAAAGTAAAAGAAAGCGACAAACAAAAATTTCAGTAATTATCAGCGAAATACAGTGTTTAGAGTCCCAACACAGAAGAATATATCCAAGCTGAACAATTTCCAGATAAAGTAGTTAGCAGTACGTGTTAGTTTGACACATAGGCGCAACTCTGTGATACAGTCAAGTCTGCAGCAGTAATAAAATATGCGACTTCTCATTTGCGTGACTGTCACTGTTGAAAACAATAACAAAAAGTATCCATCTATTTTCTACAATTTTCGATGTCTAATTCTTAAAACAAATCATACAACAATATCATGGTTAAATTACTTAATGTTAATTTAAAACACTCATCGTTCTCTTCGGCCAACGAAGCTGCATTGATTACGTCATTGTTGAATCATTTTAAATACGGATTTACAACCACATGCATGAAATACGTAATAAATCAGACAGAATGTCAAGCCTGTCATGTCAAAGAATTTTTTGACGAAGGAGAGCGTGCTTATAGGAAACATGCGACTTTAATATTCATCATAAATTTTCCACACTTCCCGCAATTTATTAAGTTGAATAACCCCAAAACTTTACAAGAAATTGATTTATCTTCTTAAAGAACTTTCACTATTAGCGATATAATTTCTGGAAAAAAGGTTCTTCATTTCATTATTCACGCAGTAATGGCAGTGAACCAAGATAATTGCAGAGGATGGCGAGGATTTACAATTTGCTGATGATGAGTATAAAATGACTTACGTGATGACTGGAGGTGATTATAGGCGATAAGTAATAAGATCGAGGTATCTTAAGGAATATGCTGTGTATATCCAAATGAAGATCAAGTTGGGATGACTGTAAAACTTCGGAACCTACAAAATACTACATTTAATTAATAGTCTCGAAACCTATTGTGGTCTATTGCGGGGCGAAAATATATGTAGCCTATGCGAGAAGCGAGGCCGAGCGTGGATAGTGTTATAGAGTCCCACAATAGAATTTTTGAGACTAGTAATGAACGATACTTTTCATCAAGATGCAAAAAAGTACACGTAATCTTTTAAAACATTATCTTAAAAAATATTTTATCATTCATTTTGGTGTTAAAACCAGCAGTTTGAACATAGACTGTCAAAACAAATTACCGAATGACAATGATGTGTTTACTTAGGGAAAGTAATGTTTGGGGGAGGGAAAATCGGATGACTTAGAGGGAAACGATGACTTTCGCAGATCCCAGCCGTATTGGAAAGTAACCCATAGAGAGTTATGACAAGATTATTATTTTTCTTTTTATGGCGTTATTTGTGCAAACAGTGGAAGGTCTAATCTTTAACATACGAATAAAGAAGAAGACTAGTATGATTAATCTTGTGTGGAACTTCCAGCAATATTAATTTTGTGTGTAACTCTTTACTAGAATTATAATGGGTTACACCTTCACCACTTCGGATAATTAAAGGGAGACTAGATGATCAACACCGTCTCTGCAAATTATATTTAGTCTGTGTTCTCATTGTGAATTCCTCCAAAATGGCATTTTTAAGTCCGAACAGAATGATAAATTAGCCTATCAAATTCTACAAAAAAGTTAATAAACTAAAAAACAATTGACAAGATTATGTCCAAGTTAAGTCTGCGTGTATTGAATAAAAACCAAGGTTGAATCGGCGTGCGTTTTGCTAAAACGGTCTACCAACACAAAATTGCATAACTACCCCTACTTCTCTGAAACCAATCATCGGAATCAGCCTCATTCATCAACCTATCATTTCGAGCGGTCAGACCATCCATGTAAATTTTGCAACATAATAATACACAATCGTTCTCCAGCCAAGAGAGATCGAGCTGAATACAAATCTGTAAAGCTTAAGTAACCATTTATTAGCGGCGCTCGGCCTCGATGATTTGGCAACCGAGGCACGCAAGGTGCGGTAGCCGCACGCGACCGGCCCCGGCCTGCCATCATCTTATCACCCGGGGATTGATAAGCGCTTCTGGGAAAGTGAGAGGGAATGATGTAACCATTGACACTGACACGCTCTGCGCCGACTCAGTAGCTGTAGCACAGGTCGGTAGTTGATGGCTGATAGCTGATGGCTGCTGATCTCAACATTGGACTTGCTCCTGCTGATGGTGATTCATGCCGTTTGCCCAACTAAACAAACACTTGGGGTCTCTGAAGAGATAAAGGCATTTCCAAATGAACTTCGTTGGGATTTCCCTTTTTCTCAGTTCTAAAGTTTTCATTTTTAGTCCTGAATATGAAAGCACTACATGATCTCAAGTTAAGCAGGAAGAAACAATTCAACCACCAAAGTTCATACGTTGTTCTCATTGAAAGTGTGTTAGGTTATTGCAGTTAATTAAGACTTTGGAGTCGTCAGATTGAAACGGTCAAAATCATTACGTCACAGTTAAGATGAAACACATGGATGTTTCTTGAATTCTAAATTCGTAATTCTTTAGTTTCGTAGGTTACGTCTAAACGTTACTTTGTAAATCCATCCTTGGCTGTCTATAACTCGCTGACGGATGTCTGGTGTGAATGAGACCTGAGCATACAATTATTGATGGCAGAGGCAAAGCTTATCTTGCACCAAATATATTTGTTTGGCCTACCCGCTGCCTTAAATGTAAGTTATGGGTAAATTTTACGAGTAAAGATTGTATGCACTTAAAAATCTTCAACGTTTACAAAGTAATATTATCATAAAATTGTCGTTTTTCTGAAATGTTGTAACGAAGCTTCAATATTTTGAACTATAAGTGGCCATGAAGGCAGATCAGAAATATCGAACAAATATTAGCCAACTATGATTTCTTTATCATCGGATCACATGATAAATATTAATACGATATACAGCGTGTCCCAAAATTACAGGACCAAACTTCACCAAATTGTTCAGGAGGTCAAACTGAACGAAAAATGTTATATAATGTATAGTCCTATCTTGCTTAGTTTACCTTAGATCGGCCATTTTGTTTTTTAGATACAATTAATTTTATTTTCAATACGGGTTTACCGATTTTGTTGAAACTTGGCATAAATATTATAAAAATGAACATAAGTTGTAAAAAAAATATTTTTTAAAATCTTATGTGTATTTTCAAAATGGCGGCCATTTAAAATATTAAAACCTAAATAACTTGAAAACCAACAGTTTCATCAAAGAATGTTTAGAATACTAAGTTTTTGCGAATTGTGTAACAAATCCAACGTTACCATTTCTATGAAAATCGGTTCATAAATGGGCTGGTTGTAGTTGTGTATTCGTGTATCTGTAATTTAATCTCGTAAACTCCATTTTCCACAAAAATCCCTTCCTAGCTATTATAAAATCGTTAATGTTGTAATTTC
Source organism: Homalodisca vitripennis (assembly GCF_021130785.1). Taxonomy (NCBI): domain Eukaryota; kingdom Metazoa; phylum Arthropoda; class Insecta; order Hemiptera; family Cicadellidae; genus Homalodisca; species Homalodisca vitripennis. Next base: position 42,709,064 of record NC_060211.1, on the reverse strand, counting down.
ATATAATGTCGGACAAATAAATTTGGTGTCATATAAAATTAAAAAAAATTATGGTCTGTTTTTCTTGCACATCTTAAAAGTTTACAGACTTGTAAGATGGACTTGGAACACTAGGAATAACTTTTTAGAGCTCTAGATCTCGGAGCACCTCCGTGGATGATCTCCATAGAGCACTTTTCAGAACAAACAAAAAGACCATTTTAGAAGAACTAATTGAGGTAGTATTCAAATTAGGGGGGACAAATCCTAAACAAAACTACACAGAGTGTATCAATACAATGCAATTATGTTTATTATAACGTTTCGATGCATGCATCCTGTACCATTAAAAATACATAACAAAGAAAATGTACAGTATTATTTCCTTGCCAGGCCAAAAAACGAAATAGATATATTAAATGAACAAAATATAAATATGCCAATGGTTGCAAGACTTCTTTAGTCGGCATTTTTACAATATATAAATAATTGATACTCTAATTTGATCTTATTTAGAAAGCGTCGGTAAACCATAGGCAAAGTCGACGAGTAAAAGTATATATTGATATTTTAAAAAACCATAACACATAAAAATATTGATAATTTTAAAGCATGAATAAGTGCCAATTTAGTAAAGTTATTCGTGTACAGAGTTAATACCACGAGGTAACATACACCTCTCCATTGCTCGCTTCGGCAAGACCACCTTGTTATAACGAGAAACCAAATTAAAATTCTGCTAGAACAACAACCAGTGTCTGCTAACAGGATAAAAATTATCCCTCCTCGAGTAAATTGCTCGTAATCACCAAGAATTGCTGAATTATCGCTGAAACTTCGCCCAGCATCGGGCAGGAATCTGCGGTATTCGATCTGATAGCGAAGTCGCCGGGCGGGGGCAAAAAGCGAGCACAGCCTTGCTGAACTCGGGCAACCCTAATGATCGCCATCATTCTGGGGGGAAATCAACAATTCAAGTCCGGCTGAAAAATGGTGGGTTTTCATTCGTCGGGAGATTTCCTAAATGAAGTCGTGCGTGGGGTCGCCGAGTATGTGGTGCGATTGTCTTCAGAGCCGAATACGGATTGTACGCGCGTTTGAGCCTGTGGCCGCTACCGAACTATTTGAGGCCATCAGCGTGACTAATGGCGGCCATCCACGTGACAGATAGCGCCGCTGCTGCGTCCGACTCGCTGAGGAACTTCTTGCTAATGTGTGCTAATTGTAATAGTGCTACTCGTCGGTACCCTCTGTGTACTCAAGGTGGCCTCCATTGTATAAATATTACACTCGTTACCTAATGAGGATTTAGTTTTGTGTTATTTACAAAAAAGCCACTGTCTGCAGCTATATACCCAGTCTACGTAGTCGCTTACTGATAACCTGCCTCTCCAAGGGCCTTGTTCGAGGAAAGAACCTGTTCATAAAAGCACAGAAATTCGTCAACTTTAGTTTTTGAAAATACAAACCATTGTGGGAATTGGAATTAACGGGAGTTCTTTTCAACTAAACATATGTTTAGACGTAATTTATTTTAAAAATAATACATATACTATGAAAGCATAACTCTATGCTAACGCACTACCCATGGCGACCAAAGCGAACTTTGACTTTGGAGGCCGAAGGTAAATAGGATGAAAAAGGATTTTCCAGATATTTTCCATAGTTCAGTGATCCAAAAAAATCAGCAACACTACGTTTCGAGATCTGCAATGTGATCTCTTCTTTAGGTAAATAACTAACCTAACACATAAATACAAACTAGGTTAAAATAAATAAATCATACCAGAGCGTTGTGACACGCGTAAGTCAAGAATCACAACCACCATGTTGTGTGTCAACTTCACTAACCCTAAAACGTGCATTTAATAAAAAACTAAACACAACACTAATTGTTAAAGCTGAACAACAGAATACAGGTGTCAATAGGTCTGCATTCGTCGACCAACCACCTACGACTGACTGGTATGATTTGTTTATTTTAGCCTAGTTTGTAATCATGCGTTAGGTTAGTTATTTACGTGAAGAAGAGATCAGATTGCAGATCTCGAAACGTAGTGTTGCTGATTATTTGTATCACTGAACAATGGCACATGTCCGGAAAAAAATCCTGTTTCCTTCACAATCCTTCCATCGTAAAAAAAACTTGAAACAAAAGAGTAGATGGGATGTGAGCACAGGGTTGCGCTAAGGAGGTCAGGGGTGTCCCCTGATAACATGCAAAAGCGAAAATATCAGATGAATAGCCTGAGATGTTTCTCAAAGTAAACCCAAGCGATGCTAAGAAAGTTTTTCAAAATATTTAGAGATATTTCATTGTGGACAAAATTCTGAAATGTTGTCACTGTACATTTTATATATTTGTAAGAACGATGAAAGTGTACAGTGGAAAGGTTGTTAAGTTACTTTATTTAGGGTATGATATATAGTTAAATTACAATCTAATACCCTCGTGCGAGGTGATAATATATTTAAAAAACTTATCCTCACTCACGCGACAAACAACCTGCGGCTCTGATAAAAACTAATTCGCATTAAGTTTCCATTAAGCCTGGATTATATGAATATTTTAATATTTTTGAGGACACGATGTAGCGTGGGGCGAGGTAATGTAGTTCACCACACTGAGGTACGTTATCTCTGATCGCTCCTGGAACTAACATTGCCTCAAGGAAACGTTTCAGTTCCTTGATAGAAAACTGTTTAATCAATCAGCATAAAACAGTCAAACTAGCTGTTACACTCGGATTGTCATAGAATAATCCAATTTAGGTTTGAGACCAATCTAAACCATGTTTTAACTACTTTATTTAATTGTTATTATATTATATTAATTATTTTATAACAATAACCCATGTTGAGAGATAATGTTTGCTTCCCATTGGAAAGAGTTAATATGGCCATATATAAGACCAAAAACGTAGCCAGGAAAAACTGGTGGGGGGAATCCATACAACAAATATTTTCCTATAGTGGACAGAGAGTAAAGCCCCATTTTTTCCATAAAACATTCTTGAACTATTGAGAAAGATCTTTCAGCAGTACATGTCAGTAATACTTAATTACTTAAATAGACTAATAATAATAGTTTGCTAGAAAAGTTATTGAAAGAATTGAAACTTTGGGGGAGGGAACCCGGACCTCTTGGACCCCATCGCTGGCTACGTCTTTGCATAAGACACTGGGAAAAATAGATCTTTCCATCTTGGTCCTTTCAACTGTTCAGATTCTTCTTCGTATTATCTTTATTATGTTTCTGATGAAGCATAAAAAACTACTTTTAATTATATGTACAGAGTGTTTAAGCAATCTAGGGAAATATTGTGGCCGTGAACCACATATTTTATAGGTGAAAATAAACAAAGTTTTATAACACTGTGTATAATCTGTCGCGCTTCGTTTGGATGTCTGTTTGACTTATGTTTTGAATGAAATAATCATAACTCATAAACAGTTTTAATTACGAAGTTGTAATTTTGAATGTGTGTTTGTCTCAATTAGATGGTAATTTATGCTGATAGAAAAAAAACTATCGTTAATATTTTCAAAATGGCTGCTTTTTAAAATGTTAAAGCAAAATTTAATAAAAACCGACAAGTAAAAAACAAACTTATATAATCTAAAAGATAGTTTGCAAGAAGACAAAAATGTTAGTACCTTCTTTGTTTTGAATGGATATTAAATGTATGGTGTTTAAAACATTTTTGATATAGAATTTATCTAACGTAATTAAATACGTTAATGATTACTTAAAAAATCTAATTAAATAAGTTTCAATATTACTTATTTAGCTTTCTTAGCAAAAAAAGGTTATTTTAAACTATTTCAAAAAATATGAAACTATAAGTCATGTATGACTAAATATAGTAACAATCCTACCTTAATGCAAAAAACATATGTAGAGTAAAAATTGTGTAATGAATGATGAAACAGTCATTATTTGACTAATAAGTGTAGTCACTGTAATATTGTATTGTATATTTCTGCAACTAAAATATTACAATTTTATTACTTGGTACGTACAAAACATTCCAAAAGAGAAATTACTGTAAAATTTGAAATAACGTTTCTCAAAGTTAGAAGTAGTTCTCAGAATAATTTGAACTGATTGTCTTTTAAAGATCAATTTTAGATTCTAATATATATTAGTCTCGTACAGTGGTAAAAATATATAATAAGTGAAATCACTAACGTATAGCAAAAAATGCACATAAAAATTATTAATAGTATCGTAATATTAGACGGATAAGATTGATCCTTGCGGTAGTCCATGCTCTGGCTCTTTTTCATAAAAGAAATCAATCCTGTGGCCCTAGGCAGAGATGAATATCCTCTTCTCCTGTGACCCTGGGCTGATGCTGACCCTCAACTGCCCCTGACTGATCCCTCAACATCCATCCGGGCCGACACTCACAGTAGGAACACCACTGAACATTTCATTGGCGCTATTAAACAGACAAGTCAATCTCTGTCGGAACACGCTGCGAGAGAGGTGATCAATCCCCGGGCGGGGGTCGTCTACAACAGAACATCAATAAGAAACCTCAGGAGAAAGCATGTATTAAACTCAACAGCTTGAATTCTGGAGTCTCCATTTAAGGACGATAAGAGGTATCAATGTACATCGTGAGAGACATGAACATAAAAAAATTACAATAAGTCATTAAGGTGGATAACATTCTTAGGGTTATTCAAAAATAACAGACACATTTGCAACCTTAGCGAAATATCGCGTAGTACCTTTGAAGTAAGCGATGGCCATTGAAAAGTCAACTTAATGCCAAGAAAAGCCATTAAATGCCGACTTCTTCCGTCCAGTTGCTTCATATGTTCAAAGACATCCTGGAGGAACCTGACATAAATAGGCACATTTGCTATAGGATATAGATAACATTAATGTCTGATTTTACTATTAGCAAATAAGTTGTCTATTTGGAAAATCACAATCTTTGCACTTTACTGCTTGGAGATGAATTCCACATTGACGGCTACACTTGGAACTTTAGTTTGAACAGTAAATGTGCCCTAGCATCCGTAAAATAACATTAAGTAATTTAAAGAAAGCAACATCTCCTGCAATCGACTTTGTCTGAAGTTACCGAGGTATTATGTACGTGATTTTGAAAATGATTTACTGGACTTATACCTGTCCAACTCTTGAAAAACTTTAGTGAGTCCAGTGGGTGTGTTTCATTTAAGAGATTCTTCAAAATAAGCCATAATTTCAAATACAATTGCTGGCCACACAAAAAGAGATAAAAAAAGATAATTAATCTTCTTGTATAAAGTGGTTAAGGATTAAATTCGAGCACAAGCAAACCATACATCAAGCGGTTAACAAGTAATATTCGAGTCAAATTGTGCAGAAGAGTTTCATTTCTTTTTAAAATATTTTATAACAAGTTCAAAATAACCGTTATATTCCTCAATTATATTTTATTTATAATATTATCAGCAGGTGTTATAAATTTGTTGGACAAAGGTACTATACAATTCTAATGAAAACGCTATTACTGTATATTATGCAATTAAATTCACTTGAAAATTTAGATACAATATGCAAGGATTTAAATAACAACCGACTTAAAATGCAGTTATGCAGTTTCAAACCAATACGAGTGGCGCCTCATCGTAAGTGTAACGGGTTTAAAAACATTTTGTTATCATTTTTAATTATGGTACATTTTATAACTCGGTCAATTAAAACCTTAACTAAATTATGTCCATTTACACAACCGCTATGCCAAAGATTAGCGGAAGCAATTAAGGTGAGCAAATGAACAGTTAAAAATCACTTAGCGCGAACAAGCCTTGATAGAGTTGTTTGGCTCGATAATAAACAAGCTGGGCATCTATACCGGCCCAGCCCAATTTAGGGGACACATTAACAAAAAAGCTTCTAATTATGTGAGTGTAGAGCGCCCACACGGACAAGGTGGCGTTTTATAGTCCAGTGTTGTCATTTATACTGGACCATAGCGGCTTTATAGATACTTCATTGGAGGAAGGCCTTTGAGCGATTATAGGCTGTAGGTGGGCAGATAATAAGGAAACAAGTCCTGGATTTGAATACACTTATTCGTCACAATATCAAATATTTGGAATCGCTTCGAAAACCGAGGAATGGGAGAAATAGGTCGATAATTTCTTGTCTTGTTTTTGTCTCCCGAGAAATCCTCCGGCGGACTATGTGTATCGAAGCGAAGGCGGAGGACATAATTTAGGAGGTGGTAGAAGTGCGGAGCAGATTACACCGCACCGTCCTGTGATAGATGGGAGCTGGAAGCCGAGGAACACTGTAACCCTTCCAGGACACGAGATGTGCTCGTTAGGTTCTCGCCTCTGCTGCCCGCTCCGCCAATCGTGCAGACTGAGCTGGAGCAGTGGCTCCAGTGAGATCTGGATTGTGAAAACATTCACAATCATAATAAATACAAAAAAAATAATAGATAATCAGTAAATTTACTTCATGAAAGTAATAAACAAATATGTCATAACACTACATGGTTCTGAAAACCCTATAAACATCTCAAGCTGTAGTTTTGTAATGTAGTATTTTTTGGGTTGCTTTCGAACACCAACAGAGAAAAGTTTTATATATTGTATTGATTACAAAATATTAATACGATAAAATCGGATTATTAAGGATGGATTACAGATTAGGGTTTAGCTTATTTAAAACGTATTCATCAATAAATTATCCAACTTAATTTCTCTATGATTTAACAATTGAAGGTTTTAGACGTAGCAATTGTCTAACTACACATCATTTTGATTTTGTCACTCGGTGCTCGTGTTTAAAAGTGCTTAAGAAATAGTGTAAGATTTACAGTATATTATAGGGTTATAATAATGTAAATCACAAAAAATGTGAATTGAATGAGGTATTTGAATAGTTTAGAGACTTAAAGAAATACTAGTTCGATTAGTATTACAAAAAATGTCAACTCACAAGAACATTATGTAATTTCTGACTTGCCTTAAAACTAGTCTTCTACGTTTTGCGAAGGGCCATACTGTTCTGCTCAAATGAGTTTCAACCACGATAAAACACGTGCCTATTACTTTCATGCAGTTTACTGTTGGAAGCTGATAACTACGTGAAACATGGTATTTCGTGTCTTAATTTAACGATAGGAGGTAATGTAGTCTGACCCAGAACACTGAAAGTCGGTTTATCGTTGCCAAGCCTTGTCTCCCAAGTCTCAGTCATCGACGATATGGATAGCAAAAATACTAATTGGGATGTGCCTTTTCAGGGCATTTGGATCACTCTACTAACACGTTCCTTCCCCAGATGGATCCAATGCGGCTCCAAACTGCTTGCATATCCAAACTGCCAACGGACTTTTACTCTATAATTTGGCATGAGCCAATGAGCATGAGTCAAGGAACATTTCCTTAATCTGCTAATCAAATGTGGGGATAATCAAATGTGCTAAATCATGCCCAAGAATAGGCTAAAAGGAATTAGATGCTGGAATAGTTGCATTCGACGGGAAAGGAATTGCAGTAACCGATTAAGAAGTTGATCTGTTTCTAACTGTTGTTCAACTTGTCAGCGTTGTATTTGAGATCATTTTTGGGTTTCTTTAAATTCAATCAGGAATTTCCAATTTACTGCTTGTTTCTTGGATAGCAGCTCAGGATTTGGAAGTGTGTGCTGAAATTATATCCTTTCTCTCTAAAACTGATGTCTTGTAATAATGACCTGAAATGCTCCAATGACATAACCGAAAACTAATGTCGCTTAGTGTAGTATCATGTACAAGGACTCTCGGCTATTGATGGTTTGTTGCCGAAAATTGAGCTATCTGTGGTTGACTCACGCGTTAGTTTTGTATTACCCAATTAGCTATTTCATAAATAATAGTTTGATGAGAATGGGTGTGACGCCTTGACATGGATGCACCCTCTCTCTTAATAACCCTCTGTTAAGACACGCTTAAATACAACTGTTGTTTCAGGGAAAATATAAATCGAGCTATGAGATTGGTGCTCTGATGTGACGTGACTATTAATAGTTCCAGTCATTTCTCTAGTTATTATGATGGCTCATTATCAACAAATAGACTGCAAAAACTTTCCGTTAGTTAAAAACTGTCTCTGTCTGTTCCAGCAGATTTCCACGTGCGCATCTGAGGACATAGTATGTCTTTCCTTTAGGATCTAGATACTCGTGAACAGTTTATAGCTGTTAGGTCTCTATCCTTCTTCATATACATCTCGAATTAACGACGTTATATATAAGCATCAGAACACAATTTTATTATCTGTGGTTCTAATAACTTCCACGATGCTTGTTTAGTTAGCAGGTAATTTGGATTTCTTAGTACCTTTAAAGCAATTGAAATTGCAGCAAACGGTAGAAAAGGTGACAATAGGACAGGAACGAGTTGATAGGAAAGGTGCGGATAATCACAATATTCACAGATTTTAATTTACCAAAATTCCACCTGTGAACGACCTATGGAGATTGGTGGACGGATTATGTGATATCGTAACTCTCGTGATTATTTTTTTTCACTTGCAGAAAAAATGTATGTATCTGCCTCGAACAACCCTTTTCTTAATTCCCCTAATTAGTCTAGACATCAAATGTTTACATAAATGTTAAAACCACCCTACATTATCTGCATGGGTACATGTCTTCAATCACCATTTAAATCCTACATTGACTTTAAACTAAAGAGAGAAATAAGATTAAAAATTACGTTTTGATTACTGTATTTTAAGTATTGGGATCAGTAAAATCTTTACTGCTCGATTATGATTTGTAACAGATAAATAAATTTAATATCAAAATGACGATCAAAAGTATTTTATTACTTTTACAAAATTTACATAAATTCTCCATTGTTTGATGATTAAAGTTTGAAAATTGTATATGGTCACTGCTTTTAAAATGTATATACTTTAAATAGACTAAACATTTTGCATAGTTTTTATTTCTATATCTGTATTAAATTTTAATACATAAATTGTTCACTTGAATCCCTGGCAGACATACATTAAACTTAGAATGGTAGGATTTTACTTTTTACGTAACATTTATTCCTTAAATTGACCTAACAAATAAAATCGTCAAATTTGATTGAGTAATTTATGGACCCTGTATAATTGTTTAAAGTAATATAAATATGATATCTCTACATTATAACGTATCAGCAAAGTAATAACAATAAAATTGTTTTATTGTTAAAAAAGTTCAGTTTGTTTGTATAAATACTGGTTATGGCAATACAAAAATAAATAAAAAATTGTTTAATAACAACTGTACAAGCTAAAAGTAAAGCTAGTAATGAAGTATTTATTTACGTTAGGAAGACGGGCAGCAATCCACCAGTTTCCAAACGAAGTAGAAACAGAGTAAAACAGTTATTGTCAGCGGTAAACAACCAAAGTGGCGGTAGGTAATAAATTGATTATGAAGGATGAGGTTGACGAGCCGCGCACGTCAATCAACCAGGTCCGTTGTAATCAATGTCCAGCCCGCTTGATTACGAGCTCTAAATGCTAATAGCTGAGTGTATGTAAATTGATAGTGAGCGTCAGACCCTCTGAATGGCTTCATCAGCGACCCTCATTTGTCTCCCGAACTCGTCCTTCGGCTCGCAGGACCAGGACACCGTTCCTGACTGACGTTTGGGTTCATGGCTTGTCCCTTGGATCCGGTCTTCAGTACAGAGGAAAGGACACTTCTGCATATTTTTCCGCATTGATGGTTTGAAAACATAATAAGTTTCTTCTTCTCACAAAATCAACCCAAATTCTGTACTCTAACCCTGAAATTTGGTCGTTTAAATATCTAATTTGCCTACTGTTCGTAATCTTCGTCTTGCTGGATCAGACCACTGTCACTGTCACTGTACTAGCTCCGAAATTTAGGCATTTACGTTATTAAAGCACGTAATGCAGTACAGTAATGGACTGGATCGGACCACTGTTACTCTAATAGCCCCGAAATTTAGGCGTTTAAATCTCTAAATTTGACTTATGTTCGCAATATTCGTCTGGCAGGAACAAACCACTATCACTGTACTAGCCCCGAAATTTAGGCGTTTGTCTTTAATCCACCTACCGTTCTTACACCTCTTTCCGTCTTTCCAGATCAGACCACTGTCACTGTAATAGCCATGAAATTTGGTCGTTTAAGTCTCTAATCCGCTCTCTAATTAGTCTATTGATCGACCCGCATTTTTCGCCTCACGGAAAAATTGAAACCACCTTTCTAAACCATTTATCTTCCTTGTTTACATCCTTAACATTTTAGACCACTTCGTTTTTGAATGTTGGGTCTCTAATAGTAGTAATAATTACAAATATCAGTAATAACGTGACACTTTCTATATGATATGTGTTTTAGATACTATGTGATTTAGATTGAGCTATTGGGGTCCTGATTTGTCCTTCAAGTTGAATAATAAATTTTATTGCTTCACTCTTAAAGGAAAACAACCTTTCCTGGTCTGTGATGGTATAATTCTAGAAGAATCAAGTTTATTCTCCATAAATAATCTTTTTCCTTGGGTAGTGTGAATGCAGTATTTTAAAGAACTATCAAGACCTACATCGTAATATAGTGTTATTTAAGCTGCGGCTCTCTCTAGTTGAGAGTTTGCGTGTCCGATTTCTCTCCCCCGATTTCAGTTGAACCCCTATCAATTCTTTTGAATCAATTGTGTTTCAATCTATTTCCTTCAATCATTGGTTAAAATGCCTCAGGCATAGAAAGAACTCCATTAACCAAAGGTATCGCTTCACAGTAAAAATATAGATTCTATTTGTAGTCTTGTTATCTACGCAATCAAAAACATCAATGCTACACTTCAAAGCACGAATGGTCACATACTGGCAATAATACACTTAATCAGCGGCAACGCCTAAATTGGCAGGTAATGGAACAAAGCTATAATCCTATTAGAGGGGATGTACGAGTAAAGTGACGGTGTCAAAGATCACAAACTACCGGGGGCAGCGGCGGAGGCAGTCCCAATAAAAGGTGTCGTTAGCCAGCCTGGCCTGGCCCGAGCCCTGCCCCGTAATGAGGCCCAGGTGTCCGAACGCCCACCTAGCTGCCAATCAATCCAGCATCAATCATAGCATTTGCTGTAATCAATTGCCTTCGGTGAGGCTGCGTCCCGACCTGGAGTTTATCCTAACCATCGGAGGCGTCATTTATTATGTCTCTTACGGTTTTCGATTGGTACAGCTGTGTTTGTATTCTAAAACTATGGGTACTTTGGTGGTATCCGGAGCCCACTATTTTTGGAAGTGTTTTCTTACCGGGGACCGAAAAAAATACATTATTAGAAAGAACAGACGTTATTCGACGTACTGCAAAATTATATATCGTTATGACGATTGGTTCTTTCAAAAGCAAGCGATGTCAGCGAGAAGGAGGCCACTATGTCCCTAACTACTATTTGTTATTAGACTATACATAAGTAGGTAAACGAGCAGTCACCTGATATTGAGAGATGTTTTTTTTTTTTTTTCGCCAGGAATGCGGGGTACCGAAGCTTGCACTGCGCTGATGGCCAGGGGCATTTCCGATTACTCGGCACTGTCACTCGGTACTCTCCCGACCTCAGATCACGTGTCAGATTGTCCAACGTGATCTGACGCCGGAAAAGTTAGACTCTAGGATGTGATCTTATTTCAGGAAAGTACCGATCGGAAATGCCCCTGCCCATCACTGCGGGATTCTGTGGTGCCTTCGGCGCCACCTTATATTTCCGGCGAGAAACGAAAATCATTCTCGGATATAGTACTCAAATACAAGCTGAAATCCAGTGAGTGCTCGTAAAGGTTATCTTTAAATTTATTGCTAGTAACATATTTATGATAACCTACCAGTCTAAACCTACGTATCTCGCGTAAAATAACAAGTAGACGATAGGAACAGAGCGGTATCCTTCTCGCCGACATATCTCCCTTTTAGGAGACAGAAAATACGAAATGATTGTCACAATGACATATCAATTTCACAGTAAGTCGAATAAAATCTAATAACGTAGATTTTTAAGGTACCCAGTAAGAAAACCCCTTTCAACAAAACTAGCCTCAGGTTAATACTAAAGTACCAAACTATGTATAGCTCAATTTGCTTATAAGTTGTATTCTAATATGTATTATATTACCAACGCATAGAATCGAAATTGGGAGGAAAGTATAGGGTGGCTAAGGATAAATGTAGAACGACATTCCTGAAAACGATATCGCATCGTTATCTGTAACTCTGCCACTGAATAGGTTTGAAATGCTTATATCATAAGTTACTTCTTCCATTTAGTAAAATCATGATAAATAGACTACCTAAGTCTAATTGATCTTTCATCTGGGATAGTGCCACCTTGCAAAAGAATTCATATATATTTAACACGTATTTAATACATACAGGGTGTTCACAAAAGAGTGTAACAAACTTCTGTGGGTGGTAGTATTCATCATTACAAGCAAAAGATGTCCTATAAATATAGGTCAATATATGTATCGTTTAGCCGCTAGCCACCATTTTGTAAAATTAATATCTATAGAACTCGTTAAAATATAAAAACCATTTTTGGATCATAGCTTAAAATAAATAAGTGGAAAATTAAAAAAAAAAATAGTTGTGTTATATTTTTTAATATTAACAAAATTGAGTCTGTTGAAAATCTTTAAAATCAAATAACAAAAAACCAGTATAGGTTAAAAAATTATTAGACACTAACTATTTGAGCAGTTTCATTAAAATTCCAACGGTACTTGTTTCAACGAAATCTGTCAATACGCAAGCGAACACAACAGTGGTCGTAAGTGTTTGCAATTTTTTTAAAGTGTTAAAGGTACGCTTGCACAAGTCTCTCCTTTATCACTATACTTTCCTACCTTTGCTGCTTAAAGGTAGCAGTATGCCACACCAAGTGTTATAAAAGGATTCGCTGAGTTTGCATGCAAAATGTCATTCTTGAGAAGTTCTGCACATAGATAGGCAGAAAGACATCATATGACTCATTCTTGTAGAAATGAAGATTGCATGCAAAATTTCAAATCAACCTCATTCCATTCTTGAGAAGTCTTGCAGATAGATAGGCAGAAAGACATCATATGACTCATTCTTGTAGATATTAAGTTTGCATGCAACATTTCAAATCTAGCTCATTACATTCTTGAGAAGTCCTGCAAACAGGCAGAAAGACATCATATGACTCATTCTTGTAGAAATGAAGATTGCATGCAAAATTTCAAATCAACCTCATTCCATTCTTGAGAAGTCTTGCAGATAGATAGGCAGAAAGACATCATATGACTCATTCTTGTAGATATTAAGTTTGCATGCAACATTTCAAATCTAGCTCATTCCATTCTTGAGAAGTCTTGCAGATAGATAGGCAGAAAGACATCATATGACTCATTCTTGTAGATATTAAGTTTGCATGTAGCAAATCATTAGCTCAGAAAGATAATCATTCCATTCTCAATAAAAGCTTCATTGACTCTTGCATTAGCTCATATGATATCCATTCAGCTGAGAAGTCTTGCAGATAGCAGAAAGACATGCATTCTTGGTAGAGAAGATTGCATGCAAAATTTCCAAATCAACCCTCATTCCATGTCTTGAGAAGTCTTGCACTCATATGACTCCTTGTAGATATTCATGCATTTCAAATCTAGCACATTGCTTCAGATAGCTATGCACATTCTCAATCTTGTAGAAATGAAGATTTGCATGCTAAAATTTCAAATCAACCTCATTCCATTCTTGAGAAATCTTGCAGATACTGACATCATAAGACTCATCTAGATATGGCATGCAACATTGCTCATTATCCATTCTTGAGAAGTAGCAGATCATATGACTCATCTTGTAGAAAAGTTTTGCATGCAACATTTCAAATCTAGCTCATTCCATTCTTGAGAAGTCTTGCAGATAGCTAGTGCAGAAAGATATCATGTGACTCATTCTTGTAGAAATTAAGATTGCATGCAACATTTCAAAATCTAGCTCATTCCATTCTTGAGAAGTCTTCCAGATAGATAGGCAGAAAGATATCATATGACTCATTCTTGTAGATATTAAAGATTTGCATGCAACATTTATCAAATCAACTAGCTCATTCCATTCTTGAGAAGTTTTGCAGATAGCTAGGCAGAAAGATATCATATGACTCATTCTTGTAGAAATGAAGATTGCATGCAAAATTTTCAAATCAATCTCATTCCATTCTTGAGAAGTCTTGCCAGATGATAGGCAGAAAGACATCATATGACTCATTCTTGTAGATATTAAGTTTTGCAATGCAACATTTCAAATCTAGCTCATTCCATTCTTGAGAAGTCTTCCAGATAGATAGGCAGAAAGACAATCATATGACTCATTCTTGTAGATTATTTTGCATGTAAATGCAACATATCAAATCTAGCTCATTCCATTCTTGAGAAGTCTTGCAGATAGCTAGAGGCAGAAAGATATCATATGACTCATTCTTGTAAGATATTAAGTTTGCATGCAACATTTCAAATCTAGCTCATTCTATTCCTTGAGAAGTCTTGCAGATAGCTATGCAGAAAGACATCATATGACTCATTCTTGTAGAAATGAAGATTGCATGCAAAATTTCAAATCAACCTCATTCCATTCTTGAGAAGTCTTGCAGATAGATAGGCAGAAAGACATCATATGACTCATTCTTGTAGATATTAAGTTTTGCATGCAACATTTCAAATCTAGCTCATTCCATTCTTGACAAGTCTTGCAAACAGGCAGAAAGACCATCATATGACCCATTCTTGTAGAAATTAAGTTTGCATACAACATTTCAAATCTAGCTTCATTCCATTCTTGAGAAGGTCCTGCAAACAGGCAGAAAGACATCATATGACTCATTCTTGTAGAAATTAAGTTTGCATACAACATTTCAAATCTAGCTCATTCCATTCTTGAGAAGTCCTGCACATTTTTCACATTTTGTTCATTAAATCAGGTTTCATATTAGCGTTTAAATCATAAAACTCTGCCCTTAAAGTCACTATAAAATGTGGTTGTAAGTGTTGGGATAGTTAGGCTACACGTGTTAATATGTCACATGTTTGAATTTGAATTTCTTAGTGGTATATTGAGTATGTTTACAAATATAATAATTCTGTTAATTTCTCGTTGTCATTATGATTAGTCAAAAGATGAATGTAAAATATTCACTAATGCTCAGCCAAATTCCATAGAATGACATGCATTCACCATATTCGAACTCGGTGTTCCTCATATAGAAAGCTTCATACACAGTTTCAAGTCTATAGGTCAGTTACATGCATGCAGACTCGAGAGTGATAGGCTTCGCTAAAGCTCAGCCAGTTATTATACTAAACGAACAATTCATTATTTATTATTATTTTAAAATTATGATTTCTTTGCAGACCTTTAGTTGCAAACAGTTTAATAGCAAGAATTAAGTGAAAGATAGTAAAGATTATGTTTAAGTTTGATTTATCTTATCCTTTCCTATATCATTAATTGTATTACAAAAATATTTATAAGAGAAACCACAACTAGGTTTGTTAATAATTTCACTCAATTTTTAAAATATTTTATCCTAACAATATCACATTTTTGGACGGGAAATATATATATATATATATATATATATATATATATATATTAATAGTATCTTTTTATGTACTAAATACAGACAAGGCATGGCTGGTTATATTTACATAATCAATGCCAAAACTTGATTTATATTTTAATTATTTTTTTATTTATTAAACTCTGCATGAACTCTAACTCGAAGTAGACCTAACACATTCGCCCACCTCAAAACTGGACACTGCCACCTGGGAACCAAAGAGTTAAAATTTAAAATTAATAATCAACTCTTCACTAGGCTCAAAGTAGCTAGTTACAGAATTTATTAGAATATTTATAAACCACCAAATAACACTTATTCACATGGTTGTTAGCAGAAGTTATTTTCATTTACCACTTAAAGTATACGTAAAATCTTAAAGTTCTTTCCATATTAATATATACGAAAAGTTAGCTAGGCTAATTTTTATTACTCTGTTCAACGTTGATTCAAATCTTAAACCATATATTGTCTCATATATTACCGACAAAACAAAAGACAAAAAAGTTAACGAAAGGAGCTTCTTTAATTAATCCTTCCGTCTTCGGTAAAATTACCAAAAGCTGGATAACGGTTATAAGTCTTTACACTAAGTACCAATTTGGAGAACAGCCGGTCTATTCAAATGGGCAGCAGCGTGTGCGCCTATCGCACTATCAGTCCATCAGGAGCGACAGAGGCGTCTAGATGAAGTCTCTAATTGAAGCGACCGTTAAATCCCGGCAGGTGCCCTTGCGTAACTCTCGGCGTGGATGGCGTGTCTCAGGTGCATGCACCTACACACCTACGGTGCAGGAGAGAAAGTGAGGTGAAGCTTTGGTGTCGTGGCGTCGGAATTATTTCATATTAATAAAATATCCATCTACCAGGGATAGCAAATATGTATGTTTTCAAACAACACGGACTCCTCCAGATTGTTCCTTTGCAAACGTTTGTAGAATAGTTATATTCTTGTTTCAATGATGCTAATATTTATGTTCGCTAATAATTCTCAGATGGTAAAGAGCAGCCTTGAGCTCCAAGCTTCTAACTTCTTAAGCGCCAATAAATTTAGTTTACCACTGACACATCTTTTTATTTAATATTTGTACACTTTGTATGGATGAGGTAAAAGGGAACGAACCTGACGACCAAATATCGTGATAATAGAAGAACAAGAAGAGGATGTGAATTTCGTATTTTCATGACTCCAAATTTTCTTATCAATAAAAAGTCTTTTTCACTAGAACATCACTTACAACTTGATTATCAATCAACACAGGAACTTCACTTGCAACTTGAGCATCAATCAACATTAAAAAGCTTAAGTTGCCAATTGAATATCAATTAAAATAGAACTTTACTTATAACTTAAATATCAATCAGTACAGGTACTTGATCTTGTATAATCTTTTACCAATTAAACATCAATCACTACAGAGCCTTCACTTACCATTTGAGTATCGTTCAACAAGGAATTTCACTTACAGGTTGAATATCAATCATCAAAGGAACTTCATTTGCCACTTGAGTGTCAATCAAGAGTGAAAAACTTACGCATAAGTACAAGAACTTCACTTAGCAATTAAACATCAATCACCACACGCCTTGAATTTCAATCAACACAGGCACATTACTTACCACTTGAGAATCAATCAACACACGAACTTCACTTACAACTTGAATATATATCAATGTAGTAACTTTACTTAAAACTTGAATATCGATAAGTACATGGATTTCACTTAGAAATTAAACTCCAATCACTGCAGGACCTTCACTTACCTCTTGAATATCAATCAAAGCAGGAGGTTCAGTTACCACATGAGTATCAATCACCACATGAATTTTGTTTACTACTTAAATATCAATCAATTAAAGCCTCTTCTGCAGACGATATCGGGAATACAATTTTCTTCTTCAGTATCGAACAATAATTGCTGTTTTCCCCAATTCCTACCAGACGTATATTATCAATGGTATATAATGGTATATTCGATATACTTCATGAATTCGAAGCGAGTTACCATGATAAATATTCCAGAGGCCCAGAGCCAATTTGAATGGTATAAGCATACAACTTGGTTTTTATCCAAATCGATAGGTACATTAAAAAAAAGAAATTGAGTATTGACGTTAGTTTTGATGAGTATCGAAATAGGAGGGTACTAAAAGGGTTATCATTAAACATGAAATAATAATTTTTTTCTCATATAATGTTTTTTTTATGGACACACTTAATACCAACCAGATACGTCAATATGCCTCTGCTAACGTAATCTATAACGAGAATGTTTAAGTGGCAACTCTCAGTATCATTATATTGTTGCCTGGCGGTGATACAACTATTACGTATGTGTCTAACGGGCTTTCAAGTGTATCAATCTAGGACAAAAATATAATCTGAAAATCGATATTTTGAACTCCACTAAAACTATTGTACCTGACGTTAGATTTCTTTAAGGAAAAATTTTTTCTATGGACTTCAAGAAAATCCAGGATGTGTGCATAACCTATACAGTGCAAATCGGCTTTTGGCTTCTAGACTGCAAGTACTCGTATGCTTGTGGAGTTGATAGGTTACTAGGAACTACGGACTGGAATATAGACTGAAATTAAATTTTGGTGTTCCCTAAAGGTTTTATTACTTTTCACATGACACATGAAAGGTTCATATGAAGCTTGGTCAAAAAATAATATTGTATCATAGTGGTTTTTACTATGATAGAGAAATAGTTGAGACTATTGCTTTTTAACATCGATAGCGAGTATGTTCTTCTGCCGCCTATCTTTTTTAGTGCGTATTTATTTATTTTTTAAATTACTTCATTGTATCTCGCATATTTAAATTTGTATGCTTTCCCTTCTGGTTCCTGTGCGGTATAAGACCCACGAGTAAAAGATTATCGTGGGGTTTCAATACTCCATCTCTCACTCAAGTAGAAGTTTCGACGCCCTCAGGCCAGCCATGGGTTCAGTTATGCAAATTCCGGAAAGGAAACGCCGCAAAGCCATAAAAATGTGAAGATAACGTCTCGGGATCTACCAAGCGCAATCTTACAACAGACTGTTTATCAGACTGGTTAGCATAACTCCGCGCGAAGCTCAGAAGTTTTCCGGCGCGGGAAAGCGCGTCGCTGATTGGTCGAGAGCGTCACACGCGACTGACGCCGACCAATAAAAACACGGCGTCCGCTCGACCCGGTTAATTACCGACATGATTGCCGGGGAACACGCGTGCTGCTACACGCGTCTTGTCGCTACACGACCGCTGGGACCCACCCTTTGTGTTTATGTTAATGGGCGAAAATTACCTGCAATCAAGGTTGCATATGAGGTTCGTTGTAACGCTGGGTACTACGCGTGCAGTTCATTTTATAAAACTGTACAGTGTAAAAGTGTGCGCATAATTTATATACTTTATTTTACTGCTTAATTTTACCTTATTATATTATATTACTTATTTCGTAAATTTAAATCATTCAGTTCAACAGTATATGTTAAATAATCAAGTTAATAAATTCAAATTAGCAAAAAAAGGCTCAATAAATTGAGTATCAAAAGGGTTAATTTTGAACCATAAATATATAACGTAGCTATGGTGGGGAGGGTTGACTCATAGTGAATGTTGAGTTTAGCTCCAGTTCACCTTCCTCTGGAATATGACGTTGTCACAGACTTGACTCCTAGATTTTGGAGACAGGTTCGTCCGAAGAAATCGAAGAATATTCGGTAACAATGACAAAGGAGGTCAAATTAACTCTTTCCATTGTTTCGACATCAGAGACACCTACACTACAGAATATAGTGTAATCTAGCTAAAAAGGTATTCTCATTGGTGAACTCAAAATTCACATACGTACATGTTCAGTAAACTTGTCTTTTCTATTGAGAAGTAAAACTCTTTGTTCAATACCATTTCCTAAACAGTGTATAGTTTCAAATTATAGTATACAATTAATTAGAAAGGGCTTTCTTGTAATAATTTTAAGTAAGAAATTGACAATATAGGAACTAGTAAGGAGAAACTACGAAGAAAAAAGAATATTGTACTGATATGTTTGTTTTAGCAAGTTTGTTAATAAAAAATATCAATGTAGCAGATTAATTTCTCTATGTTTTCAAAATATCTGGTTTAGTCGATGAAATGTTCAACATAAATTAATTTATTGTTTATTTAATGTACGATCTCAGCTAGGAATCGGTACCTTGCATGTCAAATATTTCAATAACACCGATCTAAGTATATTATTCTATTTATTCAACAGGTTGAGTTCATATTCCGTAATAGTTTTATAAGGAATTATAAATACTCACTCAAGTTAATAACAAAGTACGAAGTATGCATTTATTATAACAGTACAAACACATTAAATATAACAATGGTATTTACTTTGGCCACATTTTTCACATTATAAATAATTACGCAGGAGCTCAAGTGTGTATCCTTCATACGTCCTATTTCCTAACGAGGTTCTTCCTACGCATGTAGCCTTTTATTCAGTTGTACTAAACATTATAGAGGGATAACGATCTAAATCCATTAATAAATTTGTATGACCTTCCTGACTTTCCCGAGACTAATCCGTGACCTCGCGGTTATAGAGCCGCAGCCTTACCACTATGTTAAGATGAAGATTATTGCTACAGTACTTGATGTGCGTTGATGTTGTTCAAAATTATCTGAAGAATATCAGAGATGCTTCAGGGTGAAAATGAAGACAAAGATACTTGAAGATATCCAGTGGTATGCAATGTGTTTTATTGCTTATTAATAAGTAGTACATACTATCGCAAACGTCAAAATAGACGAAATGCCAAGATTTTGCATTTATTCACTACATCTTAATCTCATTCATACTTGCAATTCACCCTAATTCTGATTCATTCCGAATTTTCCCCCACTCTTGCCCCAGTGTCAGTCAGCCAATCATGCAGTATCCCAAACGTGTGTCACGAACACGTCAAAACTGTAAAATGCTTCTGAAATCAAAGCGAGTTTCAGACGAGTTTTGGATGCCTTAGGCATAGCAGCATTTCTGATCGAATTGGTTGGATGACAAATTGAACTCTTGCCTGAGTCATAAGCTACAGTTCTGTGTCTCCCAGTACGGTACTTATCCCAGCCTCTAGGTTCATAAGAGTGTATTTTACTATCTCTTATAGGATTGCACCTTGTCTTGAAAAAAGAGACGTTTCCAAAATATAGAGACAGGTTAATGTCAGTTTCAAATTTGTGAATTTGAGAAATTTGAAATTGACGAGATTTGAGCTGCACGGCTCTTTGTTACGATCTTACAATTTATCCTAAAGAATAAACACCCGGGAAAATACACGTTTGCACAACCTCCCAACAAAGCTACGCCGTAGGATAGTCATGAGTGATTAGTCCTTGCGTCATGAGCACCTTAGTTGGGCGGTATTTGAATGATTGTCTCAGTACATAAATGTCAGATGGGCTGATGCCCGAGTTTCCCTGTCGCTTGTATCACGTGATGGAAGTTATAATAACATTCGTGTTGGTCAAGTATTAACTAATGATGCTGTGTCCACCATGCTATCTAAGGATTATCTAATTCTGCTTGGATTGTGACCTGAACAGGTAGTCCTGTTCCATTCGACCTCTTGGAAGTAGCCCTCTTTTCCGATTAATCCGTGACGAATCTCGTCAAAGAGCAAGGCTGATTTGTATTAAGGATTAAGTAGTTTTTAATCAAAATATTTGTTGTATCTTCCTGATACCGAAATTCGCCCTTAAAATTCAAGGAAGGTATTAGCTGCATTTCAATTAATTTTATAATTGGTACACAATTTTCTTTCTTCATTATTTTACACATTTTAAATGAGAAACTAAAAAAGTTTCTCAATTAAAGATTAAAGTGAGCTACTTAAACATTTCCAAAGGTAGAAAAATAAATGTGAGAACAAGTTTTTTATCATATTTTTAATTCTTTTGATATCTCTCCCCCTGTTTCGACATCCACCAAAACTAGCGTGGTTGACGATAAATTTATTTTTTTAGAGAAACGTTTCTATTAAATCCAAGAAGAAGAAAATACAGCTAGTGTGCTTATATAAAGCAAATTAGCTCTTGGTGTGTAGAATAATAATTTGTCTGTCTGGTATGGTGAATGTGGGTACAAAACCTTGTTTACAGTACTTGGAGACTCTAATACGGCTATTATGATAATACGGATTAATGATTTAGTTTAGTCACCTGGATCGTCATTCAATTCTAGGAGATTATTGTTTGTTGAAATAACGTAAACGTAAATAAGTGATTTGTGTGACAAGTAATTGGCATTAATTAAAAATCGAAAATAGGTAATCAATCGGGTAAAACAAATTAAAATCAGAAAATATTGTGGATTTTTCATCCTAGAGAGTTAATTAATGAATAACTTATTAAAATTTTACAGGCTGGAAGTTTAGTTTTGGGGTAAAATCTTGACCTGAAAACATCGTAAGTGTGTCACCGTTGCCTAGAATTGAGACAGAATGTCTGCACTTATACAGAAACCGAGGCTGTGTTTTCGTTGATGGCCTGACATTTTCTGAGCTGGTTGTAATAGAAGTGTGAACGGAGCTTCAAATTCCTCCTCTTTCAATTCGTCACGTTGTGCCAGATTTGCTGATTTTCGTAGTTTCTCATGGTTACTACTATTACAAACATGTAGTTCCAGGAGTTCCGAAGAATACATTTTCAGAACTACCCTGAAACCTTGAGTTAAAATGTCAGAACTGTAAAGGACCTTTGAGTTTAAGTCTCAGAGCTGTTCTGCATCCTTGAGCATGTCTCAGAACAGTAATGTACCCTTAAGTTTGTCTCAGAACAGTAATGTACCCTTGAGTTTGTCTCAGAACAGTAATGATCCCTTGAGTGTAAGTCTCAGAACTATAATGTATCCTTAAGTTTGTCTCAGAACCGTAACGGACCCTTGGGTTTAGGTTTCGGAACAGTAATGTACCCTTGAGTTTGTCTCAGAACAGTAATGTACTGTTGAGTTTGTCTCAGAACAGTAATGTACCCTTGAGTTTGTCTCAGAACAGTAACGGACCCTTGAGTGTAAGTCTCAGAACAGTATTGTACCCTCGAGTTTGTCTCAGAACAGTAATGATCCCTTGAGTGTAAGTCTCAGAACTATAATGTATCCTTAAGTTTGTCTCAGAACCGTAACGGACCCTTGGGTTTAGGTTTCGGAACAGTAATGTACCCTTGAGTTTGTCTCAGAACAGTAATGATCCCTTGAGTTCGTCTCATAACTATAAAGTATCCTTAAGTTTTGTCTCAGAACTGTAACGGACCCTTGGGTTTAGTTTTCGGAACAGTAATGGACCCTTCAGTTTATCTCAGAACTGTAATATACCCTTATATATATATATATATATATATATATATATATATATATATATATATAAGGTAAATATACAGTAAATAAAAGTCGTTTGACAGGTATTTGGTCTTCCGATCATATGTTAGTTTGCTTATTTAAACGCATATGTGACAGATACGGCCAAATACAAAATAATTGAATCGGAAAAAGTAAGCGCTCTGTGGTGTAATGGTAGCACATTCACCCGGCAAGTGAGAGATCCGGGTTCGACTCCCGGCGGGAGCAAGTAATTTTTGCGATTCAATGTCTATTGAAATTAAATAAGGCTATTGCCATTTATACAATTTAATGTAAATAAAAGTCGTTTGACAGGTATTTGGTCTTCCGATCATATGTTAGTTTGCTTATTTAAACGCATATGTGACAGATACGGCCAAATACAAAATAATTGAATCGGAAAAAGTAAGCGGTCTGTGGTGTAATGGTAGCACATTCACCCCGGCAAGTGAGAGATCCGGGTTCGACTCCCGGCGGAGCAAGTAATTTTTTGCGATTCAATGTCTATTGAAATTATATATATATATATATATATATATATGTATATATATATATATATATATATATATCGTATGGGGGACAAAGGCAGCTATCCATAAATAAATAAATAAATTAATTAATATACCCTTGAATTTAAGTCTCAGAACAGTTCTGCATCCTTGAGAGTAAGTCTCAGAAATGAAACGAACCTTCGAGTTCAAGTCTCGGATCTGTAATGCACCCTTGAGTTTGTCTCAGAACAGTAATGTACCCTTGAGTTTGTCTCAGAACAGTAATGTACCCTTGAGTTTGTCTCAGAACAGTAATGATCCCTTGAGTGTAAGTCTCAGAACTATAATGTATCCTTACGTTTGTCTCAGAACCGTAACGGACCCTTGGGTTTAGGTTTCGGAACAGTAATGTACCCTTGAGTTTGTCTCAGAACAGTAATGTACTGTTGAGTTTGTCTCAGAACAGTAATGTACCCTTGAGTTTGTCTCAGAACAGTAACGGACCCTTGAGTGTAAGTCTCAGAACAGTATTGAACACTTGCGTTGGTCTCAGAATTGTAACGGATCCTTGAGTTTAAGTCTCAGAACTGTAATGGATACTTGAGTTAAGTCTCAGAACTGTTCTGGAAACTACCTTTTTGCATTGAGCGGAGGTATGGGAGGTAGCCTCACTTAAAATATAAATAAAAATGTGTATCGTAAACTATTTTGAGTTAGTGAGGATGTACGTTTAATAGAGGGTTACGGAGCTAAACAGCAAGGATAAATCGATTACACAGAGGAGGCGAGGAGCGGCGAGGTGCTTGGCTCGGGGTTATGGATGGCTCTCTGCCGTGATGGGGGTAACTAGCCGGTTAGCTGTAGCACGCAACTTCACATCGACCGCTGCTTTGTACTTCACTTCTCTTTGTAAAGTTACCTCTGCGATTCTACAAGCTCCCTTAATCATTTCAGTCACGGGGTACTGAGATTTGGGAAGAGTGAAGGGTAACCATGAAAGAAGTAAAGGCGAGCAGCCACACACCATGTCCACAATTATTTGCACTACTTATGGCTATATTAAATATTTTCCTCTTAACAATTGATTCCACTCATACGCTTATTGGCTGAGCCTCAGCGATTTCACTTGATAGGCTGGACAAATCTCGGAGCATGTCTGACTGCACGATATCTAGAAAAACGAACTGACCATTTCTAAGATATGGAATATCGAGTTCGATGATGATGATGTCCTCCATGAGATTTGGCTGAGCGTTAGTAAAACCTGTAACTCAGGTTGATATTAAGAACGAATCGAGCTATGGACTTGCATGCAAAGTCTTATACTTGGACATCGTCGTGTTTGACGGCTTGAACCTCTATGGAGTTTGGCTTAGCTTTAACATTGTCTAACTATCCGCTGGATATCTCAAGAACGACTTTATCTGCAGATTTTAAATTTTGGCATGGAACTTTATTCTGCGTAGACAAGAATGAGTTTCCTGAATGCGCTCGTCTATCAATAGAATTTGATTGACCCTCATTGATCTGCCCGCAAGAGAACTCAAGAATGAAATATGGTATAGACTTGAAATTTTGTGTGCAACTTCAGCGAAGCCTGTTTTGCAACATGTGGTGTGGCATACCTTGCATAGAGAAGTTGCTATCTCAGTAGGTACTTTGCAGGACAACGGCTGCTCGTTCTCAATCCTTTTTGGCTGGTAAACCTTACCCTTAGAGGAGAAGGACTTTGATACCAAGATCATTTTAATAAAGCTTTAAGACTTTGTGCAACTCGTACTTTTGAAACCTATTGACAACTGTGACACCGTCAAAGAAGTCAATCGACCATAAACTACCACTGTTGTTGCTTTATTCGGTAGTTGACCTGCCTGATCTTGCCTTGCATGAGTTTACGTCACGTCCTTGGGTAATGTTACATTTGGACAAACAAATTGTAATTGTATCGAATGGACAGGTATATTATTAAAATCTTTAGCGCAGCCCTCTTAAACGCATGAAATGTATTCAGTTACTAGTTCTCAATCAAGTCTCAATGTTCACTGCAACTAGTTTATACTTCTAGAAGTACCATTAGTTCAGCGTGCAACTGATGAAGGCTAGTTGTTCGGCTTTATGGCGACAAAACTCCGTTTCACTGCGATGTTGCGAATTGATTCTGTTAAAGAGCTGCGGTAACGATCGCTAGCAAACCGCAAGGGATACACGACCTCGACTGTTGAAGGAAAACGTCTTTCAACCTTCAAAGTCTTTCGTTAGCAGTGCAAACAGAAGCGAGGATGGCAAAACCGGCGGGACGAATCGGGATCGTCTGTCGCAAGCGCCAGTGAACCTGAGAGAATTCAGAATGGCCCGGTGAAAGTGTGCAATCCTTGAACAAAGAAAATAAAGAATAACTGAAGATGTAGATCGGGTTCGCTCGCCGTGACAAAGAGAATGTTCTGGCTGCGTAGGTACCAGCGATCCGAGCGGCTGCCTGAAGAACTAGATTGGAACATTCATTATACAGGGTCACGTGGCCGATGAACAGTTAGACGGGGGTAAGGAGACCTCATCCTGAGGGGTTGCTGACCTGGCACTGTCGTTGGAGTACCCACGTAACTCAGTAGAGGAAATCATGAGAATCATGCAGAGGCTGTGTCTGTAAATTAATTAGCTTAAGTATATCCATGCCAAGGGGAATATAAGAAAATATAATAGTTTGAATAATTATTATTTAAATTGATTCTGGTTCTTCCAAAAAAGAATAGTTGTTCGAAAACTTTTTCATGTGGAGCTCCACCTTAGTTTGGATATCAACAATACCGTATCAATAAAAAATGTTATAATTTGACAATTTCATGAAAATATAGTAAAGTATCCAGATACAGAATCAAGTACTAATTTTTATTTTCTTGAAGAAATAACATGAAGTAATTCTTGTATCTCTATAATAATGACAAGTAAACCCTATGTTAATTCTGTAAATTGTGTAAACTGTAAACCCTGATGTTCTTATTTTTGCATATTACGGACTCATTTACCCGCATCTCGTCTATGATCTGCCCATATGGGGGTGTGACTACACAGGGACACTGTTTCTGTTCCGCCTACTAAAAAGAGCGATCAGAGAATTTTTTCAATTAACAAGCGTCAATCTTGTAAACCAATTTTTAAGTCTTCCAATATTTTTAATTTTCCATGTCTGTATATTTACGAAAGTTAATTTTTTCTAACTCAATACATTGAACACTTCAAAATTACTCGTAGCCATCAGTATAATGTAAGCATTTCTAACAACCTTCAAGTCCCTGCACACCACACAGCTTTCTTCCAAAAAAATCTCCGTTACAACACAACTAATATATTTAACAAACTCCCTATGCACCTCAAAACAGAGTCAAACATTTTTAATTTTGGAAAAAGGCTTAAGCTCTTTCTCCTTGAAAAATGTTTTTACAGCGTCCGTAAATTCCTGACTGACGGCTAATTGGACAATCTGGTAGTTTTATAATATCTCAAGAGTTCACGTCGTTTAAGTTATTTTATTGACGATTGTAATCTGTTGTAAGAAGTCATCTGACATAACTAATGCATGTAATTGTGTTACTTTGGTCGAATAAACAAGTTATTGAGTTATTGTGTTTTCATGTTTTATTTCCATTTTAAATACGTTTTTACATACGTTTAAATACGTTGGGAGTGCCGATGGCCGAGCGGTCTAAAACGATGGACTTTGAGTCTGAGTTAGAGATAACGCAGGTTCGAATCCTGTCTGTGACCCTTGCACTTTTTATCAGTACCATCGACCTTGTACTGTATCGACTTTCCCCCTTATTCTGTTTGATAAGATCCCCACACAGGCCAGTGGCCCATGAGGACGGGCAAAATAAGGCATAAAAGGGGATCGGCTTCTTTTTTTTTAGAGAAAAAAAGAGTTTGCCACTCCAAATCATCAAATGCTTTTTGTTTTCATGGTTTTCAAAAATTCACTCAATGAATGAATCTACTTTTGAACTTTCTGAATTAGGTCGCTTCTAATGTGGTGATGGCATTCTGTGAAAAATAACCTAGGTTCTACCGAGTGGCGACTGGAAGCTTCCTGAGCAGACAGTATCAGTGGACCTGACCCGTACAAGGAAGGTAACAATTGTCTCGGTACATGCGGAGAACGGAACCCCGTAATGGGATGTCGGGAGCGAGTGCGCCAAGTCGTAAACTGCACAGAGTGGAGGTTAGGTAGCAGACGCGAGAGTTGAAGGCGGGAATCACAGTGTGGCGTGCTACCAGACTATTAAAGATGGCGACCGGAAGTGCTGGCCGCCATTATACCGAGAGATATGCACAGGTAACATACTCTGTTTTGCTAATTGCAGGTAATGGTCCTTTCCTTGGCCTTATTCATCGCGTTCTTGGCCTTTGATTCAACTCGCCCTCACAAGAGATCGATGGATTCTTGTGTTCTGAATTTGACTGAGTTTCAAATTAAAGACAACTTTTTTGACCGCCACGTAGAACGATTCCCGCGCTTTGATTTTTGTGTCAGTTATTCCTCCAAGAAGAGAACTTTCCTTTCTGGGTTCAGCTCCAACGATGCAGTAAAACAGCGTCACGTCTTTCACGTAGCATGTTTTCAGATCATGCCCCAACAAACTCAGGCTTTACACTCTATCAGCCAGTCAGAATTTATTAATGCGGCATGTCTTCTATGCATCATTTTTAGATGTTGAGAAATACCTCAACAATGAAAACATTTTTTCAGGTTTTGTCACTTCCAATGCAGCCAACACAATTTGTAATGCTAAACGTAATTTTTTAAATACTAATAGAAAAACCATTGGTTTCTTCACGATGTAGACTTAACAATTTCAGGTTGTTTTCGTTTATATCAGCAACCATAGTGTAGTTACGTAGACACTGCGAAAACACTGGGGTTCCAAAAACGACAGACATTTATGAGAACAGTCTAGTGTCTCAAACACTTATTAGTCACTACTCTGTGGTAAAACTGGTGGGAGAGCCCCCCTTAAATTAACGGTGATTCGCTTGGGTGGAAGTTGATGGGATCAGTGATTTTCTTACACAGGTGTACTAGACCCAGAACACCCGATTTGCATTTTTTGTCTTCACTATTAATAAAATACTATTTAATATATGTTCATTTTATTCTTTACGATGCATTTATTATTGAATCATGACCAAAATAATAGCTTAAAGTGTAAAAAGACATTTATACTACTTATACACTATAAGTACCGCGCGTCAAAGAGTTAACTGAACTTTTAAATACAACCAGATAGAGAAATTAACACTTTTTTAAGTACCGAAAGAGTTAAGTGCTAATGAAAAATCAGTACCTCGTTCACGATGTAAACTTAAAATTGTCAGCTTGTTTTCGTGTATATCAGCAGACATATGGTAGTTACCTAGACACTGCGAAAACACTGGGACCCATTAAACGTCAGACATTCATGAGGAATGAGGCGAAAATATGTGTAATATACAGAAATCCCCTAATATACAAAAGTGATGTACAGTGCTAGATGAACGGTATTGACAAAACTGATAAAATAAGGGACTAAAAAGGACAAATTATTTTATATAGAAAAAGATAGCTATATTTGAAAGAAACTGATT